>NC_089221.1:93335220-94007469 GCF_963924675.1 Phocoena phocoena | reverse complement strand
TCTAGGTATTTTGATACGTACTAAGGTTTATGGACCACTGCCCTAAAAAAATGGTCACAACTCCTTTATCTTCCACCTACTACTGAGCTATATTGCCACTAGATTTATGTTTCCCTTGCCAGAGGACAATACTTTAAAAAGGAAGAACATAGGCTTAAACAGCAAACTAATCCAGAAATGATTCTTAAGATCAAGAGTTACATGGTACTGCTCCCAGACATTTGTACATTTTGTCCCTAACACTGTAGAAACTGAGAGAGAAACGGTACCTTGACCTTTGATCGCCTGCTTATAATTTATTACAAAGTAGACACAATTGCTTTCCCAATACTCCTATTTTTCTCTGTTCTATGGGAAACCTTCATTCGATTCAAGAAAAAAAAATTACTTTTTTTCATTCTGAAGATTGTCTATATTTGACCTTCAGAGTTCTAAACTGCCAGTCCCTAAGAATTCATTCCTGCATTTCTAGGAGGTAGAACAACAAAAGGAATGAAATGATTCCTTGAGACTGCAAACCTCTGTAACAGTTTCTTTTCATGCTGGAGAATTCATTGCAACCATACTTCAAATTCCACTCTTCTCTTCGACCCACAAGGATTGGTATTATCACAAAATGGATACAGAGGTATATACTCATGAATCTAGATGTTTCTGCTAGCCACTATCCTAATTTATTATGTTTTTTTCCTTCTAGATTTAAAAATAGTTAACTGCAGCACCATTTACAATAGCCAGGACATGGAAGCAACCCAAATGTCCATCGACAAATGAATGGATAAAGAAGATGTGGCACATATATACAATGGAATATTACTCAGCCATAAAAAGGAACGAAATTGAGTTATTTGTAATGAGGTAGATGCACCTAGAGTCTGTCATACAGAGTGAAGTAAGTTAGAAAGAGAAAAACAAATACTGTATGCTAACACACATATATGGAATCTAAAAAAAAACGGTACTGATGAACCTAGTTGCAGGGCAGGAATAAAGACGCAGATGTAGAAAACAGACTTGAAAACACAGTGGGGGAAGGGGAAGCTGGGACGAAGTGAGAGAGTAGCATTGACATATATACACTACCAAATGTAAAATGGATGGCTAGTGGGAAGCTGCTGCATAGCACAGGAAGATCAGCTCGATGCTTGTGACAACCTAGAGTGGTGGGATAGGGAGGGTAAGAGGGAGACGCAAGAGGGAGGGGATATGGGGATATATGTGTACATATAGCTGATTCACTTTGTTGTACAGCAGAAACTAACACAACATTGTAAAGCAATTGTAGTCTAATAAAGATATTAAATTAAAAAAAATAGTTAAAATTTAAAATAAAATTTGCTAACATCATTAAACTACAGAAAAGTATAAAGAAAGTACTATGGCCTATGATCATGAAAAAGCATTATCCTGTTATTCAGTGAACTCATTTACTTTTTATAAAATAGAAACTAATGCATATAGTGAAAAAGCTAAAGCAGTACTGAAAAGTATAAAATTAAAAGGAAAGACATTTCCTAGCCCCTACTCTTTTTCTACAGACTTTGACACTGTCAACAGATAAAGGGAATCGTATTATGTATACTCTTAGGAGGTTATTTAAAATGTATCACCATTCCCCTTATAAGAATATAGCATTTATCTCATGTAAGAGGAGACAGAACTTCAATTTTACAAATATTACAAATTAAAAATGAGATAGAATCACTAATGGAGACTTAATAATAAATATTTTAAGAAAATATCCTATGCAACTCAATGTGAAATGGAAAAGTTCTTAGAAACATATAACTAACCAAGACTGAATCAAAAAGAAATAGAAAATTTGAATAGGCTATTACTAGTAGAGATTGAACCAGTAATCAAAAACCTCCAACAAAGAAAAGCCCAGAACCAGATGGTTTCACTGGTGAATTTTACCAAACATTTAAAGAAGAATTAACACCAGTCCTTCTCAAACTTTTCCAAAAAAATCGAAGAGGAGGGAGCACTCTCAAACACATTTTACAAGGCCAGCATTATCCTGATACCAAAACCAGCAAAGGACACTACTAGAAAAGAAAACTACAGACCAATATCCCTGACGAATATAGATGCAAAAATCCTCAGTAAAACACTAGAAGACTGAATTCAGCAGCACACTAAGAGGATCATTTGCCATGATCAAGCGGGATTTAACCCTAAAATGCAAGTATACTTCAACATATACAAAATAATCAATGTGATAAATCACATTAATAGAATGAAAGAAAAGAATCATATGGTCATCTCAATAGACAAAGAAAAAGCATTTGACAAAATTCAACATCCAATCTTGATAGAAACTCTTAAATTAGGCATAGAAGGAACATATCTCAACATACTAAAGGCTATCTATAACAAACCCACAGCTAACGTTATGCTCAGTGGTGAAAGTTGAAAGCTCTTCCTCTAAGATGAGGAACAAGACAAGAGTGCTCATCACTCCTGTTCAATATGGTACTGGAAGTCCTAGCTAGAGTAATCAGGCAAGAAAAAGTAATAAAAGGTATCAGAACTGGAAAGAAAGTAGTAAAATTGTCTCCATTTGCACGACATTATTTTATATATAAAAAATCTTAAAGACTCAACAATAACAACAAAAATCTGTTAGATCTAATCAATGAATTCAGGAGACTTGCAGAATACAAAAATAACAAAAAAAATCAGAATTTTTATACAGTAATAACAAATTTTCTGAAAAATAAAAAAAGAACACATTTACAATAGCATGAAAAACAATAAAATATTTAAGAATAAATTTAACTTATGAGGTAAAAGATCTCTACTTGGAAAACTTCAAGACAATGATGAAAGAAATCAAAGAAACAAATAAATGGCAAAGTATCTCATGTTCATGGACTGGAATAATATTGTTAAAATGGTAATATTACCAAAGCCATTTATAGATTCAATGAAATCCCTATCAAGATTCTAATGGATTTTTTTTTTTTACAGGGGTAAAAAAGCACTTTTAAAATTTGTATGGAAACACAAGAGACCCTGAAGAGCCAATGGAGAAATCTAAAGTGAAATTCGTGAATTTGTGGGAAAACAAATTAAACTGAATTAAAAAGAATTAACCTAGAAGTTTGCCTAGACAGATTTTTTCAAATCATTAAGGAAAAGATAATTCTCATGCTATGTCATGCAAATTTCCAGGTCATAGAAAAAGATAGACAAATTATAAAGCAAGCATAACCTGTGTGTGAGAATTCAGCAAACTCAGCTTAAAAACAAATCAAAACAAAAGTTACTAACAAATCTATTTGTAAGTTAAAAATGCAAGATCCTCAATGAAGTATTAGAAAATCTAACTCATCCATATATTCAAAGACTAAAACACTAAGACCAAATAGCTTTTACTCAATTAATTACAGGATGTTTTAATAGTAGGACATCTATTATCACAACTTAACATACATACTATACTAGACTCTAATCCCCAAGAAGGTAGGATTCAGGACCTTTGGAGTTTTTATCCCTACAAGTATATTTAGTGCCAAGCACAGTGCCTGAGACAAAATAGGATTTTAATAAATATTTCATAAAGTAGTGAATAAAATCAATTAATAAGTCAACCAGAAAAATCAAAGGAGAAAAGCAATGATTATCAATAAATGTCCAAAGTTATTTCAAGAAATTCAACCTCTAGCCCTGATGAAGAAATCATGCTATTCTATGAATAACAACACTTCCTTAATATGAAAAAGAACATCGAAGCCAAATCATCAATATTACACTGAACAATAAATTATTGGGCATATTCTTTTTATTCATAGGAACAAGTCAACAGTAGCTATTAATTATAAAGCATTTCTTGAATTAAGCCAGAAAAGAGGAGGTATAATAATGATAAATAGGAGAAAATAATTCATATAATACTTGTTTATCTAGATAATCCAAGAAAATTAAGTTTTAAAATATCAAATGAAAAGGATTAGCAGGTATGGTAAACTATTAATAGTAGAAACTAGAGGTTGGGTACATGGATATCCACTGAAAAATGCTTTCAACGTTTCCATATGTTTGAAGTTTTTCATGATGAAAAGTTCAGAAAAAAAGATTAGAACTAATAATATATTTCAGCAGCATGGTGAGTTCAAAAGAAAAACAAGGTTAAATAGCTACACTATAAACACAATAACAGCTTTGGAAAAATAAAAGATGATCATATTTGACAGACAGAAATAATATCAAATCTCTTAGAAAAACCAAAACAAAAAACGATAACATAGCTAAAGGAAGATTTTGAAATGTTAACTCAGACAAAGGGACTAAATATACATTGCCAAGCAAAACCAGCTCAGGACTGAAGACTCATTTAGATATTCATGAACTTCCTTCAGGACTAACTTTAATTCCTGAAAATTTCACTAACCTAATAAAAAAAGCAACCAAGATAGCCTATTGGCAACAAATTACCCTGATATATATTTTTTTAAACATCTTTATTGGAGTATAATTGCTTTACAATGGTGTGCTAGTTTCTGTTTTATAACAAAGTGAATCAGTTATACATATACATATGTCCCCGTATCTCTTCCCTCTTGCCTCTCCCTCCCTCCCACCCTATCTATCCCACCTCACCTATCCCACCTCTCTAGGTGGTCACAAAGCAACGAGCTGATCTCCCTGTGCTACCGGGCTGCTTCCCATTAGTTACCTATTTTACGTTTGGTAGTGTATATATGTCCATGCCACTCTCTCACTTTTTCCCAACTTACCCTTCCCCCTCCCTGTATCCTCAAGTCCATTCTCTAATAGGTCAGCATCTTTATTCCCATCTTGCCCCTAGGTTCTTCATGACTTTTTCTTTTTTTTTTTAGATTCCATATATGGGGGTTAGCATACAGTATTTGTTTTCCTCTTTCTGACTTACTTCACTCTGTATGACAGACTCTAGATCCATCCACCTCAATATAAATAACTCAATTTCATTTCTTTTTATGGATGAGTAATATTCCATTGTATATATGCGCCACATCTTCTTTATCCATACACCTGTCGATGGACACTTAGGTCACTTGCATGTCCTGGCTATCGTACATAGAGCTGCAATGAACATTTTGGTACATGACTCTTTCTGAATTACAGTTTTCTCGTGTTATATACCCAGTAGTGGAATTGCTAGGTCATACGGTAGTTCTATTTTTAGTTTTTTAAGGAATCTCCATACTATTCTCCATAGTGGCTGTATCAATTTAAATTCCCACCAACAGTGCAAGAGGGTTCCCTTTTCTCCACACCCTCTCTAGCATTTATTGTTTGTAGATTTTTTGATGATGGCCATTCTGACCGGTGTGAGATAATATCTCATTGCAGTATTGATTTGCATTTCTCTAATGATTAATAATGTTGAGCATTCTTTCATGTGTTTGTTGGCAATCTGTGTATCTTTGGAGAAATGTCTACTTAGGTCTTCTGCCCATTTTTGGATTCGGTTGTTTGTTTTGTTGATATTGAGCTGCATGTGCTGCTTGTAAATTTTGGAGATTAATCCTTTGTCAGTTGTTTCATTTGCAACTATTTTCTCCCATTCTGAGGGTTGTCTTTTCGTCTTGTTTATGGTTTCCTTTGCTGTGTAAAAGGCTTTAAGTTTCACTAGGTGCCATTTGCTTATTTTTCTTATTTCCATTTCTGTAGGAGGTGGGTCAAAAAGGATCTTGCTGTGATTTATGTCATAGAGTGTTCTGCCTATGTTTTCCTCTAAGAGTTTTATGGTGCCTGGTCTGACATTTGGTCTTTAATCCATTTTGAGTTTATTTTTGTGTATGGTGTTATGGAATGTTCTAATCTCATTTTTTACATGTAGCTGTCCAGTTTTCACAGCACCACTTATTGAAGAGGCTGTCTTTTCTCCACTGTATGTTCTTGCCTCCTTTATCAAAGATAAGGTGACCATATATGTGTGGGTTTATCTCTGGGCTTTCTATCCTGTTCCATTGATCTATATTTCTGTTTCTGTGCCAGTATCATACTGTCTTGATTACTGTAGCTTTGTAGTGTAGTCTGAAGTCAGGGAGCCTGATTCCTCCAGCTCCGTTTTTCTTTCTCAACATTGCTTTCGCTATTTGGAGTCTTTGTGTCTCCATACAAATTGTGAACGTTTTTGTTCTCGTTCTGTGAAAAATGCCAGTGGTAGTTTGATAGGGATTGCATTGAATCTGTAGATTGCTTTGGGTAGTACAGTCATTTTCACAATGTTGATTCTTCCAATCCAAGAACATGGTATATCTCTCCATCTGCTTGTATCATCTATAACTTCCTTCATCATTGTCTTATAATTTTCTGCATATAGGTCTTTTGTCTCCTTAGGTAGGTTTATTCCTAGATATTCTTTTTGTTGCAATGATAAATGGGAGTGTTTCCTTAATTTCACTTTCATATACTTGATCATTAGTGTATAGAAATGCAAGAGATTTCTGTGCATTAATTTTGTATCCTGCTACTTTACCAACTTCACTGATGAGCTCTAGTAGTTTTCTGGTAGCATCTTTAGGATTCTCTATGTATAGTATCATGTCATCTGCAAACAGTGACAGCTTTAATTCTTCTTTTCTGAATTGGGTTCCTTTATTTCTTTTTCTTCTCTGATTGCTGTGGCTAAAACTTGCAAAACTATGTTGAATAACAGTGGTGAGAGTGGGCAATTTTGTCTTGTTCCTGATCTTAGTGGAAATGATTTCAGTTTTTCACCATTGAGGACGATGTTGGCTGTGGGTTTGTCATACATGGCCTTTATTCCCTTAAGTTCCCTCTATGCCTACTTTCTGGAGAGTTTTTATTATAAATGGGTGTTGAATTTTGTCAAAACCTTTCTCTGCATCTATGGAGATGATCATACGGTTTTTATCCTTCAATTTGTTAATATGGTGTATTACATTGATTGATTTGCATATATTGAAGAATTCTTGGATTCCTGGGATAAACCCCACTTGATCATGGTGCATGATCTTTTTTTTTTTTTTTTTTTTTTTTTTTTTTTTTTTTTTTTTGCAGTATGTGGGCCTCTCGCTGTTGTGGCATCTCCCATTGCAGATCACAGGCTCCGGATGCACAGGCTCAGCGGCCATGGCTCACGGGCCCAGCCGCTCCAGGGCACGTGGGATCTTCCCGGACCGGGGCATGAACCCGCATCCTCTGCATCGGCATGCAGACTCTCAACCAGTGCACCACCAGGGAAGTCGCATGATCCTTTTAATGTGCTGTTGGATTCTGTTTGCGAGCAGTTAAGGATTTTTGCATCAATGCTAATCAGTGATATTGGCCTGTAGTTTTCTTTCTTTATGACATCTTTGTCTGGTTTTGGTATCAGAGTGATGGTGGCCTCGTAGATTGAGTTTGGGAGTGTTCCTCCCTCTGCTAGATTTTGGAAGAGTTTGAGAAGGATAGGTGTTAGCTCTTCTCTAAATGTTTGATAGAATTCGCCTGTGAAGCCATCTGCTCTTGGGCTTTTGTTGGAAGATTTTTAATCACAGTTTCAATTTCAGTGCTTGTGATCGGTCTTTTCATATTTTCTATTTCTTCCTGGTTCAGTCTCGGAAGGTTGTGCTTTTCTAAGAATTTGTCCATTTCTTCCAGGTTGTCCATTTTATTGGCAAATAGCTGCTTGTAATAATCTCTCATGATCTGTTGTATTTCTGCAGTGTCAGTTGTCAGTTCTCCGTTTTCATTTCTAATTCTATTGATTTGAGTCTTCTCCCATTTTCTCCTGATGTCTCTGGCTAATGGTTTATCAATTTTGTTTATCTTCTCAAAGAACCAGCTTTTACTTTTTTTGATCTTTGTTATGGTTTCCTTCATTTCTTTTTATTTCTGATTTGATCCTTATGATTTCTTTCCTTCTGCTAATTTTGGGTTTTTTGTGCTTCTTTTTCTAATTGCTTTAGGTGTAAGGTTAGGTTGTTTGAGATGTTTCTTGTTCCTTCAGGTAGGATTGTATTGGTATAAACTTACCTCTTGGAACTGCTCTTGCTGCATCCCATAGGTTTTGGGTCATCATGTTTTCATTGTCATTTGTTTCTAGGTATTTTTTGATTTCCTCTTTAATTTCTTCAGTGATCTCTTGGTTATTAGTGTGTTGTTTAGCTTCCATGTGTTTGTATTTTTTACAGATTTTTCCCTGTAATTGATATCTAGTCTCATAGCATTGTGGTTGGAAAAGGTACTTGATATTTTAATTTTCTTAAATTTACCAAAGCTTGATTTGTGATGCAAGATATGATCTATCCTGGAGAATGTTCCATGAGCACAATGTGTATTCTATTGTTTTTGGATGGAACGTCCTGTAAATATCAATTAAGGCCATCTTGTTTAATGTGTCATTTCAAGCTTGTGTTTCCTTATTTATTTTCATTTTGGATGATCTGTCCATGGTGAAAGTGGGGTGCTAAAGTCCCCTACTATGATTGTGTTACTGTCAATTTCCCTTTTTATGGCTGTTAGTATTTGCCTTATGTATTGAAGTGCTCCTATGTTGGGTGCATAAATATTTACAATTGTTATATCTTTTTCTTGGATTGATCCCTTGATCATTATGTAGTGTCCTTCTTTGTCTCTTGTAGTGGTCTTTATTTTAAAGTCTATTTTGTCTGATATGAGAATTGCTACTCCAGCTTTCTTTTGATTTCCATTTGCATGGACTATCTTTTTCCATTCCCTGACTTTCATTCTGTATGTGTTAGTCGGAAGTTGGTCTCTTGTAGGCAGCAAATATACGGGTCTTGTTTTTGTATCCATTCAGCCAGTCTATGTCTGTTCGTTGGAGTATTAAATCCATTTACATTTAAGGTAATTATCGATATGTATGTTCCTATTACCATTTTCTTACTTGTTTTGGGTTTGTTATTGTAGGTCTTTCCCTTCTCGTGTTTCCTGCCTAGAGATGTTCCTTTAGCATTTGTTGTAAAGCTGGTTTGGTTGTGCTGAATTCTCCTAGCTTTTGCTTGTCTGTAAAGATTTTAATTTCTCCGTCAAATCTGAATCAGCTCCTAGGTTAGAGTCATCTTGGTGGTAGGTTTTCCTCCTTCATCACTTTAAATATGTCCTGCCACTCCCTTGTGGCTTACAGAGTTTCTGCTGGAAGATCAGCTGTTCACCTTATGGGGATCCCCTTGTGTGTTATTTGATTTCCCTTGCTGCTTTTAATATTTTTTCTTTGTATTTAATTTTTGATAGTTTGATTCATATGTGTCTTGGTATGTTTCTCCTTGGATTTATCCTCTACGGGACTCTCTGTGCTTCCTGGACTTGATTAACTATTTCCTTTCCCATATTGGGGAAGTTTTCAACTATAATCTCCTAAATATTTTCTCAGCCCCTTTCTTTTTCTCTTCTTCTTCTGGGATCCCTTTAATTCCAATGTTGGTGCATTTAATATTGTCCCAGAATTCTGAGACTGTCCTCAATTCTTTTCATTATTCTTTCTTTATTCTGCTCTGCAGTAGTTATTTCCACTACTTTATCTTCCAGGTCACTTATGCATTCTTCTGCCTCAGTTATTCTGCTACTGATCCCTTCTAGAGAATTTTTGGTTTCATTTATTGTGTTGTTCATCACTGTTTGTTTGCTCTTTAGTTCTTCTATCCTCGTTAAACCTTTCTTGTATTTTCTCCATTCTAAGATTTTGGATCATCTTTACTATTATTCTGAATTCTTTTTCAGGTATACTGCCTATTTCCTCTTCATTTATTAGGTCTGGTGGGTTTTTGCCTCACTCTTTCACCTGCTGTGTTCCTCTGTCTTCTCATTTTCTTAACTTACTGTGTTTGGGGTCTCTTTTTTGCAGGCTACAGGTAGTAGTTCCCGTTGTTTTTTGTGTCTGTCCCCAGTGGCTCAGTTTGGTTTAGTGGGTTGTGTAGGCTTCCTGGTGGAGGGGACTAGTGCCTGTGTTTTGGTGGAGGAGGTTGGATCTTGTCTTTCTGGTCGGCAGGTCCATGTCTGATGGTGTGTTTTGGGGTGTCTGTGGCCTTATTATGATTTTAGGCAGCCTCTCTAATGGAAGGGGTTTTGTTCCTGTCTTGCTAGTTGTGTGGCATACGGTGTCCAGCACTGTAGCCTGCTGGTCATTGAGTGGACCTGGGTCTTTGCATTGAGATGGAGATCTCTGGGAGATTTTTGCCGTTTGATATTACATGGAGCTGGGTGGTCTCTTGTGGACCAGTGTCCTGAAGTTGGCTCTCCCACCTCAGAGGCACAGCCCTGATGCCTAGCTGGAGCACCAAGAGCCTGTTATACACACGGCTCAGACTTTGGGGAGGTATAAGTTTTTCTGCCAGCGTTCAGTAGGTGTTCTGTAGGAGTTGTTCCACATGTAGATGTATTTCTGATATATTTGTGGGAGGAAGGTGATCTCATCTTACTCTTCCACCATCTTGAAGCTCCTCCTCTACCCTGATATTTCAACAGCCAAATTAATGTGAAATATATTTGATGTTTTAAAATAAAATTATAAGATAATCTGATTCGATGAAAGGAGTATTACATAAACATTTTTATAAATGGGAATACAATTGATCTTGATTTTTTTAAGATTCTCTAGATGGACTCATGTCATTTTATCAATACAATTTTGTTTGCCTTACAGACAGTTTGTATTGACTGCTAACAGGAAGCATACCAGAACAGAAGCAAACAGGACTAGCAAACAGGACCCTGTCAGAGAAAATGGTATGCTTTTGCTCTTAGCTTCTCTGTTTTGCTTTTAGTTTTTGCATATGCAGGTATATCATATCTAGATCAAACATGTTTCCATAATAATTGTCTAAATTTCAGTTATATATATTGATGGAGACTTTAACAACGAAAACATCTCTGAAAATGAACTGTGGGCAACCAATCAATGGACGCTGTGTGTGTGTGAAGATGAGAAGGACATAGCTACTGCCCTCTGCAACTGACAAGCCCTGGTCTAGGGTGGTGATTTACCTGAGGTCACATTGTAGCATAGTTGCTGGCAGAACATTTCCCAGGGTATATATTTGTACTTGTGATGAATAAATCTGCTGTAACTTAATGTGTTCATTAATGAATCAGAAGAGAAGATAGGGTAGGTGACACTACGCAACTCACTTAATCTCTCGCAGCCTCTAGTTTTTCAGACCATTTCTGTGTTTCTTTGGCAGGACTATTTCTACTCCCTGAGCACTAGCCTCTCTCTTCACCTTCAAGAACTTGCCATTAGGTTGGCCAGAACAACCTTCCTCCATCTCTTTCCCCTTCCTTTGCTTTCTTTAGCCTGTCTTTTTCATTCAGACCTCAGCGTAAATGAAACATTTTTTTCGGAAACCTCCCCTCATTCTCCAGATATGAGGTAGTTGCCCCTCCTATGATCTCCCACAGAAACCTGTCATGTTGCCTTTATCAGCTGTATATTTGCCTATTTTTATGTGTATTTTCTTCTCTAGACTGAGAAGTTTCAGAGGTCTGGGGCTGTTTTGTCCTTTTCATTATTTTATCTCAAGGAACCAAGATGTTGCAAACAAATGTGGTTTGCAAAGCACAAAGTGAAATACAAGTGGTGCCATTCCATAAACCATCATGTGAATGGTGACACCTAGAGATGTATAGGATACAACCTACACCAGCTCTATTATAATGCTATCATGTCAAAGTCTTAATACATTTTTGTGGGATTAATGAATATTAAACCAAATGTTCCCTAAAATCCTTCCAATTCTAAAATTCTACAACTATTCATAACACTTACAAAATAGATCCCAGTATAAATTACAAAAACTGCCAAATTATATACACAAAACTTACACACACAAATACTCAGTTTAGAATACATAGGCAATTCAATTTTACTGTACAATCAAATGAAATACAAGTTATAGTAATAATAGTGAAAGATATTTATTAAAGTACTTAGTAGAAGTAGATACATATGCCTGTATATATAATAAAAGAAATTGTACATTTTGAAAAAGATCTAAAAGGTTGATATATTTATAATTATGTATATATGTAAAATTTTGCATCACTATGGACTTATAGATTCTTTTCATTGTTTAATAATTTATTATTATAACTATTCTTTTAATATTCAAATTTTCCAAATTTGGTCAGTAGAAGTCCTTTCCTGAATCATTTGACATCTCTATATCAGTTTTGGGGCACTTCTTACTTTAAGCTTAATTTATACTTCTTCCATAGCAGAATCCATAATTTCTGCAAGGAGTCTTAGTTCTTTTCATTTAGGAACCAAGGACTGGGCTCTAGATATCTCAGTGCCATCAAGGGCTCATTGTTACTAGGCCCTTTAGGTGCACAGAACACATACACACACACACACACACACACACACACATGCAATATACATATTTATTATATATATTCATACCGATACATCCAAAGAGAAAATTCCTCTTCTTTTCTCATTCCATATTTTATTTTTCCTCCTCCATAGTGAGAATATTGGTTTCCAAGAACAATATATTAACTTTTTTGATTAATCCTTTAATACACAAAATTCATCAATACTACACCCACACCACTTGCAACGAATTTTGCTCTTAGAATATATCCCACTAAATGAATAAAGTTAGAGAACTACATATAAAAGTTACTTGGACTATTTTTTTCCTCTTTGTGGTTATAAAGTTGATAAATATTTAAAGTCAATTAACTTTAGGAGTTTTCCCCATCCTTTTAAATTCATTTTTCCTTTTGGAATATGTAAAACATTAACATGGTTCAAAGTCAAAGCTACATTAAAATTATACTCATCAATGTCTCATTCCTTTCTAGTCTATTTTCATCCACTGCCTATAAATAACTAATTTCATTTACTTGTGGCCTATAAGATTGATAGGGATGTTTCAATTTGGAATAGAGATAAAATAATAGATTGTAATTTGTGAAGTAATACGTGGAGCATCTCATATTCCTATGGAGTTAATATCAAAGGAGCACATTTTAATTATGGTATTTCACATTTTAAAGCATACAAATATTTAATGACTTACTTGAATATTGTTTTAATGTTTTATAAATCAATATTTTAAACATGTGTTAAGATAAATCTTTTTGTGTAAGGATGTCTTTAACATCAAGAATAGAAACCAATTAAAAAATGATTAGTCATTCTAGAGACAGTCTTTTTGACTAAGTATCTTTTTACTTTTGAAAAGGAGGGATTACTGCATTCAAAGAAAATTAACCTGGTCAACATATTTTTTTCAGAAGAAAAATTTAAATAGCTCAACTGTCAATGAGCTCTGAACGTGATGCCTGAAGACTTCATTTGTAGTCTTGACTCTGCCTCAAAGTAGTTGTTGGGACCTGGGCAAGAAATTTCACTCCTCTAAATCTCAGGTTTCTTATATGCAAAATGAATATGAAGGTGGGAAAAGGGAGTGGGATAACCTTTTTCAGTCTAACAATTTGTGATTTTTGTAACGTTACAAGCTGTAACCAGTAATTATGTTTACGTTATAGTAATTCTCAAACTTTATTGTCCAAATTATTCACTTTAAGCCATTCATTATATGTCACTTATCAGCCCTTATAATATAGGTCTGGGCTGGGGCCCCGAACTATCTCTTTTTAACAAGTGTCCCAGGTGATATGACCCATATGCAGATGACCCATGGACCACACTGAAAAACCTTGGTCTACATATTCATGTATATGACTGGTCCCAAGGTGAACAGGCCTTAATATTGAAGGAAGAACTTGGTGGACTATGTGGTGTGGTTCCAGTAGTAAATATGTTTCTTTGCCTAAAGAAAGTTATTCTCACATCAAATTTGATGAACTATTATTTTTAGAGTAAAGTCAATCCTTTGGAGAAAAGCCTAATCCACAGTAAAATTGCTTCAAGTCATTTATATTTTAATATAAATAAATGTGTCAAGTATGGAATTTTATAGCTAAGAGAGACATCAGTGAATTAATCAAAGACGTCAATCACACAATTTTATCTGAGAAGTGAAGTGCTTTGTTCATGGTCTGACAATGGGCATAATGTCAGATTCAAGACTGGAGTCTAATCCCTGCTCCAAGTTTCACATCATGTTCATGACACCACAGAATATTTCTTTTCTTTGAGAAGCCCTTCATAAGAAGGAGGTATGGTAGACAGAACAATGGCCTCCTAAACTATGTGGACACTTCATAATCCCTAGAACCTATGAATATTATCTTACACGTAAAAAGGGGCTTGAAGTTGTGATTAAATTAAGGACCTTGAGATGGGAAAATTATCCAAGTGGGTCCAATGTAATCGCAAGGGTCCTTAAAAGAGGGAGGCAGGAACGTCAGACAGAGAAGGCCCAGTAATGAAGCAGAGGGAGAAAAGGTGACAAGCCAAGGCATGAAGACAGCTTCTAGAAGCTGGGAAAAGCAAGAAAATGGATTCTCCCCTAGATCATCCAGAAGAAATCAGCCCTGCCATTAGCTTGTTTTTATCTCTTTAAAACTCTTTTTGGACTTCTGAACTCCAGAACTGTAACATAATAAACTTGTGTCATTTTAAGCCCCTGAATGTATGGTACTTTGTTACAGTAGCAAAAAGAAACTAATACAGGAAGTTAGAGGAAGCCTAGGGCACTGGAGACCAATTAGCATGAAATTGAGAGGAGGAACCAGCCAGGAGGAAGACAAGGCACTTGACAAAGGTGACTCACTTGACAAATCTGGGTGGAGCTGGTGGCCAGACCCAGAGCTTAAGGCAGAAGAGAGGTTCTAATTAAAGAGTTTGTATTCCAGTACTTGAAATGGATGGGGAACTTCATCTGCTTTATCCATAAAGCACGGATGAATGTTAAACAAACACAAGTGACACTTATGACTCACCAACAACAGGACACAATTTTCCAGCAGTGCTAATGAAGTTTCACAGATATTGCAACACTCTTTGTTTTTATTCTCCTCTGAAATGCTGGAACTCATTTACAGGTCAGAGAGTTTGTAATCCAAACAGACTGAAATTGACTGAACTCTGTGGGAACCATGTAACTAACCAAGTAACTATGCCCAACCATAGTTACTTCCCACCATATGAAAACTAAGGTAGCACCAATATTTAACCTGTAATGTCGCCTAGGGAAAAAAGCTTCTTGAAAAGTTTATTGTCAAAAGAATTTTTTATCAAGTCTAACCGTTAGACTAGGTCTACCCTTTAGAATTAATACATTCAGGATCCCTTTATAGCAAGAGATATAAATGCCAGAGCATAGAGTCAGAGAGACATGTGTTCAAATCTCTGCTCATCTACTTACTATCTGGGTAATTCTGGGCCAGTTACTTGGTCTGAGTCTGTTTCCTCATCTATAAAATGGGATTAACAGCAGAACCTGCTTCATTAGGGTCATGGCCTGACTAAATGGGATATGGTACAGAAAGTATTCTTGCTTCAGTAGCCATTATTTTGGGCTACCCTCTGAAGGATTAAACAAAGTTCTGTCTGAGCTTTTTCTTTCATATCTATGGTCTTCATTCGGCTTGGTGGATCCCTAGAGTTTCTGTGGCAGAGTCTTAGGGACTTCCTGCTGAGGAAAAAATGAAGCCTGCAGGGCTCTGGATCCTCCACATCACCTTTCACTAGGGCTGACACACGTCAGTCCAACAGAGAGGTTCAATAACACTTCTATGCATATACTAAGTTAGGGGGAATTTCTCTACCTGCCATTTCCATCTCCCCTTCCCCATCAAGCACACTGCACATCATCCTCTCCCCACTCCTGGTATAGGTTTGTACAGAGTCCCAAACAGAAATAGCCTGCAAGGGCTTCCTGGCATTTGTGATAGAAGCCTTGGCTCTCAGGAGAACTGGGAGTCAGGTGGGGATGTAGAAGGAGGGAAAGGAGAAGGTCTGTGGGAAGAGGCAGAGCTTGGCAGTACCAGGAGGGAGAGAGAGACTGTCCTGAGGTTACAGTGATACCGCCCTCATCTGGGGGAAATGAGAAAGGTATGAAGGTCCAGGTCTTCTGAATTCTGAACAACAGCCCCTGACAAAGAGGTGAGAAGGGAATGATACCCCCTAGAATGACCCTGTGAAGTACGGGTTATCATTATATAACTTGGTTACAAGTCTCTGTACCAACTAGACAGTGCAAGTCCTTATTTTGATTTCATTATGTAACACAACTTGTAATTCCCGATTGTGTTACCAAATCAGCCCAGGATCCAGTGTGCCATGATTAAAGTTGGTTTATCATTCTTTACGTCTTTTAACTTCCAAACCATGGACTCCCATACAGGAATAGGATGCTGCCTAAGTACTTTAAATGCCTGATCTCATAGGACAATGAGGCCTCAGAAAAAGATAGTCTTTTTGGAGGGTGGTTGAGACTCATGACCAAAATCATGGAACCTCTGGGGTTGCAGAGTCATGGTTTGAACCCAAGTCTGTTTGGCCCCTGAGCCTGGCTCTCTGCCATTACATTATGCTGCTCCAAAGCAATGATCTCAACCTTTGGACTCCAGACCCAGTTAAGGCAAGGGGTCTGAAAATCCGTATGTGCATTTTCCATAGACCAGATATATACTAATATAGCCCATTTTCAGAGACATGTAGTGTTGATGTGCTTAATAAAAGACAGACTCACTCATATAAATGTAGATTTAAATTATCTCTTTTAAGCACTCTGTGGAAAGGATACAGCAAGTGCATGTACAGGGCCCAATTCGAAAGCCATATAGGAATTATTGGTGACGTAAGTGTACAGAGAAGTAGAATATACGGTGAGAAGAATTTCACCCCAGGGAGGAAGAGATAGGAGTCAGGCAAACCAACACCTAAAGGAAGCCTGATGCACTAAGCAGAGAAACAAAGTAGGAGATGCAGATAAGGAATTAAGGCCAAGTGGATCGTGGTTAAGAGCATGACCTCTGGGGGAAATATATATATATCAGAATTGTATCTCAGTTCTGCCACTTGCTTTGTGACCCTGGGAAATGAAACGTGTTAAATAGAAGCTTTTAGGATAGAATTTGTAATTCTATCATGTTGCCAAGTCGCCCCAGGATCCAGTGCGCCTAGGTCAAAGTTTGTGCTCTGTTTTACCTCCAAGTTACCTTCCTCCTGTGAGATACATTGAGATGTTTTGATCACTAAGGGAAATAATATATGTAAAGCACTTAGTACAATGCCTGGAAAATTTTGCTCTAAGCCTTGATGTGAGGTTTAAATGAAATAAGGCATAGTGCTGACAACCTCACAAGTGGTCAGTGAAATGCCAGTTATTAAGTAGGTCTTTGGCCAAGTTCTGCTTCCTCTCTCTCCCTTGGACCCAGTGATGCTTTGTGTCCAAGCCTGCCTGGAAACAACAGATGTAAGTGGAAGAGTTATCTGCGTGTTACGAGAGAAAAAACAGCCACAAATTCTTCACCCTCTACTCTGTAAGAGAGGGTGGAAGGCCATGTGTCATGCAGACTATGTATAAAATAACACAGAAGATTTAAAGCAATGGCAAAGAATATATTAACAGCCATCAAAAGGAGCAGTTAGTAGAAAAAATTAGCATTTAAAAATATGTAGTAAAATACATTAAAAAACAGGATGGAATTATACAAAAGCACAGAGTACTCCACTGGGTGGTCATCCAGAAACAACAAGACCCCTAGGTCTCTAAGGAAATAGTTTATATTAGGCGTGGTGTGATTCAAAAAGCAAAGCAGGGGTGTGTGCAATAGATCTGAGAAAGATTTCAACCTTACAATGTTCAAAATAGGTTTTTATAAAGTTTTTGATGCTTAAAGTGTTTCTTTAAAATTCACTTATGGAGCAGCTCTTCCTCTGGCAAAGCTGAATTGGGAGGTGTTACTGTATTTAACCTTTAAAGAATCATATTACTTGTTCCTTTTCTTGTTCACAAAATGTGGAAGTATTTTTTCTCAAGTCTAAGCCCATTTTTCTGCCATTTGGGCTCACAGGGGTGTTAGGGGACTGTCTAAGGGCAGGTAAGCCAGCCAATACAGATTGAAACAAATAGGAAGAATCCTTTCTTTTACCTTCACCTATCCACTACAGGGTGTCTTTGGAAAGACTGCAATTGTGAAGACCCATTCTAAGATAAAATGGTCAGCTTGGCTGGATCAGATCAGAATCAGATTTCAAATGACTCAGGCCTGGTGGATGCGGTTCATTAGATAATCTATTCTGAGAGGAAGACCTGGAGCATGGGAATCTGGTCTTGAGGGGGCAGGACAGGCAAAGAGTATCACAGCACAGCCAGGGAGCCACACAGACATCATCCCTCTACTAGAGTGTGAGCAGAAGAGGTTATACAGCCAGATCAGCAAACTTTCTTTAGGGAACAAAAATGGTCAGCCACACACACACACACACACACACACACACACACACACCAACAACAACAACAACAACAAAAACCACCATAAGATTTTTAGTCTTAAGCGGCATGGTAATTGGCAGACAGAATGGTTAGTTGAAATGAGAATACACTTTATTCAAGTCTCCCCACTATACATATAGATTGGTTACTTAACCTCACAGAACCTCAGCTTTTCATCTGTGAAAGGTTGCAAAAGTATCTGTAATGGGGAAAATTCTTTAGGTTGCAAATAGAAAAATCTACTGTCATGAACTGAATGTTTGTATCACCCCCCCAAATTCACATGTTAAAACCCTACTCCCCACTGTGATGGCATTCAGAGGTGGACCCTTTGGACTAGATGAGGACATAAGGGTGAAGCCCTCATGTATGACATCAGTGCCCTTATAAGAGTTACCAGAGCTTGCTTTTTCTCTCTGCTATGTGAGGGTACAGAAGAAGTCAACAGTCTACAGCCTAAAGGAGGGCTGTCATCAGAACTCAACCATGCTGACACCCTGATTTCAGTTTTCTAGCCTCCAGAACTCTGAGAAATAGATTTCTGCTGTTTAGAAGTCACCCAGTCTATGGTACTTTGTTATAGCATCCTGAATGAACTAAGTAAGACAAACCATCTTAAACTACCTTAAGAAAAAAAGGAACTTATTAGCTCACGAAACATGGTCAAATATGGCTGGATCCAGGGGTTCAATGCATTAAGTAATTCTTATCTTTTTATTTCATCCATTCTCATCTCACCATGTTAACCCCATTCTCTCTTATTCTAGACAGCTTGGGTTTTCAAAGCATCTCCAAATTTGTATCCATCTAGTAACACTAGCCCAAAAGCAAGAAGATATTTTCTCTATTTCCATTTCAGCAGCAAAGTACCAGGGAGAGCTCGTGTAAGGCCCTTTAGAATCATATACAATTTCTTAACCAGTCACTGTGAATAGGAATGTGAAGGTGGCAATTTTGACTGACCAGACACTGTAGCCTAGGGACAGTTACAGAGGAGACTATGATTAACAGCCTTTCTTGGAACCATGTTAGCAGAGCAGGGATTTCCCTAAGGAAGCTGGAAGATAGTTATTGGTATCAGAAGAAAAGAAATTGGAAAAAGTGCTGAGCAGAGAAAACCATAAGTATCATAGATCTCTACACTTTCTCATGGTAATATGAGGATTAAAATAATGGGAAAAATATTTTACAAACCATAAAGCTCTATTCAAATGTCCTTATTCAATTTATATTTGGATCCCCCAAAATTCATAACTATAAAGAAATACTAAGTATAGTATAAAGAAAAAAAATATTATGAGACCATTTTTTTAGATTTTGTCACAGTGCCTGACTATGGTGATTGGCTGCTGGTTCTCAATTTATCTTAAGATTTGAGGTCTAAAGTATCACAATACTTGTTCCAGTCTGACTAGGGGAAGAATTCCTTCTGATAGAAGGTTGAACAAGAATATGATTAAAATTATAACCTTTCTTCACTGAAGAAATTTAATAAGAGGAGGCAACACGTACAGTAATGGTTACAGATGCAGTCTTTCCTGTAGGATACATAAAGCTGTGAAGATTTTATCCAGCCTTCCAATTTTAGATAATTATCCATGGCTGTTCTCTGCAGAGCAATAAAACCAGTTCTCCTCCTTAGGTTATACATGTACTGATGCATTTTTTCCTGGAAACTTTAGCTCATTGTTGTGTTATTTGGGTGTGCCATAGAGAAACTTAAGAGAATCAAAGTATCCTGATATTTTTCTTCTCACTCTTAAGGCTTATTGACCACTGTAAAACTGTAAAGATTTTCCTGAATCTTTACCCATCAACTTACATAGTGCTATAAGACATACCACCTCTCCAATTTTAGATCATTAAAAAATCTATGAAATTGCCTTTGCTCTAAATACATGAAAAGATACCTGAAGCGACAGCACAGCATAGTTCACATTCCAAAATTCAGTTTTTCCCACTTAATTAAGGGCATCTACTGATTCAAGCCCTCCAGTTTTTCCTTAGACCCAACCATGAGAATAAATATCCATTCAACCTCCAACCTCACAAGGAAAATATTATAAAACAATAAAGGTATTAAGAAACATTTAAAGGTACATATTTATATCCCTGATTTGTACTTAAAATACATAAGAGGAGGACTGAAAAATTCTAGAAGCTTTCTTAAATTCTTCAATTACTCTGTTATCTAAGACAGTGATTTAACACACATTACATCTCAGTAAGCACAAGCTAATTATCAATAATTATTGTGATAGGTTTCAATAATACTTTTTCAGCAAATGGTGAAAGATAAAATTGAGTAAGATAAAGAAGACTTAAAAAAACCACACTATCAACCAACAGAGTTAATAACATTTATAGAACAATCTACTCAAGAACTGCAAAATAAAATTATTTTCAAGTGCACCTGGAACATTTACCAAGTTTTATCATATGCTGGGTTATAAAACAGGTCTCCATAAATTTAAAAGGATTGAAATTTTAGAGTGTGTTCTCTTACATAACAGAATTTAACTGGAAATCAATTTTCAAAATCTGGAATTACAATAAAATTGAGGATACAAGGTTAATTTATAAAAGTCAATTGCTTTTCTATATATACCAGAAATAAGCAATTGGGATTTGAAATTAAAACATAATACCATTTATAATAGCATCACCCAAAAATGAAATACATAAGCATAAGTCTAGTAAAATATATACAGGATCTCTATGGAGAAAACTATAGAACTCCAATGAAAAGCAATGAAAGAAGATCTAAATAAACGGAGAGAGATTTCATGTGCATGGATTTGTAGATTCATTATTATTAAGATGTCAGCTCTTCCCAACTTGAAGCTCCTCCCACAATCCCAATCAAAATCTCAGCAATCTATTTGGTGGAAATCAGTAAACTGATCCTAAAGTTTATGTGAAAAGGAAAAAGACCCAGAATAGCCAATACTGAAGAAAAAGAACAAAGTTGAAGAATGGACACAAGTGACTTTAAGACTTACTATTAACCTATAGTAATCAAGACAGCATGGTATTGGATAAAGAATAGGCACACGTATCAGTGGAACAGAACAGAGAGCCCAGAAATATATCCACACAAAGTCAACTGATTGTTGACAAAGGCACAAAGGCAATTCAATAGAGAAAGCATAATGTTTTCAACAAATGGTGTCAGAACAGTTGGCAATCCACATTTAAAAAAAATTAATCTAGACACAGACATTATACCTTTCACAGAAATTAACTCAAAATGGACCACAGACCTAAATGTAAAACACAAAATTAGAAAATTTCTAAAACATAAGAGAAAACCTAGTTGAACTTGGGTTTCATAATTTTTAGAGAAATACCTAAAGCAGGACGCATGGCAGAAAAATATTGGTAAGTAGGGCCTAATTAAAGTTAAAAATGTCTGCCCTGTGAATGACACTGTTAAGAGAATATAAAGATAAGCCACAGACTCAGAGAAAATGTGTGCATAACACATATCTCATAAAGGATCTGTATCTACAATATACAAAGACCCTTAAAACTCAATAAGGAAAAGAAATATGACAACGAGCAAAAGTCTAAATAAACACCTCACCAGAGAAGATACAACAGATGGAAAATAAGCATACAAAAAGAAGCTCCACATCACATGTCATTAGGGAACTGCAAATTAAAGCAACAATGAGATACCGCTACATACCTCTAAGATTGGCTAAAATAAAAAACTGACAATATCATATGCTAACAAGGCTGTGGAGCAAGAACAATTCTCATTCACTGCTGGTGAGAATGCAAAATGACACAGCCACTTTGGAAGACTGTTCGGTGTTTTCTGTTCGTTTGTTTTCAAAACTAAGCATAGTCTTATTATATGATCCAGCAGTCACGAACCTAGATATTTACCCAACTGATTTGAAAACATATCTACACAAAAACCTGCATATGAAATGTTCTATGAGCAGTTTTATTCATAACTGCCCCAAATCGGAAGCAACCAAGATATCCTTCAAAAGGTGAGAGGATAAACAGGCTGATAGATCCACACGATGGAATATTATTCAGCAATAAAAGGAAACAAGCTATCAAGCCATGAAAAGACACGGAGGAAACTTAAATGCATATTATTAAGTGAAAGAAGCCAATCTGAAAAAGCTACATACTGTATGATTCCAACATTCTGGAAAAAGCAAAACTACGGAAACAAGAAAAATATAAGTGGTTGCCAGGGACTGGAGTGGAGAGAGGGATGAATCAGGAAAGCACAAGGGATTTTTAGGGCAGTGAAACTATTCTGTACAATACTGTCATGGTAGATATAGGACATTATGCATTTGTCAAAACCCACAGAACTGTAAAAATAAAAGAGGGAATCCTAATGTAAAATATGTACTTTAGTTAATAATAATGTATCACTATTGGTTCATCAATTGTAACAAATGTACCACACTAAAATAAGATGTTAATAACAGGGAAAACTATGAACAAGGGAGAGAGTGGGTGTATGGGAACTATTTTCTGCTCAATTTTCTGTAAACCTAAAATTATTCTAAAAATAGTCTATTAATTTTCAAAAACCTACTTCCAAAAATAGGTCAACAAGGAAATAAGGGAAATTAGAAAATATTCTGAACTAAATGAAAATAAAAACACAAATTTCAAAACTTACAAGCAGGGCTTAGAGAGAAATGTACAGCTTCAAACCCTTATTCAAGAAAGAAAAAAAGTGTCTAAAATTAATTATGTAAACTTCTCTCTCAAAAAGTCAAAAAGGCTAATTGAACACAAAGTAAGTAGAAAGGAGATACAATAAAGATACAAGCAACATATCAAAGGAATAAAAAATAATGAAAAAAGTCAGTGAAATGAAAAATTGTTTTTCAAAAAATAAACTTCTAGATAGACTAATCAAAAATAAAAGAAGCTATCACTTTGGCTACTACAGAATCATACAGACTATAAGGGACTCTATTACAAATAATTTTATATCAATAAATTTATCAAAATAGATAAAATGGACAAATTCCATGGAAGACTCAAAACTTACACAAAAGAAACATGATCTAAATAGTCCCCTGTGTAAAGAAATTGATTGTGTAAATAAAAACCTTCTCACACAGATATCCACAGGCCCAGAAGGCTTCACTAGAATATCCTGTCAAACATATATAGATCTTATATCAATTCTTTCAGAAAACAGATGAAAAAACTCCCAACTCTTTTTATGTGGCTAGGATTCCCTTGATAGCAAAATCAGAACATAAATGTGCAACTAGTCCTGCCGTGCTATTTCCACTCTGCCATGCTGCCTAATTTAGAAAGAGCTTAACTTGATTCCGATTATATTTTACAACTTACTAGTGGAGCAACTGATTTGTATTTTATCATGGCTAATAGTGCTGTATTATAGTCACTGCACATCTGTTATATTTTTGAATGACTGATTTTGGATTTGAAATTTTTATGAGACTACGTTTAAAATTCTGCTAGGTGGAAATGCAAAAATTCTTAAAATACTTTTCCCCTTAATCATGAAGTAGAAATAAACAACTTAATAGAGTCCTTGACCTCACCCAGAAACTTAGTGAATGGATGCCTCTGCAAAGGTTTTTCCACAGGCTGTTAGGAGTTTGGTTATATTTGAAGCTGGGGGTAGTACGAAAGTATGATTGTACTCGGACTATAAAAATCAAGTCCTAATCCAAATCTCCACAATGCAAAGGGAACTTTCATGTCAATTTCTGATGTCAGATCATAAGGTTGATAGACATATACCAAAAAGTGTCATATTCTTTCTTGCTAATCATTTTGATAAATACCTCACCTGCATTCGATGTGAGCAAGTTATCTGTTGGCAGTGGGAATAGGGAATGAGGTACCAAGTCCTAATTCCTGATTTGGAGTCCCAAACCTCCGGCAATAGAGCTCGACCCTACATTTTCTTACCCATGCCTCAGAAGCTACAACAAATAGCAAGCCACTTTCTAAAGATTCCTCTAGGCCTCTAAAAGAGAAGTCATCCATCTTCACCTTTTAGCAGCCTGTAAGGCTCAACTACATTCTCTTTCAAAAAACCTCATCCCCGGGGCTTCCCTGGTGGCGCAGTGGTTGAGAGTCCACCTGCCGATGCAGGGGACACGGGTTCACGCCCCGGTCAGCGAAGATCTTACATGCCGCAGAGCGGCTACGCCCGTGAGCCATGGCCGCTGAGCCTGCGCATCCGGAGCCGGTGCTCCGCAACGGGAGAGGCCACGACAGTGAGAGGCTCGCATACAGCAAAAAAAAAAAAACCACAAAAAAAACAGCCTCATCCCCATGGTAATTCACCTCTTTCCACTTGGTTGTCAGAGAAAGCTGCACTATTGTCTAATGACCTGCTCATCATTTGTCCTTATCAGGGTGCGGGGCATGGGGAAAGGAGACTGGGTTGTGTCCTTTCTTCTTAGAGACTCATACTTTCTTACTACCCCCAGCCTCAAATATACCCAAACTCCTAACAACCTGTGTTAGCTAGTTGCTAGCAACTAGCTCAGTGATAACCCCAATTAGGCACTGAACAAAGAGCAAAAACACGGGGACCACCTTGGTGGTCCAGTGATTAAGACTTTGCCTTCCAGTGCAGGGGGTGTGGGTTCGATCCCTGGTTGGGGAGTTAAGATCCCACATGCCTCACAGCCAAAAACCCAAAACATAAAATAGAAGCAATATTGTAACAAATTCAATAAAGTC
This sequence comes from Phocoena phocoena, assembly GCF_963924675.1. NCBI lineage: Eukaryota > Metazoa > Chordata > Mammalia > Artiodactyla > Phocoenidae > Phocoena > Phocoena phocoena. Next base: position 93,982,432 of record NC_089221.1, on the reverse strand, counting down.
TTTAAAAATGGTCCACATCAAAAAAACTTAAAAAAAAGAGCAAATACATGAATTAACATGTATGGAAAGGAAATCAAGCCAAGAAACAAAGCTCCGCTAGTTCACATGTCAACAGGACAGGGATGAGTCAGCGCCCATTCTCAATTCACCACCAAGGTCATTGCTTTGTAGGGCCCATGTGTTCCATATTCTAATTTACCTTAAATCATTGACGTGATTCTCAATTTGGATTTCCAATTTAAAGCGAGACCCTTAAGGTATTTTTTAAAAATCCCTTTTAATCACTTTTTAATACCCATCAGAAGCTTGAAATTGAAATGTGATAACTAGACTGCCCTAATTTTCCTGTGCTACATTCATACAACAAATGGTCTCCTCAGATCTGTACTGTAAATATACAGCTCACTTTCCTCAAGTCTTATTTCTTTTCCTTATTGGAAGCAGCATTATTAAACCAATATCAGAGATAAAAGAGTATGCCCAGAAAGAAAGGCTTGGGAATATTTTTAAAATATATCAAAGACAAATACATATGTCTAAGTAAATAATGTCTCTCCTGATCTCCTTTTTTTTTTTTTTTTTTTTTTTGCGGTACACAGGCCTCTCACTGTTGTGGCCTCTCCCGTCGTGGAGCACAGGCTCTGGACGCGCAGGCTCAGCGGCCAGGGCTCACGGGCCTAGCCGCTCCGCGGCATGTGGGATCTTCCCGGACCGGGGCACGAACCCATGTCCCCTGCATCGGCAGGTGGACTCTCAACTACTGCGCCACCAGGGAAGCCCCTGATCTCCATTTCTGATGGCACAGGGTGGCTGGTGAGGAGAGCAGCATGCCCCTGCCAGGCCCTCCTCTGATCCTGGCCACAGGGAAGCCTCCCGCTGGTTGGAGCAGAGTTGTGTTCCCCTGTGTTCACACACCTGCTGTGTGTCTGGCAGCACTTTTTTTGGCGATACCTCAAAGTGATTGCCTGACTGCTCCAGCACTGGGTGGGCTTGAAGCCTTCCCGAGAACATAGATGTGTACCCTCCCCCTCAGTGGCTCCAACCCCCAACTTCTCCGAGGCTTCTCAAGCTTTGCAAGCAAAAACCAGTCACGATGCTCTTAGTGAAGGTGAAAGGGAATGCCTCTAAAGGGCCATCTGTCACCTGAACAGAGAGAAGAGCTGCAGGCCCTCAGGATCCAGGGGCTCAGGGGGGAACTTTACGGTTTGATACTGGGATATGGACACCCTATAGCACTTTTAGTGTCCTGCATCCTATAAGTCTTGCTGTCCCTGCAGTACAGTAGAATCCCCACAACATAGGATCCAGTCTGGCAACCATGGCTGTCGGCACTCCAGACCTCTCTCTGCTGTACTGAGCCTTACTCCCACCCGAGGTCTCAGTAATGTGGAGGTGGTTCTGAGGCCCCCCATATGGACCAAGTGTGCTCCAGTGTGGAATCAGTGTCTGAGCTAAGGCAGACACCACGAGTAGCGGTGTGAGTTTCCACAGAGCGCACCACTCCAACTGCATGCGACCCTGATTGGCTGGGAGAAGCTGCTTAGGTCTCCAAATATCACCAGGCCTGCTTAAACTATAGCTCCATCTCCAAAGCACTTCTCAAATGAAACAGCCATTTAAACAGGCTGACACAAATCTGAAAGGGAAAATGGGTATCTGTCTCCCATTACAATCAAAATGGGTACCTGTCTCCCATTACAATCACACCTCAGACTTTTTACTTATCACTCTTGGTAAGTTCTCCCAAAACCTACATTCTTTTGGAAAATTAAGAAAAGCAAAACTGATTTAAATGAATGGAAATAACCCCTAGATTTGGAATGAAAAGATTTCTGTTCTCGTCCCAGATCTGGCATTCATATATCATGGGACCTTGGGCCAGTGATAAAGTTCTCTGTGCAAGGATCCTCTTTTATAAAATGAGAAGTTGGAATAGATAATCTCTAAGGTCCCTCCAGCTCTCAAATCACACATCTTTTATGATTTTGTCCTAATTATCCCTCTCCCTTTGTCCTAATTATGAAACAGCAGAGGTCCCAACATGAGTTGGATTGCACATTACAGTGTGGGCATCTCTGGTAGATGCTAGGAGGGCTGTCATCTCCAGTGTCACCAGCAGAACTGCCCCTTTGGGCACTGACCACCACCAAAGACACCGGCACCACAGGGTCCCTGAGTCAAAGAGGAGGAACGTAGGTGAGTCGTAGCAGCCAAGAGTATTATACCTCAAAGAACATCAGCGAAATCCACTGGGGACCCCTAGAACTATTGAGGAGGAATTTAAGAAAGGGTGGAATTCCTGCACAGCACTACCAGGGTGTATTAGTTATCTACTGCTGAATAACAAGCCATTCCAAACTGAGTGGCTTAAAACAACTATTTATCTAGCTCACAATTTAGGCTGGGCACAGTGGGATGCTTCTTCTGCTTGCCCCACATGGGCTAAATCATGCACCCATGGCGAGCTGAGTGGCTCTGCTTCTACCTGCCAGCACAACTGTGTGTCCTGTCATCACCCACTAGGGTAGCCTAGGCTTCTTCACATGGTTCCCCAGGGCTGTGAAACACAAGTCCAACATGCAAGCATTTTTCAAAACTCTACTTGAGGCATATCTGCTAATGCCCCACTGGCTAAAGTAAGTCACATGGCCAACCCTGATCGAAGGGGTAAGGACATGAGCTCTATCTCTTGATAAAAGGATTTCTAATGTCACATTCTATGTGTATGAGTGGAAGGAGGGAAAGGATTTGTGGCCATTCACACAACCTACCACAAAGAGAAATACAGATTTGTGCCTGTCAATGTGACCTTATTTTTATCCCCAAATTCATATTGCCAAGTAAATAAGTGAAATGATTCTTGCATTTTACTCAGCATATTTTACAGAAAATTTCAATAATAAATGAAATTTGTGATCCTGCAGATCAAAGAGGAATTAGAGAATTTTATTTTATTTTTTTTACAAATTATAAGCCTCACTTATCCTTTAGGACTCCATCCAAAGTTATACGTGGAAATGCAAATGAAAGGAATTCCACATGGATGGTTTGCTTCTGTATCTCATATTATTCTTGCACTTCTAAAATCCAACTCTCTGAGCTCATGCCTTCAGGCAAGTCCCTCAATGACACCTTTAAGAAATTCATGAGAAATCACAGCCAGTTAGAATTTTTAAATCTCTCAAGTGCATGGCTATATAACGTATACCACTTTTTCCAGTCTCCAATCTGTGTCTGGCAATTAAACTGAGCATTGTACTAGTTTCATCTGACAGTAACTCATTTAATTTCTATTTCTTACCAATTAACTAGGCACTGTGCTAAGGGTTCAGATATAATAGAGACAGGAAGGAAGGAGGATGGGAGAGAAGAAATGAACCAGCCTTCTTGTGTCTTGGGGTTCAGTGGGATGCAAACCAGTAACTTTTACAAGGAATACAGTTCAAGAACTTCAATTCATTTTCAAAATTAAAGTGAATTTTGCATTTTAAACAACCTCCAATGGATCCCTTTAAATTTTCATAGTCTGGCTCCTCTGAAGGCTTAAAAGTGACTTTTCATTGTTAAATTGTCACCAAGTTCTTTTTAATTCTGACAGTGTCCTCAAGCTCCTTCTGAGGACATTAATTTCTTTGGGCAGTTGATAAAAATTCGGAGTCAATTTCCTCATACAGGGAACCAGCCTCTCACTTAGATAATACTTCAAAGGAAGCTTGCTTGACTACACAGGACTGGAACAGCATGTAAAGGGGCTGAAGACATGGGCCAGTGTCATTGCTCCTAACAACTTTCTTTCTTTTTTCTGTACGTGGGCCTCTCACTGCTGTGGCCTCTCCTGTTGCAGAGCACAGGCTCCGGACACGCAGGCTCAGTGGCCATGGCTCACGAGCCCAGCCGCTCAGCGGCATGTAGGATCTTCCCGGACCGGGGCACGAACCTGTGTCCCCTGCATCGGCAGGCAGACTCTCAACCACTACACCACCAGGGAAGCCCCCTAAGAACTTTCTTTAAAAATCCACAAAGGAGGGCTTCCCTGGTGGCGCAGTGGTTGGGAGTCTGCCCGCCGATGCAGGGGACGCGGGTTCGTGCCCCGGTCCGGGAAGATCCTACAGGCCGTGGAGCGGCTGGGCCCGTGAGCCATGGCTGCTGAGCCTGCGCGTCTGGAGCCTGTGCTCCGCGACGGGAGAGGCCACAACGGTGAGAGGCCCGCGTACCGCAAAAAAAAAAAAAAAAATCCACAAAGGATGGTTCTCAACAGGTTTGAAACAAGCAAAGTCCACTTTCGGCCCCTGATCTGTCTATCCTTTCAAATGTTCTTCTTGATGTTTTCCTCTCTATTTTAACTGCACAAATTATAGAGATTTTTTTGATGCTATTTTTAGTAACAACTTATAGTACTTGTCTCCTTGTGGAAGTTTTCATTTTTAATAGGCTACCTTAAAGATCCTCCCTTTCCTTCTCTGTCTCTCATATACCACAGCCTTTATAACTCATGAGAGATTAGCTCTGTTGATGAAATTTTAGATAGTACAGTAAGAGATATTTTGGTAGAGCATGCCTGCTCTCAAGACAGGTTCCATCAACTCAGAAGCCCAGAGAACATGAATTGTACCTAGCTTTGCTAATCAGTTTAAAGTTCCTCCACTTTCCAAGGAAGACGTACAGATGGCCAACAGGTACATGAAAAGATGCTCAACATCACTAATCATCAGGAAAATGCAAATCAAAACCACAGTGAGATATCACCTCATACCTGCCAGAATGGCTAGCATCAAAAAGACAACAAATAGCAAGTGTTGCTGAGGTTTGGAGAAAAGGGAACTCTGTGCACTGTTGGTGGGAGTCTAAGTTGATGCAGCCTCCATGGAAAACAGTATGGATGTTCCCCCAAAAAGTAAGAAACAGAACTGCCATATAGTACAGCAATTCCACTTCTGGGTATTTATCTGAAGGAAATGAAAACATTAACTTGAAAAGACATGGGCACCACCCTGTTCACTGCAGCATTATGTACAATAGCCAAGATATGGAAGCAACGTAAGTGTCCATCAACGGATGAATGGATAAAGAAAATATACACTAGAATATTGTTCAGCCATAAAAAAGAGGGAAATCTTGCCATTTGTGACAACAGGAATGGACCTTCGGAGCATTATGCTAAGTGAAGTAGGTCAGAGAAAGTCAAATACCATATGATCTCACTTATGTGGAATTAAAACAAAATTAAAAACAAACAAAAACCCAAATTCATAGAATCAAGAACAGGTTCTCGAGAGGCAGGGGATATGGTGGGTGAAATGGATGAAGGTGGTCAAAGGTATAAACTTGCAGCTAAAAAATAAGTCATGGGATATAACATATAGGACGGTGACTAAAGTTAATAATGCTGTATTGTATATTTGGAAGTTGCTAAGAGAGCAAAAGTTCTCATCACAAGAGAAACGTCATTGTGAGGTGACAGATGTTAACTGGACAGTGTGGCTATCATTTCACAATATGTACAAATATCAAATTATTATGTTGTACACCTGAAACCAACATAATGTTATATGTCAATCAGAGCTCAATAAAAATTCTTCTTAGATCCCCACAGAAAAAAAATCATTGAGGAAATTTTTTAAAATAGACAATATTTCCTCAAAGAATAAAATACAGACTGTGAGTAGAAGTTCTAATAAAACCCAGGCAAAATTCTGAAAGTTGTTGATATTATCCTTAGAATCCCATCCTGAGAAACTTGAGAGAAAAACAATTCCTCTTACCACCAGAATATATTCAGATGAAACCCTACATTATATTGTACAAAGTGAAGGAACTATATTTTGTCTGATTTTGTAACTGTTTGCTTAAGCAAGTATTAATCGTAGCTTATTTTCCATCACTGAGGTTAATACTCAATAATGTTTTCTTTTTATGCTGAAATAGCTTCATCTGTATGTACTATTCAAGTTACTCGTTTTTAAACGTTTTTGAACATCTACTGTGAGTCAGGCACTGTGCCAGAAAATAGGAACACAATGCTGAACAGACCTTCAGGCCTGCTCTCAAGGGAACTCAAAGGCAAATATAAGGAGTGAAGAGTCTTAAATGTGATGTTCAGCTAACACATATGCCTCTCTTCTACGGAGGAGACGGTGGCAATGGGGAGAGGGGGAGATAAGGGTAGACAGAAACTTTAGACTTGGGGTGTTATCAGGCTTGTGGGACTGTAAATGGTAAGGCTCTTTTGAATCCACACTGAACCAGGTTTTAAAAAGGTTATTGTAACAGCAGTAATACTAACAAGGAGCCAGCAGTGAAGTCTGTGCTAATTGAACAATCAGGATAAAGTCTGGAATGCAGATTTACAGGGAGAGGGTGAATGTGTCAAGAGAATAAGCAGATGAGAAGTTACTCAAAGGTAAAGACATTTTGAAAATGAACGATGGCCAATGTGATCAAGCCAGTTTAAAGACATCCCACGTGCTTACCCTTGGGTCTGCCGCAGAGAGACTGCTGTACTCCTCAGACCAATCCTCTGGGGTACACTGGTGAGAATATTCCAGTTAGATCAGTGCTACCCAAGGTGCAAAAGAATAGAAAGAAGACACTGACTAAGGGAGCAGAGAAGTTATTACAACAGTCTTGGATTTCATTTGTAAAAAAAGGTATATTGGAGAGCCAATGCATCTAAAACTATAACAGAAGTTGCCTCCTACTTATGAGTGACCAGAGAAAAATCACTGTGACTAAACAATGGTCACTGTGCATCTACATATAAGACTGCAGGCAGGGGATTAAAACTGTCCTAATTATCTGAAAATAGACATTACTAGCAGCATGTAATTTATCTAACATTTATATAGCTCTTATTTTTAAGTACTGTTTTAAATACTTTGAAAAAATTAACTTATTCATCTTTGTTCCTACCATGTGAGATATGAATAGTTACCTCCATGATACCAGTGAGTGAACCAGAGGCACAGAGAAGTTAATTAAACTATCCAAGTTCAAAGAGCCAGCCAATTGGAGATCCAGGATTGGAACCCAAGCACTTGGGCTCCAAAGTCCATGTGCTTCACCACTACATCATTCTACCTCACATGCTATCACTTATGAGTATGAATATAAGAAGGAGAATCTGACAGTGTCCTTCTGGTGCTGCCCTGAGAAGATGCTGGAGCTCAAAGAGAAGAACAGCAATAACATCACCTGTACCATCACTTATTGAGAGCTTTGTGTACCCAGCACCATGGAAACATTGATTCATTTTTCTTTCCAAATTCAACACATACACTTTCTATCTATGAAGATTGCAGGTGATATACCAATGAACTTTATTTTAATGTGTGTGGCAGACTCTGTATTTTGACTTAACCCCTATTTCAGTCTCCCGGTAGTTGCCTTTCTCTACTATAGAGGTCAGAGAACTCAACAGCATTCCCTGGAATCCCCTGCAGCCCTGGTGCAAGCATGTGACCTAAATTTTTTCAGACACATCTTCACAAAATGTCAGTGGGGAATGAACAATGTGATTTTTTCAGCCCAAAGTGGAAGTTCAGATTTCCTGACAAGGTTGAATGTGGTGAATGTCCTTCTTGGGTAGCTGTCATGGAGCAATGTTGTTTCTGTTAAATGGTGTTTCTCAGTGGTTTGGCATATGTCTCCTGGCTGTGTGCTTCTTCACGCCAGTATTCCTAGATGATTATTCCCAAGGCTGATTCTCTGGGCCTTCCAGAAATTCTGGGAGCTATCTAACATCCTTTAATAAAAGTTCTTCCTGTTTAAACTAGCTAGAGTTGATACTATTGTTTGCGACCAATTATCTTTACATATGTAATATGTATAATACACACACATTATAATACATGTATACAGTTACTGCATCAAACCTTATGATTTAAAAAAAAATCATTACCTTGCGTGAAGTTAATGTTTGAAAAAGTAGTTAATTTAAGAAAACTATTTAGGACAGGTGGTGATGCACATGGACTTTGGAGCCAAACTGCTTGAGTTCCAAACCTGGATCTACCCTTGACTGACTCTTTGAACTTGGAAAATCTCAATAACTTCCGTATGAATGACTGGAATTTAGAAAAAGGCATTAATTCCTCACACTCCTCAGAAATAAAAAGTATCATTCCCACAATCCTACATGTAAACACACTGACGTTTAGAGAGGTCTGGTACCCTGCCCTACGTCACAGGCTAGTGACCACGAACCCTGGTCCGTCTCACTCAGGGACACATATTATAGCATCACAACCCTCTGTAGTTATAATCGACAAACAAACCTGACGAATTATCACCAGGGCTGAAAGCTTCACCTCCATGAGTTTGATTAGTCTGTACCAGTTCTGAGGATACTGTTAATTGCTGAGGACACTGGCAAAATACAAGTTTCGGGACCTGCAGAAACAAGTGTTAGTTCCTGGTTTGTTGGGAACTTCATCAAGTTAGCTCTCAGTTAACTTGCTAACTGGCCCCTTTAAGAAGCAGCCTAGCATCTCCTCTGAGGAAATTTTCTAAGACTAGCTCTTGAAGGAAGAGTGGGCATTACCAAATAGAGGAAGACAAGAAAGATAAAGCATAGGTAAAGACAGAGCTCATTGGGTAAATAATAAGTAATGAAGTGCAGCTGAAGCATGAAAATCACGCTAGTTGAGCAGTGAAAGAGAAGGCTAGAGAGTAGCAGAAGTGAACCCATGAGAGGCCTTCTATCCCATGCTGGTGAGTTAGGACAGAAGCCAAGGGAACATCTGAAAGGTTGAAACAGAAGCCCGCACAACCAGATTTCATTCCAAAGGAGGTCGTGGTGGCATTACGCCCCAGAGACGGAAAGCTGGCGAGACTGGTAGGAAGACCAGTCGGGAGATAATTGCTAGAGTCAGAGGTTGAGATAATTAATAACAGTTTAAACTATCAGAGGAAGGCAGGGATAGAGAAAAGAGTAGATATGCACACTATTAAGGAAGGGGAGCCCAGTCCAATCACTGTTCTACTAAATTTAGCAGTGAAAATAAAAGGCATCTGGGTATAATTAAAATGTTTGAGTTGCCTCCTCAGAATTCACTCAGAAATGAATAAATGGTAAAGTAGGATGTACTCGTATTCTCAATAAATCAAACTCAATAAATCTAGTTATTTAGTGGAAAATTATAACAAAACTTTCTCTTACTGGTATCTTGTAGCACACCCATGATCACTCGCACTCCCTTTGCTACACCTCTGACCTTTAGCTGAGATGAACTGATGAGGGAATGACAACTGTGATAAGATTGGCATCCACAATGGTGGATACTGGAGAAGGTCACTCAGGGTTGAGCCAGGAGGCAATTTAAGACCTCTAGAGGCAGGGCTGGGAAATCAGGTTCTGGCATTCCAGAACAATCTGCAATGATTTTGAGATTTTCATTCTGTAACTGGAAAATTATACTGCTGGTGATATATGTGGCTAGTGTGGAGACCCATAAGATTTAGAGGAAAGGAAAATAAGGCTGGCCTCAGAATCTTACAAACAAAAATAATATTGCCATGAATCCTACTAAATGGTTTAAAAGTCTTGGAAATCTATAGTTGAAGGTTTTTCATCTTCAACGGTATTTAATTTAAAAACTGGAGAGAAGGTGTTGGCACAAGTGCTTTCAAGGAGGAAATTACTAGTTTATGCATTGCCATAAAAAGCTGAGAGACAATAGACTGCACGCAAATTTTCCTGGTGAGGGTGGTGGCAGTGAGATGTAATCTTGGGGAAGCAGAGTTAGGCAGGAAAATAAGGAGAGCAAACACGAGGGAGCATGTAACGGGGCTCCACCATGGACAAAGTTGGCTGTGTAAGCCTCCATGTCATCTCCACATGGGGGCTATTGACTCCTGCATCTTAGAATAGTCTGCAGGTAGGAGAAGAAAGGCAAACGGTTTATCCACAGGCTTTTTCTCTCCTCTCTTTCTTTGGTTAAAGCCCATTTCGTTATGCATTAAATCCCACCCCTCCACCGCTCTGGATTTTCACCAGCCCCTCCAGCAGCATGTGGGAAGGCAGAGCCTCTGAAGTCTCTCCTTGTCAGTTTGTGCTATATGTGGGGACCCTGGAATGTGTGACAGAAGAAGTGACAGCAGCCTGAGCTTTCACCCATGGAAACAGTGTGAATAAACAATGGCTGCAAATCTGAGGCCCAGGGTGCAGGCAGGGTTAAGATGACCTGGAACAGTGAATCAGTAGAGTCTGCTACGACTGCAGACCACATATAGCCATAAAATTTTTATGTGGTCATAAATTTCTGTTAAATCCATATTTCTTCTCTATCTTAAAAGCTAAAGTTGAGTTTCTGCAAAAATCTGTCTTCTAAAAGAGGCAAAATCTTGCATGTAATGTTCAGAGATGTATTTAATAGTTATCTTCCAAGGACAACTGGCTCTGAGGCTAAGTATATTTGTTAGAGAAAATACTTTCATTAGAATAGTTCATGTAAAAGTTTTTTTTCGATTAAACGTATAAACAATTTCAGTAACAGGAGGTTAAATGTACTTAACAAACTTGTGACAATTAACCATCAACCATGACCTCTGTGACTTTGTTATAATATTCCCTTATTAAAAGCATATCTAAAAATCTCCCTCCTACAAAAAGTTACCTTTTGTTTGTAAAATAAATGTGATTCTATCCGTTTAATTTTAAAGTAAAACACAACACCTCATTCTTCCACATTTGGAAAAACTACACATAATATATATGATTAAGGATCTGTAGGAATAAAATTCCGTCTTTAAAATAGACAAATGAAAATTTTGAGAATAGCCATTAATATCAGGTAAGCAAAGAGTAACAATATGAAGATGCTCTCAAATTAAATTGCAGTAAATAAAGCAGGAATCAAATGTTATGTACAATATACTCAGACCTCTGTTTGGGAGGAATAGGATATGGACACCCACACACAAAAAAAGAAAGACAAGAAATGGTAATCAAAGTACAGATGATTTTACTAAATGCATTATATATTTCCACTCTTTCCCAACATTCTACATTATTACTTTCTAATCAGAATTTTATAATTAAAGTGAACCTAAAAATACCTTAAATTGAGCACTATGATGGGTAGTCAAAATGAAAATGTTTAATAATTTATTAAGCAGAAAGTTGATCATTTATATCCTGTTAGAATAAAGACTGTGTGAAGAGGGTTTGATTAGCTAAGAGGAGAAACTCTCATGCTACAGAGACAAAACCAGAAGGTTGTTGAAATGTAGATTCATTTCATCAATTCCAATTAAGCAGGTCTGGGTGAGACCAGAAACCTGCATGTTATCAAGCTCCCTGGTAGTTCTAATGAGTTGGTTGGGGATACACTTTGATAAATACAGGCCAAAAGCAAAGTCCAAAGCATCAAAATTTCATAGAGACTCTCCATATACCATCCAGGAACAATGCTGCTCTGTCCCTGGGAACCTCTATTCTCTGGTTCCCAGGGCAGATCCTACTGTGGGCAATTACACTATCTCCTCTTGCTCTGATCCATCCGTATTTAGCAGATTTCTTATGATTGGCTTTCCTTGTGGTTTTCCTACAGGGAAGAAAATGGACTGCTCTGTCAACATTGGCATTTAAGGTTGTTTCCATGTCCTGGCTGTGAACTAATAAATTGGCATTCGGTTTATATAGCAGTCTCTCTGGGCTCAGTCAATGTTGAGTCTACTCCTGAAACTTGAGTCCATTTTCAGATAACTGACAAAACAAGGCATATGAGCTCTCAAAGCTAAAGTCTCTTAGCTAGGACATAGTGGGCCCCTTTCCCAAGGAAATGGGTATTTGTTGTTTTTGCCAGATTGGCATCCTTTTCCATTTTTCTGGTACAGCATCTTGAATTTCCCCTGGGGAATCACCTCTCTTCTGTTCTCAGATTCCTCCCAAATCTGAACATAGCTTGTCCTTTTAAATTCAATCCTAGAATGTTTTTAAACAAAGCTAAGCTTTAGAGGTAAAGCTTAGATCTGTTGGTGCCTGGCATGGAGCCACTAGAGAAAAGAGTGCCTGAGAACAACGCCATTGTAGACCAAAAAAAAAAAAAAAAAAAGAATCAAGAGTTAGAGATAAAATGAGAGAGAGAAAGAAAGAGTTTATGATATCATTGTTTGAATCATGGATACAGTTGGTCCCACCTGTACCCTGTGTCTTACATGAGCCAATGAATTTCCTTTGTTTTTTTTGAGCCAGTTTGAATTGGACTTCTTTCATTTACTCAAGAGTCAAATAAAACAACACGTCTGTACCTCCGCATACAGAGTATACCTTCCATTCAAGAGCAACAATTAGGTCCAAAGATCTACCACCTGTTCAGGGGAACATTTAGAAAATCCATCCTTGCAGGAAGCAGGGACCTGCTGGACATTAACTGCATGCCAAATCTCCTTCATTTGAGAATAAGGTGAACCTAAGAATTGTCACTGGAAAACAATGATACCACAGGCTTAGGACTTTGCAACATGGGGAGGGAACAAAGGCGTGAGGTGTTTTACAATTTTTATATCTTGATCTATGGCATATGAATCTTCCCATGTTTATTTCTCAGGAATATTTCTATAAAAATGAAAGGAAGTCTACCTCTCTGTGCCCCAAGTAGGAAAGAAAAATTGATGACCAGATATCATCACAGTCAATCACCTCGGTCATGGGAAATAGGAGGGGAGGTTGTTACCTGTCCACAGGAAAAGCAATGGCCAGATTAACTCCACAGACTTTTAATTACAGACGAGATTCTTTCTGCCTACCTTTTTGAAGTTAGATGACCTTCACTGCTTATATACGTGAGACAATTAAAAAGAAAATCTCATCAGCAAATTGATGAGAAACTAGTGGAAACAATTTTCTCCCCCCAAATCATACACTGAACACTAAACCCTTCAATGTGTTAAACAGACTTTTGATTCCCTACATAATGGTTCCTACAACTAGAGTGGGACTGGGTTACAAAATATAATACCATCAGTCATATAAAGCCCCTGATGTTTAGGAACTCCCTAGCCTCATGAAATAACTAAACATGGCATGTTTTTGCTCTTTATCTCTTTCCCCATTTTGAAAAGGACCTGACTAGGAAAAGACTTAACAGCTTGTCAAAAAGGATGGATGTTCAGAAGTGATAGCTCATTGGTGTCCTGCTTCTCTCAAGGCTAGAAGGCACGCACACTCCATTCTATCAAGAAAAGACTGGGCTGTGCAAAACAGTAAAATAAAAACCAAATCCTTGGATTTGACTTTTGCAAATGTCCAGGGAGATGGTTGCATTTCGTAAGATTATTGGAAGGGAAAAGACAAGTCAGGACTAATATTGCATTTATGTTGGAATTGATACTGAGCATATGGGTAAAAGCAGGATGGCAATCTAGGCTAACGGATCATCTCAGTCTCAGAACGTAATTTGCAAAAACAGTATCAAAGTCAGATACCTCATACTATGTTTTAGTAAAAACCAATGAACAAGCAAACAAACAGAACCCACACAAAAACATTATGCACCTTCTCAGATTCCCTCAACCTCTCCTCATGTCTGTCTCTCTTGGTGAGCACCTGATCCACACACAGGTACAGCGCCTCTACTTTGGGACTTGGGGAAAATAATGTACTGTGTAGCATGGTGCCCAGATTCCTGAGCAGCCACGGAGACACAGGAGTAGTGAGAGTTAGCTTCCCATGAAGTAAAACTGCATCAGTGAGAAATGAAATGAGAGGAAACTGGGAAGCCAAGTTCCTCTTTCTTTTCCTCTTCCATTCACTACACCAAGGTATCGTTCTTTTCTGCAACACCTCCAGGGAAGCCCCAAATGTCAAGTAAGACAGTATAGAGTGACACAGTATGTCTCAGCACAGCTCCTCGGTAAGCAGTAGCTAGTGTGGCAATACACGGCATTACACTGAATCACATCACTCTCTCTCTTGCCTTGTCACCCTTACTCTCCGAGTTGCACAGCCCAGATCAGCTGATAGCACTCTGAGCATTGCCTTGGGCTCAGCTTTCTAGAGGACGCAACAGAAGGCATAGTTGAGGCTACTATGTTAACAACAGTGAAACCTCTTTGTCACCATCACTAATAATTTTATGAATATAATAATAATTTCCCCTTCAAGTATTCAGCAATACGGTTTGCGTTTGCATTGCACTTTGATCCGGATGGCAAATAAATCATTCCTCATTCATAAGGGGTCTTTCAAAATGCCCCCTTTGCATTATTATTACCAATAAGCGCAAGGAATACACTTGTGTTTCAGCTGTATATTGTTCCAAAACCAACCACCCAAAATGAAATTACTTAAGGCAAAGATGAGGGGGGCTTGTCTGCACGGTTCTGATGCTGGTGACGCCAACCGGGGTCACTCACTTGGTCAAATTCAGTTGTTACTGGGTCGGGCTACAAGGTCTAAGAAAGCTTCACTCACATATACGTGCCCAGCCCCTCCTTCACACAGCGGCTTGCTCTCCCCAAGGCGAGCCCGGGTTTCCTCACAGCACTGTGGATTCAGAATAGTCAGACCTCTCACAAGGAGGCTGGCTTCCAAGAGGGAAGAAACAAAAGCTACCAGGCCACAAGCCCCAGAATTCAAAGTCATTAAATTTCATTGTTCAAAGCAAGTCACAAAGGTAGGATGACTCAACAGGCAGAAAACAGACCTACCTCATGGCAAACGGCATATGTGTAGAAAGAAGGAGGCGTTGCTGGCGGCCATCTTTGGAGACTCTCTACCAGGCTGATTCCCAGACTGATCTGCAGATTGGAATCATCTGAGGACCTTTTAAACCTAGCAGGGCACAGTGCACACCTTAAACCAATTAATTCACGATGCTGCAGAGGGTAGAACACGGGCATCCCTTTCTTTTTTTTTTAAGCTCCCTGGATGATTCCAGTGTGCACACAAGTTTGGGAACCTCCAATCCAGCACAACTTGTGAGAAAAGAGATTTAGAAAAGCTGAAGATTCTAACTGGCAGTCCTCAGTTACACGTGATTACGTGTCATTTCACAGCATGCTCAGTGTTCTTTCTTGGGTTTAAAATTTAAGCCAAACACCCATCTCTTCAAAGCACAATAAAGCTGCCATGATAAGCCAGTCTGCCTTGTAGAATGACCAGTCTTCTAGTTTGCCTGGGACTGAATAGTTTCCTGGGACACAAGACTCAGTGCTAAAACCAGGACACTCTGAGTCTAACTGGACAGGTGGTCACCCTAGCATTGCCTTCCCTCCCTCTGCAGGACAGGTCATGTTCTAGTGAGCTTCGTTTCTGAAATGCATTCCCACTGTTAATACCTAAGTTTCCTCAAAATTAATCACCTAGGCCAGAGCTGCCTGAGTGTGGTCCATGGACCGGCAGTATCAGCATCACCTGAGAGAGCTTGTTAGAAATGGAAATCTGGGGAAATTCTAACAGAGTCAGAATATCTGGGATTAGGGCCTAGAAATCTGTGCTTTGAAAAACATGAATTTGAGAAGCACTGGTCTGGCCTGCCGTGCTCTCATCTCCATCTATCTCTACCCTTCCACATGAGGCAAGATCAGGTTTCTGTTTTGCTGTAAAAGTATAAAAAGCACAGCAGGAAGATTCAATGCTAATTGGCCAGAGATGCCTTGACCAAGGGCAGCCAGCATCTTCGGACATAACCATGATAATCATCATTTTTGGCATAGTTTTTGCCAGCCATTTATCTGAGAGGCTGTATAAAAAATTGTTATATTAACAATAGAGGCTGGAGCCTGGAATGAGGGGCGTGCTGAGCACAGCTGTCTGAAGTTGGCAGGGCCCATCTCTTCCAGAACACATCACAGCTGTCAGTACAATTCAGGTGGTAATTTTTGCTCCAACCTGAAAGGAAAAAAAAAAATCTTTCCCTTAAAGTAAGCAGAAAATCAAGCTTTATCTGGGACTGGATGCTTGGTTTTCAATTTGAATTTATAGTAAAAATCTTTCCCTTAAATTTAAGCAGAAAATCAAGCTTTATCTGGGACTGGATGCTTGGTTTTCAATTTGAATTTATAGTAAAAATCATTCAGGTTTCAGTAATTTAGAAAGTAGGTTTTTTTGAACCAGCTTGAGCTGAAGTTACCTAGGAACAATGACGAGTTCTGCCAAGCAAATTAATACCCTAAAATGTTAACCACTTTAAAACAAAACCAGATTTGTTGAAGGACTTACCTGTTTATAGTCAACTGATTTTAATAACTGCGTATGAATTTTATCCATACATGAAAGAAGAGGCTCTCATCCAGAACACTCTGTTGGTACTATTACTGCATGAGCTGAAAGTAAAACAAAGATATTTCTTAAAGCGCTCAGACACACTGTAATTCAGACCTTCTATGAATTCAGACCAGTCTCCCTGAATACAGAACAAAAATTCTAGTAGTATTTCTTTACCAATCAATTAACATATAACTTGATCCCCAATCCACTGAAGCATATGGAATTTTAAAAGCCCTTTTGAAAACTCACCTTTGATAAATTATGACTTTTATTTCTCATGTGTTTCACAAACTTCATATTTAAATTCAAAGAAAATGACCAGTTAACCAATTTTCCCCCTGCATAAAATAATCTAATCAAATTTATTGTGGTAAGGTTAAAAATCTGGGGAAGGAGATTGCTCCTTCAGTATTTCTGAACCACTACAGTCAAAATCATCGTCTTGCTGCACTGCAGGCCTGGCAGGAGGTGTTTGAGCTGCCCCACCCAGACATTCTGTGGGCAGCAAAAATACCTAATAACATCTTTCACAAAGGTGAAAAATACAGTAGATTTGAAAAACGCATTTTCTCAACAAAAAACTCACTTCCCCATGTTATAATCACAGGACAAGTCTGTGAGATTTACTTTCTCTCATTAAATTTAAATATATAAACATTATTTTTGTAAATAACCATAAGCAGATTTTAATCAACGATGTATTCTGTAGACTTATAAGTATTTCATAAATGACCAACTTCAGTTAAAACATCTCTGAGAAAGTGTAGATAAGTCATTTCATTCTTAAGGAGGTTCGAGTGATCCCTATATACTTTCCCTTTTTAGGAGAAACATCCAGGAATACAGCTGACTAAACCAGCATCGTGAAACTGGGGAATGAAAAGATTCTTCTGCCACTTCCTTCACTTCCCAGTTGCACAAACATAGTTAATCAACCTAGCATCTATCCCCTTTCTCAGGGAAGCCGTCATGACCCTCACCTGGGCTTTGCCTAATGGCCAGTGGCCAGTACCAAGACGGACTCCTGGAGATCAGAAGGGTTGCACCAAGTTGACCAAATGGGATCAGGTGTCAGTTTAAGTCTACAAAGAGCAAAGGTCCCAACATGGAAGTTAAACTTGGCCACCAAATCCAACGGGATAAACTCAGAATCAAAACTAAACCCCAGTCCACAAGGGTGGTGAGCTGGACAGACCCCTGCACGGGGAGAATAGGAGAGGCTGGAAGGATAGATCATGGCCTAAGACAGCTTGTCTCATGTAAATGCATCTGCTCAATGGAGTCTTAGATTTCATTCATAAAATGAGTAGTAATCTCTACCTACCTCATAAAGTTGTCATGAAAATCAAATGAAAAATTTCAAAGTGAACCTGACTTGTACCCTGTAAATAAATACATGTGCAAATACAAGGGACCAACACTATTACTGAGATAGGCTGGGACCTGGAATCCTTTGTCAGGGTGCTTGCTCCCCGACAAAGGTCTCCTCCTGCAATAGAATACAAAGAAACTATAAGGGATTAAAAATAACTGCAGGCATGTGCAGTCCTAGCAAATTATGAACAATAAGATACAATAAGGCCACAAACCAACTGCTATTTCTGAGGTGCCAGGAGCAAAACTGAGTACTGTGCATGATCCCTGCACACAGCACCACCAAGGGAGTGGGCCGACCACCTAAGCCACTCCTCCAGCCCCACCCACGGACCCGCCCCTAACCCTCACCCCACTTAAGGAACCTGCCCGCCCTCCTGCCCTCCTCGGGGAGCGAGCAAGGGCACCTCTTACTTGTTTTTGCTCCCCCCTGCTGCAGCAGGAGCCTCAGTAAAGCCTTGCGTGAATTTCTCATCTGGCCTCTTATCAATTTCTGTTGATTAAAGAGTTCAAGGACCCAGGTCGGTAACATTACTACGTTTACATCATTCCTCCCAGCACTGGGCAGGGGATCTTGTGGACAGGGATCTGGATCAGAAGTGATCCTCTGAATGTGTACACTGTCATTGTCAGTATGTATTTGTCTGCCCCCCTAACTAGACTGTGATTTCCTTGAAAGCAGGGACTGTGTCTTAGTCATCACTGCACCTCCATTTACATAGTAAGACATTCAGTCACTGTTTGTGGTATGTTGAATGAATACATTCTGAGTCCTCACTGTTATTCAGACTCCCGGCTGGCCATGAATTATGTGCAATGGAATACTATGTGTCGTAATGTGAGAGATGAGACGGCAAATGCCCATGTGCCCAAGAATCGTTCCCCATCTGCCAAAAATGGCTACTACCTCACTGCCAGAGCACAGGCGCCTCTGGATAAGGAGCCTAAATCCTCAGAATTAGAAGCATTCCTTGAAGTTGGTCAATAAAGGAGGCACTGACAATCAAATGCCTTAGGAAATAAGAACACCTAAACTTTACTGCGTCCCTATTTTATGCCAGGCACTGTGCTTAGAAGCTTCACACCATTGTCTTATTTAAAATTCACAATGACAGCATAAGGGAGGTTTTGTTATTATCTATATTTGACATATGAAAAAATTGAGTCTGTGAGAGGAGTGAAGTGACCTCACCAAGCTGTATGAGGTAGAGCCCAAACTGAATTCCAGGTCGATTTTATCCCAAAGCTTACATTCTTAAGCAATACTGTACCCAGCTGTCCAAGGAAAGAGAGGCCCTCGTGCGCCTCTCATTAGTGAGAATGGGATGGTCTCATCCTGATCAACTGAAAGCCAAGCAAAAAGGGGAATTCTTCCTCCTACCTCCCTCTCTTCCTTTCACAATTCCTGCAGACATCCCCTAAGCCAGTCACTGTGTTGGCACCAGAGATACACCAGTGAACGGGGGCAAGGGGTGCCATTTGAGGGAAGGAGACAGACAAGTAAAGAGATGTGAACTGCCATGCGAGGGTGGTGGCTGGAGAACTAGATGTCAGCAGAGTGATGGAATATGATGACATGGAGGAACCTTGTCAGGCCCAAATGTAGTCATGCCGGGCCAGCCCCTCAAGCCTGGCACTGGAGGGTATTGTGGGGGAAGTACTGCCTAGGAGGCCCAGCGGGGGGATGGGATGCGATATCTGGGATGGGAAGGCCTCAGCAACCATTTTCTTTTTTTTTTCCTTCTTTTCCATCTTTTACTTTTATTACTTATATTTTATATTTCTCATTTGTATTTATTACAAAGAGTTATAAATGGAAAATCAAAAAAGAAAGGGAACTAAAACTTATAAAGTTAGGAAAATAAAGCCAATGACTGTAGTCCGTTACATTTCCTGAAAGAAACCAAGGGAAGAATTATAACCCATTCTCCCTTTATGCCCACAGTGGAATCATCGACCATTAAAAACACTCTCTGCCATCTAGTCCATCAGTTGTCCTGCACGGAGGCATTTCTTTCAAACTAAGGTTTGATTCTAACAATGGTAACAGAAGCAAAATAAACATTTTATATAATGGAAATAAAAACATTCAGCAACCATCTTCTAAATGAGATGCCCCAAAGGACTGCACAGCCTGAGGTCCTGTGGGCCTGGGGGTGGTGAGAAGGCTGTGGCCAGTCCCAAGCCAGTTACCTGGTGATTATCAAATATGTCTGCAATATACACTGGCTTTTAAACCGAACCTGTGGCTCCATGTGTACCCACTGCCTTGCACCCTTTCGTTCAGCCCCCGGGGCCTGTCCCCTCTTGCTGATTTCACCTGTCCCTGCCTCCACAAGGTCTGCTGCGTTCTTGGCTGAGTGCCTGTGCTAGCTCAGTGCTTCCTCATCTGGTTTCTCCGACCCGCAGGGCTCTTCTGGCTTTCACTCTCTAGTCCGTGCCATTTTTGGTTTCTCTGAATAGCTCTGGATACCACACATGACAATGGCCCCAAGGCCCCTAGGTCATATCCTCCTAATGGGGTGCCACCACCATTAGACTTGCTTCAGCCTCAGGAGGAAAAGGACACAGTGTCAACTTTAAGACACTGGCAGGGTCCAGTCACCTGGGACACTTCCTCCACGTCCCCTCTATTTCTCCACATCTGTACTGTTGATGCACCCTTCTGTCATCTATTCAACCAATAGGTACTGATAAGCTACTCTACTTTACCCTCCTCTGGGGATTAAAAAAGACAAAGTAAAAACTTTCTCTGCCCTCAAGGAATTCACAATCTGACAATGACAACTTAAGTGGAGGAATTTGGACTATACCATCTACAGGCTTATACTTTCCACATTTAAATCTCTTGCCCCAAATTCTCCTTCAAGCTTCAGACTCAAATCAGCTCCCTACCTGACATCTACACTTGGCTGTCTAACAGCATTTCAAAATTAATACATTTAAAATATGATTTTCTTCCCTTCTCTGCTCTTCCTCGTCTCTGTAAACAGCATCAATATCCTCACCGCCAAATAAAAAATCCAGGTGTCACTTTTGACTCCTCTCTTTCCCTTACTAACCCCCAAATCTACATCCATCAACAAGCCCTGTTCATTCTACCTTCAAAGTATGTCCCGAATCCATCTACTTCTCTTCAAGTCCATTCTCACAGCCCTGATCACCCGTGAGCTGCTGCTGGCACACAGAGCCCTTCATGTAGATTTGAAAAAGATGCCCCTCCTCCAGGCCTTCAAAGCCCTGTGACAGGACATTTGCTGGCAAGGGAGCACAGGCTAGATTTTGACCTCCACTTGACCTCCAGGCTGGTGCCCGACGCAGTAAATAACCTGCAGAAACACAGTCACACCCCCGCCACCATCTTCTCTCCTCTCCTGTTGCAGTGGCCTCCCAAGTGCCCCTCCCGTATTGTCTATTCTCCACATAGCCCCAGAGTAGCCTTTTAAAACCTCAAATTCAATTTTATTTCACTTCCTTGATTAAAACCCTTCAATCTTTACTTTGACCTACAAGGCTCTGCATGTTCTGGTCCCAGATTACCTCTCTGATCTGCTGGCCCATGTTTACTCTGGCAGCCTTCCTCTTCCTGAAGAACACCAAGCTCCCCTTCCCAGACTGAGGTGTCTACCTTCTGCTCTTTCCGACCTTCCACCCTGGACCACAGTACATAAAACAGGATTAGTCTTAATATTTAGTTCATCATTTACTCCCATTAGTCCATGCATGGCCTGTCCTATTTCATTATTTACGAATTATTTTTAACAATGTAATAAGCACACCTGGCCCTACCAGCCAAGACTCAGCTGAGACCCTGCCACTGACTCACCTCTAACAAACCACATGGTCGCCCTGCTTCTCCCCATCTAAGGTAACCACAAGTACAAATCTCAGGTTCTCATTCTCTTGCTTTCCTATTTATATAATGTTATTGTATCTACATATATTCCTAAGTAGTAGGGGTTTTTATTATAGCAATTTTCAATATTATAAAAGATTGTCATGTTATATGTAATGCTATATGTAATCTTTCGGCCAATTTTCATTTAATATTATATAGCTTATAACCAGTCATATTGTTACGTGTCACTTATTTTATTCATTTTTGATTGCTGTATGATATTCCTCTATATAACAATATTACACTATTCATCTATTCCTTGGTGATGGGCATTGAAGTTCTTTCCGGGGTTTCATTACTGGGAACCAGACTGTTACAAAGGTTCACACACATGTCTCCTGTTGAACATATACAAGAGATTCTAATAGATATAAATCTAGAAGTAAGTGAAACGGCTGGATCACAGGTGTACAAATGTTCAAATTAGGATACAATGCCAACCGTTTCCCAAACTCACTGTGCCAGTTTATACTCCTGCCAGCAATGTTGGAAGGTCCTGTGGATCCAGATCCACATCCTCTTCAATCACTTGATATTGTCAAACTTTTTAATATGGGGCCAACTAAATGGGTGTAAAGGGATACCCAATGTGACTTCGATTCGCATTCCCGTAAGTACTAAAGGTAATAACTATATATGTTCACAGGCTATTTGTATTTCCTCTCCTCAGAGCTTTAAGGTCTCAGCCTGAATGTTCCTACCACAAAGAGAATGTCCCTCTCCACACTCCATGTGAAGGTCGCCACTCCCTATTACACTACTCTGTTCTCTTTTCTTTGTGGCATCTACCACTACCTGAATTATCCAATCTGTTTGCTGAATATATTGTCTATTTCCCTCAACTTAAATACAAGCTCCAAGGATCCTGGTTGCCTTGTTCACTCCTCCATCTCAGAATAGATGGATGAATATGTGATGACAGAGCTATGTAATAGATTAAGAGTTGTGGTCCAGAGTCAGATGTTCTGAGTTTCAATGGCAGCTCCCCCACTTAATAGCTGTGTGATCATGAACAAATTATTTAAATCTTCTGTTCCTGAGTTGTCCCCTGTGTAAGAAAGAGATAACAGTTGTCCTTACTTCATGGGGTTGTTATGAGGTTTAAATGAGTGAATACTTGTAAAGTTCTTAGAACAATACCACAAACATAGCAAGTGCTCGATAAATGGTTATCATGATTAATGTGTGATTATAGTTAGTACTACTCCATAGCGTGAGAGCACAGAGGCACCCAACTAGCTTGTACCTAAGGAGCTTCCTCCTCTTCCGCATGTCCTACAGATACCCATTCCTGCAGCCTAGAGGAAAGCAGAGAGGTGCCCAGGGAAAAGCTGGGGAGCAGTTTATTCTCGAGAAAATGAGAATCCGGTCATCGTACACATGAATAGTAATGTGGTCAGACAGAGTCAGTGCTCAACAAGAAGGATCTATGCTGAATAGATCCTTCATAGACCATCAGTCCATACCCCCTATAACCCCAGGCCTACATTACACACGGAGTCACAACACTCTCCCCTCCCTCCCTGAATCTTGGTTCATATTTGCAAAGAGGGAAAAGGGAACTTAGAAAGGGGAAGGGCAAAGAAATAAAAGTAGGCTGCATCAGGAGAGAGGATATAGCAGGGAACTCAGGCAAGAGAGAAAGGAGGGAAGGTGGAAGAGGAGCAGAGATGGGAAATTTCAGGTCGCACTGTGGCACCTGTGTCTAGTGTTGAACATGAAAATGCTGAAAATAAGAACATAAGGGAGTCTCTCCACCAGCCACCCACTCAGGGGAATTTTCCTTTATAAGGCGTGAGTGGGGGCAGGGAAAAGGTGAAGCAGAAAGGCCTGGAGAGGGGCAGGAAGAGGGGAAGCCCAAGGCAAACTTCATCTCGCCGTCTTGCCTGGGGGAGGATGGTCCCGGTTAAATATGCGCCCCTCCCCCCCGCCCCCCCAAGTCAATGTCACCTTAGTCTCCAGCATACCTTGTTCTGCAACCGAGAGCCCCGCTCCATTTGGAACCTTCCTTGTCTCAAAGTGATAAATGCGGCTTATGTTAAACGCGCCAGGAGGCAAGGCCGAGGTGAGATGCCACTGAGAATTCCGGCAGGTTCATCGGAAGAAAGTGTTTCCATTTGAGAAGGATCAGGAGTGCTGGCCAGGGACTAGCTGCCTTTCCGGGTGTCGAATTCCGTGACAGTTCGCCGCCGGGGAGAGCACCGCGTCCCCTGCCTGCGCCTCCTCTCCGGGGCTCCGAGCACCCGCCGGGGGAGACCGGGCGCGCGGGGACCGGGCCGGGTCCCTGCCGCCCACTGGTGGCTCTTCCGAGTGCACCTTCCTGGAGCCCAGCTGCCCCTTGCCCGTCCCTGCTTCAGCACCGACCCTGCGGAAATCTGAACCTGTTAGCAGGATGCCCTGCCGGGACTGGGGACTCCCTCCTTTTCCAGTCCTTGGCTGGCAGCGACCAGCCCGGAAGGCGGGGGCCGAGAAGGCTCAGGGTATTGCCGACCTCGAGGATACCGAGGGGTGTGCATCAGCCGAAAATAACACACACGGCCGCAGACACACACACACACACACACACACACACACACACACACACACACACCGTTTGACAGTTCCCTCCCGAGGAAAGTAACTGTCCAGAAGCAGCACGGGCGAGGGAACCCTACGGTGAAATATGACAACCAACATTATTCCGCAAACCAAGTTGGGAACGGTTTTAAAGATTTGGATTTCAGCCGCTCAATTTTTTTTTTTTTTTTAAGTCATGTAACAAATTCCCTCTGTGTATTTCAAGGCCGAATTTCAAGGGTTAACCAGAGCTTAGGGGGAAAGAGAGGGAGGGAGAGAAATCCCAGACTGTGGTTTGCCAGTACTAGGTGAGAAGCGTGTCTTCATTTCCCTTCCCAGTCCGTTCGCCATCACGTCCTCCCCGCTGCCTCCCGGAGTTGCCCGGCGTCGGGAGGGTTAACGCCGTCAGCCCGCAGAGCAGGCTTCCCCGGCGGAGAGCTCGCGCCGCGGGCTGATGGGGAGGGAAGAGCCGGGGATCTCCCGCCCACTCCCCCTGCGGAGGGCGCTTCCAGCCTAGCTCTATTTATAGCTCCGCTTCCAGCTGCTGCAGGGAACTCGCCAGCGACGCTGAGCCTTTCGAGCTGGGAGAGCCTTCCACAGACAGAGGGTTTTTCATAAATTCTGTGAATGGCAGAAACGTCTCTAGCCTTCGGGATTTTTATTGATACTGTTCAGTCTGTCTTTCACACATTCCATGTCCAAGGTTAAAAAAAGAGAGACAGAGAAAGAGAGCCAAGAGAACTTTGAGATAGGTGAATTGCAGGCAGGCGGTTTGTCATGCTGGCGACCTTTTGTTATCAGATGTAGGGGAAAAAAAATTATCCTCCATGGATTTACCGGCTTCAGGCTCATTTCATATTTTCTGCAATACTCAACCTGTTTGGGTTTTTGTCTGTCAGTCACATGGTCAAAACAGGTTGGAAGTGACTTCAAGGGCAATGAAGAATCACATCCTCTGCCAGTGGATTGCAGGCTTACCGGGAGGTCTCAGGGCTGCTGTCAGCAGAATACACACCTCTGGGTGGTCTCTTTATCAAATCCCACACTGACCCGCCCCCCCCCACCAAAAAAAAAACAACAACAGGCTAGTTATGGTGTCACATACGGGTTTCTGGCTCCAGTGGATACTGGTGACACAGGAGAAAACAACATCTGCTGCTGAGTCTTACCTTCAGCATATAATGGAGCAGATTGCATCAGCCTAGAAGATCCTAACCTAATACATGGCTCCCAAGCCCCTTCCTTCAAGTACTCCTTCCCAAAACAGTTCTTGAGCCCCTGGGTTGTGCAAAGCCCCTGAAGAACCCCTGGATGCTGCAGAGGAGCATCAAACAGCATCTGCCCTCACAGAACTGAGCCAGGAGTGCTCTGTGCACTAGGTGTAGAGGGAAGCCTGGACCCCATCAAAGGGCACTCCTGCAGGTCTGATGTCAGGGTGCTAAGCCCCCCCAGCCCTGCCTCTTTTTCCCTGTCTTCCACCTTCCAGTCTCAGGGTCTTTCCTTTAGAGATGATCCCAATATAGTCAGAGGTTATTATTTATTTAACTGTATTTAATCAGAATGATCCTAAAATAGGGTAATTTAACTCCGCAGTTACCTGTGGGCTAAGTGGAAACTCTTGCTTTAAGTCGTCATTGTTAAAACACGTTTTCCTGCATTCACTTTCCTGCCTTAGAGCAGAAAGGGTACTGGATGTATTATTTCTGTAATGAGTCAGGATCTAGGAGTGAATCAGGGAAATGCAAGAGAAGGGCTCCGGAGTCCCATGTCCTGAGTTCATCCCGGCTGTTTATATGATCT
Organism: Phocoena phocoena; assembly: GCF_963924675.1. Taxonomy (NCBI): domain Eukaryota; kingdom Metazoa; phylum Chordata; class Mammalia; order Artiodactyla; family Phocoenidae; genus Phocoena; species Phocoena phocoena. The sequence goes on along the minus strand of NC_089221.1, from coordinate 93,956,594 downwards.
TGTTGAATTTACTTTACCTGTTTGTGCTTCAGTTCCTCATCTGTAAAATATGAATCATAGTGATAGTAAGTATTTCATGGGCTTCTTGTGAAATTTTAATGTGATAATCTACTTAAGTTGCTTAGACCAGTGCCTGGCCTGTGGTAAAGCTCAAACTACATTGTATGGTATTATTACTGCACAAATATGAACTGGAATTGGATTGGTTGAATTTGTACAGACAAAGAGGCATTTAAATAAAGTCTATTTGAGCTATGTAAATCTACAATAGAGGTGAGTTTCCTCTGCATTACACTAAAGCAGATCCCTGAAGGCATTCCATATATACGGGAGGCTCCTGGTCACTGACCCTGCATTTTCTTCTTCCAAGGAAAGACAACATCCCCTCAAAAGGCTTTTAAAAAGTCCTGCTGCTAATCTATATAAGATACACCCTGACACCTAGGGTAAAGAATCACCTGCTTATAGTGGTTCACTGCTGTCCTGGGGATAATACTTTGATATATGAAAAGTTTGTTAAACATGAAAACACTCCAAGAAGTTTTCCAAGGGACTATGAAGGAAAAGCATTTCTATTTACAAAACTCAACAAAGGTTCGTACAATATCTTATTTCCCGTCCTAAAAATTAGGCTCTAGAAGGTAGGAACCTGTAAAGAGTAGTCCTCTGGTGGAAAGGTTTTGTTACCAATGTCATCCTCCCTTTCAAAAGAAGAGCACCTCTGATTTTTTTTTTTTTTTTTTTTTTTTTTTTGCGGTACGCGGGCCTCTCACTGCTGTGGCCTCTCCTGTTGCAGAGCATAGGCTCCGGACGCGCAGGCTCAGCGGCCATGGCTCACGGGCCCAGCCGCTCCGCGGCATGTGGGATCTTCGCGGACCGGAGCACGAACCCGTGTCCCCTGCATCGGCAGGCGGACTCTCAACCACTGTGCCACCAGGGAAGCCCAGAGAACCTCTGATTTTTAGAAATACAGCCAGATATGTTCTGCATGTCCTAGACAGTAAGCTATAAAATAAAGTGGCATATGGAAGCTTCCAAGAAACCTCCCCCAAGATACCTGGCAGTGGTGGTTTTGTGCTGTGTCAACCTAACTAAACTGGAACAGTGTTTCCCAGACTCCTCTCCTCTGTATCGTCCTGGGCTAGGATGGGGCACGGGAGAAATTCGCGCAAGGTTAGGAAGGCAGAAGTGAAGCGGCAGCCATGTTTACACTAGGAAGGTCACAGTAAAGTCAGGTGCCCTTGCAGCTCATGCACCTTGTCTCGGATCTGCTGGCTCATCCTCTCAGCATGACATAGCAGCTGGGTCTGCCGCAGTTCCTGCTGGATCCTGCTGCTTATCCAGCTTCTGGACAAGGTGCGTTAGCTCCATGACAAAGGGGGCCAGCTTTTCACTAGCCTCATCAGAGTTGGAGGTTTGGAGGCAGTTAGAGATGAATGTAGGTTCTACTTCGTCCTCGTGGGCTCCAGGACATCCTTGTTTCTCTCACACCAGATCTGTGTCTGTCAGGGTTCTGCCAGAGAAACAGAACCAGTAGGAGATACAAATGAAGAGAATCACTGCAAGGAATTGGCTTACACTGAAAGCTAGCTAGGCAAGACCAACGTCTGTTAGGCAGGCCATCAGGAAGGGCAGGCTGGACCTCTCAGGCACGAGGAGAAGCTGCTATCCAAAGGTGAAAATTCTTCTTCTGGGAAGCCTCGGTTCTGCCTTTCGACTGAATGAATCAGGCCTACTCTGGTTATCAAGGATAATCTTCTGTACTTAAGGTAAACTGATTATAGACTCCAGTCACATGTACAAAATACCCTCACAGCAACTGACTGAATGACTGGGGATGACAGACTAGCCAAGATGACACATAAAACTGACCATGAACACGTCCATCTTTCCTTTTAAATGGCCTGCCGTGCTATCTTCAGGCCCAGCACCATATACAGAACCAACATAGCAGAACATAAACAGTTTAACCCATGCCCTTTAGGGAAGGTCAAATCCCTAAAATAAATCCCTTCTTCTACTTCACTCTTAGTAGACCTGCTTTTCTGATCACACCTGGCTGATACGGACACAGTAACACTCATACTTCACCTCTTTCTTCCCTTTACACTACACTGCTCTCTAGAATACGGATATGATGGCCAGACGAGCCAACTTGGACGTGAGGACAAGGGCCACGCCCCAGGGATGGTGGAGAGGTGAGCTAGAAAGACTTGAATCATGAAGATTACAGAGCAACCTCACCACCCCTGAGCTGCCTATCTCTGCATTTCTTTTACATGAGACAGAAATCAATTTCTCTTTTATTTAAGCCACTGCTGTTTTGGTATTTACGGCTGCCTTCACCAAAACCATTTCTGAGTGATGTAAGCTCTATGTCTTCTATACAGAAATACACTCTAAGTAAAGAGCAATTGGAAGACTCAAGAGTTGGAGCATCATGCATTGGGGTGGGTGTGGGGAGTCACTGAACTATTTTCTTTTATTTTCATCTAATTCTCAGGGGAAACTTGTTACAAGTAATCTTACATCTGACAAAGGCAGTCACTCGCTCTGAAGACATAAGCCAAGTTCCTTTTACTTTCTGGGCCTCAACTGTCACATCTATAAAATGAGACTTTTGGACCAGATGGTCTCCAGTATACTTAAAGATCTGAAGTGTGTGATATCAACTGAGAACACAGGAAGTCCCAGAGAGAAGGGAGGCTTACCAGGACAAAAATACAGTTTGTCAGAAAGGCAGGTTGAACTAATGGAAAACTGTATCAATCAGGTGGGAAATTTTGTTTCCAGAAAACCTGTGCAAATTGTTTTACATGAATTATCCACACCTTCCCTGTGCCTTCCTTATAACATAGGATACAGGTTGTACAAGGATGAGAATCTTTGCCTGTTTTGATCACTAACATACCTTAGAATGGCACCCCAGCACAATGTAGGCTCTCAATAAATATTTGTTGAATGAATGATACAGGTGTTACACCCAAGTTTGGTATGAAGGACAGCTTCAGAGTTACTAAATAAACCGGAGTACAGGTTAGTGATTCAAGTCCTGCCAATATCCAGCCCAGTAAATTTGGTCTCATTAAACATGATTTTACTTTCGCCTCAGAAAAACTGATTCATGAACGATGATTGCCCAATTTAACTGGTAACCAGTAAAGATGTTAAAGAAAATGTCACTTTTGTCATTGACTCCTGACATTACCATAGGCGTGCACAGTGTCTGGCACTGGAGGCACTGAACCACTTAGCAGATGGCTGTGTAACAATCCAGGAGAATGGGCATATTTAGTACTGTACCCACTAACTTCTGTTTATTTCCCACTGTGCTCATAGAGGAGAGCTGCCAAGCTCCATCCTCCTTTAGTTACCTACCTACCATTTTTCCCTTGATCACTACCTCTGTGCCCACACTGAACCTAAAGATAAGTAATAATTATAGCTTATGCTTATTTCAAGTTACTACATGCCAAGTGCAGGTCTAAGTGCTTTACATGCATTGAATAACTTAATCCTCACAATATCGCCATTGGATAATTACTATAATTATACCCATTTTCCATGGAAGTAAACTGAGTCACGGAGAAGCTGCTCAAGGTGCCATGACTATTAAATGGTAGAGCCAACGCACCTGACTATGGCATTACCTGTGTGTAATTCAGAGAAACCAGTCTTAGCGGCCCAGCATCTTGGACTGGTTCCAGTGCCTGCCACGGGAAGCAGTTCAGGCAACCTGTCTATTTTGAAGACTAGACTAGAAGAAAAAAGCTGGTTGCCTCCTGTTCTTCCTGGCACTCCACCACTGAGCAGCCAACATGGATAAACACCCTTGAAGTCTTAGCCATGCATCTCTTTGGGGCCCAATCTGCCACTTGACCTGCTCCATCATGATCATCACCACAGCCATTGTTTCGGCAGGGGTTAATCTAAACTGACCAAGAGCACAGAAAGCCAGGGAAGCTTCTCTGGGGTACAAAAATCAATTGGGATAGGGAGGGTGGGAGGGAGGGAGACGCAAGAGGGAAGAGATATGGGAACATATGTATATGTATAACTGATTCACTTTGTTGTAAAGCAGAAACTAACACACCATTGTAAAGCAATTATACCCCAATAAAGATGTTAAAAAAAAATCAATTGGGAAACAAGAGTCATACACGCTTAATTTTGTTTTCTTCTCTGCACTCTCTTCCTAAATTCTTACATTCACTCCGTGGTTTTAACAGCCATCTTTGTGTCAATTCCCAAATTTATCCTCAGCCCATACTTGATTTCTGAAATCCAGGCTCATATATCTGACTAGCAACTGGGCAATATCTCTACTGTTTCAGGTATAACAGATCTAAAATTAACCTTATATTCTTGATTCTTCATGCTTCCTGTTCTGACCCCCGACACACAAACACACAGCCCTAGGTGTTACTTGTTTTACCTCCTTCATATCTCCTGAATCCATTTGCTCTTTTCCCCACTGTAATTACCTGGGTTCAAGCCACAATCAAATTTTTTCTTCGACAACTGCAATAACCTTCTCGCTGGTCTCCCTGATCCCACTCTCGCCCCTGTAATAAACCATTCTCCATTTAACAACCAAATTTTTTCTTGTCACTGTCTTCCATTTCTACTAAGGAAGAAAATCCTGGTCTGGCCCTGTTGTACATCTCTCGTTTCATCTCACACCAGCTGCCCTCTCACCTCCAAAAATACTGAACTTTCTTTAGCTCCTTGCAAAAGTTCCAGATTTTTGTTTGTTTTTGCCCTTTTGTCTCTGAATATTTCTCCCCAAAATTTTCCCTCTGTTTGAAATGCTTTTCTCTTAACCTTTACAACAACATGGCCTTGAAAAATCCTGCAGGTGTTAGCTTCAATCACTTCCTCCAGAAAGCCTTCCCTCATGACTTCAGATTAGAATAAGGCTGACAACTATAGATTCTCTGGCACCCTTCCACTTTTCTACTTAATACAGCCTTTCTGCTACAATGCATATTTCCTGTAATATAAATAAGCTCATATGTCACTGGTGAGTAGGGAATAACAATGTACTCTTGAAGTCGCATTGGTTCATATATGATTTTTTTCTCTCCAGCATACTAACGTGTTACACAAGTAACACAGTTCAAAACCAACTCCACTAACATAGCAAAATACAGCAAGCCACAGAGGAATAGGAATGTGTACATGAAACCTATTCAATCATATTTTTCTTGGGTTGAGTTTAGCCAACTGTTCTCTCTTGGAAGGGCTTATTGCATGATTCCCCAAAACTATGTATGTTTTTCTCCTGGCTCCATAACTCAAGAACCTCAACTCTTCTGTATAACAACTCCGTCAAGCCAAGCTTACCTTTCTGTTTTTTAAAGCAAAGATCTATATGTATCATAGAGTTTATGCTTTTTAACTGTGCAAGAATTTGTGATTGCTTTTGTTGATGCCCTAGTTACAGAGTTGCATAGGTTCTCAGTGATGGAAAGGAGGTGGTGAATTTCTATGTCTACACTTACGCTCTTAAGGTAGAAAATACTTAAATACACTAACACTAACATCCTCTAATCCTGAGTACAAAAAAAGGATAATACTTCTCTACCACTTTGACAATGTGAAGCTTTCCACCTCTCTCTCACCCTGAAGCCAGGTATGGGGTCTCCCTCAGCCTGAGTCCCTGCGCAACAATGATGAGCAGAGCACCCCTGCAGAAGACTCACTTTGGACAAGTAATGGGCGTGAAGCATAAATATCTGCTGCTTTAAGCCCCTGAGATTGATCGTAGACTAACCTGATTAATTCATAGTTTGGTGTGAGGAGTAGGATGAGGCCACAACAAAAATCTTAAAATATGTGGGGTTGGCTTAAGTAGTTCTTCTGTAGGTAATGGATAATGATAATGGAAGTTGAAAAATAGTGTCCATGTTATTACACAATGGAAAAATATTTGATAACACTGTTGCCTGCAGAAACTTGGGGTTAGATTATGCACCAAGGAACGAGCAGCAATGGAAGATTGGTACAAGGAAATCTGGGGACGATTTATGTGAATAAACCTCTCTGAATGGGAAAAAAAAATGTGAATATATTTGTATCCAATGTGAATGTTCACCAATGCGTGACCTCAGCAAAGGAGGATTTGAATAATTAAACGGAAGAATGACCTGTTCTGTGGATACTAGTTAGCCTCTTTTCGCAGTCACCCCTGTCATCACCCAATGGGCTCAGGGACAAAGTGGCCATGGTGGCAAGGATAAAGGTTGTGCATGGACTCAGCAACATGGACTTCCACTCGCCAAGGCTGACTGCACTATTGCTGCTACTAAGTGCCCAGTCTGCCAGCAGTAAAGAATGATACTGAATCCCCAGTGTGGCACCACTGCCCAAGATAATCAGCCAGCTATCTGGTGGCAGTTTGGTCACACTGAATCCCTTCCACCATGGATAGGACAACATTTTGTTCTTACTGGAAGAGACACTTACTCTGGATATGGATTTGTCTTCCGTGCGTGCAATGCTTCTGCCAAAAGTAGCATCCTTGGACGTAAAGAATGCCTTACCCACTGTCGCGGTATTCCACACAGCACTGCTTCTGATCAAGGAACTCAGTGTACAGCAAATGAAGTGAGACAATGGACCCGTGCTCATAGAATTCACCGGTATTACCATCTTCCCCACCATCCTGAACTTGATAGAATGGTAGAATGGCCCTGTGAAGACTTACAGTGCCAGCTAGGTGGCAAAGAACTTGGCCAAACTGTGTTCTATATATTGTGGAAAGTAGAAGTTAAAAGTGATGAACTTGTATATTTAGCTGAGGAGATTTCTAAGCAAAGTGTTGAAAGTGCAGCCTGATTCCTCCTGACAGCTTATAGTAAGATGTGAGAGGAAAGAGAGAAATTGAAGTAATTTTTAAGCAAAAAGTAACCAGAACTTGAAGATTTGGAAAATTCTCAGTCTATCCATATTGTAAAAAATGAGAAAATGAGTTCAGAAAAGAATAGCAAGGGAGTGGGTGGAAAATCATTTGATAAAGATATCCTGGGTGTGACTCATGGGTTTGATCAGCCATTGCAGCAGAAACCAAGAATAGAGTTGGGATTATATCAGCAGGGACACTACCAGTATGAAGTAAAGGGGACAGAGGCAGGATGAAATGAAGGACAGCTGTCAGAATTCTGGGATTCTACAGGATGGGACAATAGAGCTATCTGACTGCCAACACGCATTGTGGTTCAAGAAAAGGTAAGAGTGACCAAGGATGATTCCGAAATCAGCAGGGCTGCCACTGCCACCACAGGCGGGGTCAGGGCTACCTTCTCCTTGGCTTCAAAGGCTAGGCTATGACTCAGAGCCTTGGAGGACTGTGCTGCCCCCGCCAAAGAGTTATGCCCCAGTGGGCCTGGAGAGCAGAGAGGGTGGAACCAAAGAGGATTATTCCTGAGCTTCAAGATCTAATGGAAAAAAAAAAAATCTAATGAAATTTGCCTTGCTAGGTTGTGGACTTGCTTGGAACCCATCACACCTTTTGTCTTTCCAATTTCTCCCTTTTGACCTGGGAATATCTGAACTATGCCTGTCCCACCACTGTATTCTGGAATCACATAACTTGTCTGGCTTCATACATTCACAGCTGGAGAGGAATTTTGCCTCAGAATGAATTGTACCTCGAGTCTCACCCATACCTGATTTAGATATTTAGATGAGACTTTGGGCTTGAGCTAATGCTAGAATGAATTAAGAATTTGGGGTCGAGATGACATGAATGTTTTTGCATGTGAAAAGGACATGAATCTGGGGGCAGGAGAAAGAGCAGAAAGTTACAGGCTGGAACATGTCCCCCCAGTTCCTGTGTTGAAGTCTTAATGCCCAATGTGACAATATTTTGATACAGGACCTTTAAAGAGGTAAAGTTAAAAGAGGTCAAAAGGGCGAGGCATAATCAAATATGACTGTTGTCCTTGTAAGAAGAGAGAGGGAGACACCAGGGACCAAAGCACAGAGCAAAAAGCCTTGTGAAGACACAGCCAAAAGACAGCTGTCTGCAAGCCAAGGAGAGAGGCCTCAGGAGAAATCAACCCTGCCAACACCTTATCTTGTACTTCCAGCCTCCAGAACTGTGAGAAAATAAATTTCTGTTATTTAAGCCACCCAGTCTGTGGTATTTTGTTATGACAGCCTTAGAAGACTAACACAGGCTGTATTTGACAAGGTAAAATAAAAAAGACTTGGGCTCATAAAAGAATTGTTTGGTTTTCAAGGGAAAGTGGAACAGACAGAACGCAAAATATTCAGGGTCTTGTAGAGGTAAAAGTTCAAAATGAAAAGTTTTTCTTGACTTTGAAGAATAAAGGGTAAGCTTGAGTACGCCTTGAAGAGACAAAGAACCATAATGTAATAAATCAACTGTATTTACGAACAATAAAATTCATATATTTTAAGTTATAAGTTTGGTAAGTTTTGGCAACAATACACAATCAAAATACAGAACATTTTCATCTTCATAAAGGGTTTCCTTCACGTCCTTTCCCAATCTCTCTCTACTCCGGGCCCCAAATCAGCAATTGATCTGCTTTCTGCCACTATAGATTACATATGCCTTCCTTAGAATTTTATAAAACAAAATTATACAGTATGTACTCCTTTGTATCTGGCTTCTTCCACCCAGCATGTTTAAAAAATTAGTCTGTGCTGGTATGTGTATCAGAAAGTCATTTTGTTTTTTTGCTAAGTAGTATACTATTGCACGGACTACTGCAATTTGTTTATCCATTCATATACTGATGAAAATTTGGGTGGTATGCAGTTTTTGTCTATGATAAATAAGGCTTCTTTGAGCAATCATATACAAGGCTTTGTGTACGCAAATGTTTCTATTTCCCTTAAGTAACTATCTAGATGTAGAATTGTTGCATCATATGATATGTACCTGTTTATCTTGAAAAGAAAATGCCAGAGTTTTCCAGTGTGGTTGTACCATTTTACCTTCCCACCAGCAATATATGACAGTTTCAATTGCTTCACATCCTCACCAGCATTTAGGGTTGTCAGTTTTAATTTCAGCGATTCAAGTTAATGTATAGTGCTATTCATTGTGAACTTAATTTGCATTTCTTTGATGACTAATGATGTTGAGCATTGTTTCACGTGCTTACTGACCACCGTACACACTCTTGTGAAATGCCTGTGCAGATCTCTGGTTCTTAGTATATTGGACAATTTGTCTTCTTATTATGAGTTGCAAGAGTTCTTTATATATTTAGAATATATAAATAACTCTTACATGTACTTTATGTACCTGTTGGATATTTTTATTTAATCTGTGGTTTCTACTTTCAGTTTCTTAATGATGTCTTCCAAAGAGTGGCTGTTTCAATAATGATAAACTCTAATGTATCAATGATTTTTATGCTTTTGGTGTTTATCAAAAAACTTTGCTTATCCCAAGGTCATAAAGATTTTTACCTATTTATTCTTCTAGAAGATTTATAGCTTTAGCATATATATTTAGTTGAGTTATCCATTTCAAGTTTATTCTTGTGTATGGCATGTGGTAAAAGTCAAAATTCATTTGTCTTCCTTATAGATATAATAAAGCCAGCATAGTTTGTTTAAAAGACTGCATTTTCTCTACTAATATTTATTGGCTACTGGGTCTGTTTCTGTTGACTGACTTGTCCTCTAATTATGGGTTTCATTTTCCTGATTTTTTTATATTTAGTAATTTTTTTCGCACCCAGGACATCATGAAGTTTATATTGATGAGAATCTTGATTTTGTTGTCTTCCTTTAAGGAGTTTGGGCTTTGTTCTGCTGGACAATTATTATACTTGCTGTTTAGTTTGATCCTTCCAAGTTTTGTTTAAGATTTGTTAGGATGTAGAGTAGCCTTTACTTTTAGGTCTAGTTTAACCCCATGACTAAGGTGTGGCCCTCCTTGGTCTCTACTGAGTGATTATCGAGAACTCTTTACTGTGGCTCTGGGTGAGTTCTGGGAACTTTTCAGCTCACAGCTCCCCAGAGGCTCCCTTGCTTGACCTTACAGAATTTCATCTGAGGCACAAACAGATTGTTTTTCAGCTAAAGAGTCTAGGGAACTCATAGTCAGATTTCTTGAGCTCTTTTCTGCGATATTTTTTTCCCCTCTAGAACTCTTTCGCAATTTCTGACTACCTCAGACACTCTGAACTCTTACCTCTGCCTTCTCAACTTATTGAGGCAACTGAAGTTCTGTTTGGCAACCTCTTCCTGCTTCACTGGTCCAAATGTGGCTCCAGGTAGAAAATTAGGCCATCCTAGAACTCAATTCATTTGTTTCCTATTTCTCAGCAATCACAGTCCTGTGCTGCTTTATATCGAATATGTGAAAACAGCTGTTTCATATATTTTCCCAGCTCTTTAGTTGTATAAAGCGGGAGATTAAATCAGGTGCATGTTTTGCCATCATGACCAGAAATGGGAATCCTGACACAGTAACTTTTCAATTGGAAAAAAATGACTCAGTGTAAAGAGTATAAGATATGGCTCTTGCACCAAAGCCAACAGACTCAAGGTGCCTTCCATTAGTCAAAAAGTGGAGAAAAATATTGTTGATTCAACTTTGCCCATGTAGCAGTTTTGGGATCCTTGCGAAGAATGAGGGGTGTGGCTACTGGCAGACTGAGATTTCTAGAATCGAATAGATAAGAATGCTATTAAATTTTTGAGAGAGCTGTACTGATAAAAGAATCAGGAGGTCATGACTATTTGAGACTTAACATGACTCTTGGTCACCCAGATGCCCACACATAGAAAGTGATCAATTAACTTACAAAGTTCCCAGTATCAGCATATTCCCCAATACCTATTTCAGATCTGGCCAAGCAGTATAATAGAAAAGGCAGGCTCTCTAGGAGGACGGAGCTAAGGGCCACGGACAACAGTGAGCAAGGGATCTCCTCCGAAGAGTATTTTCAAGGGCTTATTAATGAGCAGTCCTCACTCCCAAAGTATGTGGCCCTCACCGTATCTGCCAGTGGAATTTAGAAAATGTATGAACCAGTGACTCTTGTGTGTCTTCTATTTTTTCTCATCATAAATGGGGTTGTTTATTTCTGTTATCCTATCTTTATCTCACCATTATATATTGGGTATGTGGCATGGGGTCAGGGGAGATAACTTGTATTTTTACTTCAGAATTCTTAGGATCAACAGTAACCATAGCTGAATCTGATAACCACTACACATTATCCTTTGATATGAAGAATACTTTGTATCATTCAGAAATCCTGGATTTTGATCTTAATGCCATGATTAAATGAGAATTTGAGATTATCTCCCTTGTTGAGGGTGGAGTGTGTAACGTGGGTGGGAGAAAGACTGTATTGAAAATTTGGTCATCAGATTTACAATCTGTGGGAAATATCACCATTGTTCATCAATATTCTGTTCTCTTTTACTTCTGGGTACCTAGAGGATTGCACTCTTCCATCCCATTGAAATTAGATGGCCATGCGAAATGTGAGTGAAAATAACATATGTCCCTTTGGGGCAGAAGCATTTAATTGCCAGTACAAGAATTTCTACCTCTCTGCCTCTACTAAATTGGACCCTAAATGACCCCAGTTGAAATGGCAGCATTATAAGATAATTTTGCCTCCATCAGACGAAGATGAACAGATGCCCTTTGCCAACCAACTCTGGATATCTAGCTTAAGTGAGAAATACAAATTTGTTGCTTCTTATCACTAAGGAACATTTGTTGTTCTTGTTAACTCATCAAAACTTAGCTTATCCCAATAAAGCCCTGTTTCATTAAATAATTTTGTAGAATATGAATTATTTGGAAACTTTAATACCAGCTCTAGAAGATATACCTGTATTAAGTGCAACAGTTAATATTTGTTCATTACACACTTTCCTTGAAAAACTACAAAGCTCTCGAGGGGTAGGGGTTCTATTGTTTACTGCCATATCTCCCAAGTACCTAGTGCAGGTAAAGTTGGTTCACAACACTTAGTTTAAAAATGAATAAGCATGTACTTGAGCATAACAAATTAATGCTATTACACTCCATTTCATAACCTTAGAACAATAACTTGACTCTGTTTCCACAGTCATATAAGTAGTAGTTAAATATTATTGCTACTTTTGTATCTCAAAATCATCCATATCTTACGAAGAGAAAACATTTATCAGACCAACATTTTTCATTTTAGACACTAGGCTAATCCTGCAAATAAACACTAAACTTGCCACACATACAATATTTAATTATCCTCCTCAAATACGAATAGATAGTGAAATAAAACTAAAATTTTCACCCTTCCCAAAAGAGACAAATACTCTTTCCTAGCAAGTGTGAAAAATATAGTAGAGTGTAAATGACGTTTTGCAGAATATCAAATACTGACACATATAAAAAGTACCTTCTACAAAGCAGTGATTTACTTTGAAATGTAGTAGGGTTACAGTAAGACTAGCATATGCTGTATCAACACAGGAAATGTTATTAATGCCTCATCTAAAATATAGTCTCTGCTAAATGGTTAAAGTAGTGAGATAGTAGGTATTTCATTTATACTTAGAGAAATTGCTTTAACAAGGTTAAGTTTTATTAGCTTGTTGGTCAACTTGTATTTTGATAATTGAATTCAATTGTTGGAGCCATTCCTAGATCTATTATGCCACAGTGTCATATTAAACCAAGCAGACTTTGAATCCACATTTTCTACAATCATTTACATGAAAATTTAAGAACATTTGCTATGTATTTTCTTTGACTTTGATAGAAAATTTATTCTAGTTCTTTTCTTATGCACTCTGACTAAAGAAATAAAGAACATAGGAATTTAAAATAAACATGAATAGGGCTTCCCTGGTGGCACAGTGGTTAAGAATCCACCTGCCAATGCAGGGGACACGGGTTCGAGCCCTGGTCTGGGAAGATCCCACATGCCGCGGAGCAACTGGGCCCGTGAGCCACAACTACTGAGCCTGCGTGTCTGGAGCTTGTGCTCTGCAACAAGAGAGGCCACGACAGTGAGAGGCCCGCGCACCGCGATGAAGAGTGGCCCCCACTCGCCGCAACCAGAGAAAGCCCTCGCACAGAAACGAAGATCCAACACAGGCAAAAATAATTAATTAATTAATCAAAAAAATATGAATAAAAACCCTAACATATGTAATGAGTACCTATATTATAGCAAAACAGTAATATAATTTCTTATAAACATCTGAAGCTAACTAACATTTGCTAGTTCTATTTCTTTAAAAAACAACAACCTCTGGGCTTCCCTGGTGGTGCAGTGGTTGAGAGACTTCCTGCCGAGGCAGGGGACACGGGTTCGTGCCCCGGTCCAGGAAGATCCCACATGCCGTGGAGCGGCTGGGCCCATGAGCCATGGCTGCTGAGCCTGCGCGTCCGGAGCCTGTGCTCCGCAACGGGAGAGGCCACAACAGTGAGAGGCCCACACACCGCAAAAAAAAAAAAAAAAAAAATCACCTCTGAATTTTGTATATAATAGTGAGTTCAAACTTCTGGGCCCCTACAATTGGCCCCTTACAATGAGGTAAAAGTCAAAGACACATGGGATCCTTCTCATTTTCCTGGGACCTGACCCAAGGTCAACAGTAATCCTTTTAATCAGCAACAGCTGTTTTGCAACCCCCACTCTGTCTAAGGCAAGGTAGGTTACTCTCTACCCAGAGAAGTCAACACTACCAGGAGTTGATTTCCCAACAACAGCAAGGCAAGAACTAAGAGTAATAATAGCCTTAAAGTGATTAGAGAAAGTAGCCATCAAACAAGAATTGAATGCTCATTAATATTATCTGTCAAGAATGAGTTTGAATAAAGACATTTTCATTATCAGCAGCCTCTCACTAGAGGAAAGATACCCCAAGACAAAGGAATAATGATGCCAGAGGAAGGTCAGAGACGTAGAAGAGACGGAATGCACAGACCAGTAAACACAAAGGCAGTGTGTCCACATGGGAGTTACTCTGCAGCATTTCCAGGCAGATGTGCAAGTTTTTCCAAATCTCAAATTCCAGAAAAATCAGTTGAGAAACTGAGAAAATTTTGAGAAGTATACTTCTGCTATGAGCCTTAGGGTTTAATCAACACAGAGATGTTAATGGCTCAAAGGAATGCACCCATGTCAAGTAGAAAGCAAGATCAGGAAACACTAGCAGGTGCCTGGGGTATGGAAGGAAGAAGTCACCACTATCTAATCCACCTTGCTTGTAACGCTACCATATTGTAAGTGCTCCTTTGTGGCCCTGCCTGTTGGCAACAATGAGTTATTCTTACAAATAAAATTAAGATCAAGAAATTTAGGGCTTCCCTGGTGGTGCAGTGGTTGAGAGTCCGCCTGCCGATGCAGGGGACACGGGTTTGTGCCCCGGTCTGGGAAGATCCCACATGCCGCAGAGCCGCTGGGCCTGTGAGCCATGGCCGCTGGGCCTGCGCGTCCGGAGCCTGTGCTCTGCAACGGGAGAGCCCACAACAGTGAGAGGCCCGCGTACCGCAAAAATAAATAAATAAAATTATAAAAGAAATTTATATGCATAATATACCCTATACACATCCTTTAAGTGGTATTCTAAAAAATAAGTTTCGGTAGCAAAATAAGTCCTTAAATTGGCAACACTGACACATGATTCTGTGAAGTAGTGTTAATCTTGCCAGGAGATCAGAACATTACATTTTTTGTTTAAAACTACCCAATCAAGGTTGCTGCCTTTTCCACTGTTTGAATATTCACTATAGGCTACCATTAGGGGGACTGCAAAGCAAAGAAGATGTGAATGTTGAATGTTGTGGAATATTCTTTCATAAAATCAGAAAACAATCTAAAATCCAAATTAGTAAAACAGTATATCAACTTCAACAGTGAAACTAAAACCAAGGCAAGCAGACAAAACATTTTATCACTATGTAATCATTATAGAAGGACATGAGCTTAGATGAAGGACATATACACAAACACCCAATTAAACAGGCTTTTGGATACACTCTTAGAAATCTGACTAATATCAATACAAAATTAAGTAATTTTTCTATGACTGATGATATATTTTTACATTTTATGGTTGAACCATAAGGAATTGCTGTTTTTTTGTGTGCAGATTTATGTATGTGTACGAGTGTGTGTCTGTATGGTTGGGGAGAGAAAGGAAGAGAGTGCAAATACAGCACAATGTTAAAAACTACTATGGGCTCTAGCTGCAGTTACAGCTAGAGTGATGCTCAGAAGAAAATTACACTGTAATTGCTTATAGTAGGATAAAGATAAATGGTGGAAGAAGTTAAAGAAAGAAAAACAGAAAAAAATTTATAAATGATGTAGAAAAAATGAAATAAGATCAGAAATAAATAAAAGGAAAGGATCAACAAAATCAAAGTTGGTGCTTTGAAAAGCCTAGTTTAAAAAAAAATTTTTGTCAAGATTAATCAAGAAAAAAGGAGATATAAATAAACAATATTAGCAATGAAAAGGGAGAGAGAACTCTAGATGGAACACAGATTTAAAAGATAAGAGTATATTATGAACATCTTTAAATCAACACATTTAAAGACTTTGATGAAATGCTCACATTCCTAGGAAAATATAAATTACCAAAATGATTTAAGAAGAAATTAAAAATCATTAATTGTTTGAGAAATTTAATCAGTAGTAAATATTCTTTCCCACAAAGACAGCATCAAGCCCACATAGTTTTTTGGTCAAGTGCTACTAAACATTGCACTTAATAGAAATAGTTATAGTGACAATAATAATAACAAGCTTAAATTCTAACATGGGGAAAAAAAAAAGAATACCACCCAACTCGTTTTATAAGACAAGTATAAATCTGATATCAAAATGTGACAGATAGTATAAAAATAAAATTCACTATTTTTAATAATAAAATATATACAAATATTCTGAACAAAATATTAGTTAGCCAAAGAAACAATATAAAAAATATATGTTATGATGAAGTTGTTCTATTCCAGAAATGGAAAAATGTTTAATCATTAGATAATCTATTAGTTTATTTTCAGTCTCTCCTTCCCAGTTAATATGTTTTAAGACCATAAAATTTCCTCTGTGTGTAGCTTTAGTTATATTCTTCTGTCTTGATTGAAATTTTTTTCTCATTTTTGCAAATTTATAGATAATATTTGATTTCAACTTTGATTTCCTCTTTGATACACACATTTTTAACAGTGAATTTTTACTTTTCACATAGTTAAAATTCTGGTAGTTGGTTTTACTAGATTATGGTTAGATAATATGGCCTGTAAAATTTCTAAATTTTAAAATTTATTAAACTTTATTTGTCTAAGCACACAACTGGTGTAAAAAAAAACCCAGCATGCTACAGAAAAGGAAACCATAAACAAGATAAAAAGACAACCCTCAGAATGGGAGAAAATATTTGCAAACAAAGCAATTGACAAGAGGATTAATCTCTAAAATATACAAACAGCTCAAACAGCTCAATATCAAAAAAACAAACAACCCAATCGAAAACTGGGCAGAAGACCTAAACAGACATTTCTCCAAAGAAGATATACAGATTGCCAATAAACACATGAAAGCATGCTCAACATCACTAATCATTAGAGAAATGTAAATCAAAACTCCAATGAGGTATCACCTCACACCGGTCAGAATTGCCATCATCAAAAATCTACAAATAATAAATGCTGGAGAGGATGTGGAGAAAAGGGAACCCTCTTGCACTGTTGGTGGGAATGTAAATTGATACAGCCAATATAGGGAATAGTATGGAGGTTCCTTAGGAAACTAAAAACAGAACTACTATATGATCCAGCAATCCCACTACTGGGCATATACCCTGAGAAAACCATAATTCAAAACGGGTCATGTACTACAATGTACATTGCAGCTCTATGTACAATAGCCAGGACATGGAAGCAACCTAAGTGTCCATCGACAGATGAATGGATAAAGAAGATGTGGCACATATATACAATGAAATATGACTCAGCCATAAAAAGAAATGAAATTGAGTTATTTGTAGTGAGGTGGATGGACCTAGAGTCTGTCATACAGGGTGAAGTAAGTCAGAAAGAGAAAAACAAATACCATATCCTAACACATATATATGGAATCTAAAGAAAAACAAAAAAGGTTCTAATGAACCTATGGGCAGGACAGGAATAAGGATGCAGATGTAGAGAATGGACTTGAGGACATAGGGAGGGGGAAGGGTAAGCTGGGACGAAGTGAGAGCGTGACATTGACATATATACACTACCAAATGTAAAATAGATAGCTAGTGGGAAGCAGCGGCATAACACAGGGAGATCAGCTCCGTGCTTTGTGACCACCTATAGGGGTGGGATAGGGAGGATGGGAGGGAGACGAAGAGGGAGGGGATATGGGGATATATGCATACATATAGATGATTCACTTTGTTATACAGCAGAAACTAACACAACATTGTAAAGCAATTATACTCCAATAAAGATGTTAAAACAAAAAACCCAGCATGCTTTTTCATGCTCATGTTCCATGAGCAAGTATATTTTATTGTATCGTACAAAGTTCTGCAACTGTCCTATGTTCTTATCTCTCCAAATAGTTATAAAATATAGATATACAATTTTGTTGGTTGTATTATTTAAATCCTCTACCTCCTTGATTCATTAAATTCTAAGAGGGCTTCCCTGGTGGCGCAGTGGTTGAGAGTCTGCCTGCCAATGCAGGGGACATGGGTTCGTGCCCAGGTCCGGGAGGATCCCACATGCCACGGAGTGGCTGGGCCCGTGGGCCATGGCCGCTGGGCCTGCGCATCCGGAGCCTGTGCTCCACAACGGGAGAGGCCACAGCAGTGAGAGGCGTAAAAAAAAAAAAAAAAAAATTCTAAGAGACATATATTAAGACGTATCATTTCATTTTTATCTTCATCTCTTTGTATTTTAAGGAATTTTTGCTTTATACACTTCGCAGTTTTTATTTGATGATTCAAGTTTGTGGTCATTTTATCTTCTTGGTGGATTGTGACTTTTATCACCATATAACATCTCTTTTTGTCTCATTAAATGCTTTTGGCTTTGAAGGTCCTTTTATTACACCAGGTATGTTCCTGTTTCCTTTGAGTTTGTGTTTGCTTTATACATCTTTGCTTAATCTTTCACTTTTTACATTTCTCTATCACTTTGTTTTAAATGTATTGCAAATAACACAAGTACTGATTTTTAACCCAATCCAACTGCCTCTGTCTCTCGATGGGGGATTCAGCACTTCCCATTTATTACAGCAGCCAATATACCTGGATTTCTTTCCTCCATCTTATTTTATTATTTAATAAACTTAGTTGTTTCTTCTTTTCTCCTTCCCTCACTTTTACTGGTTGAGTGAACCATCTCTTCATTCTACCTTAACTAAAGTCTTGTGTGACTTTTCCCTCTGCTCTCCCATCCCTATTCTCACTGACCAAGTAAAACATTTAGGAAGAGATGCTGATACTTTACTACCAATCCCTTTCATGTCCTGGATTTTGCTGAGATAATTTATAATTTTAAGTACCAGGTTAACTCAATAACATTTACATGAATTTTCATCTTACAAATTTCAATCATTTTCATGTACATTTAATCACCTATAATGAAAGACTCAGTGCTCATCCCTGTTGGCTCTACATTTGCTTTCCTCTATTTTGAAATTTCTATTTTGATTCAATGAGAGTACTTTCTTCACTGTTTCCTTCAAGATATGGTATGGGGCAGAGCTCTCTCTGAAAACATATATGATTCAAGATAACTTTGTATTAATTTTCTATTGCTGAGTAACAGATGAACACAAACCTTACAATTTATAAAACCACAATGAAATATCACCTTACATCTGTTAGAATAGCCATCATCAAAAAGACAAGAGATAAGGGGGACATGTGAATGCATATGGCTGATTCACTTTGTTGTGCAACAGAAGCTAATACAGTATTTTGAAGCAATTACACTCCAAGAAACATCTATTAAAAAAAAGACAAGAGATAACAAAGGCTAATGAGGGTGTGGAGAAAAGGGAACCCTTGTGCACTGTTGGTGGGAACGTAAATTGGTGCAGCCACTATGGAAAACAGTATGGATATTCCTCAAAAAATTAAAAGTAGAACTACCATATGATCCAGCAAATAATTCCACTTCTGGGAATATATCTAGAGAAAATGAACACAATAACTCAAAAAGATATCTGCAACCCTATGTTCACAGCAGCATTATTTATAATATCCAATAAGTGAAAATAATCCTAATGTCCATGGATGGATGAATGGGTAAAGAAGGTGTGATAAATATATATATATGTGTGTGTGTGTGTGTGTGTATACACACACACACACATATACATATATAATGAAATATTACTCAGCCATGAAAAATGAGGAAATCGTACCATTTGCAGCAGCATGGATGGAACTTAGAGGCATTACATTAAGTAAAATAAGTCCGACAGAGACAGACAAATACTGTATGACCTCACTTATATGTGGAATCTGAAAAAAAACCAAAAAAACTCATAGAAGAAAGGATCAGACTTGTTGTTACCAGAGACAGAGTGTAGGGGGAGAGGGAATTAGAGGAAGGTGGTCAAAAGGTACAAACTTCCAGTTATAAGATAAATAACTACTGGGGAGGTAATGTACAACATGGTGACTGCAGGTAACACTGTTGTATGGTATGTAGGAAAGATGTTAAGAGCGTTAATCCTAAGAGTACTATCACAAGGAGAAAAATATTTTTTTTTCTTCTTTCCTTTTTTTTTAAATGTATCTATATGAGATGATGTATGTTAGCTGAACCTACTGTGGTAATCATTTCACAATCAAACCATCATGCTGTAGGCCTTAAATTTAGACAGTGATGTATGTCAATTACTTCTCAATAAAACTGGGGGGAAAAAACCCCACAATTTAAAACATTTATTATCTCAAAACTCTATAGGTCAGAAATTCAGGGAAACTTGGCTGGAATCTCTGCTTAAGGATTCATAGGCCAAAGTCAAGGTGTTGTCCAAGATATTTCCTTATCTGGAAATTCTGGATAAGAATCCACTTCTTCACTCATACAGAGTGATGGCCAAATTCAGTTCCCTGTGATTGTACAGCAGGGCTGTCTTCATTTTCTTGTTGGCTATCAGCTAGGGACCACTCTCAGCTCCCAAAGGCTGCCCGCACTCTTTAGCATGTGGTCCCCTCCATCTTCAAAGCCAGCAATGGGGTAAATCTCTGACTTTATCTTCTGCTACCAGTCAGAGAAAATTCTCTTGTTTATAAAGGGCCCACCTGATTGGGTCAGACCTATGTGGATAATCTCCATATCTTAAGGCCAACTAACTCGGGTCTTTAATCACATCTGCAAAATCCCTTCACATCAGTATCTAGATTAGTGTTTGACTAATAAGGGAGGAATGCTGGGATCACATCTTTACAATTCTGCCTACCATACTGTTCTCATAGATGAGTGATAAATGATTTATCAACTGGAAATTGAGTTCTTAGACCACAGTTTTTCGCTCTCAATGACCCACTAATTTATTCCATTGTCTTCTACTTTCTAGTGATGCTGACAAGATATCCGAAGCTACTTGGATATTTTTTCATATATAAAAAGCATCTTTTCTTTCCCTGCTGGAATCTAAAAATATTTTTTCTTTTATTTTAGAATTCAGGATACCCAGCATAATTCTCCTAGGGCTATCCTCCAAACATCTTACCGTCTTCTACATCAGCAGTCCCCAAACTTTTTGGCACTAGGCACCGGTTCCGTGGAAGACAATTTTTCCACGGAAGTGGGGTGCGGGGGGTTGGTTCAGGCAGTAACGCGAGCGATAGGGAGCAATGCGGAGCGGCAGATAAAGCTTCACTCACTCACCGGCCGCTCACCTCCGCTGTGCGGCCCAGTTCTTAACAGGCCGCGGACCCCTGTTCTACATGATATCTACCTCTGTGTTTTGGCTTTCTGTTGTGAGATATTTCTTTTAAGGTACTAATTCTGTACTCAGAAGAAATCATCTATTTTGAGGTTCATCCATTCAATTTTGAAATGCAGAAAGATTGGTATCTTGTTCCCTGAGTACTTTCAATGCTCTTGTTTTATCTCCTTGAGAGTTCCCATAGGTTTTTATTTAAATTCTCTTCCATTAGTTCTAGTTCACTGGGAGCCGTCTGTTCTGATCAGCTAGGTCCTGCTCTTCCAATGAACAGGTTGTAAATTTTCTTCACCCGCTCATAGTCCTGCCTTCCTTCCATACTGTGCAGTCAGGCTGTTGGGATCTCTCTACTGTGGCAAACCTGCAGGCACAGCATGTTCCACACTTACAGGCCAGGCATGTAAAACTGGAACCTCTTACCTTTCTTCTGAGGTACTGGGAGGCTGTCTCCTCTCTCCACATCTCACAGACAGCAGTTGTCTCCAAACCACAGAAAAGGGGAGCAGCTTTGCCCATTAAGGCATGCTGCCTCAGTCGCACTGGGGTCACAAAAATCAGGAGATTCCTTCTAGTGCAGTAGGGAAGAGGAAACCTGACTCCGTATTAGATTTGTTTCTTTTACTTTCATCTTTTGTATTCTATTGCTTTTGCTTCAAGTTAAGAGCATTGCCTATAGCCTGAAATACACAGGATAGCCCATTCTCAAGGCTCTGACATTTAAAAGTATAGCACTTTTCCATTCATATAGAGATTAAAAGTTGCAGAACAGAGAATAACATCTGTCTTGTTGGAGGTTTACAGGAACAACGTGACCTGACCTATGTGGACAGCTGCAAGAACAAAGGATTCAGACACCAAGAGCTTTGGAACAACCAAGCGCTTTTAGTATAAGAGAAGCCTGAATTCTGACTTGGGGAAGACGGTTCTCTAGGACATTAGTCTGCCATCTCCTCAGACTCCCGGCTTTCTAAATAAAGTCGGTATTCCTTGCCCCAACACCTCTTCTCCCAAGTTACTGGCCTGTCACGTGGCAAGCAGAACGAGTGTGGACTCACTAACACAAGGTACCTCCTCTCAGTGCAAAGCAACAGGATTTCTCCGCCTACAACCCCTTGGGGCACTGTCAACTCTGCCATCTTTGCCTCAAGTTGAGTCAAGTCTGGAAGGAGAGTTTCAAGAAGAAACCATATCAGGATCTAGAGTAGGTTTGGTGTCTTAGCTTAACTTAGAGCAGTCAGGTGAAAACATTTTAATAAACACATTACTGATATTTTTAGCCTACCTGATAATAAACAGAGAAAACATTCTAACAAGATCCTGAGCAAGGTTTCTGGGAAGATGGCAGCCTGGGTGCCTGAGCCTGAAACCTTCCCACTGCTGCCTTTCTGTTGCCCATTTAGGAAAGAGATTTTGGATGGGGCTGTATTCTTTTTTTGTTGTTTTTTAATTAATTAATTTATTTTTGGCTGCTTTGGGTCTTTGTTGCCGCGCATGGGCTTTCTCTAGTTGCGGCAAGTGAGGGCTACTCTTCGTTGGGGTGCACGGGCTTCTCATTGCCGTGGCTTCTCATTGCGGAGCAAGGGCTGTAGGCGCATGGCCTTCAGTAGTTGTGGCATGTGGTCTCAGTAGTTGTGGTGTACAGGCTTGGTTGCTCTGCAGCATGTGGGATCTTCCCGGATCAGGACTCGAACCCGTGTCCCCTGCATTGGCAGGTGGATTCATAACCACTGTGCCACCAGGGAAGTCCTGCAGCTGTATTCTTCTTGGCTCTGGGAAGAAGCAAAGATCAACAGTAGAGGTAACAGTTTGCCTCACCAATAATTTTGAGGTGCAAATCACAAGTTTTAAGACTCCCTGAAGGAAAAAGAG
Source organism: Phocoena phocoena (assembly GCF_963924675.1). Classification (NCBI taxonomy): domain Eukaryota; kingdom Metazoa; phylum Chordata; class Mammalia; order Artiodactyla; family Phocoenidae; genus Phocoena; species Phocoena phocoena. The sequence continues at coordinate 93,933,810 of NC_089221.1, read as the reverse complement.
CAGGCAAGTGATGATAGGTGACTATGGAAAGAGCAGCATCTAAAAACAATCTTTGCTACAGGACTCAAGGAGAGGCAAGCTTTTTCTCTCCCTAGTCTCTGATTCCTTATTCTGGTTCAGGGTGACAGATGGTTGAGCCCTCACACCCAACCTATACTTCAAAATAGCATGCATGCGTGCATGCATGTGTATGTATACACCCAGACACACACACACCAACACAGAGAGGGAGCAAGTTTTTTCAGTTATGGGGCAATATATTTTCAGCAATTATCTTTTAGTGTTGAAATTATAGGTCATGACTTTCTTTAACATTTTTATGTTACGTAAAACATTTCATGAGCATACATTCCTTTTATAACAAAAAGCAATATTTTATAAAATATTATGATTGCTACTAATCTGATTTTTCCTAAAGTGTGTGGGATCATTTGAGGCTCCTAACAGCACTCGTTTTTTGTGGGATCACTATTTTATGCCATGAGAGTTTCACTGAGCTGATTGTTTTGACTGCAAAAACAAAACATAAAGGTATTTGGAGATACTAAACATCAAAGTATTTGGAAATATATAGATAGCTGCCTTGTCATTGTTGCTAAAATACTTAATGTTCAGTGAATATAGCCTTTCTTGATTTACAGCTGTTACTTGGATTCAAAATACTTAATTCACTGGGAAATTGGCTAGTTTACAATTATACATAAAAGCAAAAACAAACAAAAAGAATATAGCCAGATATATCCATTTTTTTCTCCTCCTTTACTCACCCATTCACCAAACCAGGTGAATGGTGCACAGCCATCTGCAGATTCACTCAACCATCCATCCATCCATTTATCCATCATCCATCTTTCTACCCATGTATCTCTTAAACAAAAACACTGAATGCAAGGCATTGTGATATGCATAGTGAGGGAAATATCCAGACAGTGCCCTGACTTTCGAAAATTTTACAATGTAATTGGGGAAACAAATGGTATAAAATTGAAACCTAGAAATAAAACAAGTGTATAACATTGATTCTGAGTCATAACAGATTAATATAGGAGTGATAAAGCATGAGATATTAATTGGGAAGAAGGAAATAGTATGGAATCTATTTAAGCAGTCCTTATAGAAAATGAACTTCAGCTGCACTGTTAAACACACACAATTATTTTAGAGGAAGAGAGCAAAATAACTCAAGAAAATAGAAAATAATCAAAATATTGCAGCCAGGTTGCCCACCCTCCAGAGGTGACACCTGATAAGAACACCATTTGCACCTACCCAGGTTGCCAGGGCACGAAGTCTTCCCAAAGAGTGAGAGTCTTTATATGTTGCCTCAGACTCACAACTGGCACCTCACTGAGCAGAAAATTAACCTGGGGATCGTTTACAGTTGATTTACTCTTTGAGGTGCTACCAGACCCATCTCTTTTAGTCACTGTTCATTATGTATTCATGAGCCAGGCTGGCTATCTTTCATTCTTTATTGTATTCAAGGAAGAAAAAAAGCCACGTGAAACCATCTTCCTGGCTGAATGGGTGAAATAATTTAAAAGCCAATATTTTAGCCTGGCAGCTTGTCTAACAACCATGAGACTCTCTTCAGAACAATAATTAAAGTAGCTCTTTATTATATAAATTATTCATTCACTTTTTAACATCAGGTGAAATTATGTTTATATGGAATGAGTACTGAAGACAGTTTTGCCATTCCAAGAGTCACCTCCCATTAGTTTGTCACACTTTCATCATGAAGTGAAGTTACTGCGCAGCTGCTTTCCTGTGAAATGAATATCTTTACTTATGTAAGTATAAGATTGCACAATAAGATCAATGTTGAGTTTACACTGACTGACATTGTAAAGGCATGCATCTACTCAATGGGAACAGAAGTACCCTCAAGGGAAAGAAAACATTTTGTGGATATCTCCTCCTATACATCCTGGAAACACTGGACTAAATATACTGTCTCCCTGAGGTGCAATTCATGGAGACAAGATGAGGAGATGATGATTTCTTAGTACTAAGTACAAGCAGTGTGTTAAGACTCCCAAAATTCTTCAGGCACAGGAAGTCCCACCACTGATCTTTTCACCATCCATCACCCTCCTCATGTACTCACCACTTCACTTGCTTAGATTCTATGCTGTTCCTACAAGCACTTCTTGGTCCATATCCTGAATTCCCTTACCTCCATCCTTCTGTACTACTCAACTGACTAAACTCTACCAGGTTAATTTCAACTGTTCATTGACACTCGTTGTTATCACTCTTTTAAATTTTGGCTATCATTATTTGAGTGTAGTGGTATTTCACTGTGATTTTAATTTTTATTATAATTAAAAAAAATTTAACTATTTATTTACTTACTTATTTACTTTTAGGCTGCATTGGGTCTTTGTTGCTGCACGCGGGCTTTCTCTAGTTGCGGCAAGTGGGGGCTACTCTTCGTTGCGGCGTGCGGGCTTCTCATTGGCGTGGCTTCTCTTGTTGCAGAACACGGGCTCTAGGCATGTGGGCTTCAGTAGTTGCAGCACGCAGGCTCAGTAGTTGTGGCTCGCGGGCTCCAGAGCACAGGCTCAGTAGTTGTGGCACACGGGTTTAGTTGCTCCACAGCATGTGGAATCTTCCCGGACCAGGGATCAAACCTGTGTCCCCTGCATTCACAGGTGGATTCTTAACCACTGTGCCACCAGGGAAGTCCCCACTGTGATTTTAATTCACACTTCTCTGAAGAATAACAATATTGAGCACTTTCCCATGTGTGTTTACCCATTGAGATATCATTTTATGTCAAGTACCAGTTCAAGTATCCTATCCATTTTTTCAATGGGTCATTTGTCTTTTTCTTATCTAATTTTAATGATGTTCAAGTTATCACTTTTTCCTTTATGGTTAGTTTTTTTTTTATGTCCTGTTTAAGAAGGCTTTGCTAATGAACTTAAGATTTATTAATTCACTGAGAAATTAGAAACAACCAAAAAACAGTTTCTATACCCCTGCCTGACAACAAATCCATCAACCTACCTGCATTTCTACTCATAAATTCTGCCCTCCCTCCTGATACAATGGATGGGTTTTCCTTGCTCCTTACTAAGGTCAAACTTGCTACTGCTTCTCATATCCCCTCTCATCTCTATGACCTTCTCCCTTGCCAGTATCTTTTTTTCTCTTCTTCATCATCAAGTTTTCCTTCTCTACCAGATCATGCCCATCAGTATACAAACATGCTGTGATATCACCCATTGCAGGAAACCAGCAGGAAGTTGATGGCACCAAATTAGGGTAATGTGAGGAGGATTCATAAAATGGCTATTTACAAAGGCAAGGGCAGCGGGTAGAGAAAACATGAAAGATATAGAGTACCACAAGGTTTATACAATGACAATGTAGCCAAGCCTAAATCCCTAGTGAAGACTCAAAAAGAGTCAGCCAGGCAGAATGACTATTGAGAGATATAGTAAAGGGAACCAGGTGATGGTTACATAAGAATTTTCATTATGAGTAGTCATTAAATTACAACTATATTTTTATGCATTTACAAATAAAGGTGTGCTATAACATATAAATAATATATATTAAAATTACTTTTGGAAAGTAAACATATACAATTGTTCAGCATTCTTATATTAAATAAAAAGAAAATAGAGATTTCACAGTGATCTTTTAATTTATAGTGACCAAATCTTAATATAGCTGGCTTTTGCAACGTGAATTGTTGAAGTTCATCCTATCAAAAGACATTACTGAGGATCTATTTTTGAGGATAACATAATAATAATAATATCTTATTTTTATAAAAGGCTGTTGGCTTGTGTCATATCTTATGACCATCAATTCTAAATCTTGCTCTGTCTGGCATTCTAAATAATTCCCATGCATTGTAATATTATTTCCACAGTTTGTTGTGACAAATGTTCTAACAAATGCTACTTGAAAATTTTACAAGAGGACTTAGGAAGGAAGTTTTACGGTTATAAAATTTTATGCTTAAAAACTAAAAATGTACTTTTATTGTTGCAGACCAATGCATGCAATTAATCTCTTGGTGAAGAGAACATCCATTAGGCTTTATCAGGGAGTACAGTTAAGAGTGGCTTAGCAGGTTGCAAATAATAGATCATTCCAACATTCCCACTTCCCCGAGTCATCAGACTCACACCTCTCTGGTATTCCAGAGAAATTTCAGTTTTTCAACTTTTTAAAACCTAGGCCATCATTGAGTTTATGCTTAGATTTGCCAACCCTGCAGAGGATAAATTTCTCAGGGTCCCACTTCTTGAACGAGCACATCAAATCTTCACTCTTTGGTGGTAAACCCATAGCAATGCATTTGGCCACTTGAGGTTTATATCTCATCCCCCTGTTCAAACACCCTTAGATCACCGTCACATGCTCCCCAGGCTCCTGTGATGTGAATTGCAGAAGTCTTACGTGCTTTTGGTCTATAGGTTATCTCAGGTCTGAGCAGCCCTTCTATTTAATCCTCCTAGCTATGCTGGTTTCTAAATCTTGTAACTGCCCTGGAGGCAGTAAAAGTTGGTAGGGGTCACAGCTGAAGAGAACTGGCATCAGTTTGAGGGCTAGTGCCTCAAGTGTAGCCACTGAAAGGCTTTTATGGAAGTCCCTCAATAGGCAAAGGGAATTAGGTGAAGTTCAAGACTTTTTGGTCTTGCCCAGGTCAGCCCAAATGTCTCTATCCTATTTCTCAGGATATTTTTCTTCTTCCCCACTAGTGCCCTTACCTTAGTGTAAGAGACTTAGTGATGTCTTCAACTCTGCAGCCTTATAATCTGTCCTGGGATTGATCCATAGTCCTATCTGCCCTGACACATTAGGAGACAAAGCATTCTTTCAAAGGTTTCATAGAGATCTTTCAGTTTTCCATGTGTGTTCTTTACTGGATGTCCATGGCCTTTAATTTTCCCTATGTATGCTCTCCAGAACCATATTAAAGAAGGCTGATGATTCCACCATCTTTATAATCACTTTGTTGCTACAGTGACAAAATTTCACTTTCCACTTTATTCCATCCAGTTTATTCCAGTTACTCAGGTAACAGTGTTACCTGAGGAACTGATTCCACCGCTTGCTATGGGTTACCCTGATCCTTGCTCCCCCACTCCACTATTCCAGTAGATTTTAATACTTGGACATATGAGAAATGTCACCTAGGAAAACCACTTTGAGGATCTGTTTCTTGAAGCCACTTAATTTAAATCTTCTTTGAGTTACTATAAAATTGTGTTGTTTTAAACCACTAAGTTTGCAGTACTTTGTTACAGCAGCAAAAAGAAACTAGTACGTCAATTAACAACTGTTATTTCAGAACAGCCACCTTCCTTCATTTTACTGAATGGCTAAGGTTAGTTACCTCACAGGGCAGTTTAAATTTTTTCATTTTCTTTTCCTTTTGTGGGAGTATGGCTCAGCAAATTCTAAAGGAGAACAAAAGAGTATTTATCGTCATTAAGTTGTTTACACTTTTTATTGAATGCTTCTCTTGCACTCCAACTTTCTCTCAAAAACACACACACACTTTTCAATTATAACCCTGGAAGTTATTACCCTGGAAAATTAGTGCTATTATTTTTCATTTTAAAACTAGACAAAGTTTTAGAGTGGTTTAGCTACTTGCTTAAGGTCAAGCAGTTAATATGTGCCAGAACCACAAGTCAACTCCCAGAACTGTAGGAATTCAAAATCCATGTTCATTTCACGATGCAATGTGGCTTCCATAAGAGTCAGCAACATTACACTATAAGCATCTTACATCATGCTCATCCTTCCTTTCACATAGCAAGGAAGAGATGTGCATGTAATAATAAAATTTAATGCCTATTGAGTAGGGTTTTGGAGGAGAGGGTGTCAATGAGCATATTTTCCCATTTTTATCCCAGCCTTTAGTTTCAACTTACCTCAGTTTGCCCCAATAAAATCTGTGATTTTTCTTAAAGAAACATTCTTATCTGATGGAAATACTAAACACAAACAACTGGAATATTCAGAAATTCTTCAATCAACAAATCTGCCAGTGTCTAATAGGAGCACTGTCCTAAAAGGTGTGAAACTATTGAAGTGTAAAAACTCCCACTGCTAAGGCTCCCATGGAGTTTATTTTAAGTCCTATTGTGAAGAAGGAGGAGGAGAAAGAGGAGGAGAAGAAAACAACATAAGTAACCTATTCAAGCGCAAGTGCTGTAACCACTAACTCATCAGTCTGACACTAGAAGTTATGATCAGGTGAACCCAACCGTCACCCTCCTGCTGCCTTCTGCTATTCCTGATAAAGTTAAATGTCAAGACGGTACAGGGCTGACATCAACTCTTCTGATAAATATACAAGAGCCACAGACAGTATGGGTGGAACTTAACCTGCATTCCTGAATGGCTCCAGGAAAGCTAATCCTCCCTGCCAATGTCACTGGACTATGCTAGGATAGAACAACTATCTAAACCACTGAGTTTTGAAGATTTATCTGCTAAACAATTAGAAATGTTACCCTACAGAATAAAAGCAATTTTCAAAATAAGAAAAAAAAAAGAGAAATTTTTAAGGAATCACAGAGGTACAGTAAGCAAGCACAGAATCTAATCTCTCAATCACAGCCCTGGACCATATTAAATCAGGGTGGATCCAATACTGGGTCTTCTAGCCCTGCTTTATGAACTTCAGAAGATCAGACAGTAGATGTGAAGCATTGAAATGGGATTAACTCATTTTCAGGGGGTTCAAAATATCATTTTATATCTATTGACCATGGAATTTGGAATGTACACTCTAGAAATCCTAAACTGGTATACATATTTATCAAAAACATATTCTCACCTATGGGCCCAGATGACATCAAAGTGGTATCAACATTGACATCAACTGTGAAAATCTGTTTCACTAACATCCAATTTTATTGTCTCCTCCCTCCCTCCACATCTATAGGGTAAAACTTAAAAGAACTATAATGCCACATACTACAGGATCTTGTCATTGAGATTCTGAGAGAGTATGTTTCCTTACCACAATACATTCATTTCTCAATAGTGTGTTTTATATTTTGCTTCTGTAACTGGCCTTACACAAGTAAGAAAATTGAGTTCACAATCATGTTTTACCCCCTTGAAATTATATCGTTCTGCTGCTGTAAATAACTCTGAGTTATTTATTTATTTCATTGAGTTATTTATTTATTTCATTATTTTATTTATTTAATTCACTGAATTATTTCAGTGAGATACTGAATTATTTAACTCTATAAATAACTCAGCATTTCACCTCTATCAACAGGAATCTACAAGTGACTGAATGGTCACCTGCACAGAGAGTTGTCAGAGTGATTTCTCCAAGATGAGAAATGAGCTGGGCAACCCAGCTTGCCCAGGTGAGTGGGGCACAAAGGCTCACATCCATCATATCAACCCACTGTTGCTATTTTCTCTTCATGCCATTAACCCAAACAGCAGGACCCAGACTACCAACCTTAAGTTGCTAAAGTGATATCAGACAAGGAAGCTGGTTAAGATGCAACCACTCACAATTTGAACTAGAATCTATGAATCAGGATTATGACGAAGAACAAATGTCCCTTTGTCAGTAAAAACATTTTTTTTTTCGATAGCAAAAAGAGCAAGAGTGACACTTGGTGGTCAATACAAGGTATCACAAAGGACCACACCATAGGAAATATTCTCCTCAGCAACGTCGCTCTGGAGTTTTGAAGGTAGGGGAGAACAGCGCTGTTCATAGTGAAACAAGACCCATGTGTACAAGAATAGTATTACTCTTGCTCTGGTTAGTCGCTAACTATCAGAAGTGACAACATACTGCTGCTATTGCAAATAAACAAGTCAGTGTGTCCAAAGAAGGACATTCCAGGAAAGAAGACATATAGGCATTAGAACACTAATTCAGATAACCATTAAGAGTCTTGAGGAAAACCTTATGTGATAAATAACAACTTTAAATAAAGCAATTATCTGCCACTGCACAGAACCTGGTCTCTCATTCCCGCACTCTGAACTTACCACTCTTCCCGGGCAAATGCCTCTAACCCTTGTTTAAATCAAAACCCATCCTATTAATATTTCTTAGCATAACCGAGTTAATTTCCAATCACTCATAACTACCTTCTTATCTTTTATCAGTTCAAGCCCAGACCAAAGAAAGAGCCCTTTTTTTTTTTTTTGGCGGTATGTGGGCCTCTCACTGTTGTGGCCTCCCCGTTGCGGAGCACAGGCTCCAGGTGCGCAGGCTCAACGGCCATGGCTCACGGGCCCAGCCGCTCTGCGGCATGTGGGATCTTCCCGGACCAGGGCACGAACCCGCGTCCCCTGCATCGGCAGGCGGACTCTCAACCACTGCGCCACCAGGGAAGCCCGAAAGAGCCCATTTTAAAGTATTTATCAAGTAAATACATGTATAAGTGAACGAAAAAGGTCAAGCAAATGGAAACCAGAATGGTTTGATGAAAATATCACTCCAAGTACGGGAGACCAAAGATAAACAACTTAAAAAAATTTTTTTTTGTTTGTTTTTTCTGCATTGGGTCTCCATTGCTGCGCGTGGGCTTTCTCTAGTTGCAGTGAGTGGGGGCTAATCTTCGTTGCGGTGCGTGGGCTTCTCATTGCAGTGGCTTTTCTTGCTGAAGAGCAAGGGTTCTAGGCGCTCAGGCTTCACTAATAGTGGCTCACGGGCTCAGCGGTTGTGGCTCGTGGGCTCTAGAGCGCAGGCTCAGTAGTTGTGGCACACGGGCTTAGTTGCTCCGCAGCATGGGGGATCTTCCCATACCAGGGTTCGAACCCATGTCCCCTGCATTCACAGGTGGATTCTTAACCACTGCACCACAAGGGAAGTCCGAGCTACACAACTTTTAAAACATAGCTTTCCAGGAGCAACAGGGAACGAGAGTTACCAAGGGATACCAAAAAGGGCTACAAGTCCATCCTTATACTCTGGAAACAGAGATGCTGGGAAATGCGTTCTTGTGACTTTGTGGGTATTTATGCCTAAAGTGACCATTCAGGATGTAGCCCATGGCAGTGGTTCTCAATCTTGGCTACACATTAGATTCAAGGTTTTAAAATCTTTTCATCTAGGCCACAACCCAGACCAGTTAATCAGAATTTCTGAGGTTGGGATCCAAGTGTGAGAATTGTTTAAAGGTCCTCAGCTGACTTAGCTGTGCAGCCATGATTGAGAATCACTGCGTTGAGAGAGAATAAGAATGGTGTACTCAAACATTTTGGTCTCAAGATTTTTCCACATTCCTTTTTTTTTTTTAAATTTTTGGCTGTGCCACGTGGCTTGCAGGATCTTAGTCCCCAGACCAGGGATTGAACCTGGGCCCACGGAAGTGAAAGCACCAAGTCCTAACCACTGGACTGCCAAGGAACTCCCAAGATCTTTCCACATTCTTAAAGATTATTGAGAACTCCAAAGAGCTTCTGTTTAGATGAGTTCTATATATTGATATTTTCTAAATTAGACATTAAAACTGAAATTAAAAAATTATCTATGAACTCATTTAAAATAATAAATTCATAATATGTTAGCATAAACAACAAATATTTATGAAAATAACTATATTTTCCCAAACCAAAATATTTAGTGACAAGAATGGCATTGTTTTACAATTTTGCAAATCTATGTAATGTCTGACTTAGGAGACATATAGATACCCATGCCTGCTTCTGCCTTCACTCTATTTTAATATGCCACTTTGATAGAAATAGATGAAGAAAACCTGGTCTCCTTCAGATACATAGTTGGAAAAGGAAGCAGTATTTTAATTACTTTGCCAGACAACTGTGGATCTTCTTTGATACTTCATTAAAATTCAACAAGTGAAAGGATAGTTGCAGTGTGGAATCTGAACCCACATCAGTGAGCTTTTTGTACTTTGTTACATTAAAATCCTTTGGTAAATCTTACCATTTAAATTGATCTTTGACCCAGGCATGAGTTAGCAAAATTATGCTTCGTTCATTTGGAAAATATTGTCTCATTAATTACCCAGACCTTTTAAATATTGACACAGTTCATTATCAAAAAGTCAATTTATTTAAATAATATCATTCTGATCTGTATTATTTTAGGGCAGGCAGGCATTAGGATTGTGTTTCTTAGACTTCCAATATCTATATACTACTCGGGACACTGTCAGTGGACACGCAGATAATCAATTTTCGGAAATGCTTAAAACAAAATGGTAACTATTAAAATAATATTTTAAAACTATTAAAATAATATTTAAAAAATAAAAACGTGAATGCTTTTAAAAATTCCTTTAGGGGATTTTTGAGTATTAAAGTTTGAAGGCCACTGAGGTGGAGTATTTCTAAACCTTGCCTTTCCCCTTTCCCATCTGCCAGTTTAAGGCTTTATAAAATAGTGCAAGTGTTGTGTGGGGTTTGGGGGGGGATTTGATTTTGTTTTGAGAACACATGACCTCTATTAGGATCTAGAAAGAGCAGAACTCTGCCCACTGGAAAGTTTCCTATTGCTCAGGCAGAGAACTCTGAGTCCATCATTCCAACTAGGTCTTTACTCGTATATACCACTAAGGACAGAATAGAAAATCACAAGTTCACACACAAAAAGAAATAAGAATAATTTTTAAAAGCCTATTCTGGGCTCCAAGCACAGGACTCCCAATCCTTTAAATTTCAATTCTAGAGCCAGCACGACAAGTCTCTCTTCTTTGGTCTTTACTAAGGAGAGATAAGTAGCTATAGCTAGAAATAACCAGATTAATCAAATTTTAAAGTATTTTTACTAAAAGGTCAGTCTTTATTATAATGGTTTCAGAAAATGATGATTAATAATTGGCTTTTGACACAAAGAGGCCCTAAATACTTTGTCCATTTTATTCAGCCTTCTCTTGACCTTCATTAGTACCTAGGGACAGGCAGTCTTTGTGGTACCAGATCTATGGGGCCTGTATAGGGGAATGGGACTTCTTAGTGTCAGTGTCAGATAATGGCTGTTTGCCTGGTCACCTGAGAGGTTAGAAATTCACCATTGGAAATTAAATCAAGTATTTTAGACCCATAGACATTTGTCAGCCAGTTTCGTGGAAGTGTTCTATCCCTGACTTCAAGCTCTCTGGGATGCAAAAAAGGGATGGGAGGGGCTGGGGTAAGATAGTGGAGTAAAAGGAAAAGTCCAGTTTCTCCAAGGCCTTGGGTAGCTTGGACTGCCAGCTTGCCCAGCAGCAGTCAAGAACCGTGCCTAGTTTACTTCTGTATCCACATTACTGAGTACACAAACTGGTTCAGAGTCAGGATTTCATCAACTATGTTTATTTCTAACATATCTCAGCTCTACATGTCACAGGCAATGTGTGTTATTCCAGATCCTCAGAACTTTGTAGCTCAAACTCTTAAATAATTGTTTGTGGGCATTTAAAAACTGCTTGAGAAATTTTTACAGGGTAAAATTTAACATTTTAACTATAATAAGTAATTAGCTCTTGAGATTTCCCCACAGAGTGATGATAATTTGTCTTAACTTTAATGTGGCACAAGAAAACAAATGTAAACATGAGTTAAAGATGGAAATGAGCTACCTAGAGATGAATGGAATCTCCTTCTCCAATGATATTTAATAATGGAACAATATTGAAACTCCCCAGGTTAGGGTAAAGAGGAATTCTGCCTATGGACAGTAATAATGGCTACCAATTATTGTGCCTTTGCTACTTGTCCAGAACTGTGCTATATCTGTATAATAATCCTATAAATACTCATATCCCTTTCACTGGGGAAGAAACAAGGTTAGAGAGGCTAAATGACCTGCCCATGGCCAGAGAACTGGTAACTGGTAGAGCAAAGATTCAAACCTAGATGTTAACACAGATGGGTTCCGGAAGACTCTCCAGCTGTGAGATTCAGTGGTTGTGTGCCAATCTCCCAGGAGCCACGAGAATGGCTTGCCCATAAATGGACTGTGTGGCAAAGAAGAGAGCTGGAATGAGCTGTGTGGGTGGCAGCTGAGCCCTGCACGGTTCTGGGTGAGATGTTACTGCACTGTGAAACTCCGGCATCTTTTCCTGTGGGGATCACTATCTGATTCAGCACATTGATAGGCTTCTCACTGTTCAGCGATTCACTAAAAGCAAGTATAATATAAATGAGCCAAGCTTGGTTAAGTCCATCTATCATTTAAGATCAGTCCAGTTTGACCCAAAAGTTTTTCAACTATTCAGTTGCCAGTTTAAAGAATAACTTTTGGAACAAGATTGAGAGTAGTGCAAAGCATTTTCCACATGAAGAAGTGCATGTCACAGCTGGGATTTCAATTCTCTCTGTAAATTGCTTTTCAAAGAAATCCACAGTTAACATGTTCAATACACGTTTGATTTCTCAAAGTCTTAGAATGTAACTGTCATAGTTTTCTATGCCTCAGTCTATTCTTTTGACACAAAAGAAACTAATGAGATTCAGCTCCCCAAAGGCAGCTGTTATTGCCACAATGGTCGTAGTTATACCCTGTGACCCAAAATTCATCATTTAAAAATGTATAAACACTTCCTTATGATCATAAGATATCAGGATCTACAGAAAGTATCAGGTCAGCAAGTGTTATTTAAATGTAGATGGAAACACCGGGCCTGATTCTAAGGTAGGAAAAGACCAATTAGCAGAGGATTGAATCGGAAGGATCTATATTTGGTTTTCCAATACCTTGGCCATCGCAGTCTTGTTTTTTGCCCCATGGCAAGCCAGATCTAGTCAGTCACTCAATAAACTGAAATTTTGAATTGTTTTGAAACAATTAAAACAGAAGGAACACATTTTTTAAAAAACACACACAATGTATAAATCTGCAGTTGTCATTTGTTTCTTAGTCCTGATGGCAGCAGTCAGGGTCATATATGAATATGTCCAGTTCTGTGTATGAAATTTATCTCAGAAAACTGGCCTAAGATTTGGCAGCTGTGGCACATGACTCCATAGCACTGCTCTAAAGCATTGCCATTTCCCACCCAAATGACCGCAGAAGAGTCACTTAACCTCTTAAATGAAGTATTTATATTACTGCAGGCAGTTGCCATGAGAATTATGTAGAATAATATACATGAAATACTTAATACCATTACTGGCACACAGTAAATGCTCAATAATGTATAATATTAATATATGTTATTAGACTTCATAGAAAACTAATATAAATCTGTAAATTCACAAGAGTGGTCATTAAAGTCAAATAGATCTTCTTTCAGATCTAAACTCTACTACTTCCTGGTGGTTTGACTTTGAGAATGTTACTTAATCTCTCTGAGTCTCACTTTTTAAATTCCAATTCTTCTTTGTGAAGAAGTTTTAAATTCCAATTCTTCTTTGTGAAGAATTGAGTTCTTTTTTTTTTTTTTTTTTTGCGTTACGCGGGCCTCTCAATGCTGTGGCCTCTCCCGCCGCGGAGCACAGGCTCCGGACGCGCAGGCCCAGCGGCCATGGCTCACGGGCCCAGCCGCTCCGCGGCATGTGGGATCTTCCCGGACCGGGGCACGAACCCGCGTCCCCTGCATTGGCAGGCGGACTCTCAACCACTGCGCCACCAGGGAAGCCCGAGTTCTTTTTTTAAAAAGCAACATGTGAGGAAGCATCCTATAGAAGAAAGGCATGCTTAAATTATGCTACTTCTCAAATTTATGTCTCTTCCATGACCAAGGAAGGGGAGTACATGAAGTGGAGGTAAGGTGAGGGGAAGTGAGAATACCATTCAAGTGCAGACTCTAAGGGTTGTATTGTTTTTAGATAATATTTAAAAACAATAACACAACTAACTTGAAGTGAACTAGAAGATAGATGGGCCCCAGGCTGAGCAGCTGTAACCCATCTCCTGCTGACACTTGGAGATAAGATAACAGCAGCAACAGAGTCTTGACTGGGTAAAAGACAAAGCAACAACATTTTTCTCATTCTTGTGGTCAAGAGAATTTCCCAGCCCATACCTGCGCAGAGAAAGTCCTCAGGGGTCAAAGGAGGGAGGGGGCACCAGGCCATAATATGTCCTGCTAACCTCCTAGAAACCCTCACGCTGGAATCCATTTTGGCTGAAAGATGCACATACATATCAAGGAGCGCCCTGAGTCAAGACCAAATATGGGCAAAAGCAAGATGATTGGCCATAGACAATCCAGAAGACTGCCCCCATATAAGCAACCTAAGCCACCCCCATTCCATGCAATTCACTCTGAGTTAACCCATGTGTTCTTCCACATATACTTTGCCTCTAATACATATTTTATCTGCTTCACAATCTCTGTCTCTTTGCTGAATTTTTTCTTCAAAGAAGACAAGGAACACGGTCCTGCTTCAAGCCACCATACTCCTTGCTCCCTGGCCCCAAGATCAAACATTTGTCTTCTTTTTATCATCACTATGGTTTGATGTAGGGTATAAATGGGCCACCAGATTTTGGCCTCTTAAGGATTTTATCATTCCAAGTTTTAAGCTTGCCCTTATTGGAAAGGGGCTATTTTATTTGATTAATACATTTCCTTCCCTCTTGTATTTAAAATCATATCATGTATAATATGTGAAGGTAGTTTTTTAAGTTGACTGCTGAAATACTACCATTTCCTCATATGAAGACTTTTCCTTTGTACAGACTTTATATGAGCATTTTGTACTAGAATGAAGACATTAGAGACATGATGAGTCACAGCTTAACAAAACTGTCATCAAGAATAAGTTCAAAGCAGTTAGCACTCTCAGACAACCAGTCAAGCAGTTAATGACTAAGAAAATCCCCTAGTTAATTTGTCAGTTGAAATCTCAGTAGTTAGGAGCTTCATATAGTACATGGCCTGTATCCTACTCAACAAACTATCATCTAAAAATCCTGGAAATGGCTAATGGGTAGAAATCCTCTCCCTCCCCTCTGGAATTGCTGCTTTCTGTGAAAGAGTATTCCTATCAATGCTCCAGTGACAAGGCTGATGAACAGCAGGTACAGAAAGACCAACAGCTTGCAGCCTGCTTATGGCCCCAGAGAGCCCCATGCGGTGAGGAAGGACATTACTGCCATCTTGGCCAGGGACCCATGCCAGAACATGTAAATGAATACATGTCCCATGGAGAATTGACTTCTGTGACTATTCTTACTGAACTCAAACTGCCAGAGAGTCAGAAACACAATTTGGGCATAAAATCACTTCTAGGAAGTTCACATGTATGATCTAAAATATTTCCAAGTGGTCATATTAATCCAGAGAACAATAAGAAATCTTCCCAAGATCTTCTGAGGGTAACATACACCTGATGCAAGGGAAGCAGAAGTTGTCCACCACCACTAGAAATAGGAACGGCCCTCATTGTTCAGAAGCCCTCAAGCCCTGGAGTTTGGACTCCTGCCTACAAGTATTGAAACTGCTTCAACTTCAATGTATGAAGAGAAGAGGAAGGTATGGACAAACAATGGAGGGACAGATAGCAAATGGGCAGATATAAAATAATCTTTATATTCATAACTGAAGAAAGCGGAAAATGGGCATGGGAATGACAAAATGCTAAAATTCATCAATTACAGAATCTGAATTCTGTATACTTCATCTAAAACTATTTTCTTAATATGCCACTGCTCTGGAGAAGCTCTCTGAGAAATTTGATCAGATAGTTACACCTCTCTCCTAGACTCCCAGAAAAGTAGGTCTGAAAGGGACTTATAAAGTTTCTAATCCAGTAGCTTTATCTTAGAAAACTAAAATCAGAGCACTAAGCTGCTTTCCCCAAGGTTATAAGCAGTGAGCAGGACGTCGAGCAGCGTCCATATTCCCAGGTCCCCAAAGCTGAAGAGCTCGCCGAGGCCTTCCTGCCACTGGCCCAGGTAGAAACAGTCTGCTCCAAACCCACCGAGGGTGATGGTCAGAGCCAGAGCAGTAGACCACTTATAACCGCCCATCCAGTTGTAGTACAGCATTTTTGGAAAAGTACGGTTACCCAGGCAGTGGATGTGGTCCTGCACGGTGCAGTTGGCTGTGTAGCGCTGCCAATCAATTGCATTTTATTCTTCTCTGTAGAGATTTGTTATAAAGACCTGCCCTGCAGCCCCTGATTCTTCAGGGATTCTCATGCTAACATCCTATGCTGAATTTCCCTCTTAGGCAACTCCCTAAACCCGCTCACAATCAATCACTCTTATGCTAAAATTTACCTGTCCTGTGCCTTATTCTCTCAAAGTCTCAGCAAACATTTGGCTGAAAGTCTGTTAAACCTATCTATATACACCAGAAGATTTCTTAACCTATCTCCACTTAGCTGACTCTCCAGTTTAAGTGGCACTGTCCATTCCCTCTTGTGCCCTCCGCATGTTGAGGACCTCCAGCTAGCCTACTAACGTGTGTGAGCGTGCGTGGTATGTGTTTTGTAGTATGGTGTGTGTGCACACAGCATTTTTTTTTTGACAGCAAATAGATAGGGGACAGTTGAGAATTTCTGTAATATCTTTCTGGTTTCACAGTAGTGATCTTACCAAAAGCATGAACACAAAGTAAAAGAGCTAATTTTTGTATACTCCTACTTCCTCTTCACACTTTGCAAAAGCTACTAAAAGCTAAAGTGTTAGAGACATAAAATTTGATTACTTTGTGATGGAATCTGTAAGCTCAGAAGGAAAGAAATTATAAGGGAGGGGAAACGAGTAGAAGAAACAGAGTCTTGCTGACCACTCATTGTCTTAACTAAGCATATCCTCTGTTTGGAGCTATTTGTCAGTGATGCACCATGGTTTTTATATCTCCCTGGTTTTTTGACATTCTTTCTGTTTTTACCTTTGCTTTCATTAATTTTGTTACAAACATTTTTAATGTGTTGAATCCCAAACATTTTAATGTGTTGAATTGCTCCCAACACTTAATTTTTATTAGAATGATGAAAATGTTTTACCTTTCATTTCAATTCTCTGGATTTTATAAAGTACAAAACCTTTTTATTTCTTGGGGGAATATTTCCTTCCAAGTCAAGAGAATGTAGGCTATTATTTTGAGGGAAAGTCAAGTTTTATTTCGGTAACCACCACATTGATCATGTTTCTAATTCTGTCTACCTGAGCACAAAGCAAATTAATCCTGTTCTTGGGATTATTGACAGATTGGAAGAAAATACAAAAACTGTCTCCTGAGAAGATATAACTTATTAAAGTGCTGTCTTAAGATCATTTAATAAATTCAGAACCAACTACTTGTCACTGGCAAACCAACAGAACCAAACAGAAATAGGAACACCATATCACCTAGATTTTAAGAAATGCTCTCTTTGACCATACACATGCATTTCCAGGACCCTATCCAGAATACAGTTGAAATCATTGATCTAGTCAGTATCAAAACTGGAACAACAATCTACGTACACCATATCCCAACCTAGTCCCCTTTCAACTGCATAATACAACTTCCTCCTTTTTCAAAGTTTGTCCTCAAGGCACAAGACATCCACCAGATTTATCCAAGTTTAGTGAAACATCGAGTCAATTCAGTGAATCAAAATTATCTACACTGGTTGTTTGCCCAAATAGACTACCTGACTGACCAAAATTGTTGCTCCAATAACAGCTTATAGAAGTAGCTAGTGAATAAGAAATGGCAAGGTGGGTCTTTCATTGGCTGAACAGAAAGTATAGTACCTCAGGGACAGGAGATGTTCCTAGGCTGTCCTTTGGGACTTTTCACTCCTCTCTGAGCATCCAATGTCTTCTTTTTCAACTCCAGGTCAGTCTAGGCCCAACATATATACAAGGTAGGTAAATTAACCCTTTTTTTCCTATTTATTTTATATTAGACACTGCTGATTGAAAATAAAGTCTCCTTTGAGCAGGATTAGGCATTCCTTTAGTTTTTCCTATTACATCAGCTGAGATACCTCACAGTCTGTGTGGAAACAGGGATATGAGTATGTGTGTGGTATCTTTTCCTCTGTATGCTCCCCCAGCAAGAAAGTCACAGGGATCATCCAGATTCCTGCTAAAGCTGGTAAATTATTCTGGGCTATCTGTCCATCTGAACTTGGGTGAACCAAGACATGAACAGCAAAAAAGAGGAAACTTTACAAGTAGCCATTCAAAGGACTTGCCTTGTTTTACCAAAATTTATTACAGAACTGCCTTAACATCTTCAAATTGGAAACTAAAATCCATGGGGGACAATCTGTAGAACATAAATAAGGTCCCTTGAGCAGTTTCAAACTTTAAAACTCTTTCATTTTTATAGTCACCAGCTTACTGCTAGTGTAGCTTTTAGCTAAGTTTTGCAAACTATGCAAACCTCTCTTCCTAGTCTAAGTAATTCTGCAACCTTTATTGATCCTGTTGAATGTGTGACTGATCACTGTGAGACCTTGTGCTTGGGAGCCCAACTCCCAAAGCAAGTTTCCCCAGGTTTTTGTTTGGCTAACCCTGAAGTAGTATGCAAATACCCAGGCATACAACTGGATATTTGGATTTCCTAGACCAGTATTTCTCAACATGTGGTTCACAGACCAACTATGTCAGAATCTCCAGATGTTATTTAAAATGAAGATTCCTGGGCTTCAGGCAAACTATGGCATCAAGATCTCTCCTGAGGGTAGAGGAGGGCAGAAACCCACACCTTTAACAAGGACTATAAGCCACTGTGATAACTGACAGTTATATATGAGAACATATGTGTGTGTGTGTGTGTATATATATATATATATATATATATATATATAAAATCAAGGAGAGGGTATTTTGATTGTGGGATGGGACCTTTGGAAATGTATTTTCAGGAAGGATTTCAGGCTTAGGCCATGTGACCTGAAGCTCTGACCTTCAAGGTCCAATGTATCAGGTACTTAAACTCCTCTATTTCCCATTAAGTCTAATGCCTTCTTTAGAAGAACACATGGCAGCCCTTGTTCAGATGAAATTTGAATAAAATCTGAAAATCTTAGAAAGTACATTATGACAAGTCTTTAGACATTCATCAATTTAACATGTAATTATCAAACACCCATCATGAGTAGCCATTGTTCTTGGCAAGAGAAAGGTAGTAACAAACAAGAAAGATGATGTGTCAGCCCTCATGTAGCTTATATTGATACTTTAGTGAAGAAACAAATACACCCATATATATGTTCAGATTTTCACCACTGCTGTGGAATAAAAGAAAAGGATGATGACCTACAGAGTGAATCAGATGTAGGTGAGGGAAAGGGATTTAGATAGAACATTGAGATAAGGACCATCTGAGAGGTGTGACCTGAAGAATGAGGTAGCCAAACATTTCAGGCACAGGGAATGGTAAGCACAAAAGCCTAAAGAAATGGAAAGTAGGTCAGTGTAGTAAGAACCCTGGTGACCAAAGGGGAGAGTACGGGTAGACAAGTTTTGAAAATTAAGAATGTAAGGCAAAAAGATGACTAATGTGATGTTTGTAGTCATACTAGTGTATTATCTAACAAGTTGCCTAAGAATCATCTGACTCTTGAGGGTTGTAAGTCACTATTTACCATTGATTAAAACCAGGGACTTTTTATCTCTGTAAAGGTATATATTAATTTACCAGAAACCGATAAACTGATTTCTTCCTGGTACAGCAAATAATCCCAAAGGCTATGATTTTATTTTTCTGTAGTATTTAACCCATGTTATATCTAACTTAGCATTATTATTCCAACTTTCTTTGCTTTTATTTTTCCACTGATCATTTTTCCACTGATACATTTGTGTCTTACATCCTTCTCTGAACCAACTTTTTATCTCACTGGTTTCCTCATTAATGAATTAAATAATTGTTTGAAAATTATACTTTTGCAGTTGAGAGACAGGCAAGAGCTGCTCACATGGGGCCTTGTAGGCCCTGAAATGATTGCTGGGTGCCTTTTGGAGAATGGGTATGGAGGAGGAATGGCAGCAACAGAGAGACCACTAGAAGCCTACTGCAGTAGTCCGAGCAAGAGATAAAGTCAGGCAGAAGAGGGAAATTCTGTGGAGACAGAAAGAAACAGATAAAGTTGAGAATAAACTTTCAACCAGGTATTTAGTGAGGTTTTGATTTAATGGGACTCATGGTAGTAGATAAATTTTGATATGTGAATAGTGGGGTAAAGGAGGGGAAATGTCAAGAAATGTCAATGATCAATTGTCAAAAATGTCAATGATCAATTCTATTAGATCATGAAAATCTTAGGAGGGAAACCCAGAGTGTAAGGCCATTTTGTAGGACATGAAACAACACAGCTTGATAAGGATGAGAAATAAGGTTCTTGTTCTTTTCTTTTCAGTCTGTCCTACATGAGATACATGCCCAGATAAATTGATATAATAAAAATAGGGGCTTCCCTGGTGGCGCAGCGGTTGAGAGTCCACCTGCCGATGCAGGGGACATGGGTTCGTGCCCCGGTCCGGGAAGATCCCACATGCCGTGGAGCGGCTGGGCCCGTGAGCCATGGCCTCTGAGCCTGCGCGTCTGGAGCCTGTGCTCCACAATGGGAGAGGCCTCAACAGTGAGAGGCCTGCGTACCGCAAAAAAAAAAAAAAAAAAAAAAAAAAAAAAAAAAAAAAATAAGCTAAATTTATAAAAATTTAAATTTGCAAAGAGTAGAAAGAGAATGCTTACTAAAGTTCAGTGTTAAAGCTACAAAGGAGACTTAAGTAGACATTATTAAATGCATGAGCAGGAAAAAAAATTAGGACTCCAGAAAAAAGCTCTTCATAGACTGGGAAGAAGTTTAGATAAGCAAGAAATCTATTTTACTAAACATGTTTAGGAAATGTATGAATATGTGACTCAGCATTTTCTCCTGGCCATGATTTTTGGGAACAAATTTAGTGAAGGAATTGTGGAATTTTCCATTTATTTACCAAACTACTGGGAAATTCTATTTTATATGATTTATAAAATCTCCACATCACTATCACAAAATTCATTTACTTTTCACTTGGGTCTAAATACAATCAAGCGATTTTCTTTTGTGTTCATTTCTTTTATCTAAGCAACCAATCGATCAGGTGTTTTTCATTCTACTACTTTAGTTTTACACTAGTACATTTTCTGACAGCAAAGCCATAGAGAGATGGCTTTGAGAGTTAAGAGAGATTACTAAACTAACCTACCATATTAGAGGTACAACAAAAGAGAATTTACTCTCGTTGATAAATTAAATTTTGTCTTTAAAAGCATGCACGCCCCCGAATACCAGGAATATGACTTACAAATGAGAAGTCCTTGTTCAGATTAAGCTCCCATGCATTATATGTCAAAGTTAAAATATGCAATTGCAAATTACAAAGACATATTCTGTCTTTGTATATTGTGTCATTTTGGTACATGTAGTGGGGAAAGCATGAAGGAAAAAGAGCTCATATATCAACAGTATCACTGTTGTATAGTTATTGAACCTTCGTAAGCAGGAATCCCCAAGTGATTACTCAGTGCTGAAGATCTGGATTTATCATATAAAGTATCCATAAAAACCAAGATGATGAAGGATAAGCAGCTTCGGTGTGATTAGTAGGTACAGGAGCACAAAACATAGGCGATTAAAAAAGCCAATGGGTTTTATTGATAGAGTCAACCTCAGCTCTCAGCAAGGCAAAATACTCATTCAGTCAGCAACCCATTAAGCTTCTTGGAAAACTACTTCTCTGCTCCAGGTGAAAAATTAGCATGAGCTTGTAGATGATAGGACGTTTAGCAAATTCATTCATGAAGTTCAATAAGAAATATTTTCTTGAATTAAAAATCATTATTTCTTGAAAGAGACTAAATCAAGACAGTCCTATAATGAAGGGATAGGATTTTATTTCATCTAGAAAACACCCTGAGTTCAGCTGAAAAATTATACTGAAGCTGCTATAGATTCACTTAAGAAGGAGTTGCATAAACAATACTAATCTAAGAATCTGCCTGTAATTCTTCCTGTTCTTTGATTCTGTGTGTGTGTCTGTCTGTCTGTCTTAGGGCAGCCAGATTTAGCAAGGAAAAATAGAGAATACCCAGTTAAACTTGAATTTCACATAAAC
This sequence comes from Phocoena phocoena, assembly GCF_963924675.1. Lineage (NCBI taxonomy): Eukaryota > Metazoa > Chordata > Mammalia > Artiodactyla > Phocoenidae > Phocoena > Phocoena phocoena. The sequence goes on along the minus strand of NC_089221.1, from coordinate 93,911,843 downwards.
AACAAATAATTTTAGACATAGTAAAAATTATTTGTTGTTTATCTGAAATTCAAATTTAACTGGGTTTCCTGTATTTTGTCTGGCAACCTAGCATGCCTATGTATATATGTCTCTGTGTATTCAGTTTATTTGTTATAACTACTGTTCTCAACACAGGAACAACTAATATTCACACAGATGACAGCCTTAGAATTATAAAATTTAGAGCAGGAAGAGACATAGACATAATATATTTTAATAATTTTATTCTATAGTTAAGTAAACTGAGACTCAAACAGATTAAAAGACTTGTCAAGATCCCACAACTAGTTTATATACAGAGAAGAAACTAGAATATAGTTGTCCTAGATTCCATTTCTTTCTCTTTCTAGTACCATGTATTTTCTCTCTTAAATCTGAACTACCAGTTGGTTTTTCAGTGACGAATTTTGGCCAGACTAATTACTTCATTAGACATACCTATTTATGCATCATTTTGTTTTCCGTATATGGGATGAAATACACACACACCCATATACATAAGCGAGAAGGAGAGTTTCAAGGCGACACATTATATAGAAAGAACATTTGTTGTTTGGGGCTGCCCAGAATCCATCCCTCCTTTAAGTATTAGCACCCAAAACTCATTTTAGGGAAGGACCTTTTCCTCCACTGAATATAGTCTGACAGGGCTATTGATCAGGACACCCTTCCTAGCCAATGGGTGAGCACGTGACCGACTTAACAAGCTAAGACAGTTGACAGTTTTCATTTCCCAGCCCCTGCCAGACATCAGTTTTAATTGTGAGGCAATAGCCAAAGGACTCTTCCTCTACCCCTACCCTACCCAAGACAAAGAGATGGTTTCAGGTCATCTATTACAGTAGAAATGACTAAGCAAGACAATGGAACAGTTCATACTTCCAAGACCCTTTAGAGCTAATCAGTTCCTTCTATTTAAAGCCTGGTTCTTCAGCTCTTTCATAGTCTTCCAATAAACTACCTGTTTAGCTAACAGAAGCAGAGTTGGCTTCTGGCTTCTACTGCTTGCAACCAAGGAACTCTGACTGACACACAATATTTACATATTTCAAATAGAAACTGAATTGTAATGCTGACATGGAAAGAACTTTTAGTGTCATAGGCAATCCAAGAACTGTGAGATGTAAAAGAAAGAATACTGAGTCATTGAAAATTTAAAATACAGTCAGTCCCCTACATACGAAACTTCAAGTTAGAAACTTTCAAAAGATGCAAACGTGCATCTGGTTCCAGCAAGGAACCAGAACCTGTGCCATCAACATCAGGCATGAATGAAATTGCAGCTTGCCCTCTGTCTCCTAATGCTGACGATCCTTCAGCTCTACTATCCCCACCCTCCTCTCCCTCCTCCAGTCAGTAACTATTCTTGCTTGTTCACTCGATGTCAGCCCCTGTATGCCAGCTGTGGTACTGCACTACTGCACTTTTCAAGGTACTCTACTGTAAGATTAAAAATGTTTTATTTTTTGTGTTTGGTTTTTATGTATTATTTGTGTGAAAACTGTTATAAACCTATTACAGTACGTACTATATAGCTGATTGTGTTAGTTGGGTAGCTAGGCTAACTTTGTTGGACTTACAAACAAATTGGACTTATGAATGTGCTGTCAAAACGGAATTCATTCACATGTAGGGGACTTACTGTATATACATTTTACTTGTGTGAGTGTAAAATTGGTCTGAAAAACATGTTCAATTTCATAAAATCAAAATTCAAATTGTTATGTAGATTGTTATTAATAAACTTCCAAAGATCTAAATATAAAAACTGAAGTTTTATAAAGCTTGTAAAAGAAACATAGGAGAAAAGTGTTTTTACCTTGGGTTAGGCAAAGATTTTTTGAAAAGTCACAACAAGCATGAACCATATAAAGAAAACATTGATAAACTGGACTTCATCAAAACTGCAAACTTTCGCTCTTCAAAAGATACTGTTCAGGAATTGGAAAGACAAGGCACAAACCATAGACTGGGAGTAAAACTTTGTTAAAAAAAAATCTAATTTAAAACTTGTAGCCAGAATTTTTAACAAAAAAAACCTCTCACAACTCAATAATTAAAAAAAATAAATAAAAATGAGCAAAAGATTTGAACAGACACTTCACCAAAGGAGATACACAGATGGCAAATAAGCATATGTAAAAATGTTCAGTCCTAGCTATTAGAGAAATGAAAATTAGAAACAAAATGGAAAAAAACTCACAACCAAAAGGAACCTAAGGATTCATGACAACTTAATTTGTTTTTCTAGATAGCATCCTAGAATATGGGAAAAACTAAGGAAATCTAAATAAAGTATGGACTTTAATAAATGATAATGAATTGGTTCATTATTATAACAAATATGCTATCTTAAAGTAAGATGTCATTAATAGGGAAAACTGGGTGCAGGGTATATGGAAACTTTCTACATTTCAATAAATCAAAATCTTTTAGTAAACCAAAAACTGTTCTAAAAAATAAAGCCTATTACATACACACACACACACACACACACACACACATGCACACACACCTATTAATGGCTAAAATTAGAAATGGTGACTATAGCAAGTGTTGACGAGGAGTGGAGTTATTAGCACTCTCATATACTGCTGGCAGGGATGTAAAATAGTACACTTTTTAAAACAGTTTGACAAAGCAAATATCTAATTTAAAAATATAAACTTTTATCCAGAATATATTTTTAAAAACTCTTACAATTCAATAGTAAGAAAACAATGCCTGAAAAGTGGACAGAAGATTTGAACAAATACTTTACCAAAGAAGGTATACAAATGTCAATAAACACATGAAAAGATAATGAACACCATTACGCATTAGGAAAACACAAATTAATAACCACAATAAAATATTACTACACTGCTAAAATGGCTAAATTTGAAAAGACTTACGATACCAATCACTGGTGAGGGTACAGAGCAACTAGAACTCTCACATATTGTTGGTGGAAGTGCAAAATAGAATAATAGTATAGGCCATTTGGAAAACATATGGATGACTAATAGCCAGAACCTGGAAACAACCCAAATGTGTATTAACAAATGAATGGATTGAATGGATAAACAAATTGTAGTATACCATATAACGCGATTTTACTCATAAATAAAGGAGTGAACTATTGATACATGCAAAAATGTAAATGAATCTCAAAACCATTATGCTAAGTAAAAGAAGCTGGACAATAAAGTGATATACTATATATTTTGTCTACATGACATTCTGAATAAAGCAAAACCATAGGATGGAAATCAGAGGCTGAAGGATAGGAGAGGAGATTGACTGCAAAGGGGCATGAGTCACTTTTTGTGCTGATGAAAATGTTATATATCTTGACTGTAGTGGTAGTTACACATTTAACAAAACTCACCAAACTATCCACATGAGGAGAATAAATTTTATTTTATGTGAAGAATACCACTAAATACCTTTTAAAAAATTGAGGCAAACATTACAAAGAAAAAAAAAAAAACACAGTTCCAGGAGAGATATTAAAAGGAATCTGACAGGGGCTTCCCTGGTGGCGCAGTGGTTGAGAGCCTGCCTGCCGATGCAGGGGACACGGGTTCGTGCCCCGGTCTGGGAGGATCTCACATGCCGCGGAACAGCTGCGCCCGTGAGCCATGGCCGCTGAGCCTGCGCATCCGGAGCCTGTGCTCTGCAGCAGGAGAGGCCACAACAGTGAGAGGCCCGCGTACCGCAAAAAAAAAAAAAAAAAAAAAAAAAGTAATCTGACATATGTTAGTGAAAACGTAAAGGCTTTCCTAAGGTACTAAAGCTGAAGGACTTTGAAAGATTAATAGAAATTTATGTAGTAAAGGAGAGACATGACAGGTGTACACAGAGAGTGTTCCAAATAGGGAGTGCAATATGTACAGAGGATCGATGGTAGCAAGAAACATTGCACACCCTGATCTGGGGAAATGACAGTAAGCTATAGTAGCTGGGCATAGAAAGCAGTCCTAGACAAAGACACGGACAAAATTTCACAGCATCAGGTATAAAAGATGGGGCATAGGTTTCCAGCTTACTGAACTGAATGGACAATGGTACATCTCCTAATGCAGGGACAGCAGCTTTGCAAAAGAAGATCATGAGTTTGTTCTTGTATATGTTGAATAAAAGGTTCCTCCAGGTGCTACAAATACAAGTAAGGCAATTGGAGAGTTGAGGTTAAACCATATAAAATTTCTAATATTCAACCACCTTGACCTATAAAAGGCAACTCATATGTTTGGATCTAATAAGTTCCTAGAGTTCCTATCCAACCAAGAGTGATATTATTGCTTTCATTCTTTCTAGATAGCAAACACTAACTATTCTTCAAGCAAAATTATTATAACAACCACACTTCATAATATAGAGCCATTTATGAAGAATATATAAGTTTCAAAGTTCCATATGATGTAAAATACACTTTATGCATCATATATTTTTGGCAGTAGTTATTAATCATTTTCTTTCAAAACAAATTAAAGTAATTATGATGCACCACAGAAGATGATATAAATAACTAAAGGCATATAGAAAAGAAGCAATTCACCATTGGACATTTGCCGAAAAATGATTCAAGTATGACTCACAGTTGCTCCTCTGAGATCAGTTAACTGCTTCTACAGGTCAAACTCCAGCATCTGTAAACTCAAATAATCTATCAAATTCTTTCTGTTGTAATATTTCACCAATTACCAATTGTAAAATTTTACCAATTACTATTCAACTGTAGGTAGGCGAATGCAATCTAATCACCAACTCCATAACAGGAATAGGTTTCAAGAGATAACAAATAGGCTCCTGATCAAGATGAAAAAGTATAAAAACGAATGTGTGTATATGTGTGTGTGTGCATGTGTGTATGTATAACTGAATGACTTTGCTGTACAGCAGAAATTAACACAACATTGTAAGTCAACTATACTTCAATTAAAAAAAAAAAAAGACGGAAGAGTAGGAAGAGCCTGAGCTTACCTTCTGCCATGGACACACCAAACTACAACTACATATGGGACAGCTATCTCTGTGAATGACCTGAAGACTACCAAAACAGTTCTACATCTAAGGATATAAAGAAAAGGCTACACTGAGATGGGTAGGAGCAGGCAGAGATGCGGTCTAGTTTGAACCTATACCCCCAGTGTGGTGATCCACAAGCAGGAGGGAGGTTCCCACTGAGGAGTGAGGGTTCTGATCCCCATCTCAGGCTCCCAGCTCAGGGGACCTGCACCAGGAAGATGAGCCCCCATAATGTCTAGCTTTGAAAACCTGCAGAGCTTACCTCCGGGAGAGCTGGAGAGCTAGGGAAAAGGAAGATTCTGCTCTTAAAGGGCTCCCGTACAAACTCACTTGCTCTCAGTCTGAGCACAGAGGCAGCCTGGGTCATATGAGGAGGAGAGATTCATTGCTTAATTTTAGGCCATGTGTTAGAGGCTCAGGGATCCGGTGGAACTTTCTCCAGGGACAGAAGCAATAGCAAGAACATTTTATTTTTCCTTTTTTACTCTCCTTCCACCTAGATGGCCTGGGTCTGGCAGACATTTTTTTTTAAACTTTCCACCAACCTAGCTAATACCTTGCATCCCACCCTGGTGTTCTTCTGAATACCAACCATGCTTAACCCATCCACCTGGGCTAACCCCTCCAAAGAAACTCCCACCCAGCCCCACCCAGCAGGCCATCTCAGCCAGCACCAGTGACGCTCCAAACCCTGCTCTGCCCCATCCAGCAGGTGGCCCTGGCCAGCACCAGCACCCCCTCCAAAATGGCTTTCACTCCTAGGGTCCAGCCTTGTACACCAGCTTACCTACAACAGTTGCAGCCAGACCTCACAGCCAGTCACACTGAGCGACAGCCTTGTGCATCAGTGGACCTATAGTAGTCTTGGCCAGACCTCATAGATAGTCAGGCTGAGGACGAGTGCCCACCAGGACATCCACAGCAGTTGCATGCAAGCTTCAAAGCCAGCCAACCTGGGGGCCAATCCTGTCTAGCAGCAGCAATCATGGCCCAACCATAACAGGTGTGTGCATGCAGCCTACACAGAGTATACACCTGAAGACCTGGCTTTAATAATGAGGGGGGATTGCACCATTGGGCCCCACTAGACACCATCTACATAAGGCCATTCTTTCAAAACCTGGAGATGTAGCTGATGTACCTAATACATAGAAACAAAGACAGAGAGTTAGGCAAAATGAGGAAACAAAGGAATACCATTTAACAAAAGAATAAGATGAAACCTCAGAAAGAGAACTAAATGAACTAGAGATTACCAGAAAAAGAGTTCTAAGTAATAGTCATAATGATGCTTACCAAATTTGGGAAAAGAATGGATGAACTCAGTGAGAACTTCAACAAAGAGATAGAAAATATAAAAAAGAACCAATCAGAACTGAGGAATATAATTACTGAAATGAAAAATATACTAGAGGGCATGAATAGCAGATTAGAGATGCAGAAGAAAGGATCAGTAATCTAGAAGAAAGGGTTGTAGAAATCACCTAACTGGAAGAAAAAAAAAGAAAAAAGAATTTTTAAAAAATGAGGGTAGTTTAAGGGACCTCTGGGCCAACATAACATTCACATTATAGGGGTCTTAGAAGGAGAAGAATGAGAAAAAGGGACAGAAAACCTACTTGAAGAAATGAAAGCTGAAAATTTCCTGGTGAAGGAAACAGACATCCAGGTCCAGGAACCAAAGAGAGTTCCAAACAAGGGGAAACCACAAGGACCCATACCAAGACACGTTTAAATTAATATTTCAAAAGTTGAAGATAAAGAAAGAATCTTAAAAGCAACAAGAGAAAAATAGCTAGTTACATACAAGGGAACCCCCATAAGACTATCAGCTGATTTTTCAGCAGAAACTTTATAGGCCAAGAAGGACTGTCACAATATTCAAAGTGCTAAATGAAATAAACCCTTACAACTAAGAATACTACACCCAACAAAGTTATCATTCACAATTGAAGAAGAGAATTTCCCAGACAAGCAAAAGTTAAAGGAGTTCATCACTAATGAACCGGTCTTACAAGATATGTTAATGGCACTTCTTTAAATGGAAAAGAAAAGGCCATAACTAGAAGCAAGAAAATTGTGAAAGAAAAAAATCTCACTGGTAAAGGCAAACATATAGTGAAGATAGTAGTAAAATCATCTATATCTAAAATAATTAGTCAAGCAATACACAAAGTAAAAATATGACATCGAAAACATAAAACATAGCAGGGGGTAGTAAAACTACAGTGCTTTTACAATGAGCTCAAACTTAAGTGATCATCAACTAAAATAGACTGGTATACACATATGTTATTCTATATAAACCTTATGGTAAGAGAGAAGAAAAAAGCAGAAAAGAACTATAAAAACAACAAGAAAACAATTAACAAAATGGCAATAAGTGCATGCCTAGCAATAATTACTTTAAATATAAATGGACTAAATGCTCTAATCAAAAGACATAAGGTATCTGAATGGATTAAAAAAAAATGACCCATATATATGCTGCCTACAAGAGACTCACTTCTGATCTAAAGCTACACACAGACTGAGAGTGAAAGGATGAAAAAAATATTCCACGCAAATGAAAATGAAAAAGCTGGATAGGAATACTTATATCAGACAAAATAGACTTTAAAACAAAGACTGTAACAAAAGACAAAGGCATCACATAATGATAAAGGGATCAATACAATAAGAGGATATAAAACTTGTACCATAAGTCCCCTACATATGAACGAGTTCTGTTCCAAGAGCGCATTTGTAAGTCCAATTTGTTCGTAAGTCCAACAAAGTTAGCCTAGGTACCCAACTAACACAATTGGCTATATAGTATTGTACTGTAATAGGTTTATAATACTTTTCACACAAATAATACATAAAAAACAAACACAAAAAATAAAGAAAACATTTTTAATCTTACAGTACAGTACCTTGAAAAGTACAGTAGTACAGTACAAGAGCTGGCACTTCTTAGCAGTACCAGCTACATCACTGCTGCTTTTATGCTTGCTTCTGGACATCCTGGGCTTGAAACAAAACTACTGTACTACTGTACTCTATACAGTACTGTAAAGTACACAAAAGCACAACCACTTGTAGAGGATGCATGCACATGACAATGTACGCCAGACTTGTGAACTAACTTAAGTGATTGGACATGCAAATGCACGTTCGCATCTTTGAAAGTTCACAACTTGAAGGTTCATATGTAGGGGACTTACTGTAAATATCTATGCACCCAACATAAGAGCTCCCAAATACACAAAGTAAATATTAGCAGACATAAAGGGAGAAATTGACAGTAATACAATAATATTGAATAGTAAGGGACTTTAATATCCTACTATATCAATGGATAGATCATCCAGACAGAAAATCAGTAAAGAAATATTGGCCTTAAATGACACATTAAGCCTGATGGACTTAACAGATATACCACTGACCCTTGAAGAACATGTGTTTGAACTGTATGGGTCCACTTCTCTTTGGATTTATTTCACTACATAAATACTACAGTACTACACAATCTGAGGTTGGTTGAATCTGTGGATGTGGAAATGAAGATATGGCAAGGGGACTGCAAAGTTATACAAGAGGGTTGGTGCCTTTAACACCTGTTGTTCAAGGGCGCACCATATACAGAATATTCCACCCCAAAACAGAAGAATACACATTTTTTCAAGTACACATGGAACATTCCCCAGGATAGATGGCATGTTAGGTCACAAAACAAGTTGCAGTAAATTTAAGAAGATTAAAATAATATCAATCATATTTTCTGATTAAAACAGTATGAAACTAGAAATCAATTACATGAAGAAAACTGGAAAAACACAAATACATGAAGGTTAAACAATATACTTTTAAACAATCAATGGGTCACTGAAGAAATCAAAGAGGAAATAAGAAAACAACTGAAATGAAAGAAAATGGACACAATGTTTCAAAATCTACGGGATCCAGCAAAAATAAATCTAAGAGGAAGTTTATAGCAATACAGGCCTAACTCAGAAAACAAGAAAAATCTCAGTTAAACAACTAACCTTACACCTAAAGGAACAACTTAAAGAAAAACAAATAAAGCCCAAAAAGAGTAGAAGGAAGAAAATAATAAAGATGAAAGCAGAAATAAATATAATAGAGACTAAAAAAACAGAGACTAAAAAAATTAATAAAACTGAGAGCTGGTCCTTTAAAAAGATAAACAAAATTGATATACCTTTGGCCAGACTCATCAAGAAAAAAAGAAAAAGGTCCAAATAAATAAAATCAGAAATGAAAGAGGAGAAATTACAACTGACCCCACAGAAATACAAAGGATCATAAGAGATTATGACAAACAATTATATATCAACAAATTGGACAACCTAGAAGGACTGTATAAATTCCTAGAAACAACCTTCAACAACTAAATCAGGAAGAGACAGAAAATCTGAACACATGAATCAATAGTAATGAAGTTGAATCAGTAATAAAGACCAACTCCCAACAAACAACAGTTGACATGTAAATTCTACCAAACATTTAAAGAAGAGCTAATACCTATCCTTCTCAAACTTGTCCAAAAAGTTGAAGAAAAAGGAATGCTTCCAAACTCATTCTAGAAGGCCAGCATTATCCTGATACTAAAAGCAGACAAAAAGACTACAAAAAAAGAAATTTTCAGTCTAATATCCCTGATGAACATATATGTAAAAATCCTCAACAAATTATTAACAATCAAATTCAACAATACACTAAAAGGATCATTACACCATGAGCAAGTGGGATTCATCTCAGGAATGCAAGGATGGTTCAACATCTGCAAATCAATCAATGTGATACTCCACATTAAGAAAACAAGAAGGATAACAATCACATGATCATATCAATGATAAAGGAAAAGCATTTGAAAAAATTCAATATCCATTTATGATCAAAACTCTCAACAAAGTGGATATAGCAGAAACACACCTCAACATAATAAAGGCCATATATTACAAGCCCATAACTAACATAATATTCAGTGGTGAAAAGCAGAAAGCTTTTCATCTAAGATCAGGAACAAGATAAGGACGCCCACTCTCGTCGCTCTCATTCAACATAGTATTGGAAGTCCTAGCCACAGCAATCAGACAAGAAAAAGAGATAACAAGCATCCAAATTGGAAAGGAAGAAGTAAAACTCACTACTGGCAGATGACATGATACTATATATAGAAAACCCTAAAAACTCAACCAAAAAAGAAAACTATTAGAACTAATAAATGAATTCAGTAAAGTTGCAGGGTACAAAATCAGTATACAAAAATGTGTTGCATTTCTATACACTAATAATAAACTACCAGAAAGAGAAATTAAGAAAATGATCCCATTTACAACTGCATCAAAAAGAATAAAATATCTAGGAATAAATCTAAGAAGATAAAAGATCTACACTCATAAAATGATAAGACAGATGAAAGACACTGAAGACAACACAAAGAGATGGACAGATACACCATGTTTATGGATTAGAAGAATTAATATTGTTAAAAATGACTGTACTCTCAAAGGCAATCTACAGAGTCAATACAATCCCTATTAAAATACCAATGGCATTTTTCACAAAACTGGAACAAATAATCCTAAAATTTGATTGGAAACACAAAAGATCCCAGATAGGCAAAGCAATCTTAAGAAAGAAGAAGAAAGCTGGAAGTATCATATGCCCTGATTTCAAATTATACTATAAAGCTATAGTAATCAAAACTCCATGCTACTGGCATAAAAACAGACTCATAGATCAAAGGAACAGAATAGAGAGCCTAGAAATGAATGCATACTTATTTGGTCAATTAATTTACAACAAAGGAGCCAAGGATATACAGTAGAAAAAAGACAGTCTCTTCAATGAATGGTGTTGGGAAAACTGGGCAGCAAAATGCAAAAGAATGAAATTGGACCATATACAAAATTTAGCTCAAGGGCTTCCCTGGTGGTGCAGTGGTTGAGAGTCTGCCTGCCAATGCAGGGGACATGGGTTTGTGCCCCGGTCCGGGAGGATCCCACATGCCGCAGAGCGGCTGGGCCCGTGAGCCGTGGCCACTGAGTCTGCGCATCTGGAGCCTGTGCTCTGCAACGGGAGAGGCCACAACAGTCAGAGGCCTGCGTACTACAAAGAAAAAAGAAAAAAAATTAGCTCAAAATGGATTAAAGATTTAAATATAAGAGCTGAAACCATAAAACTCCTATAAGAAAACATAGGTAGTGTGCTTGTTGACATCAGTCTTAGCAATATTTTTTTGGCTCTCTCCACAGGCCAGGGAAACAAAAGAAAAAATAATAAATGGAACTGCACCAAACTAAAAAAGCTTTGCACAATGAAAGAAACCATTTGCACAATGAAAGAAACCATCAACAAGATAAAAAAGCAACCAGCTGAATGGGAGAATATATTTGCAAAAGATATATCATATGAGGGGTTAATATCCAAAATATATAAAGAACTCATGCAACTCAATACAAAAAAATAAACAGTCCAATTTAAAAATGGCAGGGACTGTGTAGGTATTTTTCCAATGAAGACATACAGATGGCCAACACATGAAAAGATGCTCAACATCACTAATCATCAGGGAAATGCAAATCAAAACCACAATGAGATGTCTCCTCACGTCTGTCAGAACTGCTATTATCAAAAAGATAAGAGGGCTTCCCTGGTGGCGCAGTGGTTGAGAGTCCGCCTGCCGATGCAGGGGGCACGTGTTCGTGCCCCGGCCCGGGAGGATCCCACGTGTCGCGGAGCGGCTGGGCCCGTGAGCCATGGCCGCTGAGCCTGCACGTCCGGAGCCTGTGCTCCGCAGCGGGAGAGGCCACAATAGTGAGAGGCCCGCGTACCGCAAAAAAAAAAAAAAAAAAAAGATAAGAAAATAACAAGTGTTAGCAAGGATGTGGGAATGTAAATTGGTGCAGCCACTATGGAAAACACTATGGAGGATCCTCAATGAGTTAAAAATGGAACTACCATAGATCCAGCAGTTCTGTTTCTGGGTATCCAAAGAAAACAAAAACACTAATTAGAAAAGATATATGCACCCTCAAGTTCACTGCAGTATTATTTACAATAGCCAAGATACAGAAGCAACCCAAGTGTCCATAAATGGATGAATGGATAAAGAATATGTGGTTATATATACAATGGAATATTTACTCAGTCATAAAAAACAACGAAATCTATCTTGCCAATAGCAACAGCAAGGATGGACCTAGAGGGTATTATGTTAAGTGAAATAAGTCAGACAAAGAAAGACAAATACCACATGATCTCACTTATACGTGAAATCTAAAAAACAAGCAAACGAACAGAACAGAAACAGACTCATAGAACAAACTGGTGGTTGCTGGAGGGAGGCAGCCTTGGGGCTTGGGTGAAATAGGTCAAAGAGAATAAGAGATACAAACCTACAGTTATTAAATAAATAAGTCATGGGATGTAATGTGCACTAAAGCAATATAGTCAATAATATTCCAATAACTTTGCATGGTGACAGATGACTACTACACTTATTGTGGTGGTCATTTGCAATGTATATAAATGTCGAATCACTGTTGTACACCTGAAACTAATATAGTATTATATGTAAGCTATACTTCAAAAAAAAAGCAAAAAAAGAGAGACTATTAAAAAGGGAAAAACAAGTACATTAAATCAGAAGCATGACATTTGATCTGTAAATATGCCATTTTCATTATATTGTCAAAGATGAGGAAAATATTACAAGTCACATTTGAAAAATCAGATTCGTGTTGTAATATTTTTTCTTTCTCTATCTCCCACAACTATTGTGCTTCAAATCATTGCAAATTTAGAGTTAAAACTGTCCATAGGTGCCAATCTATAAAACCTAGTGTAACCAGCAACTTTCATTTGAGTCTTACTTGAGATCATTTACCTTAAACATCATTAGAAACTATTTTCATACTACATCAGGGAAGACTTTCAAATTTCTCTGAGAAATAAGTTTTCTATCTGCTATTCTATAAGCAACAAGTAGAATTATCAAACCAAAGAAATAGTAATACTACATAATTTAGCTATAACTTGCTATTATGTTCAGCAATTATATATTTCACATAGAACAAGAACTGGAAATCTGGTTATCTGGGTTCTGTCTCTGCCCAGAGTGGCTTTATATATTGATACATTTCATACCCCCAATAAACTAGTTAATTAAAGGTTAGCTAACATCGAAATTTCCTTCCATTTCAAAAACTCCATGACATTCTGAAAGTCTGCAAAAACAGGAAAATATAAACTTGAAATGATTATATTAGTACTGCTTTTCTATAACTTTTCTGCCAAAGTGACTCCAATGGCAAAGATGAAGGTACACATTTCTCCTTAACCACCTCATGGGCTGGTCTGCGGCATAGCTTGAGGCAGCTGTCTGAAGCAGGATTTTTTTAAATTTCTAGATCTATAAATCCATTCCCCATTGCATTCCATAATGTATCTATATTGCATTTAATATAAAAATAATGTGTTTTCTAAAACTTAAAACACAAATTCACACTCTAGCAAGGTCTATTATGTTTATTGAATGACACTGAATATACCCCATAGACCACCTTATAATCCATAGCCTGTTTTGAGAAATATATACAAGCAGCAGAGAAAATGTGTCTATGCCAGGGGTGACACCTCAAGTGTTATGAGGCCGGGCAGGAAACACGATGAGTGGTATACGGCAGTAGTGCAGTAGGCTGTGGTGGGGCCCACGGCAATCTTTGAATAATCTAAAGGAACAGTTGCTACTCAGCTTCAACCAGTCTGTTGCCCAGTGTGACCAAATATTCTGATTCATCAAGGCAGGTGAAAAGACGAATTTTATATGAAATTTCTCCTCTTTGTAAAACATAATGCATACAAAATAAAACAAGTTCGATGGCCAGATTCAGTTCAAATTCTGCCTGGTTTTGAGTCCTCAATTCTAAAGCCTGCTTCAGGAAATGAGTTCAGTTACACAGGCGAGAGAGCGTCTCTGTGGAGGATGAAGTAGAAAACCATTTTCAAAGGGTCAGAGTGAAGGCTATGGACTTCTGAGGGCAACAGTGGAATTTTCTTCCTTTCAGTTAGATCATTAAAAGCAGAAAACACATCAATTTTTCACAATCATCATGGGTAGCTTAGCCTGGAGGCAGAAGGCTGCATCAGACAGACCCTAGAAACTGACTTCCAGGTTGATGAGAAAGCTGTGCATTTTATGTTTGCATTTAACCTTGGAATAATGACAACGTATCTGAAAACCAGGTCAAAAAGCTATGGCATATAAATGAAATACATTTAAAACCACACGAGTATAACATACACCAAGCTATGGTCCATATAGCAAACTATGGTATGGGTGCTTCAATGCTTTCAATCATGTGAGAAAGAAAGCAAAGGAGCAACCAGAGACATTCAGAAGCTGGTCTGGTACCCACAGCAAGTCCATATTATTCTTTTATTGAACATTAACAATCTCAGAGTATACTAACCTCAGACAAGACTACTCTGAGACTATGGATTAAATGAGATAAAACTAGGTCACTATATAATTTTTGCTAAGCAGAGACAAAAATCAAGGTCACTGTGCCACCCACAAAATGCCAAACACCCCTGTTTCTTGGTTAAGATGAGTGATGGCTATCTTACCAGATAGATCTCTATGCTCATTCCATTCCCCCCTTTCTATAGATAAGATTTAGATACCCAATCATAGAATTGCCCCTGCTTTCTGACAGCCAGCTTAGAGAAAAGCCCAGCTTTCTCAGACCCTCTCCCAAACCCTAGAACATCCTCTTACTAAGACACCAATAGTTCTCCATGGTGTGTGCTCTCCATTGTCACTATGGGTAATGAACTCAACTCATTTCATCACAGTTGTGTTCCTGCTGGCCTTTGGCTGAAGGGCATTGACACATGTGAACAATCAGAATGGTTTAACACACAATGAATCATTCAGGTCAAAAGGAGATGACTTTGAAGGTAGCTGAAATGATTCTGCCCAGCATAACTCACTTTCCCTGCCAGGTCATGTCCTACTTCATTCTATTCTGTTCCTTTCATGTACTTGATTAGGCAATTTTTTCTATCTCTGATGAAGGCAGAGGGTTTGCAGGCCTTCCTGAGATTCATTATTCAGACAGCAAATAAGCAGTGTCTACACATTTATGTGACCTTACTCAAAAAGCCAATGAAGTATAAACATTCCTCTTAAAATGATCAAATTGAAAGTAAATATAGTGTTGTGCGGGAAATGGACTTTGAGGAAGGCAATGTGTGATTTTATGTTTTTTACATTCTCTTTTAGTTGCACAAAAGAGAAGCAATTAAATTCCAAAATGCTATTAAGCATGGAATTTAACAAGAAAATATATTCTGCTTTGTGTGACTTCAGAAGACAAATGGAGTCATGTCTAGCACAGGATGTAGTCTGGCAAATTTGTAGACACAAGGAAATGATTATATTCAGTTTGGGTAAATGAGTGTTAAGGCAGTGAAATGTAAAACCAGGACAGCCAATATTATTAGATGCCTGCAGCGTTTCCTTGACATTAATTCTGATGACAATACAGAGACAGGTATGTAGACATTTACTTCCAATTTGAAATAACATCAGAATTGTTAAACAGTTATTATGGATTTGAAAACAAATATAAAGATAAAAAGAAAACAATGACCCATAATCCTGGTGATCTATTAAATGTAACATATCAATATATGCACCTAAGAAGTACAAACAAAACAGAAAGTTACAAGTAAAATGTCTACTCTTCCTTTTGTTTCCAAACTGTTTCCCTCAATATAACCATTGTTGTTAATTTCTATATATCCTTTGAAAATGAGATATTTCAATGAGACATCACCACACTTCTTAGAAGAGTTTTCTAATAAACTTATTAGAAGAGCTTTAAAAAATATAGTATTACTAAATGCTGGTGACTACAGAGAAACCGAAACTCTCACACATTGCTGGTCAGAATATAAAATGGTACAGCCACTCTGGAAAATTGTTTGGCGGTTTCTTATAAATTTAAATATGACCTATATTTAACTATATAGGTCCTTGCATTCCTATATATTTAACTATATGACCCAGAAATCACACTCTTGGGCATTTAACCCAAACAAATGGAAACTTGTATTAACACACACACACCAAAACCTGTGTGTAAATGTTCATGGAAGCTTTATTTATAAAACCAAAAATTGCAAACAACCCAAATGTCCTTGGGTGAATGGTTAAGCAAATTCTGGTACATCCATATAATAGAACATACTCATCAATAAAAAAGAACAAACTATTTATATATACAACAAACAGAATTGTTTTCAAGGGAGGGCCTTATACTTAGTAAAAATTAGCCTCAAAAGTAATTCCATTTAAATAACACCTTCAAAATTATAAAACTCTAGGCTAACAACTTATTAGTGGTTGTCAGAGTAGCTGGGGAATAGGATAGCAGAAAGGAGTTCCTTTGAGCTGATGGAACAATTCTTAATTGTGGTGGTAGCTACACAACTCTATATATGGGATAAAATTGCATAGAATCACACACACACACAGAGGAATGTATGTAAAAACAGTGCAAACTGAATAAGATCTGTAGTATTACAACAATGTCAATTTTGTGGTTGTGATATTGTACTATGGTTAGACAAGATATTACTTTTTGGCGATGCTAGATGAAAGGTAGGCAGGTCTTTCTACAGTATTTTTGCAACCTCATGTGAGTCTACAATGATTTCAATATAAAAAAAATTTTTTTAAGTTACATATATTCTTTTGGCTACAAGTAGCAGAAAATTCTAATTCAATTGGCTTAAAAAATAGGAATATCTTACTATCTCATCCAACAAGAAGTATGGAGATGGGTTAGCTCTGGGACTAATTAATTAAGTGCTCATTAGCATCATCCAGGACCCAGGACTTTTCCTTATTTCTGCCGTATCATCATTAGCACATAAGCTTGGTCCTTAGGCTAGCCTGTTTCATGGCCCCGAGATGGCTATCAAAGTTAAAAGTTATCACATCCAGTGGTAGAGGGACAATTTCCTATTAGTGTCTCTTTTAATCACAGAGGCAAACATTTTCCAGAAGCCCTCCTGCTAACTCTCTCTCATGTCTGATTGGCAGGGTCACATGCCAACTCCAGAAGCAAATGCTGGGGCTAGGGGAGCTAGAGGGAGTGTCAGGGTTGGGGAAGTGTAAGCAGGGATGGAACCACCATGATTGATGTAGACCAACCATGATCCACTCCAGGGGTTTCAAAAGAAGATGAATGCCTACAACTAAGAGTTAAATATATTAATGCATGTGCACACAATAATATGCCACACAGCCATAAAAATGAACTAGATATTTATGGGATGATATAAAAAATTCTCAAAAATATAATATAAAATGAAAGAAATAAGGTACAGAAGCATATATATATAACATAATGCTTATTGGGCAAATTTTTCAAAAGGATAGCAAACAACATTCATGTTATGAACTGAATGCTTGAGTCCCCTCCAAACTCACATTGAAATTCTAAGCCCCGAGGTGATGGTATTAGAGGGTAGGGACTTTGGGAGATAATTATGTCATGAAGGTGGAGCCCAGTCATCTATATGCCAGAAAGCAGGCCCTCATTACACAATGGATCTGCTGGTGCCTTCATCTTGGACTTCCCAGCCTCGAGAAATGTTAGAAATAAATATTTGTTGTTTAAGCTTCCAGTCTACGGTATTTTTATTAAAGTAGCTCAAACTGACCAAAACAGTTAGTATATTCTAATTCCTTGCTTTTCATCCTTTCCTTTAGGACCTCTATTTTATTCAGGAAAATACGTAATTTATTTGATTAATAGGGCAAGTTGCCATACCTTCACTACTATCAAACCTATTCATTTTTGCCAATTCAATAGATTTCAAAAGGGATGTCACTATTGTTTAGACATATACTTTTAATGAGTGAGGTTAAACATCTTTCCACATGCTTTTGACGTTTGACTTTATTTTCTTTAACATTTTCAATCAAGTTGTTTTTCTTTTAGTTATTGAATTATGTGAATTTTTTATAAACCTAAGGAAATTACCTTTTTATCTGTCATTAAAGTTGCAAATATTTTCCATTTTTGTTATTTTGTTTTACTTTGTTTATACCATTGGCTATGTGGAACTTCCTAATTTTCATATAATTAAACTTATCAAAGTTCTCCCTTTCTAGGTTTTATAACCTGCTTTGAAAGGCGTTTTCTATAAGATTATAAGTAAATCCACCCAGCTGCCTTATAGAAGTTTCTCAGTGGTATAAATGTTCTACATCTACACTATCCAATATGGTAGCCACTAGCTCCAAAGGGTGAGGCACTTGAAATGCAGTTAGTAAAACATAGGACTTGAATTTTCAATTTATTTAATTTTAATTAACTTTAATTTTAATGTAAATAGTTACAAGTGACTGGTGGCTACCATGTTGGACAGTGCAATTTTAAAGTCTTTATGGTTTTATTTTCTAAAATATCTAAATGTTTGAGTCATTAGGAATTTATTTGGATAAAAGGAGTGAATTATCAGGATTTATATCAGTGATTTCTGTGTTATGTTAGTAATACCTACTACCTTAAGATTCAAATGAAAGTTATGGAAGCTATCCCCAGAAAAATAAATATGTGGAGATATAGAGTTCTGAAGCTTATATTCCAGTGGCATGAAATAAATAATACACAAGTACATCATAAATCAAGATAATTTCTGATGATGATAAGAATCAAGAAGGAAATAAGTTATGAGACAAAGATTGTGTGGGATGGAGGGTGGGAGACACTACTTTAGAGACAGTAGACAAGGAAAGTTCTTCTTGGGAGAGGACGTTTGCACTGGACGCTCAATGATGAGTAGGAGCCAGCACCCCAAAAAGCTAGATAAAGAGCATAGAGGCTGAGGAACAACAAGAGCAAAGACTTGGATACAGGAGTAAGTTTCATTCTTTGGAGGTCATTAAAGAGATCTGGTATAGTTAGATCCTAGTGAATGAGGAAGAGTTAGATGACATGACATTAGAGGGCTCATGGGGCCACACCATATCTCTGCTGGATTGTGAAATTAAAGCTTAAGCAAGCTAAGTAAGTAGACCGAGTTCACACATGGTTGAAGTGGCAGAGTCAGGACCCCAGTTACTCCAAAGTCCCTACTCTCATCCACCGCAGTGCCTGTCCTATGGTGTCCTTCTGAATCCAGTCTGCTTCTCCATGGCTTAAATAATGTCACTTGATATACCCTCTAGTCTCATGTTTTGCTCCCAATATTCCATCATCCCAAACTACTGACATGTCCTCAGAGAAGTCATCCTGGATTTGTTCTAATGGCTCCTTATGCCTGTAAAGCCCTCTCTTGCCATTTATGCCTGATAAACAGTTATTCATCTCAGCTGTCATATTACATCCTGATCCTCTGAGCTTCCTAAAGCCCCTCCAGGTACATTGACCCCTTCCTTAATAACCCACTGTAGCCTGTGCACATTGCTATGGAGCTACTTATGACAATTGATGGCACATTTTGTTAAATATTTTGTCACTTCCAACTAAATCTCAAGCTCTTTAATGCCACAGATCATGTCTTACTCATCTTAGCACACT
Source organism: Phocoena phocoena (assembly GCF_963924675.1). Lineage (NCBI taxonomy): Eukaryota > Metazoa > Chordata > Mammalia > Artiodactyla > Phocoenidae > Phocoena > Phocoena phocoena. Next base: position 93,892,197 of record NC_089221.1, on the reverse strand, counting down.
AACACATACATTTTTTTGAATGAATGACTAATGAGTCAATTTCCACAGAAGGACACACTTTCCATTATGTTCCCTGTTATGAACCATGGACAAGCACACTACAGTGCTCAGCTGATAATGCCAATAAAGGGTCTATTTGTCCTGAACTGTGGAGCTGAGGTTTGATTGGTGTTTCAGCCACACTGTTGACTTCCTAATATATTACGATAAAGCTTTCAAGCTCTCCATATTGTCGAATTAAGTCCTATCTAATAAGGAGCCTATCATTTTTATCTTTCCCTTGAGTTCTTGGTTAATAATTATTTAATTTTCTACTCACCACATTCTGGAAAGTCTAGTCTATTATTCTCAAAACCCACACAGACTTGATGCTTTGTATTCATGCTATGTTAAACATGCAGGAAGCTTAGAAGATTTTATACTGACCAACATGATTTTCAAGCCATTACTTGAGTATCTAACGTCAAAAATTACTCTCCCATTTAAAGAGGGACTTAAATAGCTTTGCCCTGAATGAATTAGTGGCTTGGTATGATCCAGGTTTCATTTTCTATGTCATGACTTAGTTTGATTTAACACTGATTGAACAAGCTGAGTAAATATAAACTAATTTTTTCAGGAATGATGCTTTGATCATTTAGCTGTCTATGTGGCTTATATCTATAGTCATTATGGAGAGAAACCAAGAAACAGAATTGAAGCAATGTTATATGCATTGGAGAATCACTGGTCATCTAATGTGTGTGCACAAAGTGACCTTGTCAAATTAGCAAAGGAAACATCAAGTGCTGTGGAATTTTAAAGTCATGTAATCAAGTATCAGAGCCAAGGTCTACCTTAGACCAGATGACTTAGAACAAAATTTATTGGCAGTACCTGAGTCCTTCCTTTCAATGTCCAATCTACTCATAAGAGTGCAGTGAAATTAATAATGTCATCTGATTGGGAAGTGTAATACCACCATGATAATATGTTCTAATTAAAGCACTCCAACTTGGGAGGGCCATCAACATCTGGAGGCAGCCCACAAAAGATGCCAAAGGATCTAATTGTGCTTTCGATGGAATCATTCATACAACTGGAATATTTTGCCAAGAACATATAAGACTCAACTTTTGCTTCCAGTATAGCCATGTAGTGCATCCTGAACCTTATCTTTGCAGATTAACAACTATAAACTCAGGACAAAATACAAAAACAAAGCAAAGCAAATGAGAAATGTTCTACCTATAGTAGAATGAATAAAACAAGGCTGAATCTGGAGAAGAGTCACTTGGAAGAAGAGATTAGCAGTGTGAGTTGCTCATTTCTAAAGTTTCTAGCCTGAGAGCAGTTCATTGTTCAAACCATGTCTTTCTCCAATCATGTTTCTCCTGCTCAAAATATACAGTGGTTCCCTATGTCCTATATGATAAACTCAAAACTTAAAAAAAATATATCATTCAAAGCCCTTTGTGATAAGGTCTGACTTTACAACTTCATATCATTTCAATCACCAGGTCTTCCAGGTTTCTGGACTCCTATTCAAGTCAGCTCCTCCTCTTGGGCACTGGATCTCGTTTTCAGGTGCCAGCTCAAGAACATGTTTCCTCCAGTTGTCCCCTTTCTTGCCTGCCTCATTCCTTTTCTCTTCCAATCTCTGTATCCCTTCAGCTACTGCTCCAGCTCTTAAATACTTTTTATAACTAAGTCCTTGAGAGAGTTGTTTATAGTCTTTCCATTCAGTCTCTCTAGAACCTACTCCAATTATGCTTTATCCCTCCAATCCTCCACTGAAACTGCTCTTGTTAAGTCACTAATGACTTTCCAGTTGCTAAATCTAGTAGTCGATTCACACTTCTCAAACTACGTGAACTACCAATAGCAGTTGTCACATCTGATCACTGCCTTTTCCTTAAAACACCTTATTCTCTTGCCCTTTGGTATGCCACACTCTCCTAGGTCTCCTTTTCCTCAATAGCTGTTCCTTGTCTGTCTCCTTTTCCTCAATAGCTGTTCCTTCTCTGTCTCCTTTACTGGATTCTCCTGACCTCCTGGATCTCTAAAGACTGAAGTCCCCGAGCATAATTCCTCAGAACGATTCTCTTTCTACATTCCCTTCCTAGGTGATCCCATCTATTCCTAAAGTTTTGAATATCAACAATACAATTAATAACCATGAACTTATATATCAAGCCCTGATCTCTTCACTGAACCTCAATCTGTGATATCTAATTGCCTACTCAACATCTCCAACTTGGATGGCCAATAGATGTCTCAGACTTTACATATCATAAACTGAATTCTTGATTCCAACCCCATCCCCACCTTGCTGCCCAATTTGTTTTTCCTGTGATCTTCTCCATCTCAGTCAATAACAACTCTGTCCTTCTTGTTGGAGTCAGGTCCAACATTAGTATCATCTTTCATTCCATTTTTTCTCTCATACTTTAATATGCAACTAATTTGCAAAACCTATTGGCTTTACCTTCAAAATACTGATCACTTATCACTACCACCCTAGTCTGAACTTTATTATCCACAACCACCAGAGACAAATAAATTCCCATTCAATAAACAACTTCCGTCATCACCAAAATAAAAGGGAAATGTCCTCTACACTGTAGCTGGTGTGCAGGAAGTGACGACAACTGCCACAGTGGACAGTGCACTGCATTAGGAATCTGGAGACGGAGACCTCTGTTCTGACAGATGCATGTGACCCTGAGACAATCCACCTCATTTCATTTTGTTCATATCTTTAGTATTGTATTTATTCACTCAACCACATTGCATTCTGTTTATTACAAGGGCCTCTTGTAAACACATGGTCATCTAAGGGCAGGGAACATTCTTTCTTTCTGATGGGACTGAAGTAGGTGCTTAATAAGTGTTTATTGGAATAGTAGTTGTTTTTGAAGATTTTAGTTGGGTTGAATTAGGAGCAGATAATAAGAAACTGAAACCAAGATCAATTAAAGGAATATTTCAATAATCCAGATAGAAATGATAGGGAACCAATGCATATGAAAGTTGGAATGGAGATAAAGAACTAACTGTGTAGATGAGTTTCTGTTAGAGGTGACAAGAATTGGATGAATAATTTAGGTATAAGGGAGGAGTCACTAACGACCCTGATGTTTCTTGCTTGGGAAAATATGTAAATGGAATTGTCATTAGCTAAGGTAATGAAAGCAGAAGGATGAAGTTTAGGAAATGTAGAGATTGGAAAACTAGTGAGATCCATTTTAGGTGCGCCTTCCTGAAGTGGTTTTGAGCATTGAGTTGAAAATACTCAATAGTAATTTGGCAAAACAAATGTGAAGCTCAGAGTGGGGGATGTGGTGATTGGTGATATCATAGTAATTAACACCAGGGTGGATGAAACTGGCTAGAGAGTATGTAAAGAAAGAAGGAGCAGTCCTAAATTCTGGAGGACACAACTCAAGGGGAAGATGGAGAAGCTGATACACCAGAGCTAGAAAAAATGTGCTTGGTGGACAAGAAGAAAACCAAAACAATATTAGAAACCAATGGGGACAAACCTTCAAGATGGGGGGATTAGTTACCACCACCAAAGCCCACAAAGAGATGAAATAAGATGAGGACTAAAAGACGACAATTGATGGTTTACATTAGCCATTTCAGTTCTGTAGCCAAGAGAGAAGTCAGAGGGCAAAGCAGTGAATGGAGGAGTGACGTTAAAACATGTTAAAAATAGATACACCCTTTCCAGAAGTCTTGTGATGTCAGGAAGGAGAAAGAGGACATTAAAGATTGAGGCAGGCTTGGTATGCAATTTTTTTTTGAATGAGGGAGACTTAATCATGCTTTTAGGGTCCAAAGAAGAGGGAATCACAATAGGTAAACATTATGGGGGGAAAAATAATAAGCAAAATTCCACAGGAGACAAGGCTCTAAAGTACAGACTGAGAAAAGGACATAGAAAAGAGAAGGGAAATATCATTCACTTACTCATCCATTCATACCTTCAAAAAACATTTACTGGGCATCTACTATATGCTAGGCACTGTTCTAGATCCTTGGGATATATCCATGAAGAAAACACAGAAGCCTGCCTTTATGAAGCTAATGTCCTAGCAAGATTGATAGAAAGGGGGGGATATAACATAACAAAGAACATAATAAATATATAAATTAAGGTTTGTTAGAAGGTGACAAATACCATAAATTAAAAGATAGAGTATTTGGTGGGGAGAGGTAACGGGGGTTGAGAGAGTCAAGACTGGAGATTGGGTTATACTTTTTTCATAGCATTGTCAAAGTACAGATAATTGAAAAAGTATGATTTGAAGGAAATCAGGGGATTAGCCACGTGTTACATGGGCAAAAGGAAAGGATGGGCACAGACATACATAAATATGGAGGAAGAGAGAGAAAATTTGCATTTTTAGTATCAGAGAAATACAGATAAATTAACTGTCAAAGGAGAAAATATTGGTGCAATTTAGCTGTATGTTTATAGGTATGAAGAGCCAGAAAAAAAGAATTACAGTTGGCCCTTTGTACCCGTGGGTTCAACATCCATGAATTCAACTAGGAGCAGATCAAAAACTTTTTTTTAATTCCAGAAAGTTCCAAAGAGTGAAACTTGAATTTGTCCAATGTTGGCAACTATTTACATAGCATTTACATTGTATTAGGTATTAGAAGTAATCTAGAGATGATTTAAACTGCATAGGAAGATGTATGTAGCTTAATGCAAATACCACATCATTTTGTATAAGGGACTTGAGCATCTGCGGATTTTGGCATCTGTGGTGATTCTGCAATCAATCCCCCATGGATCCTGAGGGATGACTGCAATCTCTTTATGGTTCTCTGGGGAGCCACTCTGGTATCTCTGGTCTTAGTATATTAAACCTCTGTTAGCAGTGGGGTCAATGAAAGGTCACAGAGGCCCCACAGTTAATTAACAGACTGCTTCTATCAGTCACACCACAGAGAATCTAAGCATGTAGTTCAATCTCATTATTACAAAACAGCCACGCAAGGAACTTCACAGTTATTTCTCATACCTCTCTTTACTGATTCATTTGGTTAGCAATAATTTATTATTAAACTAAATTTACTCAGAATGCTCATGCACATAGGTAAATAATGCCTCTAGCCTCACATATGAAGCAAATTTAAATAAAATTACACACTACTGGTGGAATTCCTCTTTCAACCAAAGACAGTGACACCATCAAGAAAAAGTTGGTCTAGACAGTAGGAAGTGTTTGACATTTCATCAAACCAAGAAAGGATGATTGCATACTTTATGTCCAATTTTCTTGCATGTTGCCTTTTTTCAGGGTCCAGGAGAGTATGGCTCCTAGTTGAAAATGGCATCGTTCTAGCCACAGTGACGTACACTCAAAACTTCCCACAGTGAAGAGCTTTGAAAGATGAAACTTCAGATTGCCACAAAAACCACTGGAGAAGCTGAGGAATTTCCATTAACTATGAAAAGTGAAGGAGTAAGAATGAGAAAAGCTATTCTGATTTGTCACCTGTCTAAAAGAAGGTAGAAAGATGGTTCCTCTTCCACCACCTGACTCCCCACTCAGAGACTCTAACTCAGAAAACAATTTTTAAATATGGTCTGTCAGTTCTTAATTTATGTTTCTCAAGTGAGCAGATGATGCCTCCCTTTGTTGTTTCTCTATATCCATTGAGAGGCAATAAATCATCACACCAAAAATGGGGGGCTAGGACCAGGCATTGTGACACAGTATAATCAAGGGTGTACAGACCCTACAGAGAGGTACTCTAGTTGAGCATAGACATTCTCTGGCAGAAAAAGCCCTGGCAGTGGTTTGCCCTGTAATTATAGCTTCGCATGGATTGCATCTGTTCAAAATGTCAGACAGCCAAGAGTGGGGAGCAAGGGAAGCTCCCACCTCAGTACAGCCAAGATGTATTAGACAAATGCCTGCTCAACATTAGGAATTTGGCTGGATGCTGTCCACATCAATCTCTCCTCTAAACAGTAGATTTGACAAGGGGATTTGACCGGTAGCCAAGTTGACACTGAGAAAAGCCAAGGGAATTCCACACATCCAGTTTTTTGACAGAGTATAGATATTTCCTGCTTTGTTTGAATCAAAGTGAGAAAAAAGCTTTGGACCTATGGGAATAAGGGGAAAGGATCATTATCCTATACATTCAGAGAAACAGTGGATGAGTAAAATTACTTCTTACAAGAAATAGGTATTTTGGAAAACGTGTCACTCAAAGACCCAAGAAGCTATTGTCTATATAAAGAAAATCACAAGAAGTGAAAGGCAAGGCAAAAATACAACAGGATGAGTTGCAAAGATATTAAGTTAAGATAAAAAGGAGCTTAATGCATTGCAAAAGAGTATAATGAAATGAAAATTTCACTAGATATAGTAAAATCCTCACTAAAGGAAGGAAAAGCAGAAGTATTATATCAGAATTTGAAATCATAGATGTGGAAAAGAATCTTGGGGAAATGAATTAGAGCCCAGGAATGTAAATATTCCTTTGTTGGTAGAGAAAGCACTGAAATAAGAAATTTAATGGAAATCAGAGAACAGAGCAAAATCCAGATCATGTATCTAAACTCTACCCATCCCCATATGCCTGCATGTATATCCATAGCCTCCAGCACAAGAAAAGTAAAAGGGAAGCAACACCTCATAAAGTATGATTTGGAAGGAAAGAGAAAACAGATTCAGATTAGGCATGATGAATGCTAAGAAGAATTAACCCACATTATGTTAGAGTATAAGAAGATCTGGACAGAACCACTCAAATATAAGCAAGAGGAAAAGCAGAAGCATGGCATTTCTGCAAGTATTCTCTGCTGGTTATCTCCCATTTGTCCTTCTCTCCAGGCCCTTTCCACCCATCTCCTGAATCCTCTATGTCTTGGAAGGTTGACCTTTATCACGTTTACCTTTTGGTTCCCTGTTGGAAGACACTTGCAAAAGTTTAGAGGAAAGGAGAGGAGTAAGGCTGGGGAATTTATTCCCTCTCTCTCATCTGACCTCATATGACCATGGAGAAGCTTAGCCCTCTATAAAAGGCCACAGTTTCTATCCGGTGGCCTTTTCTGCAGCTGTCTTCTATGGGCTCCAGGAGCTATGCCATCTCTTCACCCCTTAAAGCTTGGGGGTGGAAATGGATCCCTGCTGTTGCTGGCTGAGGGATGCTGCACTAGTTTTTGTTGGTTTGGGCATCCCAGAAGCCTGCCTATACCTTTGTAAACAGTTTCTTTATTAAACTTTCCTCAATAATTCCAGTTTTCAGGTACCATCAGTTTCCTGCCAGGACCTTGAATGAAACATATACTACAGAAAAGAAAAAGAAAGAAAAGAAACAGCGTGCAAAAGGGAGAGAAATAGCTCAGAATCGAAGAAAACTTAACCCATGTAACAAGATTCCTTGCATATTTTTGCAATGGATTGTGGGAGCCTTTAGTTCAATGAATAAGAGCTCAAAAACAAAGAATAAAATTTAAAAGGAGACTACAGAAAGAATGCAACAAATCGATAATCAATACAATGAACTACTGTCACTCATTACTGATATATAATTTTATATAGCAAAAAACAGAATGAATAGAGCTGAGAAGCAAATTAATGACATTGAGAAAGCCACAATAAATGCAAAAGAAAGAATATATACTAAAGCAACTAGATTTAGAAACAAGGTATGTGGAAAGACAAATACAGTATAATATAATCAAGGTCTTTGAAGTAAAGAACCCCAAAAGTGATGCCAAAAATATTCTTAAATATTTAGGCAGAATTAAACCTGCAAATAAAACTGGCATATTTTTTGAATTAAATAGATCAATATCAAGATTTCTGGGAAATAAACTTTAACAATAAAAAAGAATTCTTTAGGCATCCAGACACAGAGAGCAAAGTACCAAAAAGGCTGAGAAATCACACCAGCCTCAGTTTCCCCCACAGCAATAAACACTGTAGAAGATTAGGAGACATGTCTACGCGACTAAGGGGAAGCAAGTAGAAATAAACAGTGTCATACTCAGACACATTAAAATTCAATTATAAAGGTAAGAGGAAAACACAATCAAATGCGAAAACACCCAAGGACAACTATAACTCCCACAAGAACTTTTTGAAAAATTGCCCCATAATGAAAACCAGCCAAACAACAATAAAATAGAAATAACATTTAGAGCAAGCAAGAAATTGTGACAGAAAGCCTGGTGGAAAGCAGTGAATCCATTTAGACATACAACAAACAATGAAAGAATTATGGTTGGGAAAAAAAACTTTAAATGTTACAAATGCTAAAAAATAAAATTAAGCAACAGAAAACTCAAAGGGGACAGGAGAGGAGAAGGAATTGATTCATTGCTCAGAGCTGGGAGTCAATAAATATTTATTAAAATAGAAACATGTCTATTATGGATTTTTTTTCTTAACATTAAAGAAATGTTTTAGAAATAAATCTCTTGAAGTAACAAATATTAATCTGAAGTTTAATAATTCATTTGATTTTCCTTCAGTTTTCTTTTGTTCTGTTAAGTTCAAATACAATTAAATTTAGTACTTGTGTTGAATAAGAATATGCTGCTATTCTTTTTTTTTAATTCTTGAATTCTATTTTATTTATTATTTTATACAGCAGGTTCTTATTAGTAATCAATTTTATACACATCAGTGTATACATGTCATTCCCAATCGCCCAATTCATCACACCACCACCACCACCCACCGCCGCTTTCCCCCCTTGGTGTCCATACGTTTGTTCTCTACATCTGTGTGTCAATTTCTTCAACCAGTTCACCTGTACCATTTTTCTAGGTTCCACATACATGCACTAATATACGATATGTGTTTTTCTCTTTCTGACTGACTTCACTCTGTATGACAGTCTCTAGATCCAACCACGTCTCAACAAATGACACAATTTCGTCCCTTTTTATGGCTGAGTAATATTCTATTGTATATATGGACCACAACTTCTTTATCCATTTGTCTGCCGATGGGCATTTAGGTTGCTTCCATGACCTGGCTATTGTAAATAGTGCTGTAATGAACATTGGGGTGCATGTGTCTTTTTGAATTATGGTTTTCTCTGGCTATATGCCCAGTAGTAGGATTGCTGGATCATATGGTAATTCTATGTTTACTTTTTTAAGTAACCTCCATACTGTTCTCCATGGTGGCTGTATCCATTTACATTCCCATCAACAGTGCAAAAGGGTTCCTTTTCTCCATACATTCTCCAGCATTTGTTGTTTGTAGATTTTCTGATGATGCCCATACTAACTGGTGTGAGGTGATACCTCATTGTAATTTTGATTTGCATTTCTCTAATAAATAGTGATGTTGAGCAGCTTTTCACATGCTTCTTGGCCACCTGTATGTCTTCTTGGAGAAATGTCCATTTAGGTCTTCTGCCCATTCTTGGATTGGGTTGTTTGTTTTTTTAATATTGAGATGCATGAGCTGTTTATATATTTTGGAGATTAATCTTTTGCCCATTGATTCGTTTGCAAATATTTTCTCCCATTCTGAGGGTTGTCTTTTGTTCTTGTTTATGGTTTCCTTTGCTGTGCAAAAGCTTTGAAGTTTCATTAGCTCCCATTTGTTTATTTTTGTTTTTATTTCCATTACTATAGGAGGTGGATCAAAAGAGATCTTGCTGTGATTTATGTCAAAGAGTGCTCTTCCTATGTTTTCCTCTAAGAGTTTTATAGTGTCCGGTCTTAAATTTAGGTCTCGAATCCATTTTGAGTTTATTTTTGTGTATGGTGTTAGGGTGTGTTCTAAGTTCATTCTTTCACATGTGGCTGGCCAGTCTCTCCAGCACCACTTATTGAAGAGGCTGTCTTTTCTCCATTGCATATCCTTGCCTCCTTTGTCATAGATTAGTAGACCACAGGTGCATGGGTTAATCTCTGGGCTTTCTATCTTGATCCATTGATCTATGTTTCTGTTTTGGTGCCAGTACCATATTGTCTTGATTACTGTAGCTTTGTAGTATAGTCTGAAGTTAGGGAGACTGATTCCTCCAGCTCCGTTTTTTTCCCTCAAGACTGCTTTGGCTATTCAGGGTCTTTTGTGTCTCCATACAAATTTTATGATTTTTTGTTCTAGTTCCATAAAAAATGCCATTGGTAATTTGATAGGGATTGCATTGAATCTGTAGATTGCTTTGGGTAGTATAGTCATTTTCACAATACTGATTCTTCTAGTCCAAGAACATGGTATATCTCTCCATCTGTTGGTATCATTTTTAATTTCTTTCCTCAGTGTCTTATAGTTTTCTGCATAAAGGTCTTTTGTCTCCCTAGGTAGGTCTATTCCCAGGTATTTTATTCTTTTTGTTGCAATGGAAAATGGGAGTGTTTCCTTAATTTCTCTTTCAGATTTTTCATCATTAGTGTATAGGGATGCAAGAGATTTCTGTGCATTAATTTTGTATCCTGCAACTTTACCAAATTCATTGATTAGTTCTAGTAGTTTTCTGGTGGCATCTTTAGGATTCTCTATGTATAGTATCATGTCATCTGCAAACAGTGACAGTTTTGCCTCTTCTTTTCCAATTTGTATTTCTTTTATTTCTTTTTCTTCTCTAATTGCTGTGGCTAGGACTTCCAAAACTAGGTTGAATAATAGTGCTGAGCATGGACATCCTTGTTTTGTTCCTGATCTTAGAGGAAATGCTTTCAGTTTGTCACCATTGAGAATGATGTTTGCTGTGGGATGGTTGTATATGGCCTTTATTATGTTGAGGTAGGTTCCCCCTATGCCCACTTTCTGGAGAGTTTTTATCATAAATGGATGTTGAATTTTGTCAAAAGCTTTTTCTGCATCTATTGAGATGATCATATGGTTTTTATTCTTCTATTTGTTAATATGGTGTATCACATTGATTGATTTGCGTATATTGAAGAATCCTTGCATTCCTGGGATAATCTCCACTTGATCATGGTGTATGATCCTTTTTATGTGTTGTTGGATTCTGTTTACTAATATTTTGTTGAGGATTTTTGCATCTATATTCATCAGTGATACTGATCTAAAATTTTCTCTTTTTGTAGTATCTTTGTCTGGTTTTGGTATCAGGGTGATGGTGGCCTCATAGAATGAGTATGGGAGTGCTCCTTCCTCTGCAATATTTTGGAAGAGTTTGAGAAGGATGGGTGTTAGCTTTTCTCTAAATGTTTGATAGAATTCACCTGTGAAGCCATCTGGTCCAGGACTTTTGTTTGTTTGAAGATTTTTAAACACAGTTTCAATTTCTTTACGTGTGATTGGTCTGTTCATATTTTCTGTTTCTTCCTGGTTCAGCCTTGGAAGGTTATACCTTTCTAAGAATTTGCCCATCTCTTCCAGGTTGTCCATTTTATTGGCATAGAGTTGCCTGTAGTAGTCCCTTAGGATGTCGTATATTTCTGCGGCGTCTGTTGTAACTTCTCCTTTTTCATCTCTAGTTTTACTAATTTGAGTCCTCTCCCTCTTTTTCTTGATGAGTCTGGCTAATGGTTTATCAATTTTGTTTATCTTCTCAAAGAACCAGCTTTTAGTTTTATTGATCTTTGCTATCATTTTCTTTGTTTCTATTTCATTTATTTCTGCTCTGATCTTTATGATTTCTTTCCTTCTGCTAACTTTGGGCGTTTTTTTGGTTCTTCTTTCTCTAATTGCTTTAGGTGTGAGGTTATGTTGTTTGAGATTTTTCTTGTTTCCTGAGGTCGGATTGTATTGCTATAAACTTCCCTCTTAGAACTCCTTTTGCTGCATCCCATAGGTTTTGGGTCATCGTGTTTTCATTGTTATTTGTCTCTAGGTATTTTTTGATTTGCCCTTTGATTTCTTCAGTGATCTCTTGATTATTTAGTAACGTACTGTTTAGCCTCCATGTGTTTGTGTTTTTTACGGTTTTCTTCCCTGTAATTCATTTCTAATCTCATAGCGTTGTGGTCAGAAAAGATACTTGATATGACTTCAATTTTCTTAAATTTACTGAGGCTTGATTTTTGACCCAAGATGTGATCTATCCTGGAGAATGTTCCATGAGTACTTGAGAAGAAAGTGTAATCTGCTGTTTTTGGATGGAATGGCCTATAAATATCAATTAAATCTATCTGGTCTATTGTGTCATTTAAAGCTTCTGTTTCCTTATTTATTTTCATTTTGAATGATCTGTCCATTGGTGTAAGTGAGGTGTGAAAGTTCCCCACTATTATTGTGTTACTATCGATTTCCTCTTTTATAGCTGTTAGCAGTTGCCTTATGTATTGAGGTGCTCCTATGTTGGGTGCATATATATTTATAATTGTTATATCTTCTTCTTGGATTGATCCCTTGATCATTATGTAGTGTCCTTCCTTGTCTCTTGTAACATTCTTTATTTTAAGTCTATTTTATCTAATATGAGTATTGCTACTCCAGCTTTCTTTTGATTTACATTTGCATGGAATATCTGTTTCCATTGCCTCACTTTCAGTCTGTATGTGTCCCTAGGTGTGAAGTGGGTCTCTTTTAGACAGCAAATAGATGGGTCTTGCTTTTGTATCCATTCAGCAAGCCTGTGTCTTTTGGCTGGGGCATTTAATCCATTCACATTTAAGGTAATTATCAATACGTATGTTCCTGTGACCATTTTCTTAATTGCTTTGGGTTTGTTTTTGTAGGTCCTTTTCTTCTCTTGTGTTTCTCACTTAGAGAAGTTCCTTTAGCATTTGTTGTAGAGCTGGTTTCGTGGTGCTGAACTCTCTTAGTTTTTGCTTGTCCATAAAGCTTCTGATTTCTCCATCGAATCTGAATGAGATCCTTGCTGGTAGAGTAATCTTGGTTGTAGGTTCTTCCCTTTCATCACGTTAAGTATATCATGTCACTCCCTTCTGGCTTGTAGAGTTTCTGCTGAGAAATCAGCTGTTAACCTTATGGGAGTTCCTTTTTATGTTATTTGTTGTTTTTCCCTTGCTGCTTTCAATAATTTTTCTTTGTCTTTAATTTTTGCCAATTTGATTACTATGTGTCTCAGCGTGCTTCTTCTTGGGTTTATCCTGTATGGGACTCTGTGATTCCTGGACTTGGGTGGCTATTTCCTTTCCCATGTTAGGGAAGTTTTAGACTATAATCTCTGCAAATATTTTTTTGGGTCCTTTCTATGTCTCTTCTCCTTCTGGGACTCATATAATGCGAACGTTGCTGTGTTTAATGTTGTCCAAGAGATCTCTTAGGCTGTCTTCATTTCTTTTCATTCTTTTTTCTTTATTTTCTTCCGCAGCAGTGAATTCCATCATTCTGTCTTCCAGGTCACTTATCCTTTCTTCTGCCTCAGTTATTCTGCTATTGCTTCCTTCTAGTGTAGTTTTCATATCAGTTACCGTATTGTTCATGTCTGTTTGTTTGTTCTTTAATTCTTCTAGGTCTTTGTTAAACATTTCTTGCATCTTCTCGATCTTTGCCTCCATTCTTTTTCTGAGGTCCTGGGTCATCTTCACTATCATTATTCTGAATTCTTTTTCTGGACGGTTGCCTATCTCCACTTCATTTGGTTGTTTTTCTGGGGTTTTATCTTGTTCCTTCATCTGGTACATAGCCCTCTGCCTTTTCATCTTGTCTATCTTTCTGTGAATGTGGTTTTTGTTCCATATGCTGCAGGACTGTAGTTCTTCTTGCTTCTGCTGTCTCTGCTGTTTTTCTTACGAAAGTATTTACACCTACTTATCTGCCTTTCTCCATCTGTACATTTGCATATATGCATTGAGTCTGTCTGGAATGATGATCAAAGATGTTAACATTTTTTACTTCAGGGTGGTGGAATTTAGGGTGGCTTTCATGATTTTTTAATTCTCTTTAAATTGTGCTGGAAAACTTTTGTAGTAAACATGCGTCCTATTTAATTTTAAAAGTACGATATTACACCATGCCTCATTTTATTGTGCTTTGCAGATGTTGTATTTTTTTTTTTTTTTTTTTTTTACAAATTGAAGGTTTGTGGCAACCCTGCATTGAGCGAGTCTATTGATGCCACTTTTCCAACAGCACTTCCTCACTTGTGTCTCTGTCACATTTTGGTAATTCATGCAATATTTCAAACTTTTTCATTACTATTATATGTGTTATGGTGATCTGTGATCAGTGATCTTTGATATTACTACCACAACTAGCTGAAGGCTGAGATGATGTTTAGTGTTTTTCACAATAAAATATTTTTAATTAAGGTATGTAATTTTTTTAGACCTAATGCTATTGTGCATTTAATAGACTACAGTAGAGTGTAAACACAACTTTTCTATGAACTGGGAAACCAAAAAATTTGTGTAACTTGCTTTATTGTGATATTCACTTTATTGCAGTGGTCTGGAACTGAGTGCAAAACATCTCTGAGGTATGCCAGCACTCTAAAGCCAAACAGACAAACTTAAAGAAATTTTCTGGACCCGAACGATATAAACAGTTGAAGTGTACAGAAAATGTCTATAAGTCTCAACATCTAGAAAGAAAAGACAGGCTTCCTACCAAGGAAGAAACATTTACCTCAGTGTCCTGGGGTAAGGATAAAGCATTTATTATTCAAGAGTTTGATATCAAACCATGTGACCATTCATATATGAAAGCAATGGAAAAAAAAATTCAAATGCACCGGGCTTAGAAAATATACCATCCAAATGCTCTTAAAGCTGAAGATATACCTTAGATAATCAGTAAATGAATTTGTACTGAGAGTTAACAAATTAGAAAGTGACTGTATAAAGAGACCTGTAGTTCCTCTACTGTTGAAAGTAAACTCTAATGGGCCAAGTCTCAACTGTGGAAATACTCATATTCAGGGACATTGGCCACTTTACAACCCAAGTTTATTCACATGTGTCTGGTTTCTCCATCAGACTTAAGATTCTGAGAGACACTGGCCATATGGGGGATGGTGATGGCAAGTGAAGAAAACACTGTGCTGAAATCAGGGCCAACATAAAAATAAATGGCTGACATTTCTACTACTGGGTAAGATACAGTAAGTAGTTTCACATTTATACTAAAAATAATTTGAAAATCCAGAGCTTTGGAAGCAATAGGAACTACAGGGACTAAAATTCTAGAGAGAAGAGACTCTTTCAGAGATAAACTAAAGATCAAACATGGGCAGTGGCTGATTCTGAATATGGACCAATTTGAAGAATCAGGACTTGTCCCTGGCAGAGGATCCACTGATAGGAAACAGAGAAACCAATAGAGCTTACAGGGAAGTACTGACAAAACTGCAAACTTGAGGGGCTTCAGATACCATGGATGATTTCCCCCTCAACACCTGCTGAATTCTAAAGTTGTGGTGGGTTGTAAAATTAAATCTCTGAAATCAAAGTGGAATTTTATGCATTCTCTTGATGCTTTAGAGAAAAACACCTGCCAGGAAGAGGAGCCCTAGATGGTTAAAAATCTCTAGATGGAGTGAATAATTCACATTGATGAGCTGCAACTGTTTTTTTTTTGCTGTTGTTGTTTGGTTGTTTCTGTTTTTGTTTTTTTGGTAAGGAGAATACGCCAACTTGGGCTGCCATAGAGGCTTAGACTCCAGAATCCAGATCTGGTCCCTAGTATAGGAACAGAAAAACCAGAAGAGTTTTGGGCAGTTATATGGGGCTGAAAGCAGGTAGACTGGGTCTTACCTAAAGTGCAGCTCAGGCTTGACTCAGACTTAGTTCCAGGCTAAATCAACGGAATCATCTTCATACTCTATTTTCCTGGTAGAGGAAAGGGTGAAACCTCTCTGGTGGAAACAGCATCAACTGGTACCTCTAACTCTTTCTTTTTTTTTTTATAAACAAGTCCTGTATTCAGTAACAAATTACCAGGCATGCCAAGGCACAGGACCCATACGACAAATGCCAAGAAAAAAGTAGCTAGTAGAAGCAAACTCATTGATGATTTAGATACTGGAGTTAACAGAATCAAAAAGACATTCTAAAACTGAAAAATATAATGTTGAACTTAAGGATTCAATAGATAGGTTTATTAGAAAATTGAATCTAGCAGAAGAAAGATTAGTGAACTGGAAAACAGTTTAACAAAAATATGCAAGCTGAACTGCAACAAGAAAAGAGAATGGGAAAAAATAATGAACTTCCTATATAATAGCAATAATTGATTAGAAAAAGAAAATTTTTGTTTTAAAGATCCCATTCAGGTTACAACATAATAAAGCACCTAGGGATAAATCATGGAAGAAATGTGCAAGAACTGTGGAGAAAAATGTAAGAATTTACTAAAGAATATAAAAGAAGGCATGAATAAATGGTGAGATATATCATGTCCATAGCTAGAGAGACTAGAATCTAGAACTAATATTATAATATTAAAATAAATTCTACCTAAATTAATAATCTATGTGTACAAAAAAATCTATCAAAATTCTAGTAAGACTTGAAAATTCACTGTATGAAGAAACAACTTTTCAAAAAACAAAGCAGTGGGAAAAGATGCAAGATTTAATAAATGGTAATGGAACAACTGACTACCCATTTGGGAAAAAATAGCTTCAATGTTTGCTATAGTCTGACTCTTCTATATTTCTATTTATATCCATATATATTACTGTGCTCACAAATGAGAAGTAGAACTCTTGATAGACAAGAAATTGGGAGAGGTGGTGGGAATATGAAAGAAAATTGATGAGATCAGTTTGAACATTTTAATCACTGTTCAACACATGCTTAGAAGATTAATGTTGAAAAAGTTGCAAGAGTTATCAAGAGTATTCCACCTCCAGAGATGATAAATACAAAAGAAGGAGCTGAGGGCAACTGACAGAATTCTTAGTTGGCATGCTGAAGGAGGATCATCTGAGTGAGAAGAGGCCCACACATTTTCCCCTTATCCCCAACTGGACTAGGCCAACAGGAAGGACAAGAGACTATGAGAGCTCATTTTGGAGAGGGTCTATGTCTCCATAGGGTTATAAACATCCAGGAAGATTGGAAAATACCTAGATCTCAAAGAAGCAAACTCATAGAACAACACATTGCATTATATCTTAAGAGACTTTAGCAATGTTGCTGGTTAGAAGGCCAATCTATTAAAATCAATATCTATTAGAAAAACCAATTAGAAAATGCAGTAAGAAAGAAAAACTATTCCTTTTAAAATAGCAACAACTATAACATAATTGGAATTAAATATCATAAGTAATAGGCAAGATCTTTACAGAGAAAAGGATAAAGTTTTAATTAGGGACATAAAATACAACTTGAAAAAAATGACAATTTTCTCCAAATTAATTTAAAATCAATGCCATCTCAAAAAAATGTTACATGGTATGTGACAAGTTGATTCTAAAATTCATAAGGAGTAGTAAATGAGCTAAAGAAATTCTGAAAATGTAAGAACAGATTGTGTGAAGAGGGTAAGAAGTTTATTTTTTACCAGATTTAAAATGTATTAAAAGGTAAAGAAGATACAAATATTATAGTATCAATGACTGATTAATAATTTTGACAATCCAGAAATAGACATAATTGAAATTGAAAATATAATTTATGAAAAAGTTACCATTTCATACCATTGGAGAAAGGATATACTTTAATAATTGGTACTGAGAAATTTAGTTATCCTCTAGAGAAAAAAGAATTCAGATACTAATATACTTAAATAAATTCATTTCTTTAAATAAATATTTGATCTCTAGATTTGTCTTTGGC
This sequence comes from Phocoena phocoena, assembly GCF_963924675.1. Classification (NCBI taxonomy): domain Eukaryota; kingdom Metazoa; phylum Chordata; class Mammalia; order Artiodactyla; family Phocoenidae; genus Phocoena; species Phocoena phocoena. The sequence goes on along the minus strand of NC_089221.1, from coordinate 93,874,556 downwards.
TCATATTATTCTCCAATGCATATAAACACATACAAGGGTGCTCACTGTAGTATGGTTTGTGGTATTGAAAAACTTGAAAAAAAGCCACAAATGTCCATCAAGTAGATATGATTATATTAAATTTGCACTTAAGAAAGCAACCATAGGGGTGCATGTGTCTTTTTGAATTATGGTTTTCTTTGTGTATATGCCCAGTGGTGGGATTGCTAGGTCATATGGTAGATCTATTTTTAGGGGTTTTTTTTAATATCTTTATTGGAGTATAATTGCTTTACAATGTTGTGTTAGTTTCTGCTGTATAACAATGAATCAGCTATATGTATACATATATACCCATATCCCCTCCCTCTTGAGTCTCCCTCGCACCCTGCCTATCCCATCCCTCTAGGTGGTCACAAAGCACCTAGCTGATCTCCCTGTGCAATGCGGCTGCTTCCCACTAGCTATCTATTTTACATTTGGTAATGTATATATGTCAGTGCTACTCTCTCACTTCGTGCCAGCTAACCCTTTCCCCTCCCTGTGCCCTCAAGTCCATTCTCAATGTTTGCGTCTTTATTCCTGTCCTGCCCCTAGGTTCATCAGAACTTTTTTTTTTTTTTTTAGATTCCATATATATGTGTTAGCATATGATATTTGTATTTTTCTTTCTGACTTCACTCTATGACAGAGACCAGGTCCATCCACCTCACTACAAATAACTCAATTTTGTTTCTTTTTATGGCTGAGTAATGTTCCATTATATATATGTGCCACATCTTCTTTATCCATTCATCTGTCGATGAACACTTAGGTTGCTTCCATGTCCTGGCTATTGTAAACAGTGCTGCAGGGAACATTTTGGTACATGACTCTTTTTGAATTATGGTTTTCTCAGGGTATATGCCCATTAATGAGATTGCTGGGTCATATGGTAGTTCTATTTTTAGTTTTTACAGGACCCTCCATACTGTTCCCCATAGTGGCTGCATCAATTTATATTCCCACCAACAGTGCAAGAGGGTTCCCTTTTCTCCACACCCTCTCCAGCATTTATTGTTTGTAGATTTTGTGGTGATGGCCATTCTGACCAGTGTGAGGTGATATCTCACTGTAGTTTTGATTTGCGTTTCTCTAATAATTAGTGATGTTGAGCATTTTTTCATGTGTTTCTTGGCCATCTGTATGTCTTCTTTGGAGAAATGTCTATTTAGATCTTCTGCCCATTTTTGGATTGGGTCATTTGTTTTTCTGATATTGAGCTGCATGAGCTTTGTATATTTTGGAGATTAATCCTTTGTCAGTTGCTTTGTTTGCAAATATTTTCTCCCATTCTGAGAGCTGTCTTTTCATCTTGTTTATGGTTTCCTTTGCTGTGCAAAAGCTTTTTAAGTTTCATTAGGTCCTATGTGTTTATTTTTATTCTCATTACTCTAGGAGGTGGATCAAAAAAGGTCTTGCTGTTATTTAAATCCAAGAGTGTCCTGCCTATGTTTTTCTCTATGAGTTTTATAGTGTCTGGCCTTAAATTTCATTACAGCACTATTTGCAATAGCCAGGACATGGAAATAATCTAAATGCCCATTAACAGAGGAGTAGATGAAGAAGATGTGGTACATATATACAATGGAATATTACTCAGCCATAAGAAAGAATGAAATGGGTCATCTGTGGAGATGTGGATGAACCTAGAGACTGTCATACAGAGTGAAGTAAGTCAGAAAAACAAATATCATATATTAACACATATATGTGGAATCTGAAAAAAATTGGTATAGCCGATCTTATTTACAAAGCAGAAGTAGAGACATAGACATAGAGAACAAACATATGGATACCAAGGGGGAAGGGGGTGGTGGGATGAATTGGGAGATTGGGATTGACATATATACACTTTTTTTTTTAAAAGCAAACACATATATAGTCTTCGGTTGAACCATTCTAAGTGCTCTACATTACATATACTATCTCACATAATTTCCCAACAATACTACTACTATCCCATTTTACATATGAGACAAGAAGTTAAGTAACATGCCCAAGATGACACATATATACATATATACACTATAGACACTATGTATAAAATAGATAACTAATAAGAACTTACTGTATAGCACAGGGAACTCTACTCAGTGCTCTGTGGTGACCTAAATGGGAAGGAAATCCAAAAAAGAGGGGATATATGTATACATATAGCTGATTCACTTTGCTGTACAGTAGAAACTAACACAACATTGTAAAGCAACTATACTCCAATGAAATTTTTTTTTAAAAAAAGTAAAGAAAGAAAGCAACCATACCATGGAATACATGTGGTAGGTTTTTTAAAAGAATGATATGCGTACTAATATTGACAGATATTCAAGAATATTGCTAAGTGAAAAAGTAAATTGTGTTTGCTAAACAGCAAAACTAATTATATCAATGAATATAATTTTAATGAAAGCTAAAGAAGCTCACCTTTTCCCTCTGTCCAATCCTGCTGCTTTCCTTTCCCAATAGATGTTCATTCCAAGAATATTCTCCTATAAATTTCCTTCACGTATATCTGTCTCACAGCTTGCTTTCCAGGGAAGTAAACTGCTACACCAACCTGATCTCCCACCTCCACCTGCAACACAAACCTAACTTCCCATCACCCACAACAAACATCCTTAACTTATGCCAAGGCTGTCCTACCCCTTGTCCTGCTCATCCATGAATCCAGTTCTGCTGCATTGTTTCCCTTGTCTCTAAATGTCTCTTCTCTCTCCTTGGCCATCTTCAAGACAACACAAGATCTACTTCCACAAATGCCTTTCCCAACCATTCCATCCTGCAATGCCTATATTCCTACCTGATTCATATTATGCTTAAATATGTATTTTAAGAATCTTCTTCCTGTTCTTTTTGAACATGCTTGGTCATAGTTATAGCAGGATTTGAGCTAGTTTAACATTAAACTACCACTGCTGCTCCCAGAGCCAGCAGCCTTCCTATACAGCAGTATAGGACTTTTAGGAAAGTCCTAGTAGGAAAAGTAGACTTTTCCTACTCCACTGTATTTGCGGCTGGCACCACTACACCCACCCATTCACAGAGTGGATTGTCTGCTCTGAGTAGCCTGTTCCACCCGCCTGGAAGGTTCAAAATGCATTTCTTACTTAACCCTTGTGCCAAGGCCATTCTGAAGTGCTCTCTTTCCAAGTCTTGATGACTCAATAAGGATTTCCTGTCACTTAAAGGTATTTTTTAAACTAATAGTATAATGCTTGAAAAAATAGTATTAGTTCCATGTATGGATTTTACAAAGAGTAGAGGAGCCTGCAATGAAGGAGACAAGGGAATTTTTTCCTTAATGTCCTGAAAAACCAATGAACATTTATGATATGAATTTGGTTATAGCCAGCCCTAAGATCACATGAAACAGACGCAACCTGGCATGAATTTAGCACATTCCAGAGTTCCCACAGAAAACGTCAAAACCAATGACTAACAAATTCTCTCAACAAATAAAATCTATTTCCTGTAAGAAGAGACTTTTTTCTTATTATTGTATCAATAACATCTTTTATGATATTGGCATTGCTTATTTTTATTCTATTTGATTCTCAAAATGGCCCTGTGAATTAGGTTAACCTGCATGTTACATAAGAAAAAAACTGATGCTTTGGAGGTAATATATCCAATATCACACAACTAATAAATGGCCAGGTGTAATCTTGAATCTTACTCTTCTGGCAGTCTAATACCTTTTCCACTATTTGTACTGCCCTCAACTGGGTACAGGGCTTTAACACTAAGCTATCTGCTTGCAAAGCGGGACCATTATTTCAGGCACTAGGTCCCCAGGGGGAACTCAGTTCATTTTGGATAGCCATCAGTGTTCTACTCCTACTGTAAGCAGCTCTGGCTACAGGGACTCTTCCTGGTCAAAAGAGTAACTCTGAGGCTGACGGTTCTCTTGGGAGTCTGGATGGTGTGCTTTTTTCACGTGGACCAGAGATATTGGCAACTGAATAGACACTTTAAAATGGGAAGACAAGTAAGAGTCTTCTGAAAAGCTGATTATTCAGCCTCAACACAGCGACAAGATTAATTTCCTTAAAGCTTGTGGCGTTCAATTATGAGGTGTTTCCACAAAGAAAAACCACTACACTCTACTTTTAACACAACCTGTTGTAGCTTAAAGACAGCCCAAACTCATTTCCAGAGAGTTCTGAGTAATAGGAGTATACCACCGTTGCTTAAATATAGCTTTGGTTTTTCTAACCAGCTTCTTTAAAATCTCAAGATTTTACCAAGCTCCCTAGAGTCTATGTGCAAAAAGCAAAATGATGGCAGTAATGTTAACACAGTAGTTGTTTAGGTGCCCAGCATTCCAATATGAGCCAAGAAACAGCATTTTATAGCAAACATCAGTGACTCTCAGACTAAGGGTTTTCTCTAACAGGGGGAGTGTGCTCAGACTACAGAAGGAGCTAACTAGAAGTGTGAAAGGAGAGGACAGGGAGCCTCCCTCATCCAGCGATGAACTGGGTTGGTAGCTAAATACCTCAGCTTCCTTGTCTCTAGAGCAGAGCAGTTCTGAGATGTGCTCTGTCCTGTCTCTCACAGATCCTTAGATACTTAAGAAACCAGGTTTGAGAGCCTGCTGCTCCCAGGTTAACAAGTGTGGCAGACGTCTTCTAGAGCCCGTTGGGGGAAAGCAAAGCCCCGCTTTAGATATCACTGAACAAGAACTCATAGGCAGAGAAAGCTGGCAACAGACACAGAGAATTTGCTGAACTCTATCCCAGGAAATCACAAGAGAATAGCAGGGACATGCAGCAAACACTAGCAGCTCCTGGAGGAAGAACCAGATCAGAGCAGACTCAGGTCAGAGGATCTCAGCCTTGGGAACTGAGTTCTGAATCTGAGTTCTCTATTCTCTTCTCTTGGTCTACTTGTCTCCTCTTGTATCAACACCAAAGTATTTTATTGCTATAGCTTTGTAGCAATAATATTTGGTAGGCCTAGTTCCTCCTTACAGTTTTCTTCTTTTTAATAACTTAGTAACATGCATATAAATTTTAGAGTAAGCTTATCAAATTCCTCAATAGCACCAACTGAAATTTTGATTGACAGCTTTGCATTTACAGAGTAATTGGGAGAAAATGACATTTACATTAATTTGTCTTATCAAAGAATTCAAAGTACACCTTCATACTTTAGTTTATTAGAGTTTTAAAATTTTCTGCATATATGTCTTAGGGATTTTTTTAAGTTAATTTCAATAAGCTTACCATTTTGATACTATTATGAATGGAATAACTTTAATATATTTTCTAGATGGTTATTTTGGCATAATTTCATTTATTTTTATAGGAAGATCTTATATTCAGCAACTCTGCCAAACTCTCTTATTTCATGTTGTTCTCAGCACACAATAATATCATTTGAAAATAATAAAAGTTTATCCTTTTCCTTCAAATTTTCTTCAAATTCCTTCATATTTCACTTATAAATGCACATGAATATAAATAAAATACTAGCTATCTGAATAGAAATTAAAAATATTAATATATCAAGTTGGATTTATCTCAGGAATGCAAAAAAGAGTTGAACTCAGGCAAATCTTTTAATGTAATTCACCACTTTGGAAAATAAGAGAAAAATCCTATGATGACTTTGATTTATAATGCATATTAGATAAAATTCAATCTCTAACAATGATAAAAAGCCTCAGCAAAGCAAGGTTAGAAGAGAACACTTAAGATGGTAAAAGATGTATCCAAAAAACATACAATCAAAATTATACTTAATGAAGAAATTTTGGACGCATTCACTTAAGATACAGAAAACTACAAGGCAGATCACAATCATAACTTCAGTCTATTTTAATAGTAGAGGTCCTGGAGAATTAGGTAAGGAAAGAAAGAAAGGAGATATGTTTAATTTTTATTAGAAACTGCCAAACTGTATTCCAAAGTGCTTGCACTACTTTTTACTCCAGCCAACTGAGTGAGAATGCCCGTTGTTACATAGCCTCACCTACACTTAATGTTATCAATCTTTTCGATTTTAGTCGTTCTAGTGGGTGTGAAGTGGTACCTCACTGTGGTTTTAATTTGCATTTCCAGTATGATTAATTACGTTGGGCACCTTTCCATGAGCTTATTTTCTTTTGTGAAATGTCTGAAATCTCTTGCCCATTTTTAAATTAGATTGTTCATGTTTGTAATTATTGATTTACAGGGGTTCCTTATATATTCTGTATACAAGTCCTTTGACAGATATGTAGAGTGAATATTTACTCCCAATCTGACTCACTTTTTCATTTTCTTAACAGTTTTCTTTTGATAAGCACAAGACTCTAATTTTTATTAAGCCCGCTTAACCATTTATTTTATGGTTAAGTGTTTTTTTGCCCTATGTAAGAAAACCTTTCCTACACCAAAGGCATGAAGATGTTATCAATGTTTTCTTTTAAAAGTGTTGTAGTCTTGGCTTAAATGTTTAGGTCTATGACAAATCTCAAATCATTTCTGAAAAGTGTATAAGGTCTTTTCCAACACTCAGTTTTTAATATCTAGTTGTTCTGTCACCATTTCTTCTCCATTGAAATACCTTGCTGCCTCTTTCAAAAAATAAATGTCCATGCATATTGTAATGTTCACTTTGTCATACAGTATTCTATTTTCCTTTCAAGCACTGATGGACATTTAGTTAGTTTCCAGTTTATGGCTATACTAAATAGTGCTGCTATGCACTTTCTAGAACATATCTTTTGGTGAACATATGTACATATTTCTGTTGATAGCCAACATAACAGATACATTATAGGGAATGCATATGTTCCACTTTAGTGCATACTGACAGTTTTTAAAAGTATGTGCATCATATCTTTTCATACTGTTTATCTTGGCAACAATACTTTAGCAATACAGGTGGGTATATGTTTAAACATATTATTCAGGATTTATTTCTATTTAGGTGTGTTACATATATATCATATAGAACACTTGTAAAGCTTAAAAGACAAATGTCCATAACATGGTGGATTTTTACTACAATGATTAATGAATGATTGTGAATTGGTTAATGAATGGATGGTGAATGTAATTTGTAAAATCACAAAACTCATATCTTTTGATCTATTAGTCAAGTCTGGAAGTATTTATTGAGCATCTGTGGATGCCCATAGAGAACAATACTAGTAATATGCTCGACCATATCCCCATCTGGTCTCATCCTTTCCCAAACCTCCCAGACATGTGTGTACTCAACAAAATAAACCTAAAAGAATGCAGTAAACACATTGTTTCTTGGTATACAAAATTTCACATTGTGAATGAGAAGACATTTTCCAGAAGAGAGGCAGGCTTCTACTGTAAGAGAAAGTGAAACAAACAAGTAAGAGAAACAAAAAAATCTTTCCTTTGTGATATGGGGTATTAATCTCTGATGATGTCTTTATCATCCAGAGCTATTCCAGAGTAGAGTGCACAATTAATCCTTATTCTGGGATGACAAGAAACATCGAAGATAAGACTAGCTTCTCAGGCATTCAGTGCATAACCACAGCAAGTACCAATGGTCTTATTTGCTTTTCAAGGTGCCATGAATCCAAAATTTAAATGAATACTCTAATTACAAACCTAGTTCTCACAAACTGCAAACACTATTTCAGAATTCAGAAAATATGGGCTTCCCTGGTGGCGCAGTGGTTGAGAGTCCGCCTGCCGATGCAGGGGACGCAGGTTCGTGCCCCCGTCTGGGAAGATCCCACATGCCGCGGAGCGGCTAGGCCCGTGAGCCATGGCCGTTGAGCCTGCGTGTCCGGAGCCTGTGCTCCGCAACGGGAGAGGCCACAACAGTGAGAGGCCCACATACTGAAGAAAAAAAAAAAAAAAAGAATTCAGAAAATATATTGCAGCACAATAAGGTAACTCTGTGGATTCATCAAAGGTATAAATAGGTTTATTTCTGTTTTAATAATTGTCATTGGCCTTCTTCTTTTCTTTTCTCTGTCTATACTCTCTTTAAGCAATTTCGTCTCTTACCATGGCTTTAGTTAGTATCTGTACTATCTATATGAAGATGCACCCCCAGTTCCTATATCCAGCCCAGACTTTACCCATCTGCTTTATGCCCACCCATTAAAATGCCTATTCCATATTTCTACTTCCAAACTCAGCACACGAAAAACTGAACTTACCATCTTTCCCTTCAAATATGCTCCAGTGTACCCTATTCATTAAATGGCACCACCATCCACCTACTTGTTTTTGCCAGTATTATGGGCCTCATTCTTGACACTTTCAATCCTGTTAAGCATAAGTGCTAAGCATCCCTTATCCTCATTCACTGCCATACTTCAAGGCACCATCATTTTTCATTTAGAATATTACAATATATCCCTGACTGGTCTACCTGCTCTTACCAGATACCTTCCCCACATTTTGGCTAGAACAATCTCTTAAAAAGAGAATTGATGGTATCTTTCCTCTCTTTAAATTCCTTTACTACATCCTACTGTTCTTGGGAGGAAGTAGAGTTTTGGATCAGAAACCTGGCTCTACCACTCAGCAGACATGTAACTGTGAACAAGTTATATAACTTTTCTGACCTAAGTTACATTCTCTGTAAAATTGGAAAAATAGTAGCATCTATCTCATTAGATTGTCATGGGAAATAGTTAATATTTATCAAGTGCCCAGAACAGTGACTGGCTCCAAAAAGTAAAAGAAAGGGAAAGAGAGAGAGAGAAAAAAAGAGAACTTTGTGGGGAAAAAAGACTCAAAAATGGATCATCTAAATTTTAATGCCATTAAATCCTGAAGTCTAATGAATGGGATAGAAATAGACTTCTCATTTAATATCTCTAACTTTACCCCAAGACAAGCAGTACAAAACTTTGCTGTTCACATGGTCACAGGGCCTGTAGGTATGAGTGTAGCAACACCATTGTCCATTTCATGCACATTTGTCATAATCTGGGTTTCAAATAAGCCTCCTAAGGACTTAGCTGACTGGTTCTGCTGCAACAGAAACAACCAGAAAGCCAGTCTCACTTGCTATGTCTCTGTTCTTTATCACAGAACCCATTTTCAGGAGTCAAGATAAAAGCTGGCCTGCTCAGTTGCCATGGAAACTGCAAGAGCTCATCAGGAAGGTACAACTTTGTTCCTTATAGGAGTGGGTCATCATTGGCCAACTCCCCCACAGGCAGCGTGCACCATAGGAAAGTTCATCCTTTTCTAAAAGTTGCTGTTCTCCAGATATTATGTAGAAACAAACAAGTCTTAGTCTGGTTCACAACACCCTGTACGATATACCTTCTGCTTTCCTCTCTAGCTTCACACCTCGCCTTCACCTTGCACTATTCTCTTCATTCACAGCTATGCTGTTCTTTATTTAGTTCTTCAAAAATGTCAAGGTTTCTGTAGCTGGAGAGCCTTCCACAAAGTTTTCCCTCTACTTGAAATGCTATCAACCCTGAGAACCACTGCCCTAACTCATATTTAAAGTATCTGTTCTTCAGACTTGTGGTTGACAAGGGGGAAGGAGCTGGGAGAGGGATGGAGTGGGAGGTTGGGGTTAGCAGATGTAAGCTATTTTGTATAGGATGGATAAACAACAAGGTCCTACTGTATAGCAGAGGGAACTATATTCAATATCCTATGATAAACCACAACGGAAAAGAGTATTCAAAAAAAAGAATGTATATAAATATATATGTATAACTGAATCACTTTGCTGTACAGCAGAAATTAGCATAACATTGTAAATCAGCTATACTTCAATAAAAAAAGTATCTGTTCTTCAGTGAAAGCTTCCAAACCCACTCATGCCATCGACACTAGATTAGGTCCCTCTATTATATGCTCTGGCTAATAGAATTCATAAATCTGTCAGGATCTTCTGTGTTTTATTATATTAACATAATAGAAGGTTATGCTGCTGAAGACCTAAAAATAACCTGAAATCTGTTATCCTCATAAATGAATACATTAAAATAATACAAATCATGTCGAACTACAAGGAGAGGTCTGGAGGACAGAGATAAATTCCTCTGTCTCAGCAGTTTGTAATGGGGACTGAAATTTCCTCATAGGTTCGAGATTCAAAGGGGTTCAGCCTTGTTTTGAATACTAAACTGCGATTCAGTAGTATTGCCTCCAACCTGCATGAAGAATGGGGCAAATCAATATTTGCATTATTGATTGGGGTGTTGGAGAGGAGTGGGAGATGAATGGCCTGACTAGGTGGAAGTCTTTCCACTTGAATATCCCAGATCCTAAGTTATTCCTGATTCTGCCATAGATCAGCATCGTAGAGCACCTGCCTCTCCACAGAGCCTAGACTATCTCCAGCCCTCCAGTATTGTTAAATTCTGTCTGCCATGAATGGTGTGTAACTAGATTTTGGTAGAAAATTGCACTGCTAGAGGTCTTATCATCCACTGACATCTCTTTCCAGGGAGGTTAGTGGCTGAGTGACAGAAGTCTTAAGACTTAGGGAGAGGAACACATTCCTTAGGCTTGATTAGTTATTACCACTAGAAACTAGTCCCCAAGTTATCCTATCCCTCAAAACTGATTTTCATCATAATGATTTTACATGTTTAGTTCCTGAAAATAGCTTCCCATTCTTAAAGAATTTTGTCCTCTCAAATAGTCAATTCCTTTTGTGCCTTACTTTATAGTGAGTTGGACTATTAATAACAATATGAAATAACAAAGCCCTTTTTCATGCTTTCATGTACATTTTTATAAGTTTTTATCACCTAAAATTTATAGTTATATTGCTTTTTTTAACAAATAGAAACAGTTTTATTAAACAACAGACTTTGTGTGTGTGATTGGGTCAGGAATATAAGAAATGATTAAATGTTCACCTTTTGGAATGGAATTAGAAGCATTGGCAGCTTGACATTATAAAACAATACATACCAGAGAATGTAAGGAGCCAGGGCACAGGTTGAGCTCTTAGCATACTGGCATTTGGCCCTTGTTATGAAATCACACCATAGCCTATGGAATAGGACCTAGGCTTTGCTCTAAGACCAAAAGTATAGATTCCCACAGGGGGCTAAGCTTAAATGACAGAATGCCATTCTTCACTATCCAGGAAGGGAGGCCTCCAGTTGCTCGTGGGCTTGAATATTTTTTCAGAGGCAACTCTTCAGCTCTGGGGTTGGAAGCAGTGAAATGAGGGAGAAAGAAGTAATGTGTATTTGCCATCAACAGTCCTTGCTATTCTGCCTATAGACCTCCTCTGCTGGGTCATCAAGTCGTTAGAAAGCTCAACTTAGTATGTATAATTTGCTAGGTTGTAATATCTAAAGTTAACAACTTCATGGTTCAGCTCAATGTATCCCCACAGGAATGTGAGCGCCATGAGAAGAGGTATAATGTCTATTCAGTACAGTATTCCCAGGGCCTAGAAGATTGTTGAGCATTTTGTAGGCACTCAATAAATCTTTACTGGATAAGTGTTACTTGATTTAATCAACAAAGAGCATATGTTATGTCACAACTAAAACTAAGTCTATACTTTAAGTTATGATAATTATTAATTATTCACTAAGAAAAACTACAATTACTTATATAGAATATAACTGGGAGTCATAGAGGTGTGCTGTTTTGATCTTCCTTAGAAAAAGAACTTCCTGTTTATCTTCAAAGCCTACAATTCTCAGAATCTTTAGGATCTGCCTTAAGTATTCGACCAATGCCATGCTCTTCCCAAGCAGCCTCCACACAATGAAAGAGCAGATCTTGCCATTTCTTCCAAGTGTAAGACTCCTCTATCAGTCTTTGCTCTAGAGCTCCCTGATGAATTGGCTGAGACTTATTAGATCTACATGTGGTACAGGGAGCAACTGAACGTCTTTATGCAAAGAAAAAAAGAAAGAAAGAACTTCAATCAACTATATACAAACCTTAGACAAAAATTAAGTCAATATGAACCAGAGAACTAAGTAAATAACCCTAAAGCTATTAAACCCATTTTTAAAAATATAGAAAATCTTTGTGATTTTCGGTTAGACAAAGATCCCTTTTAAAAACTGATAAATTGAACTTCATCAAAATTAGTAACATTTATTTTTTGGGAGACATTGTTAAGAGAAGAATAAAACAAGTCATAGACTTGAGAAAATATCTGCAACTCACATATCTGATAAAGGAATTGTAACCAAAATCTATAAAGAACTCAATAATAAGAAAGAAGCAGGGAACCTTCAAGATGGTGAAAGAGTAAGATGCAGAGATCATCTTCCTCCCCACAAATACATCAAAAATACATCTACATGTGGAACAACTGCTACAGAACACCTACTGAATGCTGGCAGAAGAACTCAGACTTCCCAAAAGGCAAGAAAATCCCCAGGTACCTGGGTAGGGCAAAAGAAAAAAGAAAGAACAGAGACAAAGAATAGGGATGAGACCTGCACCTCTGTGAGGGAGCTGTGATGGAGGAAAAGTTTCCACACACTAGGAAGCCCCTTCACTGGTGGAGATGGAGGATGGGTGCGGGGGGAAGCTTCAGAGCCACAGAGGAGAGCGCAGCAACAGGGGTGCAGAGGGCAAAGTGGAGCGTTTCCGACAAAGAGGATCAGTGCTGACCAGCACTCACCAGACTGAGAGGCTTGTCTGCTCATCTGCCATGGCAGGTGGGAGCTGGGAGCTGAGGCTCTAGCTTCGGAGGTCAGATCCCAAGGAGAGGACCATGGTTGGCTGTGTGAACACAGCCTGAAGGGGGCTTATGTACCACAGCTATCCAGGAGGGAGTCCAGGAAAAAGTCTAGAATTGCCTGAGAGGTAAGAGACCATTGTTTCTGGGTGCTCGAGGAGAGGGGGTTCAGAGCACCGCCTAAATGAGCTCCAGAGATGGGTGAGAGTCGTGGCTATCAGCACGGACACCAGAGATGGACATGAAACTCTAAGGCTACTGCTGCAGTCACCAAGAAGCCTATGTGCAAGCACAGGTCACTAACCACACCTCCCCTCCCGGGAGCCTGTGCAGCCCGCCATTGCCAGGGTCCTGTGATCCAGGGACAAATTTCCTGGGAGAACACATGGTGTGCCTCAGGCTGTTGCAACATCATGCCAGACTCTGCCGCCGCAGGATCGCTCTGCATTTCGTACCCCTCCCTCCCACCCCGCCTGAGTGAGCCAGAGCCCCCGAATCAGCCACTCCTTTAACCCCCTCCTCTCTGGGCAAAGAACAGACGCCAGAGGGCAACATACACGCAGAGGTGGGGCCAATTCCAAAGCTGAACCCCAGGAGCTGTGCGAAAAAAGAAGAGAAAGGGAAATCTCTCCATGCAGCCTCAGGAGCAGCAGATTAAATCCCCATGATCAACTTGATGTGCCCTGCATCTGTGGAATGCCTGAATAGACAAAGAACCATCTCAAAGTTGAGGCAGTGGACTTTGGGAGCAACTGTAGACTTGGGATTTGTTTTCTGAATCTAATTTGTTTCCAGTTTTATATTTATCTTAGTTTAGTATTTAGAGCTTATTATCATTGGTAGATTTGTTTACTGATTTCGTTGCTTTCTGCCTTTTTATATATATATATATATATTTTTTTTTTTTTCCGTTTTCGCTTTTTGTGACTGTGTATGTGTAGGCGTCTCTGTGTGGTTTTTATAGCTTTGCTTTTACTATTTGTCCTAGGGTCCATCTGTCCATTTTTTTTTTTTCTTTAAGTATAGTTTCTACTGCTTGTTATCATTGGTAGATTTATTGGTTTGATTGCTTTCTTTTATTTTAATAATTAAAAATTTTTTTATTTTAATAAATTTATTTAAGTCTTTTTTTTCTCCCTTTTCTTCTGAGCTGTGTGGCTGACACAGTCTTGGTGCTCCGGCTGGGTGTCAGGCCTGAGCCTCTGAGGTGGGAGAGCCAACTACAGGACACTGGACCACCAGAAAGCTCCCAGCCCCACGTACTATCAAATGGCAAAAACTCTCCCAGAGATCTCTGTCTCAACGCTAAGATCCAGCTCCACTCAACGACCAGCAAGCTCCAGTGCTGGACACCCCATGCCAAACACTAGAAAGACAGGAACACAACCCCACGCATTAGCAGAGAGGCTGCCTAAAATCATAATAAGTTCACAGACACCCCAAAACACAACACTTGACGTGGTCCTCCCCACCAGAAAGACAAGATCCAGCCTTATCCACCAAAAACAGAAAACAGTCCCCTCCACCAGGAAGCCTATACAACCCACTGAACCAAACTGACCCACTGGGGCCAGACACCAAAAACAACAGGAACTACAAACCAGCAGCCTACAGAAAGGAGACCCCAAACACAGCAAGTTAAGAAAAATGAGAAGACAGAGAAATACACAGCAGATGAAGGAGCAAGGTAAAAACTAACCAGACCAAACAAATGAAGAGGAAATAGGCAGTCTACCTGAAAAACAGTTCAGAGTAATGAGAGTAAAGATGATCCAAAATCTTGGAAATAGAATGAAGAAAATACAAGAAACGTTTAACAAGGAATTAGAAGAACTAAAGAGCAAACAAATAATGATGAACAACACAATAAATGAAATTTAAAATTCTCTACAAGGAATCAATAGCAGAATAACTGAGGCAGAAGAATGGAGAAGTGACCTGGAAGACAAAATAGTGGAAATAACTACCACAGAGCAGAATAAAGAAAAAAGAATGAAAAGAATTGAAGACAGTCTCAGAGACATCTGGGACAACATTAAACACATCATTTGAGTTACAGGGGACCCAGACTAAGAAGAGAGAAAGAAAGGGATGGAGAAAATATTTGAAGAGATTATAGTTGAAAACTTCCTTAATGTGGGAAAGGAAACAGTTAATCAAGTTCAAAAAGCTCAGAGACTCCCATACAGAATAAATCCAAGGAGAATCATGGCAAGACACATATTAAGCAAACTATCAAAAATTAAATGTAAAGAAAAAATATTAAAAGCAGCAAGGGAAAAGCAACAAATAACATACAAGGGAATCCCCATAAGGTTAACAGCTGATTCTTCAGCAGAAACTCTGAAAGCCAGAAAGGACTGGCAGGACTTATTTAAAGCGATGAAAGGAAAAAACCTACAACCAAGATTACTCTACCCAGCAAGGATCTCATTCAAATTCGATGGACAAATTAAAACCTTTACAGACAAGCAAAAGCTAAGAGAATTCAGCACCCCAAACCAGTTTTACAATAAATGCTAAAGGAACTTCTCTAGGCAGGAAACACAAGAGAAGGAAAAGACCTACAATAACAAACCCAAAACAATTAAGAATATGGTAATAGAAACATATATATCAATAAATACCTTAAATGTAAATGGATTAAATGCTCCAACCAAAAGACATAGACTGGCTGAATGGATACAAAAACAAGATCCATTTATATTCTGTCTACAAAAGACCCACTTCAGACCTATGGACACAAACAAACTGAAAGTGATGAGACGGAAAAAGATATTCCATTGAAATGGAAATCAAAAGAAACTGGAGTAGCAAATCTCATATCAAACAAAATAGACTTTAAAATAAAGACTATTACAAGAGACAAAGAAGGACACTACATAATGATCAAGGGATCAATCCACGAAGAAGATGTAACAATTGTAAATATTTATGCACTCAACATAGGAGCACCTCAGTACATAAGACAAATGATAACCATCAAAAAGGGGGAGATTGACAGTAACATAATAATAGAAGGGAACTTCAACACCCCACTTTCACCAATGGACAGATCATCCAAAATGAAAATAAATAAGGAAACACAAGCTTTAAATGACACATTAAACAAGATGGACTTAATTGATATTTATAGGACATTCCATCCCAAAACAACAGAATACACTTTCTTCTCAAGTGCTCATGGAACATTCTCCAGAATAGGTCATGTCTTGGGTCACAAATCAAGCCTTGGTAAATTTAAGAAAATTGAAATCATATCAGGTATCTATTCCAACCACAGCGCTATGAGATTAGATATTACAGGAAAAAAAAACTGTAAAAAATACAAACACATGGAGGCTAAACAATGCACTACTAAATAACCAAGAGATCACTGAAAAACACAAAGAGGAAATCAAAAAAACCCTAAAAACAAATGATAATGAAAACACAATGACCCAAAACCTATGGGATGCAACAAAAGCAGTTCTAAGAGGGAAGTTTATAGCAATACAATCCAACTTCAGGAAACAAGAAAAATCTCAAATAAACAACTTAACCTCACACCTAAAGCAATTAGAGAAAGAAGAACAAAAAAACCCCAAAGTCAGCAGAAGGAAATAAATCATAAATATCAGAGCAGAAATAAATGAAATAGAAACAAAGAAAACAACAGCAAAGATCAATAAAACTAAAAGCTGGTTCTTTGAGAAAAATAAACAAAGTTGATAAACCATTAGCCAGACTCATCAAGAAAAAAAGGGAGAAGACTCAAATCAATAGAATTAGAAATGAAAAAGGAGAAGTAACAACTGACACTGCAGAAATACAAAGGATCATGAGAGATTACTGCAAGCAACTATATGCCAATAAAATAGACAACCCAGAAGAAATGGACAAATTCATAGAAAAACATAACCTTCAGAAACTAAATCAGGAAGAAACAGAAAATATATACAGACCAATCACAAGCACTGAATTTGAAACTCTGATTGAAATTCTTCCAACAATCAAAAGTCCAGGACCAGATGGCTTCACAGGCAAATTCTTTCAAACATTTAGAGAAGAGGTAAAACCTATCCTTCTCAAACTCTTCCAAAATATAGCAGAGGGAGGAATACTCCGAAACTCATTCTATGAGGCCACCATCACCCTGATACCAATACCAGGCAAAGATGTCACAAAAAAAGAAAACTACAGGCCAATATCACTGATGAACATAAATGCAAAAATCCTCAACAAAATACTAGCACACAGAATGCAGCAGCACATTACAAGGATCATACACAATGATCAATTGGGGTTTATCCCAGGGATGCAAGGATTCTTCAATATTCGCAAATCAATCGATGTGACTAACCATATTAAAAAACTGAAGGAGAAAAAGCATATGATCATTTCAATAGATGCAGAAAAAGCTTCTGACAATATTCAACACACATTTATGATAAAAACACTCCAGAAAGTAGGCACAGAGGGAACTTACCTCAACATAATAAAGGACATATATGACAAACCCACAGCCAACAATGTTGTGAATGGTGAAAAACTGAAACCATTTCCACTAAGATCAGGAACAAGACAATGTTGCCCATTTTCACGCCTATTATTCAACATACTTTTTGTAGTTATAGCCACAGCAATCAGAGAAGAAAAAGAAATAAAAGGAATCCAAATCAGTAAAGAAGAAGTAAAAGTGTCACTGTGTGCAGATGTCATGATACTATACACAGAGAATCCTAAAGATGCTACCAGAAAACTACTAGAGCTAATCAATGAACTTGGTAAAGTAGCAGGATACAAAATTAATGCACAGAAATCTCTTGCATTCCTATACACTAATGATGAAAAATCTGAAAGAGAAATTAAGGAAACACTCCTATTTACCACTGCAACAAAAAGAATAAAATACCTAGGAATAAACCTACCTAAGGAGTCAAAAGACCTGTATGCAGAAAACTATAAGACACTGATGAAAAAAATTAAAGATGATAGAAATAGATGGAGAGATATATCATGTTCTTGGATTGGAAGAATCAACATTGTGAAAATGACTCTACTACCGAAAGCAACCTACAGATTCAGTACAATCCCTATCAAACTACCAATTACGTTTTTCACAGAACTAGAACAAAAAATTGCACAATGTGTATGGAAACACAAAAGACGCTGAATAGCCAAAGCAATCTTGAGAAAGAAAAACGGAGCTGGAGGAATCAGGCTCCCTGACTTCAGACACTACTACAAAGCTACAGTAATCAAGACAGTATGGTACTGCCACAAAAACAGAAATATAGATCAATGGAACAGGATAGAAAGCCCAGAGATAAACCCACGCACATATGGTCACCTTATCTTTGATAAAGGAGGCAAGAATATACAATGGAGAAAAGAGTCTCTTCATAAGTGGTGCTGGGAAAACTGGACAGCTACATGTAAAAGAATGAAATTAGAACACTCCCTAACACCATACACAAAAATAAACTCAATATGAATTAAAGACCTAAACTCAACATGAATTAAAGACACTATCAAACTCTTAGAGGAAAACATAGGCAGAACACTCTATGACATAAATCATAGCAAGATCCTTTTTGACCCATCTCCTAGAGAAATGGAAACAAAAATAAACTATTGGGACCTAATGAAGCTTAAAAGCTTTTGCACAGTGAAGGAAACCATAAACAAGATGAAAAGACAACCCTCAGAATGGGAGAAAATATTTGCAAATGAAGCAAGTGGCAAAAGATTAATCTCCAAAATTGGCAAGCAGCTCAATATCAAAAAAATAAACAACCCAACTCCAAAATGGGTGGAAGACCTAAATAGACATTTCTCCAAAAAAGACATACAGATGGCCAATAAACACATGAAAGGATGCTCAACATCACTAATCATTAGAGAATTGCAAACCAAAACTTCAGTGAGGTATCACCTCACACTGGTCAGAATGTCTATCATGTAAAAATCTACAAACTATAAATGCTGGAGAGGGTGTGGAGAAAAGGGAACCCTTCTGCACTGTTGGTGGGAATGTAAATTGATACAGCCACTATGGAGAACAGTAGAGTTTCCCGTCAAAACTAAAAACAGAACTACCATATGACCCAAGAATCCCACTACTAGGCATATACCCTGAGAAAACCATAATTCAAAAAGAATCATGTACCACAATGTTCATTGCAGCTCTATTTACAATAGCCAGGACATGGAAGCAACCTAAGTGTCCATCAACAGATGAATGGATAAAGAAGATGTGGCACATATATACAATGTAATATTACTCAGCCATAAAAAAGAAATGAAGTAGAGTTATTTGTAGTGAGGTGGATGGACCTAGAGTCTGTCATACAGAGTGAAGTAAGTCAGAAAGAGAAATACAAATACTGTATGCTAACAGATATATATGGAATCTTAAAAAAAAAAAAGTGTTCTGATGAACCTAGGGGCAGGACAGGAATAAAGAGGCAGACATAGAGAATGGACTTGAGGACCTAGGGAGGGGGAAGGGTAAGCTGGGACAAAGTGAGAGAGTGGCATTGACGTATATACACTGCCAAATGTAAAATAGATAGCTAGTGGGAAGCAGCTGCATAGCACAGGGAGATCAGCTCAATGCTTTTTGACCACCTAGAGCGGTGGGATACAGAGGGAGGAGATATTGTGATATAGGTATACATATAGCTGATTCACTTTGTTATACAGCAGAAACTAACACAACTATATAAAGCAATTATACTCCAATAAGGATGTTTAAAAAAAAAAAAAAGAAAAGCCAATCCGATAAGAACAAATAGGCAAAAAATTTGAAAATACACTTCATCAAAGAAAATATATACTAAGGAAAAGTATGAAAAGATTCTTAACATTATTAGCCTGAGGGAAATGCAAATGGAAAACACAGTGAGATACAATACAGATCTATTAGAACTTATTACAACGTCTAAAATTTTAAAAGACTGACTATGTTAAGTGCTAGGATGTGGAAGATCTGAACCCTTGTATACTTCTAATGGGAAGGCAAAATGGCAAACTTTGGAAAATTTTTTGGCATTTTCTTAAAATGTTCAACATAAGCCTACCATGTGACCCAGACACTGTACTCCTAGTTATTTACTTACCAGAAGTGAAAGCAGGTGGTCACAGAAGGACTCATACACAAGTATTTGTAACAGCCTTGTTTATAATACCCCAAACTGAAAACCACCTAAATATCTATTAACCAGTGAATGGATAAACAAATTGTGATATATCTTTACAATGCAATACTACTCAGCAGTAAAAATAAGTCAGCAATATTCCATAGTGTAAGAAAGCAGATCAGTGATTGCCTGGGGTTGGGGTTGTGTGGGGTCAGAAAGAGGCAGGAGGGAGGGATTTTAAAGGAGCCGGAGGAGCCGCTGGATGTGAGGGAGATATTTAATATCTTAATTGAGAAGATGTACACATGTGTAAACTTCAACCAATTGAACAATATGTGAAGTTTTAAATTGTATGTCAATTCTACCTTAAATGTGTTTTGTTAGGCAGTATCTCGGTGATTTTTGATTATCCACTCTCATCATAGAAAGGCATAGTGCTTTTACAAACATCACCTAATACCCTGCTTATCACTTTCTAACTAAAAACTGATTTACTGATGCATAGGTGATATTAGATTTGTATTAGATTCAGTGCCTTATGAAAGTAAAAGCAAAATGATATTGGCTTAAATACATGATTTTATGCTCTCACTTAAAGTGCCCATAGGTGGGCAGCCCAGGGCTAAATAGCAGTTCTGTAGAGTTGTCAGGAACCCAGGATTCCATAACTTTGGTTTCATCATATGTTAAGGTAGCTCCTTAACAGCCAGCATTATTGAAGTCATTCCAGCAGCAGGAGAGAATGGGACAAAGATGAGCATGCTTCTCCCTTTAAGGACATTTCCCAGAAGTTACACATGATACTTTTACCTACATCTGATTGGCCGAAACTATGTCACATGGCCACACCTACCTGCAAGGGAGGCTGGGAAATATAGTCTTTACTCTAGATGGCTGTAGGGCCAGCTAAAATCTGATGTGTCATTAGCAAAAAAGAGAGGGAGAATAGATATTAAAAGGCAATTAGGGCTTCCCTGGTGGCGCAGTGGTTGAGAGTCCGCCTGCCGATGCAGGGGACACGGGTTCGTGCCCCGGACCGGGAGGATCCCACATGCCGCGGAGCGGCTGGGCCCGTGAGCCATGGCCGCTGGGCTTGTGCGTCCGGAGCCTGTGCTCCACAGCGGGAGAGGCCACAACAGTGAGAGGCCCGCGCACAGCAAAAAAAAAAAAAAAAAAAAAAAAGGCAATTAGTAGGCTCATGTTTCCACAGGAGATAAATAACTGAAAAAATAGATTGTATAATTTTTCAGTCATGGGCAAAAGAATATTTTCAATTCTGAAAATAAAGATAATTTCCACATGTGGCTCTCACACATTCACTCTTCATCTTCAATATTCATAAGCAGCAAGAAGAGAGAGGAAATTAGCTGGGGGAAGGGAGGAAGGAAGAGTTTTGAATGTTTTCCAGTAGTAACTTCAGTCCATTATCATCACATATAGATGTCTCTCAACCTCTATAACTGGTATAAAATGGAAATGAATGAATCACTAAGCTTTGTAACAGACGGTTATATGATGATTAATTAATTTGGTGGCTCTAGTTAGGGAAAATGATGCATAGGTCACACATGTTTTCCTTGTTGCATCAGTCAAGGACAATCAGGGGATAGGATTAAGCCATATTAAATAGTGGTAGAGATCAACTGTATATTTTCCTGAAAAGGAGTTTTTGTAAAATTCAGTGGGATGCTTTTGCCATCCATCATTTCCTCCATCCATGCCAGGGCAGAGATTAATTACTGCTAAGTACCTGCAAAGAATGTAATTTTCAAATTTGATAGGGTATGTTTGCTTGCTTTCGTTACATTCATTTCCAGTTGTGTTGCATTCTAGGGGACACAGGGTGGGATGCTATCAATACAAAGACAATAAATCCTTGTAGCTATACTGAAAGAACTGTGTGAATGATGGACTGAAGTAAAAGTAGGGATGCAGAGGTAGATTTACACTTCCCATCCTGTTAATCCTGGCCCCTTTGGGAGAAAAGCTACTGCTTCTAGTGACCAGGGACTGAAGACTTTGAAAATCCTGTATTCCTAAATTGCTTAAATTTCTAAATTCTCTGGTTGAGAAGAAAATGGGGGAGAAATGAGCAGAAAAGGAGGGCACCATACACTCAACAACTGCAACATCTCCTAAATGTCTGCTTCCATCCATCTTTCATAATATCATCAGTTCCCACTTATTCATTTTTTTATTAATTAAAGATTGAATGCCTAAAGGTACCAACCAGGGCCTCTCAAAAGTTGAGAGAGGACTAAGTTAGTTTCATTTTTTTAAGATTCTGGGATGTTAAAAATGAATAATGAGAATTCTGGAATGATAGAATAAGGAGCTCAGTGGGCCTACACCCACAAAGACAATTCAACTATTGAAAAAACATTAAAAAAAACCTTTTAGAGGTTCTGAAAATTGTCCTATGGGCATATAGCAAATGGAGAAACATTCATTCAAGAAAATCTACTAAATTCCAATAAGAACAGTGAGAGTCTGTGGCATTTGAGCCAGGAACACTCCATTCCCACACACCCCCAATCAGTTCCATGTCATAAAAGTTCTACCCCTGGTGCATGCAGCCAAAAAGATGGGGGATGGGGTGAGGGTGCCTTCTTCCTTCAGCTCCCAGTAGTCTGTGGCTATGGTTTTACCCTGGAAGGAATAGTCTGCTGATGTTTTTTGTCATCCCCAGCCCCATGATGCAGAACTTCTATTTCAGGCCAAGAGAATGAGGTCTCTCTTCCCCTGTCCAGCTTCTAGGGCAGATGCTACACCCCAGGCACAGCAGAACCAGAATGCTAGGCCCCTAATCACTCCTATTCCACCTCATTTGTAAGAGAATTTTTGGTGTGTTTGGGGGTGAATGGGATCTACAAACACTTTTTTTTTTAGCAAAAGGAACAAAACAAGTGCAGCACGGGAAAAATAAGAGGCCTTCCTTTCCCTTCAAGGGCATCATCAGACCTCTAAAGGCAGAGGCGGGTTAGCATGGTATGCAGAGTAGACCCCAGAGTCCCAAATGGGTTGGAATTTGACAAAAGTGATCCATGTCCAGGCAGTATTGACCTGCTAGACATTTAATTCCTCATGCTCATCTAGAGCTGCCTGGAATAGGGCAAGTGTAAAGCCACAGAATATGCAGCACTGCTCTGCCTTGGAAAACTGAACACTTTGGTCCTCTGAGACCCACAGACAGTGGCAAATATCACATCTGCTGGTGTCTGGGTCCTAGCTGTTTGCCCCTTGTCGCCTAGAAGTGAGTTCTTTGATATCACCGTTACCCTTATGACTTCATTCACATCTTCCTTCTCCACTGCGTCCACTATTTGCAGATGCCCCAGAGCAGAAGTATCATGGAAGGATGGGAAAGTTGAGAAGACCAGGGACTGCTCTGCCTTCTCCAGTACTCACTCACAGAGTGTCATCTCCAGAAAGAAGGTCACTTCTCCCAGCTCACATTGGGTGTCCAAGGGACTTTTCCTGGGATAAAGGAAGGCCATAAGAATAACAAGTTCTGCAGCTCTGCCTGAAGTGGCTGATTTATTTGGAACAGAAAGTGGCAAATTCTATGCCTAAGGCCATTGTCCGAAGCAATAGAGATCTCGGTTAAGAGAATTTATGTTAGCCCTATGACACAAACAAAATGGCAGAGCAGCCAGTTTAATATTGAGAACAAGGGAAAGAGACAGCCAAGAAGAGCCCTCCTGGGGGTAACTCTGGGTGTTGGAAATGCTGTGCACATGTGCTAGGCTGCACCTACTCACGAGCTGTCACAGTAGGATGGAGGCAGACGTGAAAGCAACCCCAGGCTACACACAGACCGATCAACACAGGGCAGACTGCCCTGGCACACGGGGCTCAAGCACAGCCTCTGACCAAACACCATCTGAACAATAAGCTGCTCTAACCCAGGGGCAACTCCTAGGAAACCAGACTTATATTATTTGTAAACACAGCCATTCTCTTCTCAGCAAACAGAAGACTGTGTGCACGCCCAAGCTATGTCCTCCCAGGAGCCATCAGAGAGGAAACCTCCAAGCTACTGGTTCCAACCCAAATGTGGGGCGAAACAAACAAAAACAACAACACAAGTTCCCCGAATTGGATAGCAGCAAGTCACACACACCAGTAAAGGCTAAAAATCCAACTGGCCAAAGGGACTTAAACATGACCTTAACCAATAGTGACTTATACTGAACCCTGGGTAGCCAAGCTAAAAGGTAAAAATGAGGGTGAAAATCTAAGCATGGGCATCAGAGGCTGTGCTCTGTGTGGGAAATAGACTTCAGCTGAGTCACACACAAATAAACAGTCAAGGAAACAACAACAATACTGGGGGCAGGGCAGGTCAGTACCTAGAGCTATTACAATGTCATCTAAAATGTCCATTATAGGAAGATCACTGACAGTCGTCGGGGGTGGGGGGGTGTGTGGATTGGAACTAATGCAAGAATAAAGGCAAGGAGACTGATTGTTTTTACTTCTGATTGATGACCTCAGTAAAGGCAATGGCAGTGGGTGAGGAGAAGGGAAAGGATTATAAAGACTTAAAAAAATATATTGATCAACTGGATAATGGGGGTTGGAGGGATTGGTTAGGAAGAGAAAGTATTGAGAATGAATCCCAGACACCTAACAAGTGAATCCACTTGTCTGCTCTAATTGCTTGGGGGATGGGGGGATATTTATTGCATCTGGGACATGTTCAGTCTGATATACTTCTGGAACCTTTGGTGAAATGTATGAAATATGTATGTGCACAAGAGTCTACAAATCACAGGTTTAAGACTGTATATCTGAGAGTAATCAGGATACAGGTGTTAATGGAAGGTGAGTGGATCATATAAGAAGAATACTTAGATGGAAAGGAAAAAAATCAGATTTGTATCTGGAGCAACTGAAGTCTGGAAACACAGGGAGAAGAGCAAGTGTTTGGGCAAAAATCATGAGCTCTGTCTTGTCCTAGTTGAGTCTAAAAACATTGTAGGACTTTAAGGAATAGTTATCCAGTAGACAGACTTGTCCAAAAACCAGGCACTATGACCGAACAAGAAGTGGGGAGGCAGATGGGATCTAAAGAACAGATTGGTGGTTTTCATTACCAACCCTGCCACTATCCAGCTCTACCCCAGAAATATTGGTAGGGATCTCTGACCCTGATTTCCTTCATATGACAAAGGAAGGTGGTGAACATTAATCTTTACATTTCTGTTCACTGTAAAATTCTAATCCTCAAATTTAGCCTACATGACCCTTGTGCCTGCAAATTATGGCACATCTTATCTTTATTATGATGTTTCTTGAGTCTGAACTATGCTTCCCTGAAATACCCACCCCTCCCTTACCTTGTATCACTTATAATACTTTTGGTTCCAAGTACGGAAATCCTAATTTGAACTAGCCTAAATGGTTAAGTGAATTTGTCAGCTTATGTAAGGAGACATTGACAAATTTAAAGTTTCATGTATGGGTTAGATGAGTGTTGAGGTTCCATTTTTTTTGCCTTTCTCTCTGCTCTGTGTCCTTCTGCCTGTATCAACCTTAGGCTTGCTTCCCTCACGGTGGAGTCTATAGTCCCCTGTTTCATAACAATACACTACAGTAGCTAGCAACTAGAAGGAAATACAGCATAAATGTCATGGAATTCCCAGAAAAATGGCTGAGATTTATGCAAATTTGACTGATGTCTGTGGTCTAGCAAAATGCATGAAGTCTGGATTACCTGAATTACAATGGAAAGAAAGCAGAGTTCCCTAACTAGGTTGGACCAATGAAAGCATAACCAGGGAGAAGAGACAGGGTCGATTTCATTCAAACTATTACATTGCTGTGACCCAATAGCTGTGCTGGATGGATGTTGAGGTGAAAATCATAACGTCTTCTAAGTAAAATGATGTATCTCTAGTTGTCAGAATCGTATCCATCCTTTAATCCTTCAGATGCTACCTCCTTTCATGGAGTCTTTCCTCATTCACAAAGTAAAGTATAATGCTTTCTACCTCTGTTCCATACTCTCCAGGCTGAATGTATTTTTAGAATCTATTTTATCTTCTAGACTCTGAGCTTCAGTACAAGAACTATGTCCTATTTATCTGCATTTTCCAATGACCCAACACAATCTAGCTTTAGTGTTGCTTACTAAATGTTTACTGAACTAAATATAGGTAAAATATTCTGGATAGCTGGAAATGCAGCCTCTTTTTTCTTCTGCCAATTCTTGGGAGGGAGAAATCACCCCTCGGCTAAGTAGAGGAATACCAGAAGTACAAAAGAAATAAGTGGGTCTTTGAGCAATAATTCTCGATATTTAAAATATCCTAACTACATATTAGTTCTTGGATTTTATGACTCCTTAAGGTAGTGAGTGACAAGATTTTTAATTTTAATCACTTTACTATGAATAGTTGATCCCTCCCCCTTTATTGGGAGACCTGAAACCATGGAGAAGGGACCTACAATATAAATAAATCACCCACCCTCCCCTTTTGGAGTGATTGAAGAATGTGTCCTTCCTACCCTCAAGAAAGGGGAAAGGGGAATTGGTTTTTGGTTACTAATGATCTCAGCTCCAGTTCTAATGGACTGTGAAGGTCTACTCTAAAAGACCGAAGCTTTGAGGGGAAGAATGAAGAGGGTTTCAGGGGAAAGGTAGTTGTATTGGAGGATCCTGGGAAGACTGAGGGGAATACGCCCAAGCAAAGGTTTTGTCAGGTCTTGTACCTGTATCAGCCCTTCACTGCCTGGTACTGAGGATAAGGGTGGGGCACTGCCTGGGAAGTCCTGGTGAGCAACAAAGGCCAGGCTGGATACAGCCCTGGACAACAACCACTGAGCCATCACACTGAGCACGTCCTTACGACCACCCACAGGCCTATGGATGAATGATTATCCACTGTGCACTTCTGTACATCTGCACCAGTGCATGAGCAGCTTACACTCAGAGGGAGCAATGTCTCATCTACCCACAAGATCCAGGTCTGTCCTGCACCTATTAAATGTCATGGACACAACCCTAAATGCCCTCAAACAGCTATAAGCCCACAGATCATCAAAGAGCAGCCCCTATATCTACTCTTGAGGGGCTGAAGCAACCAAGGTTAAGACCCAGAACACAGTCATGGTTAGTGATACCCACAAACACTATTTTCAAAACATGAAATTAAATATTATTGTATTTGTTTAGAGAATTTGAAAAGTAAGTTACATCCCCTCAAGAAACTAGACTCCTGAGATATTGTAAAACTAATGATTGTGAGTTCCCCGACATCAACCCAGAGATGGGAGTAGCAGATTCTTCTGTAAAACAATGTCATACATTAGGACCAGCAGACACCAGGTATGTCAAAGTAAACCTTTCAGACTTCTGGTTTTTGGTTCCACATGTAAGGTGCTTGGAAGTCACCACTCCATCTTAACAACAAGTAAAAAGCTGAACAAACTGAAAAATCAACAACTCTTCTTAGATCTGTAAGAGAATTGAGGTCACAGGGAAAACTACTGCCCCCAAAATTAGAGAGACATACAGGCAAATAAATACAAAGAATCACAATGTACCAGAGCAGAAGCCTCCATGGGAACCAGTGCTGGGGCAGGAAAACCTGAACTTAATTAACTAGTCACTAGAGGCTCAGTGTGGACAAGTCTGAGAGTTAAAAACTCCAGGAGGATCTGGTCAGAGGGAGGCCTCCACATTTTGTGGGTTTTGTTGAGCTCCAGGAGCTCAACCTGGTTCTCAAAGTGAATATTGGAGAAAAATCCCCTTATGCATCTGACAGGAGGAAGGGAAAAGGAACCATTTTTAAATGCACCAGAGCATTCTGTTCTTAATTAAGTCCTGTCCTCAGGAGAAACTAGTTAACCAGAGCCTACCTGATGGGGTATTTTCAGAGCCTAACTAACCTAGAGAAAGGGGAATACTCAATTCCAGCCACCTTTAGCCATCCAGTCCCACCTAAAGGAGGAGAGAAGAAACTGAGGAACACCTGTGAAATTCACAGTCAAGAGGCTCAGGCTCACTGAAAGACAGAGACCTACTCATAGGGCTAGAGAACTCTTCCCCTCCCCCTGCACCTCACCACCACATCACTAAAGGCCTATTTACCGCAGTGCCTTTACCCAGTCATCATGTCTGGCTATCAAGAAAAAAATTACAAAGTATATCAAAAGGCAAAAAACACAGTTAGAAAAGAAAGAGCAAGTATGAGAGCCAGACAGGGTAGGGATGTTAGAATTATCAGGCTGAGAATTCAGAACAACTGTGATTAATTTGCTGAGGGCTCAGATGGATAAAGTAGACAACATGCAAAGGAAAGGTTTTGAAACTGCTCACCTTCTCTTGAGGTCTATCTTTTGTTCTTCACTTAAGGACTGAGAGTTACCAGCTAGCAGACCAAATGCAGTGGGGACAGGGAATCAGAGAATATCAGAGCAGGGACCGAACCTCAAAGAGTTTGCCCTCTGACCTCCCGAAGCTGCTCAGTGACCTGAAGGCAATACAAGAGTAGACCCAGGTCTCCTGACTCTGACCAGCTGATCTCTCCTCCGCACTGACTCTCCTCCAGCAGTATCAAACCTATCTTCTGCTCCCTCTACTGTCCATTTCCTATTTTGGTCCCTACCCCACACTCCAAGCCCTTTTCCACTATCAAGTACGGAGACCCTTTAGCTTGAAAGAAAAGACCTCAGGAACTCATTTCTTTGAAGGGTAAATTAGCAGCTAAAAGTGGCACAGCTCCCCGGGGTGTCTGCATTATAAAAGAGGAGATTTGAGGCAATAACCTATCTCTGAAGGTGGATTTTAGAATGTATGATTCCAGGTTAAGGGATTGGGCAGGTACGGGGAAGTGGAGCTGGGTCTCTTCCTAAATCTCCCAAATTACACAGGGGCAGCTTCAGCATTCACTCTTGGGCTGTAAACACTCAAAGGACTGTCTCTTTTCCAGGAAGGAGAGATTTTCACTAATGGGCTCTTTTTAATCTTTCTACCACTCAGGGTCCTGCCTCTGGAGCCCTCAGAGATAAATTAGCTACTGGACGAACTGGGGGTACAACTGGGGACCTTGGAACAGATGAAACTCACTGGCCTGTGGAATTTCAACCAATAAGATGAAGTATTTAATTATTGAAAAAGGTCTCCTATTCTTTTATTTCAATCAGACCCCAAATTAAATCTTTCACCAGATTTCTGGAAAGTATAAAAACTAACAAACACTGGATGTGTTTTCCTTTCCCTCATCTTCCTTCTGCCATACAAGTGCTAATAAGCAACAAAATTACACCCCCACCAAAAAAGGAATAACAATAGGTTGTCTGCACTGATTGCAAACTACATCCAGGCGCTGTCCTAAGTGCTTGACATGTATTGTCTCATTTCATCTTCCTGAAGAGAGTTAGGTGCTTTTATTATCCCTAAGTTAAGTGATTTGTCCAAACTCTGCAGCTAGTGAATAGCAGAGCTGAAAATTGGGGTACACAGCACTCTTACACACTATACTACTAGCTCCTTATCAGAGAAAGTCCAATGCCTTCTGATACCTCACAAGAAAAGAAGATCTGGTTGAGTGCTAAACAAAGGAAAACTGCCGTTTTACAGATCTCAAAACTTTTATAATAGCAACATAATTTCACAGGTAGAAATATAGTGTAAATAGACTAGATTAGCTTATCAACATTTCTCTATTTTGAAAGACTTGGCAAGCATGTGATATACCCTCTGAGCCCCTGTTGGGTCACCCATAAAATGATGATAGTAGCAAATATCTTAACTTGTATACAAAGTAATATACATGAAAGTTCTTCATAAACTTTTTTAAGACCCCCCATCCAAATGTCAGAAGCAATTATTTTTATACATATGCATGATTAAGATGCAAATACAAATTGTGTAACTTCAGTGATTCTGCATACAAGTTAAAGGCTCTCTATGAGTTATAAAAGTTAAAGGCTCCTATATTTGTATTTAAACCTGGCATTGTACAATATATGGTGAATGTTAAAATTCAAGCTAATAATTTAAAATTTAATTTTTCTTTACTTAGAATTTTATTTCCTTTATATATTTTATTATACTTTAGCACCTTTAATTGCGCTTTTTTTTGAAAAAGAGGCCCACATCTTCATTTTGCAGTGGTGCAAAATGAAAAAGGCCCCATGAATGAGGTAGCAAGGCCTGGACTCAAGATGGTTCTCCACTAAAGCTCGAAAACATACTCAAAGGCAGATTATACTCTAATTAAACTGATTATCACTGATAGCGACAGTGATAACAATATATCATCACCCTGTGTTCCTGCACATCACCCATGTGACACATTTACTGTTAACATCATTAATTATCAATACAGGACAATTCATTCCATGGCTTACTTGAGTTATTAAAGATTGAAGAACATATTCATAACAGATATTCTTCAGAGAACACAGAAAAACAAGACAATCTTTCTGTCGTAGTTTAGTCCTGAGTTTCCTTAACTATTTGCTTATGTATTTGTAAAAAGTATCTTCCTGGAAAAAAAGTAAACAAGTTTGCCAAGCTGACAATGTACAAATTTATAAAAGCATTCTAACTTTAATTGCTTTTATTATCGTAAAGCCAGTCCAACACTATTCAATGTTTCTGGTAATTAGAGTCTAGTTGAAATAATCATAGGATGACTGGTGTCTGCTGCCATGTTGCTGATGATGGTAAAGAGCTCCTCTGTTTCACCTCAGGCTCTTTTCTGTCTCCTAAACCTAGAGCCCATTATGAATTTCCTTCCCTGTCTTCAGATCAGTAACACAGAGGACACAACCAGTTCCTGTGTCCCACGGAGCATCAATCCACAAAGTGCATCTCCTGCTCTGGTACAGTGGATGGTTTCTCTT
This sequence comes from Phocoena phocoena, assembly GCF_963924675.1. Taxonomy (NCBI): domain Eukaryota; kingdom Metazoa; phylum Chordata; class Mammalia; order Artiodactyla; family Phocoenidae; genus Phocoena; species Phocoena phocoena. Next base: position 93,843,930 of record NC_089221.1, on the reverse strand, counting down.
AAGTGCAAGTATAAGATAACTAGCTAATGTTAGCCATAGAAACACATATACAAATAATGAAGCAATTAATCACACTCATGGTGCTGAAATTTTAAAACAGTTTTTAGAATTGATTTAATCATAAATTCTGTACTTATTGCCATAACGATATGTGTTTTAAAGGTGAATAAAACATTTAAGAAAAATCATTCTCTGGGAATTGTAATTTTATGGAAATGTTTAAGAACATTTTGATGAATTTTGTGATCGGTGTTCAGGTTTTTAGGAAATAAGATACATAAGGTTTGTGAATTTAAATGCATTACATTTTAAATAATGATCAAATATTTTTAAACATGTCTTTAATCAATTCAGTTATAGCAACTATTCCTGCCTATGCATAAAATTCTGTCAGATGTTTAATATCCTAATGGCATATAAGGAGAAATTCAAAACTGGATAACTTTTATGCTGTTATATAAATAAAAAATTGAATTTTCAATTTTTTATAAAACACATCCAATACAATTTGTGTTAATTTCATTTAATTTACTTCTTAAATATTTCTTTGACTGGTGGGACCATGCTACAAAGTGCTGGGGGAATAGGAGAATGACTGAGGCATAACCTTTCCCCTAAGAGCACTTAAATCTCATGGAAAACAGACTTAGAAAAATAACAGTACCTGTATATTCAATCGAGAGGGAAAAGGCCAAGAAGAGTAAAGCCACTCATCATTATTCCTGCCTGAGGATGGCAACCGAGAAAGTAGGGAATCTACAAAATTGATTTTGGTAGATAACCAATTCTAAATTTCTCTGTTCCAGACAAATTACCACATTAAAAAACACTTTAAAAAACAGAACTCTTAGGAAAGCAGTTTTTCACATGTTCAGTACACTTAATTGTGTGGGTTTTTGTTTTGTTTTATTTTTTTTATGGCACAAAATCGTTTATAATTTATTTACCATTGAGCTAAATGAAGGGGGGGTTCACATTCTTTGCAAAAAAATTAAGTTGCTGATGTTGTTTGCTTTTAGAGCCAGTTAAGAATTGTGTCAAACTACACAGGAGTTTTCCTATCTTGAAAAACGCTGAAGGTCCTGGAGCGGCTAACTTTACATTCCAAATGAATTAATAATGGACCTCACACAACATTCCCAGCAGAGAAGTCCCAGGATACCAGTCTTCATGTTCCTCAGGCTTAGAATGTGTAATTCTAGGAGCTGCTTTCTGCTATGTGCAGCTCTATTTTGGGACTAGGTTGCTACTTTCTTTTTTTTTAACATCTTTATTGGAATATAATTGCTTTACAATGGTATGTTAGTTTCTGCTTTATAACAAAGTGAATCAGCTATACATATACATATATCCCCATATCTCCTCCTTCTTGCGTCTCCCTCCCACCCTCCCTATCCCACCCCTCTAGGTGGTCACAAGCACTGAGCTGATCTCCCTGTGCTATGTGGCTAATTCCCACTGGCTATCTACTTTACATTTGGTGGTATCTATAAGTCCATGCCACTGTCTCACTTCATCCCAGCTTACCCTTACCCTGTCCCGTGTCCTCAAGTCCATTCTCTACGTCTGCGTCGTTATTCTTGTCCTGCCCTTAGGTTCTTCCCAACATTTTTTTTTAAGATTCCATATATATGGGTTATCACACTGTATTTTTTTCTCTTCCTGACTTACTTCACTCTGTATGACACTCTCTAGGTCCATCCACCTCACTACAAATAACACAATTTCATTTCTTTACATGGCTGAATAATATTCTATTGTATATATGTGCCAAATCTTCTTTATCCATTCATCTGTTGGTGCACACTTAGGTTGATTTCATGTCCTGGCTATCGTAAACAGTGCTGCAAGAAACATTGTGGTGCATGACTCTTTTTGAATTATGGTTTTCTCAGGTTATATGCCCAGTAGTGGGATTCCTGGATCACATGGTAATTCTATTTTTAGTTTTGTAAGGAACCTCCATACTTTTCTCCGTAGTGGCTGTATCAATCTACATTCCCACCAACAGTGCAGGAGGGTTCCCTTTTCTCCACACCCTCTCCAGCATTTATTCTTAGTAGATTTTTTGATGATGGCCATTCTGACTGGTGTCAGGTGATACCTCATAGTAGTTTTGATTTGCATTTCTCTAATGATTAGTGATGTTGAGCATCCTTGCATTTTGGTGGCAATCTTCTTTGGAGAAATGTCTATTTAGGTCTTCTGCCCATTTTTTGACTGGGTTGTTTGTTTTTTTGATATTCAGCAGCATGAGCTGCATGTATATTTTTTATTGCTTTAGAGATTATTGCTTTGTCCGTTGCTTCGTTTGCAAACATTTTCTCCCATTCTGAGGGCTGTCTTTTTGTCTTGTTTATGGTTTCCTTTGCTGTGCAAAAGCTCTTAACTTTCATTAGGTCCCATTTGTTTATTTTTGTTTTTATTTCCATTTCTCTAGGAGGTGGGTCAAAAAGGATCTTGCTGTGATTTATGTCATAGAGTGTTCTGCCTATGTTTTCCTTTAAGAGTTTTATACTGTCTGGTCTTACATTTAGGTCTTTAATCCATTTTGAGTTTATTTTTCTGTATGGTGTCAGGGAGTGTTCTAATTTCATTCTTTTACATGTAGCTGTCCAGTTTTCCCAGCACCACTTACTGAAGAGATTGCCTTTTATCCATTGTATTCTCTTGCCTCCTTTATCAAAGATAAGGTGACCATATGTGCGTGGGTTTATCTCTGGGCTTTCTATCCTGTTCCATTGCTTTATATATCTGTTTTTCTGCCAGTACCATACTGTCTTGATTACTATAGCTTTGTAGTAGAGTCTGAAGTCAGGGAGCCTGCTTCCTCCAGCTCCGTTTTTCTTTCTCAAGATTGCTTTGGCTATTCAGCGTCTTTTGTGTTTCCATACAAATTGTGTAATTTTTTGTTCTAGTTCTGTGAAAAATGCCATTGGTAGTTTGATAGGGATTGCATTAAACCTGTAGATTGCTTTGGGTAGTAGAGTCATTTTCACAATGTGGATTCTTCCAATCCAAGAACATGGTATATCTCTCCATCTGTTGGTATTATCTTTAATTTCTTTCATCACTGTCTTATAGTTTTCTGCATACAGGTCTTTTGTCTCCTTAGGGAGGTTTATTCCTAGGAATTTTATTCTTTTTGTTGCAATGGTAAATAGGAGTGTTTCCTTAATTCCTCTTTCAGATTTTCATCATTACTGTATAGGAATGCAAGAGATTTTTGTGCATTAATTTTGTATCTTGCTACTTTACCAAATTCATTGATTAGCTCTAGTAGTTTTCTGGTAGCATCTTTAGGATTCTCTATGTATACTATCATGTCAACTGCAAACAGTGGCAGCTTTACTTCTTCTTTTCCGATTTGGATTCCTTTTATTTCTTTTTCTTCTCTGACTGCTGTGGCTGAAACTTCCAAAGCTATGTTGAATAATAGTGGTGAGAATGGGCAACCTTGTCTTGTTCCTGATATTAGTGGAAATGGTTTCAGTTTTTCACCACTGAGGACGATGTTCGCTGTGGGTTTGTCATATATGGCCTTTATTATGTTGAGGTAAGTTCTCTCTATGCCTACTTCTAGAGGGTTTTTATCATAAATGTGTGTTGAATATTGTCGAAAGCTTCTTCTGCATCTATTGAGATGATCATATGCTTTTTCTCCTTCAGTTTGTTAAAATGGTTTATCACATCGATTGATTTGTGTATATTGAATAATCCTTGCATTCCTGGGATAAACTCCACCTGATCATGGTGTATGATCCTTTTAATGTGCTGTTGAATTCTGTGTGCTAGTATTTTGTTGAGGATTTTTGCATCTATGTTCATCAGTGATATCGGCCTGTAATTTTCTTTTTTTGTGACATCTTTGTCTGGTATTGGTATCAGGGTGATGGTGGCCTCATAGAATGAGTTTGGGAGTATTCCTCGCTCTGCTATATTTTGGAAAAGTTTGAGAAGGATAGGTGTTAGTTCTTCTCCAAATGTCTGATAAAATTCATGTGTGAAGCCATCTGGTCCTGGGCTTTTGTTTGTTAGAAGATTTTTAATCACAGTCTCACTTTCAGTGTTTGTGACTGGTCAGTGTATGTTTTCTATTTCTCCATGGTTCAGTCTCAGAACATTATGGTTTTCTAAAAATTTGTCCATTTCTTCCAGGTTGTCCATTTTATTGGCATAGAGTTGCTGGTAGTAATCTCTCATGATCCTTTGTATTTCTGCAGTGTCAGTTGTTACTTCTCCTTTTTCATTTCATATCTATTGATTTGAGTCTTCTGCTTTTTTCTTGATGAGTCTGGCTAATGGTTTATCAATTTTGTTTATCTTCTCAAAGAACCAGCTTTTAGTTCTATTGATCTTTGCTGTTGTTTTCTTTGTTTCTATTTCATTTATTTCTGCTCTGATCTTTATGATTTCTTTCCTTCTGCTAACTTTGGGGGGTTTTTTGGTTCTTCTTTCTCTAATTGCTTTAGGTGTGAGGTTAGGTTGTTTATTTGAGATTTTTCTTATTTCCTGAGGTTAGATTGTATTGCTATAAACTTCCCTCTTAGAACTGCTTTTGCTGCATCCCATAGGTTTTGGGTCATCGTGTTTTCATTGTCATTTGTTTTTAGGTTTTTTTAAAATTTCCTCTTTGATTTTTTCAGTGATCTCTTGGTTATTTAGTAGTGCATTGTTTAGCCTCCATGTGTTTGTATTTTTTACAGTTTTTTCCTGTAATTGATATCTAATCTCATAGCACTGTGGTTGTAATATATACTTGATATGATTTCAATTTTCTTAAATTTACCAAGGCTTCATTTGTGATCCAAGATATGATCTATCCAGGAGAATGTTCCATGAGCACTTGAGAAGTGTTTTTTGTTATTTTTGGATGGAATGTCCTATAAATATCAATTAATCTGTTTAATGTATCATTTAAGGCTTGTTTCCTTATTTATTTTCATTTTGGATGATCTGTCCATGGTGAAAGTGGGGCGTTAATGTCCCCTAATATTATTGTTTTACTGCTGATGTCCTCTTTTATGGCTGTTAGCATTTGCCTTATGTATTGAGGTGCTCCTATGTTGGGTGCATAAATATTTACAATTGTTATATCTTCTTGTTAGGTTGACCCGTTGATCATTATGTAGTGTCCTTCTTTGTCTCTTGTGATAGTCTTTTTTTTAAAGTCTATATTGTCTGACATGAGAATTGCTACTCCAGCCTTCTTTTGATTTCCATTTGCATGGAATATCTTTTTCCATCCTCTCACTTTCAGGCTGTATGTCTCCCTAGGTCTGAAGTGGGTCTTTTGTAGACAGCAAATATATCGGTCTTGTTTTTGTATCCATTCAGCCAGTCTATGTCTTTTGGTTGGAGCAGCTAATCCATTTACATTTAAGGTAGTTATCAATATATATGTTTCAATTACCACATTCTTAATTGTTTTGGGTTTGTTATTGCAGGTCTTTTCCTTCTCTTGTGTTTCCTCCCTAGAGAAGTTCCTTTAGCATTTGTTGTAAAGCTGGTTTGGTAGTGCTGAATACTCTTAGCTTTTGTTTGTCTGTAAAGGTTTTAATTTCTCCATCAAATCTGAATGAGCTCCTAGCTGGGTAGAGTAATCTTGGTTGTAGGTTTTTCCCTTTCATCACTTTAAATATGTCCTGCCAGTCCCTTCTGGCTTGCAGAGTTTCTGCTGAAGGAAGAATCCCCTTATGGGGATTCCCTTGTATGATTTTTGTTGCTTTTCCCTTGCTGCTTTTAATATTTTTTCTTTGTATTTAATTTTTGGTAATTTGATTAATGTGTCTTGGCATGTTTCTCCTTGGTTTTATTCTGTATGGGACTCTCTGCACTTCCTGGCCTTAATTAACTATTTCCTTTCCTATATGAGGGAAGCTTTCAACTATAATCTCCTTATATATTTTCTCAGTTCCTTTCTTTTTCTCTCCTTCTTCTGGGACCCCTATAATTCAAATGGTGGTGCTTTTAATGTTGTCCCCGCAGTCTCTAAGCCTGTCCTCAATTCTTTTCATTCTTTATTCTTTATTCGGCTTTGCAGTAGTTATTTCCAATATTTTATCTTCTAGGTCACTTATTCGTTCTTCTGCCTCGGTTATTCTGCTACTGATTCCTTCTAGAGAATTTTTAATTTCATTTATTGTGTTGTTCATCATTGTTTGTTCGCTCTTTAGTTCTTCTAGGTCCTTGTTAAACGTTTCTTGTGTTTTCTTCATTGTATTTCCAAGTTTTTGGATCATCTTTACTCTCATTACTCTGAATTCTTTTTCAGGTAGACTGCCTGTTTCCTCTTCATTTGTTTGGTCTGGTGGGTTTTTACCTTGCTCCTTCATCTGCTATGTATTTCTCAGTCTTCTCATTTTGCATAACTTACTGTGTTTGTTGTCTTGTTTTTGCAGGCTGCAGGTTCGTAGTTCCCACTGTTTTTGGTGTCTGCCCCCAGTGGGTTTCAGTGGGTTGTGTAGGCTTCCTGGTGGAGGGGACTGGTGCCTGTGTTCTGGTGGATGAGACTGGATCTTGTCTTTCTGGTGGGTAGGCATGAGTCTGGTGTTGGGTTTTGGGTGTCTGTGACCTTTTTATGATTTTAGGTAGGCTCTCTGCTAATGGGTGGGGTTGTGTTCCTGTCTTGCTAGTTGTTTAGCATAGGGTGTCCAGCAGAGTAGCTTGCTAGTCATTGAATCGAGTGGGTCTTCGTGTTAAGATGGAGATCTCTGGGCGAGCTTTTGCCACTTGATATTACGTGGGGCTGGGAGGTCTCTGCGACCAATGTCCTGAACTCAGCTCTCCCACCTTAGAGGCTCAGGCCTGATACTCGGCCAGAGCACTAAGATCCTGTCAGCCACACAGCTCTGGTCTTGGAGAGTCTCTTGGAGAGGCAGGGGGTGGCTGCACCTCACACTGATGACATAGACACTGTTGTCACACATATTGGGGAACATTCACCTGTGTGAATGCTGCTGCTGGTTGCTGCCATACTGGCTCATTAGTCCAGTTCAGCTCATTTTAACAAGCATTTTTTAGAACAACTTAAATATATACAGGTTAAAAAGACCCAAGGACTTTCCCCCAAGTACCTGGAGTTACGTAAGAACAAGGGAAATGGAAAAAGGCATTTTGAGTGCTAACCAGAGGCAAATTGACTGTGATGGTAATGAAGCCTAGGCTGTATCCACAGGCCCTTCTGAGAAAGGAGTTTCTTAGCAATAAGTTCCCATGATCATAAGCCTTTGTAGATGACAAAATTAAGATATCTGTGTACACTTCTTCTTAAAAATGCCAACCTAAAATATACATGCTCCATGACCTATGCTATGAGAGGTCTGCCCTGATGTTACCCTCATTGTTTTTATAGTGTTCAATGGGTTTTGACTGGTAAGGATTTGGAAATCCACCCTCAAACCTCATCCCAACTAACCACCACATAAAGACCTTGTAACACAAATAATAAGTCCACACCATTATGATGATGCTGCTGTTAGCAAAGACCTCAACCTCGAGATGATAATTTTTTTCAATGTGAAACCAAGACAGAATTCAGTTAAATAAATAGTCAAAGCTCAATCACTCATCATTGAAGCTATTGAAAGGACTGGCCATCTTCTGAAGGCTCTGAACATCATTGGCAAAGCAGCACTGGTACAGAGAGGTGTGTAAAATGCTAGCTTTCTGAAGTGGAAATTTCCATGTAAAGATGAGGCAAAGCAATTCATAGCACTAACTTGGATGTTATGGAATTCAGAATCAGTAAGCCTTGGGAACTCTCCAAATCTATCTATCTATAAAGTATATTGACAGATAGATATATAGAATTTAGATATATTTATATATACACTTATGCACACATGTGTGAGTTTAATTATGTCAACCCAAATTCCAAGTGTATTTAGATGACTCTACCTGAAACAACTTGCTCTCTTCCACATCCCACAGAAGTTATGGTAGAAAGCTAAAGACTCAAAACTTCATTCCCTCCTTATCACCATACGTAAGTTCTGTACTTTGAAATATAGAAGATCGAGAACAAAATTAGACTTCAGTTGTTATTTGATAATTGAACATAAAGAAAAGTAACAATAGCTATTGTAGGTCAACTGTTAATATGTTCAGTTTCCAGTTTCCAAATATCATGACCTTCTCTTCAAGGCTACAGTCCCATCACTTAAGCCATGCTTTAGAGTTATGGCAGGAGATATTAAGGCTGCCACCTACTGTTTACAGGAAATTGGCCATTCTGAGAGTATTCCCTTCAGAAAGCAAAACTGTTTCTCTGTTGCTTCTAAAACTGAGACCAATAGCTGTTATCTCTCTTATTATCTTCACCACCATTCTATCACCTTTTCTCCGACCTTTTCTTATTTTCTTTTCCTTCTCCCTCTGTCTTCAGAATCTCTCAAATTTTTCCAGTTTTAGGAAAACTAGCTTGTAAAGCATCTGGCATTTTTTTCATTCAGAAAAATGCTTAATAAGAATCTTAAACTGATTTTCAAAGCTTTTTCCATTTTGTTTTACTCACCCCAAAAAATAATTTAATTCTTTTTTTTGCTAGATGCCAGTGAGAGAGAGGTAGGACCCTTTCTTTGGACTCCCACTGTGTTCTGTCCCAGTCTCCCACGGGGTCCTGCCTATGTTGTAACATGGCTATTATGTGCTTGTCCAATCTCTACGGTGCAGGCTGCAAGCTCCTGTACAGCAAGGTTACTGTCTGACTATCCTCAAAAGTCCTTCACAGGCAGAGAGCTTTTCACATAGGAAGTGTGTTCAGAAATTATTTGGGAAGGAGGGAGAATAATTCCTATGAGCTTTCTTCTGGTAAAAAGCATTCAACAGGACTATTCCTTTCCTTTTAGAAGACAATTAACAGTCCATCAGTTGTAATATTCCAGTTCTGAAAAGTCACCTAGCCGGAAAATCAATTCTAGTCTCTGTTACTATCTAGCTATGCGAGTTTAGACCTCACTGAAGATGTTTCCTCTTATGTAAAATGGAGATAATATATCTACTTCATTGAAATATTGAAAATAATAAATATAAGATGATTTATGCAAAACATAGTATCTTTCACCTAGTAAATACTCAAACATTGCTGCTACCACTATTATGATACAAATGCAAAGTATGATGCCTGGTACAAAGTACGTATTCTCTTTGATATTATTAGCTATATTTATTGCCAGGCACTTAAGGGCCTCTGTTTGACTAATAATGCATGATGAAGTCTTGTTTAAAGACTTAGCTCTTTTGCTATTGTGGAGCTTTCATGAAGGTTCCAGAAGATGGGCTTTACTGAAAAATTTTTGGTTCAAAGAACATTTCCAAGAGCTGGAACACTATATGGAAAGGAAACAAAACACCTACTTTAGACCCAGTGTTTTCCTCTTTTCCAATGAAACTCAGTAGAAGATTCTACAGTGAAGTCAAGTGAGTATCAAAAGAGGAGTAAAACGAACTTTGAGTGTTATTAGGACTTTAACTGAGAGTATCACTCACTTCAGCCTTTTAGACTGGTGGCATTATTTGAGGCATGAAGCATGTTCTCAGCAGGCAGACTAAGTTCCACATCCTAATTGTATCACCCTTTACTGCTGTGACCCAACACATCTTACCCGAACCACTGAAATTAAAGTTTTCACATGTCTAAAATAGGGATAATGATTACACACACATGTACACCCTATAGGGTTATTGTGATGATTAGATTAAATAATGTATGTGAAATGCAGGTGATCAATAAAAGTTAAGATTCCCTTTGGAAAAAATCAGGGTGAGGAGAGGAACCAAGATGGCAGAGTAGAATGACGTGCTTTCACTCCCTCTTGCGAGAGCACCAGAATCACAACTAGCTGCTGGACAATCATTGGCAGAAAGACACTGGAACTCACCAAAAAAGATACCCCACATCAAAAGACAAAGGAGAAGCCACAATGAGACAGTAGGAGGGGCGCAATCAGAGTAAAATCAAATCCCGTAACTGCTGGGTGGGTGACTCACAGAGTGGAGAACACTTATACCACAGAAGTCCACCCACTGGAGAAAAGGTTCTGAGCACCACGTCTGGCTTCCCAACATGGGGGTCCGGCAATGGAAGGAGGAATTCCTAGAGAATCAGACTTTGAAGTCTAGTGGGAATTGATTGCAGGACTTTGACAGGACGGGTGGAAACAGAGACTCCACTCTTGGAGGGCACACAAAGAGTAGTGTGCATATTGGGACCCAGGGGAAGACGCAGTGACGCCAGTGAACCAGACCTACCTGCTAGTGTTGGAGGGTCTCCTGCAGAGGCGGGGGATTGGGGCTGTGGCTCATCGTGGGGACAAGGACACTGGCAGCAGAAGTTCTGGAAAGTACTCCTTGGCATGAGCCCTCCCAGAGTCTGTCATTAGCTCCACCAAAGAGCCCAGGTAGGCTCCAGTGTTGGGTTGCCTCAGGCCAAACAACCAACAGGGAGGGAACCCAGCCCCACCCATCAACAGTAAAGTGGATTAAAGTTTTACTGAGCTCTGCCCACCAGAGCAACAGTCAGCTCCACCCACCACCAGTCCTTCCCATCAAGCCTCTTAGATAGCCTCAATCACCAGAGGGCAGACAGCAGAAGCAAGAAGAACTACAATCCTGCAGCATTTGGAACAAAAACCACATTCACAGAAAGACAGACAAGATGAAAAGGCAGAGGGCTATGTACCAGATGAAGGAACAACATAAACCCCCAGAAAAATAACTAAATGAAGAGGAGATAGGCAACCTTCCAGAAAAAGAATTTAGAATAATAATAGGGAAGATGATCCAGGACCTCGGAAAAAGAATGGAGGCAAATATGGAGAAGGTGCAAGAAATGTTTAACAAAGACCTAGAAGAATTAAAGAACAAACAGAGATGAGCAACACAATAACTGAAATGAAAAATACACTAGAAGGAATCAATAGCAGAAAAACTGAGGCAGAAGAAAGGATAAGTGACCTGGAAGACAGACTGGTGGAATTCACTGCTTCAGAAGAGAATAAAGAAAAAAGAATGAAAAGAAATGAAGACAGCCTAAGAGACATCTTGGACAACATTAAACGCAACAATATTTGCATTATAGGGGTCCCAGAAGGAGAAGAGAGAGAGAAAGGACTTGAGAAAATATCTGAAGAGATTATAGTCAAAAATTCCCTAACACGGGAAAGGAAATAGCCACCCAAGTCCAGGAAGCACAGAGAGTCCCATACAGGATAAACCCAAGGAGAAACATGCTGAGACATATAGCAATCAAATTGGCCAATATTAAAGACAAAGAAAAATTACTGAAAGCAACAATGGAAAAATGACAAATAACATACAAGGGAACTGCCAAAAGGTTAACAGCTGATTTCTCAGCAGAAATTCTACAAGCCAGAAGGGAGTAGCATGATATACTTAAAGTGATGAAAGGGAAGAACCTACAACCAACATTACTCTACCAGCAAGGATCTCATTCAGAGTCAATGGAGAAATCAAAAGCTTTATAGACAAGCAAAAGCTAAGAGAATTCAGCACCACCAAACCAGCTCTACAACAAGTGCAAAAGGAACTTCTCTAAGTGGGAAACACAAGAGAAGAAAAGGACCTAGAAAAACAAACCCAAAACAATTAAGAAAGTGGTCATAAGGACATACATATTGATAATTACCTTAAACGTGAATGGATTAAATGCTCCAACCAAAAGACACAGGCTTGCTGAATGGATACAAAAACAAGATCCATATATATGCTATCTACGAAAGCCCACTTCAGACCTAGGGACACATACAGACTGAAAGTGAGGGGATGGAAACAGATATTCTATGCAAATGGAAATTAAAAGAAAGCTGGAGTAGCAATACTCATATCAGATAAAATAGATTTTGAAATAAAGACTCCTACAAGAGACAAAGAAGGACACTACATAATGATTAAGGGATCAATCCAAGAAGAAGAAATAACAATTATAAATATATATGCACCCAACATAGAAGCACTTCAATACATATGGCAACTGCTAACAGCTATAAAAGAGGAAATCGACAGTAACACAATAATAGTGGGGGACTTTAACACCTCACTTACACCAATGGACAGATCATCCAAAATGAAAATAAATAAGGAAACAGAAGCTTTAAATGACACAATAGACCAGATAGATTTAATTGGTATTTATAGGACATTCTATCCAAAAACAGCAGATTACACTTTCTTCTCAAGTGTGCATGGAACATTCTCCAGGATAGATCACATCTTGGGTCATAAATCAAGCCTCAGTAAATTTAAGAAAATTAAAATCATATCAAGCAACTTTTCTGACCACAACGTTATGAGATTAGAAATGAATTACAGGTGAAAAAAATGTAAAAAATACAAACACATGGAGGCTAAACAATATGTTACTAAGTAACCAAGAGATTACTGAAGAAATCAAAGCGGAAATCAAAAAATACCTAGAGACAATGAAAAAACGACGATCCGAAACCTATGGGATGCAGCAAAAGCAGTTCTAAGAGGGAAGTTTATAGCTAAACAAGCCTACCTCAAGAAACAAGAAAAATCTCAAGTAAACAATCTAACCTTACACCTAAAGGAACTAGAGAAAGAAAAACAAATGAAACCCAAAGTTAGTAGACGGATAGAAATCATAAAGATCAGAGCAGAAATAAATGAAATAGAAACAAAGAAAACAATAGCAAAGATCAATAAAACTAAAAGCTGGTTCTTTGAGAAGATAAACAAAATTGATAAACCATCAGCCAGACTCATCAAGAAAAAGAGGGAGAGAACTCAAATCCGTAAAACTAGAGATGAAAAAGGAGAAGTTACAACAGATGCTGCAGAAATATAAAGCATCCTAAGAGACTACTACAGGCAACTCTATGCCAATAAAATGGACAAACTGGAAGAGATGGACAAATTTTTAGAAAGGTATAACCTTCCAAGACTGAACCAGGAAGAAACAGAAAATATGAACAGACCAATCACAAGTAATGAAATTGAAACTGTGATTTAAAATCTTCAAAACAAATAAAAGTCCAAGACCAGATGGCTTCACAGGTGAATTCTATCAAACATTTAGAGAAAATCTAACAACCATCCTTCTCAAACTCTTCCAAAATATTGCAGAGGAAGGAACACTCCCAAACTCATTCTATGAGGCCACCATCACCCTGATACCAAAACCAGACAAAGGTATTAGAAAAAAAGAAAATTACAGGCCAATATCACTGATGAATATAGATGCAAAAATCCTGAACAAAATACTAGCAAACAGAATCCAACAACACATTAAAAGGATCACACACCATGATCAAGTGAAGTTTATCCCAGGAATGAAAGGATTCTTCAATATACGCAAATCAATCAATGTGATACACCATATTAACAAATTGAAGAAAAAAAACCATATGATCATCTCAATAAATGCAGAAAAAGCTTTTGACAAAATTCAACATCCATTTTTGATAAAAACTCTCCAGAAAGTGGGCATAGCGGGAACCTACCTCAACATAATAAAGGCCATATATGACAAACCCACAGCAAACATCATTCTCAATGGTGGCAAACTGAAAGCATTTCCTCTAAGAACAGGAACAAGACAAGGATGTCCACTCTCACCACTATTATTCAACATAGCTTTGGAAGTCCTAGCCACGGCAATCAGAGAAGAAAAAGAAATAAAACGAATACAAATTGGAAAAGAAGAAGTAAAACTGTCACTGTTTGCAGATGACATGATACTATACATAGAGAATCCTAAAAATGCCACCAGAAAACTACCAGAACTAATCAATGAATTTGGTAAAGTTGCAGGATACAAAATTAATGCACAAAAATCTCTTGCATTCCTATACACTAATGATGAAAAATCTGAAAGAGAAATTATGCAAACACTCCCATTTTCCATTGCAACAAAAAGAATAAAATACCTAGGAATAAACCTACCTTGGGAAACAAAAGACCTTTATGCAGAAAACTATAAGACACTGAGGAAAGAAATTAAAAATGATACCAACAGATGGAGAGATATACCATGTTCTTGGACTAGAAAAATCAGTATTGTGAAAATGACTATACTACCCAAAACAATCTACAGATTCAATGCAATCCCTATCAAATTACCAATGGCATTTTTTAGGGAACTAGAACAAAAAGCCTTAAAATTTGTATGGGGACAAAAAAGACCCTGAATAACCAAAGCAGTCTTGAGGGGAAAAAACAGAGCTGGAGGAATCAGACTCCCTGACTTCAGACTATACTACAAAGCTACAGTAATCAAGACAATATGGTACTGGCACAAAAACAGAAACAGAGATCAATAGAACAAGATATAAAGCCCAGAGAGAAACACACGCACCTATCGTCAACTAATCTATGGCAAAGGACGCAAAGATATACAATGGAGAAAAGACAGTCTCTTCAATAAGTGGTGCTGGGAAAACTGGACAGTTACAAGTAAAGGAATGAAATTAGAACACTCCCTAACACCATACACAAAAATAAACTCAAAATGGATTACAGACCTAAATGTAAGACTGGACACTATAAAACTTTAGAGGAAAACACAGGAAGAACACTCTTTGACGTAAATCACAGCAAAATCTTTTTTGATCCACCTCCTAGAGTAATGGAAATAAAACCAAAAATAAACAAATGGGAGCTAATGAAACTTAAAAGCTTTTGCACAGCAAAGGAAACCATAAACAAGTCAAAAAGACAGCCCTCAGAATGGGAGAAAATATTCACAAACAAATCAACGGACAAAGGATTAATCTCCAAACTATATAAACAGCTCATGCAGCTCAACATTAAAGAAACAAACTACCCAATCCAAAAATAGGCAGAAGACCTAAATAGACATTTCTCCAAAGGAGACATACAGATGGCCAAGAAGCTCATGAAAACTGCTCAACATCACTAATTATTAGAGAAATGCAAATCAAAACTACAATGAGGTATCACCTCACACCAGTTAGAATGGGCATCATCAGAAAATCTACAAACAACGAATGCTGGAGAGGGTGTGGATAAAAGGGAAACTTCTTGCACTGTTGGTGGGAATATAAGTTGATACAGCCACTGTGGAGAACAGTATGGAGGTTCCTTGCAAAACTAAACATAGAATTACCATATGATCCAGCAATCCCACTACTGGGTATATACCCAGAAAAAATCATAATTCAAATAGACACATGCACCCCAATGTTCACTGCAGCACTATTCACAATAGCCTGGCCATGGAAGCAACCTAAATGCCCATCGACAGACAAATGGATAAAGAAGTTGTGGTCCATATATACAATGGAATATTACTCAGCCATAAAAAGGAACGAAATTGTGTCATTTGTTGAGACGTGGATGGATCTAGAGACTGTCATACAGAGTGAAGTAAGTCAGAAAGAGAAAAACAAATATCATATATTAACGCATGTATGTGGAACCTAGAAAGATGGTACAGATGAACCGGTTTGCAGGGCGGAAGTTGAGACACAGATGTAGAGAACAAACATATGGACACCAAGGGGGAAAACCACGGTGGGGTGGGGATGGTGGTGTGCTGAATTGGGCGATTGGTATGACATGTATACACTGATGTGTATAAAATTGATGACTAATAAGAACCTGCAGTATAAAAAAACAAACAAACAAACAAACAAAAACAACTAATACTAAACTTTCTTTGGGTTATTTGTATGGAAATATGTTAACATAAATGTTTCAGACATTACGTGAAATTTCTAAACATCTTATATGATCTGGTATAATGTTATAAGTCATAATTCTAGTTATTACTTTAAAACGTGTTGTATCTCAAAATAACTAAATTTCCTTGTCAATTGCATTATTTTGAACTTTCATCAACTCTTTAACCATGGTCATTTTTAAGTCTTTTGTCATTTACAGACAGTTCTGGGTGTACTCTGATGCTTTTGCAAAAATGTTCCTATAAAAGGGTTTCATCTTCAAGGAATTCATGGAAATGACTGACAAGACTCTGACAAGGTTTCTGGTAACTGACTATACTGCTGAACTGAATGAATAAGCATTTTCAGAACTCTAATGGAAAACTGATGAATTCAGAAAAGTGCTAACAAAAGATCAAGATGAGAAAAAAAATTAATTACATGGGACTGAGTGAACTGATGAGGATGATTATAATTTTTGTGATTTTCTGTTTGAATAAAAAAAAATCCCACAAAGACTCAGAGGCAAAAAATATACAAATCAATGTTCACTGCAAAGTAAAGGAGCTGTTACAGTGGAGGATTACTGGACTGAATGTCAATATTATGACATAGCATGAGTGTGTTTCGTGTTTGATAATTGCAATCATTGTTGCTTTTGTTGTGGTCAGCCGTTTACAATGCTTGGTGTCTGTTTATATATCTCTTGTAAAAATAAAATACAGTGTGTGTGTGTGTGTGTGTGTGTGTGTGTGTGTGAGTTGTGGGGAAAAAAAGGAATCAAAATCTCACACCTGTGACACACACAGCACAAAAGGAGATTTCAGTTAGAGATTAAACACATATGCATTTCTAAAATTAAAAAAAAAAGATTCCCTTTGGTGACGGTAGCAGAGCACAAAGATTTACTGTTGAACAGATGTTATGATCATGAATAGATTGCACACCCATTCATGTTTCTAATATCTAATCAAATTTTACAAAGACACAAATTATGAACCAGTGTAGCCAAGAAACTTTGAAATGAGATATAGAGCAGTAAAGGTTTTCCAACCCATTATCCCAGAATTACACAAATAATAAAAGAAAAAATTATCTTGTCTTATTTCTTCCATTATCTAAACTTGGAAATTACATTAATTCTTCTTACATTGACTGCATCACTAATGAGTTTACCAACTGATGTACTATGTTGACTATATGTTGACTATAAATATTTCATCTTATTAATTTACTAGGTTTATTAACTGAATTTATCATGTGTTTATTTACTGATTTCAATTATTCAATCCTTATTATGTATCTGAAAAAGAGACTAAGATATAAATGAACCAGACTGCAAGTCTCATGAGGGCAAAACAAATCTGATAAAGTCCACAGAATATGGACAATCACTGAGTCACATAGGAGCAGAAGAAAAAATTATTTTCTAATTGGATGATTTGAATTAATCACATATGAAATGTTCACCCTTCCCAATACCCCAACACACACACAAACATACAAACACACACACACACACACACACACACACAGGAACTGAATTATGCTAGAACCTTTTATTTATGTGCTATGAATTTCTCCCACTCCTGGAAAACGTAATTCTTTGCAAAGATGGCCTGATTATTCAGAAAAAGTTTTAAGTCACTTTTATTGTGTGTGTGTGTGTGTGTGTGTGTGTGTGTGTTTCCACACTGGGTAATGGAACTGAGAAAATATCCTTGATCTCACATGGCCTTAGCATGTGATTAATTACCTTGTTAGTGAATGAACTAGAGGAAAACATCTATTCATCTTTTTCACCATGTTCCCACTTTCTGAGGCTAATGAGAAGCAAACAGCTTGAACATCCTAGGGTTACTCTCAAGTCTATACCCTAGACTCATAGAGTAGCTTCTGAAATTTAAATTTTTTTAAGTCACTTTTTTTTTTCTCAGAAAGTTGAAATTAAGAGGAAAGAGAGGGCTTCCCTGGTGGCACAGTGGTTGAGAGTCTGCCTGCTGATGCAGGGGACACGGGTTCGTGCCCGGTCCGGGAAGATCCCACATGCCGCGGAGCGGCTGGGCCCGTGAGCCATGGCCGCTGAGCCTGTGCGTCCGGAGCCTGTGCTCTGCAAGGGGAGAGGCCACAACAGTGAGAGGCCTGTGTACCGCAAAAAAAAAAAAAAAGAGAAAAGAGAAACAAATACAAACCAACTCAGAGATCTGTTTTAGTATTCATAGACCAGAAGATACTATAAGGATAAACATAAAATAAGAGAAACCTGAGCTAATAAAGAATAAATAAAACAAGAAATACAATGCTTGAAATAAATTCTCTTACGTTTTGTTAGTTCCAGTAATTCTAGCTTGGCAGAAAAAGGGAAAAATCTCTGTGACAGAGAGAGTCACCATGGGGGAATGGGAAGGGCTGTGGAGTAAGGGTCAAGAGGCCTGGGTGCATGTCCCAGCTGAGTCCCTGGTGGGCTGTGTAGCCTTACATAAGACCTCAACGGGGCTCAGATTCCTGTTGTATAAAATATAAAATGTGGGCCAAAGAATGCTAGGTAATCTTAGGGATGACTTCTAATGCTTTTTTCTTCAAGTGTATGTGTGTGTCTATATCTATAAATCCATATTTTATGCTTTAGCTAGGAGACTGAACCAAGCCAAAAGCTGGCTAGAACTGATGGACCTGGGTGGGGCTGTCCAGGGCTGGTGGGTGTGGGCAGGGGCCTGGGGTGCAGAATGGTGTGCAGGGACTTCTCTGCGTATAATAAGGTGGTGGAACACAGTAGAAGAGTAAAAGCAGCCCAAAGAAGATCACAGCTACTGCTGTAACACAAAGGTGGCTTCCAAAGGTCACCGAAGGCCACAGAAAATGCAGATGCACAGACATGGAAGGTACGGTGGGGAAGAAGAGAAGAGTTCCAAGGTGAGAATGATGCAGCCAAAGGAAGTCAATGGTCAGGATACTCAGTGAGGGACAAATATAGTAAGGAAACCCTGGAAGGATACCGCCTCATGCAGTGGTTTAACCACAGATATCTATTTTTAGAAAGAGAAGATATCATGCAAGCAAAAAGCAGCAGAAGCATGAAAGTCACCGATCCGTTTTCTCACTCCTTTCCACCCTCTTTAGTGGCCCTCAGAAACCGAGAGAGGTTTAGCGACATCAGTAGCCACAATTGCAATGAAACTCATAGCCCTGCAAAGTGTTCCCCATCTCCCTAAGAAGCAGTTCTTACAAAACTAGATAGCAGAGGAATAGAGGAACCAAAGCCAGAATACACCCTAAGGCCCAAGCAAGAGGGACCCTGCACTCTGGCCAACCTCATCTCCTCAGGGCTGAGAGGCCACGGGCCAAGGTGGGTGGCCCAGGCCCTGGGCCTCCTTCCTTCAAGACTATGCTCCTAGATCCAGAAACTTGCCGAGCCTGCTTCCAGGGACTGTATTCACCTCTTCCTCAGATCTGTCCATCCAAGAAGCAATCACACCACCTAAATGCATCCCCCTAGGCCCAAGCATCAGCCCAAGGGTGACTCTTTCCAGGGGTTTTCAGGACAGAGCTTAGATTCACAGACTGGGTTGTCCATATGAGTGTGTGAAGACCCTCCAGTGTGAGAGCTGGGGATGAGACAATACCAGGCATGCACTACAGGCTGGGGGGGGGTGCTAAAATCTGGGAACCAGGGGCTATGGATGAGGGTCTCATGATGTCACATTCTGGCAAGGAATTCCTAAGAGTCTCCTAGAATTATTCAGTTGCAGATGGAGGAAAATCCAAATCCAGCTGACTCAGAAGAAATAACAGTATGTGTGTGTATTGGGGAGGGAGAAGGGTAGTTTCTTGCCTTGTGTAACTAAAATGTCCAGGAGCACACATACCTCGTCTCAGCTTACTACATTACCAGGATCTGGCCTATTCCCATTCCTTAACTCAGCTCTACTCCATGGGGGCTTCATTGCCACCCTCCAAGTTGGGGAGCTTCAACCCTGTATCCTCCCAGGTTCTAGTACAAAGCCAAAAAGAAATTTCTCTACTAACACTGAAAGCAAGATTCCTGAACCTATTCTTGGGCCAATGAATGAGGCCAGAGAAACAGAACATGCAAATCAGCCAGGCCCGAGGCCGTGTTCACTCCCAGAGCCAGGGAAAACAAAAGTCAACTCCACCCAAACCACCTGGGCTGAGAGTTGGAGCAAGATGGGTCCCCAAATGGAAATTCAAATGTTTTTTACCAAAAACAGTAAGAAATACCCCAGACCATGATTGCTAATGTCACTTCTGGTTCCAAATTTGTTTGACTCCATAAGAGATTCTTTAAAAGACAGAAATAAGGGGCTTCCCTGGTGGCGCAGTGGTTGGGAGTCCGGCTGCCGATGCAGGGGACACGGGTTCGTGCCCTGGTCTGGGAAGATCCCATGTGCCGTGTAGCAGCTAGGCCCGTGAGCCATAGCCGCTGAGCCTGCGCGTCTGGAGTCTGTGCTCCGCAACAGGAGAGGCCACGACAGTGAGAGGACTGCGTACCGCAAAAAAAAAAAAAAAAAAAGACAGAAATAAAAATTGAATATTTTTATTCAGCACTATAGATCTCATTGAAATTAATTTGGATTTTTAACAGTGGGAAAAGTATTTTAAAGTGATGCCTTGTGAATGATGAATAGAGATACGGTATGAAGAAATGGTTACCATTAGTCTAACTCCAGGCAAACTTCACAGCAAATGTATTTATTCTTCTAGGAAAAACAATCAGGCAAAATTCTTAGATATCGCCAGTATGATACCAAGAGGCACATTCCATGACATACAAAGATATAAGGGAACATCCCCTCTTACTATTGTGGAAACAACTGCAGCAAAGCAAAAATGACATGAAACTCTCCAGCAGAAAAATTGCCAAAGGCAAGTAGGTACTGATTGTTTATTGGGAAGGAAAACAGGGTAACCAAAAGAAGAATTGAGGGCTTTCCTGGTGGCGCAGTGGTTGGGGGTCCACCTGTCGATGCAAGGGACGCGGGTTCGTGCCCCAGTCCGGGAAGATCCCACATGCCGCGGAGCGGCTAGGCCCGTGAGCCATGACCGCTGAGCCTGCGCGTCCGGAGCCTGTGCTCCGCCATGGGAGAGGCCCGCATACCGCAAAAAAAAAAAAAAGAAGAAGAAGAACTGAGTCTTGTATTAAAGGAGTGAGACCAATTTTTTTTTTTCTTAATGTTCAGAACCCAAAAGTGGTCCATGGCATTTGTTTGTTTGTTGTTGTTTTTTTGGTTTTGAATACTGTACAAATACCAAAAAGGCTTTGCTCCAGGAGAATCTGGTGAAATAAGCATTTGCTGCCTGCAGCCTGTGCCTCTGACAGACGCTGATCCACAGGGGCTTCTAGGGCCCAGGGACACCAAAGGGCTACAGACTGGGCTTGGGAGGTGGCGAGTGTCCTTTTCAGAAGGCACAGCTGGAGAGGTAGTCAGAGAAATGCCTGCACTATGGCTTCTCTGACAGACAGTGACTGTCCATTGTGATTATGATCCACTGTGATCATGCAGCCTCCTTTCCTGGCGGGTGGACAGATACCATTTTGTTCAGCAACTTGTTAAGCCGTTGACAGATAAACCCTGTCAGCCAACACAAGTGCAGGAAAGTGGGAGAAAAGTGGACGGATGAAAAAACAGGCAGTACTTTTAAAAGAATCGGTATCATACTCTCCGCAGCTCTCAAGGAAGCTCTGAACAAGTCGTGGGTGTTATGCTTATGTCATGCAGACAGTGCCCTTGGTCACACGTGCATGCTGTGCTGCAACAGAGCACTGGCTTGAGAAGAGAAGCCCAGGAATCAGGGGCCTACAGTCTTGTGTCAGGCTCTGCCACTGACTCCTGGAAAGACCCAGCAAAATCACTTGACCTCGGGGGCTTGATTCTCTGTTTTATCTAGAGACAGTGGGCATGAGGCCACTGTTGGAAAATAACAGGCTACCACGATGCTACAGGAACTTAAGATTTTATCTTTAAAAAAAATGGGTTTAAGCGTGCTTTGCTCCCACAGTGCTTTGTTCACGAGATACTTTTTAGAATGCAAAGGCAAAAAACACACAGGAGTTACTGCTCAGGTTTAAATGGGCTAACCGCACAGAACCTACCCGTCGGCCTCCTACTCACTCATGACTTAGCAGCTCTTGAGGGGGCTTTGAGGAGGTGAATACTGAGAACCGTTTGGAAATCAGTCTTCTACAGATGAGAGACCTGAAGCTGAGAAGGAGTAATTAATTGGCTTGCAGCTAGTTAGTGAAAGGTATGATGAAAACCTAGGGCTCTTGACCTCTGGTCTAACGTTCACTGTTAGACACCAGGTGACGGCTTTAGTGAAGATTGGCAGAGTCCAAAAGGCACAATCAGATTCTTTAAAATGAGCCTGGGAATTGAGTTCCCATGATATGTTTTCTAGCTAACCTAAAAACCTTCCAGCTACAATTAAAAATGCTAAGTAGAATACAACAAATATTGTTTTAAATGCAAAGTTAAGCACACAAGAAAAAGTGAAATTTTTAGTTCGTTAGGGCTGCCACAACAAGGTACCACAGGCTGGGGGGCTTAAGCAATGTTAATTCATTTTCTCACAGCTCTGAAGGCAGTCCAAGATCAAGGTGTCGGTATGGTTGGTTTCTTCACAGGCCTCTCTCCTTGGCTTATGAATGGCCACCTATTCACCATGTCCTCACATGGTCTTTGCTCTATAAGTATCCATATCCATATTTCTTTGTCTTCAGGGACACCAGCTATATTGGATTTGGGCCCAGCCTAATGATTTCATTTTAACTTAATTACCTCATTAAAGACCCTACCTCCATGAGTTTTGACAGGGCGAGAGAGAGTCATGGACATATACACACTAACAAACGTGGTGGGGTGGATAGCTGGGGGGAAGCAGCCGCAAGGCACAGGGATATTAGCTCGGGGCTTTGGGACAGCCTGGAGGGGTGGGAGGGGGAGACTGGGAGGGAGGGAGATGCAGGAGGGAAGACACATGGGAGCACATGTATATGTATAGCTGATTCACTTTGTTATAAATCAGAAACTAACACACCATTGTAAAGCAATTATACCCCAATAAAGATGTTAAAAAAAAAAAAAAAAAAAAAAAAAAAAGACCCTACCTCCAAATACAATCACATTCAGAAGATTAGAGGACTAGGGCTTCAACACTAGGGAGGTGTGGGGAGGAGTACAAGGGGAGACAAAATTCAGCCCATAACAGTAATTGACTAGATTCCAAAACTAAAGAGAGACTGAACCAATAATTGTTAGTATGTATCAGCTGCCGTGGCAGATGCCCTGAGTGGGCTGGAGGGGTGAATGCCTCAGTAACAAAGTGTTTTGGCCCTCGTTGGAGACAAGAGGTGAGATCTTGAGCCTAAGCAAGGCAAAGTGTTAGTGCCAAAGTCTTCAAAGGCCTGCACCCCCAGTGAGAACATGGGCTTGAAATAATCTACTCACTGTCACATGGTGACAACATGAAAGTCTAGCTCAACCCGGATTTTGGTAGGATAAGGGAAGGGAAAGCTCCTAAGAACTTGTAACTGGGAGCCTGTTGACCAGCTTGAGGTTAAATTTGATACTCTCAGTATGACCCAAGAAGTTTGAGCTTAGAAATTAAAAATGGTGTGTAAAAAAGTGACTGGATAATGATACCATTAATTTCTAAGCCTCTAGTCTAGAAAACATTATATGACTGTTCTTTAAATTTGGAAGATCTTGCTTATAAAATCATCTGGTCCTGGTGGATGTGTGGGTGTGTGTGTGTGTGTGTGTGTGTGTGTGTGTGTTGGGTAGACTTTTACACTTTCAATTTCATTAATGGTTATATATCTTTTAGATGTCCTATTTATTCTTGAGCCAAAACCAATATTTTCAGTAATTTTTACTTTCTAAATAAAATATATGTTTAGTCCAAGTTTTCAGCTTTGATTGGAATTCCATTGTTTATATTCTATTGTGATTTTTATATCCCTGAACTGTAGCATTCATTTTTATGGCCCCTTTCCATTCTTAGTGATGTTTATTTTTCCCCTCATTTTTCTGGTTAATCTTGCTAGAAGTTTATTTTTTATTAATATTTTTCAAGAATTAGCTCTTGGTTCTTTTGGTGTTCTCTGTTTTCTCTTTCTTATTTCATGGATTTTGGCTTTCAATTTTATTATTTCCTTCCTTCTACTTTTTTTGGTTTAATATGTTTTTCTATTTTCACATATATAGGCCATACATTCTCTGATGCAATTCTGTGTTGTAGCATAAAAGCAGACAATACACAGACAAACGGGCAAAACTATGTTTCAACAAAACTGTACTTAAAAAAACAGACAATGGACCAAAGTCAGCAAGCAGGCCATAGTTTGCTAACCCCTATTCTAGACGATAGAAAAAAGATGAAAATCTCTGCAACTCATTTAATGAGACTATTAATACCTTAGTACCAAAATCAGGCAAGGACAAGAAAGAAAAAGAAAGGTCAATGTTACTTGTGAATACAGAAGTAAAAATCCTACATAAAACATTACCATGCTGAATACAGAAACATAGAAAAGTAATAATACAACATGGTGAAATAAGGATTGTCCCAGGAGTTAAAAGGTCAACTAACATTAGAATACCTATTAATGTATTCCCTACAATTCTAATCAAAATCTCAATAGAGTTTCTTAAACAACTTGGCATGTTGATTCCCCAAATCATTCAGTAGGTCAAAGATGGCCAAAACTGTTTTTAAGGAAAAGAATAAATAAGGTTTTTTTTTTCATAGATATTGATTTACTTTGAGACCATAATAATTTGAACAATGCTATATTGGCTCGCCAAGCCCACATACATATGGGAGCTGGTACATGACAGAGCAGGTATGACAAATCAAGTGGTGAAAAAATACACTATTCAATAAATGATGCTGAACATTTTGCTAATCCATATAGCACAACACAAAAGTAGACCTCCAACTTGTGCATAAAAAATTAATGTCTTAAATGTAAGAAGCAAATCTCTAAAATTTTGGAGAATATTTTTATGACTTCAGGATAAAAATTGATTTCCTAAACAGGACACAAAAAGACAAAGCTATAAGGGAAATTATTAATTTGACTACATTAAAATTAAAAAGTATTATGAAAGGCACAACAAAGAAAGTAGAAAGGCAAGTCACGGGCTGTGAGAAGACTTAAATAATGCATACTCCAAATAAAATTTGTGAAAAAAGAAAAGTATTTCAAGAGAAAAATGTATAATTGATAAGAACTGAGAAATCACAGAAGACAACATCCAAACAGCCAATGAATGTATAAAACAATGATTAACTTCACTAATAATCAGAGAAATTTTATTCATTGAAAATCCCATACAGCTATCAAAATGAGTGAAAATGACAAAATGAAATATAATTTATATCCATCAGAGTAGCAAAATTTTTAAATGTCTAATAAACCTAGCGATCGATGTGTAAGAAAGTAGGAAATTTTTTAAGAGGCATAACTTCACAAGGTCATGCCTAGAGTGTTTTAGATACTTCAAAAAGTGGGAATGCCAAGAAAATGGGAATTCTCCAAAGAGTGGCCACTGGCATACAAATTTGGCCTATTATACCACTGTATCTGGTTTGGTACAAACTATTTACCAGGTTCATAAGAGCAACTCTTTTATGCTATGGGTGGAATGTAAATTGGTTAAACTGCCTTGATAAAGCACTGGATAATATGTAAAAAGGTTGAAGATGTATGTCCAGATAGATACATGATAGATAAATAGATTATGATCCACAATGAGCAGAAATCTACTCCTATTGTCTATCCTAGAAAACTGTTCACAGATATTCACAAAGAAACGGGCTCTTTGTACTCATTACAGTACTGTTTATAATAGAAAAACTGGAAAAATCTAAATGTCAATGAACCAGAGAACAGATTAACTAATTCAAGTGTACAGTGAAATTCTATATAGCTAATAAAATTTAAAAGAGAACTGCATGAGTCAACAGACAGTACTCATAAATATATAAATGTATAATAAAAGCACAAAAACATGCTTGGGAAAAATAAAAATACACTTCTGGAGTATGAGGAAGATGGAAAGTGAGGGGGTAGATTTTTTCTCCATTTGTAATGCTTTATTTTCTACAAAGTAAAAAATAAAAGAGAAAGAGAAATTAGAAGGAAAATACAGCAACAGTTTGATATTTGTTTAATTTTAGTGATGGGTATATGGTATGCACATTATTTGTTTTGACTTTTCAACATGTTTGAAATATTCCATAATTGAAATTAATTTTTAAAGGAGCCTGGGATCAATATATGAGGTTTTAATTTCAAAGTTTCTTATTGAAGTTCTTAATTATTTTCTTTTTAATAAACAAATTTCTAGGGCTTCCCTGGTGGCTCAGTGGTTGGGAGTCCGCCTGCCGATGCAGGGGACGCGGGTTCGTGCCCCGGTCTGGGAGGATCCCACATGCCACGGAGCGGCTGGGCCCGTGAGCCACTGCCGCTGAGCCAGGCTCCAGACGCGGGAGAGGCCACGACAGTGAGAGGCCCGCGTACCGCAAAAAAAATAAAATAAACAAATTTCCCAAAGAAAACTGGCAAAAGAGCAGAAATGAAATACAGAGGAAAGGTTTTTATCAAGGTTGATTTATTCATCCTTCCTACATCTATATTTACCTGGTAAGCAACAGCAATAATGAAAGAGATGAAGAAAGGAAAAGAAGAAGGGAAAGCCCAGTTTGGGTGGTTCTTAGATGGAAAGATGGAGAATCACAAATGGTGAGAGTTCCCCATATCCACAGGAACACAGCAGAGGAGTACAGGTGCTCTTCACAGAATTTTAAGATGGCACCTCTCCTTAGATGACTTGCTTTCATCCCCTCCATGAGGTGCATTTTGATGATAAAGTAATGACCAGGAACCTGCCAGATTTCACAGTCTCTCCCAGGATGGAGCCCCTCACCTGTCCCTTGTCCCTTTTCATCTTCTCTGCACTCTAGCCTGCCTCTCTTGACAGGTTTTACTTAGTTTTATGGATAATTTATGCTTAATATTTGAGCTAAATTTTTTGTATATTATCCTAAATAATTTTCAAGGGTGAATTTATGTAGATGTACGGGTGGATAGATAGATGGACAGAGAGATGACATCTAGGTTAATAGATTTACAGAGAAGAGAAGTAATAAATGTAACAGAAAGATGTTAGATACCACAATTGGGAGCTAAGTCCCCCGACTTCTGGTTTCTGTGAGGTAAGGCTAATCAATCTGGGAAGGAAGGAGGTAAAGTAGCTGGCTCATTTTCTATTTCTATCCCAGTCACTGAAATGAAAGAAGACAGGTGATCCAGAATAGTGGGCTTGTAATCATGCTGATGACCATCTGCCTGGTAGAGAGATGAATAATATTTGCTAGGAGGAAGGTAGTCCTTATCTATAAAATGCTCTTAGCAAGAAGTCTCTGGATTAGGATTGTGAAAGGCAGAATAATGTTTCCCCAAAGATACCCATGCTCTAATTCCCCAAAGGTACAAAGATCAACTTTACTTGGCCAGGAAAGTATTCCACAATGCCTTTCTTACTTCAGGGCTATATTCACATTCTTAGTCTCCTCCAAGGTATAGCCTCTAAAGAATGTCACCATCCTCACAGCCTGCATGACAACATGCTGTTTCACTATATTGACAACATCATGCTAATTGAACCTGATAAGCAGATAACTTCAAGTACCTAAGATGCTCTAGTAAGACAGATGCATGCCAGAGGACCGGCAACAAGCCTGACATCAGGAAACTATCACATTTGTAAAGTCTTCAGGGATTCAGTGGCCTGGGGTACTCCCTCTAAACTAAAAGATAAAACTTATTGTACCTTATACCTCCTACCACTAAGCAAAAGGCTCAGCACTTAGTAGGGATCTTTGGATTTTAGAGGCAACATATGCCAGACTTTGGAAAACTTGTCAAGCAAGTGACTAAACCTACCAGTTTCTTGTATTGTCCAACTCAAAAGAAAGCTCTGCAGCAGATCCAAGCTGCAGTACAAGTGCTCTATTCTCTTGGGCTGTATGATCCAGCAGGTATGACTGTATTAGAGTTCTCTGCGGCTAATGAAGTTGCTATATAGTCTCTAACAAGCCCCAATGGAAGAGTTACAGTACAATCCCTGGGATTCTAGAGCAGGGGCTTGCCCTTACAGCAAAGGACTACCCACCACTCAAAAAAAAGCTCCTGAAGAGCTAACAGGCCCCAGTAGAGATTATGGTCCTGAGCACTGGACTCCACTAACTACACAACTTGAGTTGCCTATTAAGAGCTTTGCTGCTTTTCAAGACTACCGTGCTTAAAAACCGATTATTCCCTACAGCAGAAACTAACACAACATTGTAAAGCAACTATACTCCAATAGAAAAAAAAAACCTGATTATTCCCATAATAAAAAAAAAAGAGCTTTGTGTTTTCTGCTATACCAAGTCATAAGGTCCGCAGCATTCCAAGATACCAAAGAAATGATATATTTGGAATGGAGCGGGTCTAGAAGGCAAGGAAAAATTACATGGTTAAGTGGCTCAGACTCAGGCAATCTATTTCAGTTGCAATACCTTCAATCATCCCACACATACAACCTCAAAGGGGCTTCCCTTTGGATTTGTCTTCCTCATAACGAAGAGCAACAAAGGAAAGATACCAGAACAAAAGAAATTATCTGCCAGAAAGTTAAAGAGGTCAACGTTCTCCCAGATTCTCTTGTCTAATGAAACAATCTCCTACTTGTCCCCGGACTTCTACTTTTGTCCCCCAATAATCTATTCACACAACATTCAGATTATTTTCAAGTGTGTATCAGATTATGTTGCCCTACTCACAAGCCTCTAATGACTGGTCCCCATTGCATTCAGAATAAAACCTCAAGTCCTTACCATCAGCCAATAAGACCTGTATCATCTGGGCCATAACTAGCTCCCTGTCTTGTCTTCTTCACTCCTACTGAGCCACCCTGCCTTCTTACTATTCTTTGAACATGTTGCTTCCTTTGTCTGCAACTTTATTCCCCCATCCTCAACTTTCCACGGCTTGCTCCCTTGCTTGACTTAAATCTCTACTGAAGCGTCCTCTCAGTGAGGTCTTCCCTGACCATCATCTCCATCCACTATCCCTATATTGTTCGTTAGCTTTCCTCGCCACCACTTCTCACTATCAGACTTACATATCATTTGTTTATGTCTCTTCCACAAGAGAAAGCAGCAAATAGCTCTATTAGCTGCTGTACCGGCACCTAGAACAACACCAGAACAGTACCTGAGACGTGGCTGTGGCTCAGTTAACATTCACTGAATGAATGAATGAGTGAATAAATGAATAAATTGGACCCTTCAGAAACATCAGTAGCAAGATTCCATCATCTTTTTCTTTAAGAAGCCCTCCTTCCATTTAAGTTTTGCATTGAGCACAAGGGGCTTGAAAAATCTCTATGATTATATATTTTTTTTAAATGTTGAAATCCCTTTCCTAAAATTACAACATTAATATGCTCTTTGTGATTAATACAATTCAAAAAAATTTAATTATCCCTTTCCAATCTCAGCCTTGCTTCCCACCCCTACCTCAAGACACCAGTGTTAACAACTGATGTGTTTTATTCCATCCCTTTCTCCATGAAAATACCAAGATTTAGTAATTTTTTAAGCATTGTAATCTTAGCTTTTTTAAATGGTATCATACTATATATATTTACTATATTTTTCTCACTTAAGGAAAACAAAACAACAACATTAGGAACCCTTAGGACAACTACATGAGAAACATACAAATATTTATATTTCTATAAACTCATTACAAGATGATCTTCCCAAGATCTCTCAGTGACTTCCAGCTAGAGAATAAGTGCTATACGCATAATGTATTATTTGCTAGAAATGTTTGCAATTTGAAGCCCCAGTTGCCATCTGTGACACAGAAAGATGAGAGCTGAAGAGCACATAGGCTCTTCGAAGCCAAAGTGGATAGTGGCCAAATCACGAGCCCAGACCACACCACACTGTGGAGCTCCAGCTTTGCCAGCTGTGGGTGACAGCAGGTTGCAACTGGTAGCCAATAACTAGACTCTGGCCAGGTTGCTACTGACACCACCTGACTGTGCGTTTAAACAGCTTTCCCCTGCCTCACACCGTCACAGGTCCCCAGACTCCCTGATTCAACGCACAGTCGGAAATTGGAGAAATGCATCCACTTGTGGTGAATTTCATGCTCACTTTATTCAGGTTTTGCAAAGGTCAGTGTCTGGGCTCCCCGCCCAGAGACTTGATTTAATTGGTGAGGACTAGCTGGTTCAGATATATGGTAAGGTTGTAAAACAAAATCCTTGATTTTGAAGGATGTGCATGATACTCTCATAAGTTACAGAGAGATTCTGCATTTTCCCAGGGCTGAATTCAGAGTTTCGCATATTTCGTCCTTGAGCTTACTTATATAATAACTTCCCCAATTTAGACCTCCAGGCTGGAGCCCCAGCAGCAGACTGGTTATGGTCGGGCTCCAAATGGTTACTCCAGAACACATATACCATAAGCATCATCTTTATTACCCCATTCCTCTCATATCCTTTTAGTGAAGGAATGGACAAAATTTGTAAGAATAAGGCACATAGGCATCTGAGGATTTGTGAGTCTGAGCACACCAAGTTTTAAGTTTCATGGGCCTTAGACCATAATTGCTAAGTAAGTACAGGTTGTCCTCACTTCCTCTGCCTAGTCTGGTATTTGATAAGGACCTTCCGGTGAATATATCCCATATCCTACCCACCCTAGACACTAGCCCTTGAAGAGCATTCTGTGGCCAGAGAAAAGTTCAAGCCATATTTGTATAGATTAATGAGTCAGGGGCTATATGGAAAATCATACTGTATTGGTTTATTTTCAAAGAATCCAGTGGAGACCCTTCTGTGATTTCCGTCAAGCCTGCCTTAATAACCTAGAGCCAGGTTAGCACAATGTTTAGCACCAATCAGGGACCAACTGATAACATTAACATGATTCACTAAATAGACTATGCTAGGCATGAAGGAATTCTTTATAACAATTTTAAAATGTGATAGTGACCAATAGCTATTGCCACTGAAAGATGTCTATGGCTTTGCAGTAAGTGAAAAAACAAAACAAGTTACAGAGCTGGAAGTGGAGAGTATGATCCCATTCTTATAAAATTTTACCTGTTTGTATGTGGCTGTGTGTGTATACATATATACAAAGACATGTGGAAGGAGGTCCAGAAAACTCGTTCATTCAACAAATACTTTTCTATGCTAGACATTGTCCTAGGTGCTGAGGATGAGAGCAGAGGACAAACCAAATGTGCATCTTTATGGAGTTAAATTTTATACTAATAAGAAAACAAAAAACAAATAAAGGAAGCACACATAAAACATTTCAAATAGTGGTGGATAGGTGCTTTGGGGAAGAATAAAGCCAAGTACACTGGATTGTGCTTTGTTGCTACCTTGACTGAGGCTAGGAACTACATTTCCCAGAAATCCTTTCCCTCTAGGGCCACTGGTTAGAGATGACCAAGAAGGGAATTACTGTGAGGTTTAGGAGGCAGAAATGACGCAGCGGCCAGTACTTTCCGAAGGCCGTGGCTGCCAGAGTGACCAGCAGATATACATACACCTGTGGCTTCAGCTTCGGGCTCGTCTCCCCACTACGGACCCTGCAGACAAACAGCAGCCATGAGCCAGCCCCCAGCGCTGCACTACAGTTCCCTAAGAGGGATCCTATGACATTCCCTGAGCATTTTTACGCTCCACCCACTTAGATGACCATTTTACACCACTTCTTCTTTCCTCAAACCCTTAACTCTCCTGCTTCCCTATTCCCTCACTTCCTGTTTCACTGAGAAGTGAGAGAAATTCCACACATTCGCATAACTATACCCACTAACAAAGATCATTTGCATCCATATGTTTTGCCTTCCTTCTTATGACAGAAACTGGCTAGAAGTTCATTCATTCTCTTTCCTTCCTGAAAGCACAAAACTGCATTTCTCAGCCTTCCTTCTCACTGGGTTAGAGCACGAATAGAAACCAAAGGAAGAGGGGTGAAAGTAATGTAAGCCATTTCTCCATCTGGCCCCCCAAATCTCTCTTGAGATTCTAGGCTCATACTCCTTCTGGCCCCTGCATGGCTGGAAGTGCAGAAGTCCAGGACTACAGAACCACACCCCAGAAGGAGCTCCAGTTCTAGAAACACCACTTAGAGGGATGCTGCCCAGGAGAGACACCTGACCTGCAGAGGACTATAATATGAGCAAGAAGTACACTACTGATTATTTTATAGCATCTTATGGGTACTACCTGGCTAGTTCACCTTCTGTCTCCGCAGATGAACTGTTCACATTCCTATGGAAGGCAAGCTCCTCCAGCTGTGTGCTAGATCCCATCTTCTCTTGCCTGCTCAAGGGTAAAGCACCAAAGATGCCCTCTCTTGCATCATCAATTTCTCCTCCTCTACTGGGTCAATGCCAGCATACAAACATGCTGTGATATCTCCCATCTTTAACAATGACAAACAGTGCTTTTATCTGGGTGATGAGACTATTAAAAGAAACTTTTACTTTTTGCTTTGTCTCCCTTGAATTGCTTAAATGAATCCTTTTTACAAGAAACAAATACCTCATACCCATTAGGATGGCTACTATAAAAATAAAAATAAAACCAGAAAATAAGTATTGGCAAGGATGTGGAGAAATTGCAACCCAGGTGCACTGCTGGTAGGAATATAAAATCGTGCAGCCACCATGGAAAAGAGTACAGTAGGTCCTCGAAAAACTAAAAATAAAATTACCATATGATCCAACAATTCAACTTCTAGGTACGTACCCAAAAGAATTGAAAGAAGGATCACAACAAGATATTTGCACACCCTGTTCATAGCAGCACTGTTCACAAGAGCCAAAAGGTAGAAACAACCCAAGTGTCCAAATGTCCATTTTTTAAACCTATTTTTTATTTTTCTGGAGGCTGCATTGTGTCTTTGTTGCTGTGCACCGGCCTTCTCTAGTTGTGGCAAGCAGGGGCTACTCTTCACTGTGGTGCATGGGCTTCTCACTGTGGTGGCTTCTCTTCGTTGCGGAGCACAGGCTCTAGACACACGGGCTTCAGTAGTTGTGGCTCACAGGCTCTAGAGCGCAGGCTCAGTAGTTGTGGCATGTGGGCTCAGTAGTTGTGGCTCGTAGGTTCTAGAGCGCAGGCTCAGTAGTTGTGGCACGTGGGCCTAGTTGCTCCGAGGCATGTGGGATCCTCCTGGACCAGGGCTCGAACCCGTGTCCCCTGCATTGGCAGGCGGATTTTTTTTTTTTCAAATGACCAGATATTGAGTTTATTGGGGAAATAGCAGAGGACTTGCAATTCAGAAAGTCAGTTGAGGGTTTGGGCAGCTTTGTTTATGGGCAAGGAGTGAAAAGATGGGGAGTCCAGCCAGAGACCAGGCAGTGAGTTCATTGGCTTGAAGATGGGGAGGGACTCTTGGCAGGTGTTCACTGGTCAGGAGACAGGTTTCCATCTTCTGTAAATCAGGCACTATGGGGAAATCAGTCTCTTGGTTCCTCAGTTTGTTTCCTGGGGGCACGTGCATGAGAGTCTCCATTCCTTCCTCCAGTTCCATTTCAGGCTGAAATCCTCTCATGGTCACTTTCACTGGCTCTGTTGTGTGTGTGTCCAGCATACTTTGTAGATAATGTGGCCAGAACGAATGAAAGTACCGCTATCTACAAGGACATGGCAGGTGGATTCTTAACCACTGTGCCACCAGAGAAGTCCCCCAAATGTCCATTGACAGATGAGTGGCTAAACAAAATATGTTATATACGCACTGTTAACATTAAGTACAAAATGACCAAATCTGAAAATTCCCTGAGCAGACAAAACCATTTAAAACACATAAGTGAAACAAATTGACTTATTCTTTAAAACAACTGGAACTTAACTTGGGCTGCTTCTTGTAGATGGCGATGAAAATCATAATCAAAACTTAAGCTCTGCCCCTCCATCCCCCCCGGCCTGAGTGCGCCAGAGCCCCCGAATCAGCGGCTCCTTTAATCCCGTCCTGTCTGAGCAAAAATCAGATGCCCTCCAGCGACCTAAACGCAGAGGCGGGACCAAATCCAAAGCTGAGCCCCTGTGAGCTGTGAGAACAGAGAAGAGAAAGGGAAATCTCTCCCAGCAGCCTCAGAAGTAGTAGATTAAAGCTCCACAATCAACTTGATGTACCCTGCATCTGTGGAATACATGAATAGACAACGAGTCATCCCAAATTGAGGAGGTGGGCTTCGAGAGGAAGATCTATGATTTTTTCCCCTTTTCCTCCTTTTGTGAATGTGTATGTGTATGCTTCTGTGTGACATCCTGTCTGTATAGCTTTGCTTCCACCATTTGTCCTATGGTTCTATCCGTCCATGGTTTTTTTTTTCTTAATAATTAATTTTAATAACTTTACTATACTTTACCTTCTTTCCTTCCTTCCTTCCTTCCTTCCTTCCTTCCTTCCTTCCTTCCTTCCTTCCTTCCCTCCCTCGCTCCCTCCCTCCTTTAGAAAACGAATCATCCCAAATTGAGGAGGTGGTCTCTGAGAGCAAGATTTATGATTTTTTCCCCTTTACCTCTTTTTGTGAGGGTGTATGTATATGCTTCTGTGTAAGATTTTGTCTGTATAGCTTTGCTTCCAACATTTGTCCTAAGGTTCTATCCATCCCTTTTTTTTTAAAATAATTATTTTTTAATTCAATAACTTTATTATATTTTATTTTACTGTATCTTCTTTCTTTCTGTCTTTTTTCCTTCCTTCCCTCCTTCCTTCCTTCCTCCCTCCCTCCTTTCTTTCCTTCTTTGCTTCTTTCTTTTTCCTTCTTTCTTTCATTCCTTCTTCCTTCCTTCCTTCCTTCCC
Organism: Phocoena phocoena; assembly: GCF_963924675.1. Taxonomy (NCBI): domain Eukaryota; kingdom Metazoa; phylum Chordata; class Mammalia; order Artiodactyla; family Phocoenidae; genus Phocoena; species Phocoena phocoena. The sequence continues at coordinate 93,809,344 of NC_089221.1, read as the reverse complement.
TCCTTTCTTTCTTTCTTTCTTTCTTCATACTTCTACTAATACTCTCTACTTTTTCTCCCTTTTATTCTGAGCCGTGTGGATGAAAGGCTCTTGGTGCTCCAGCCAGGAGTCAGGGCTCTGCATCTGAGATGGGAGAGCCAACTTCAGGACACTGGTCAAAAAGAGACCTCCCAGCTCCACATAATATCAAACGGAGAAAATCTCCCAGAGACCTCCATTTTAACACCAGCACCCAGCTTCACTCAACGACCAGCAAGCTACAGTGCTGGACAACCTATGCCAAACAACTAGCAAAACAGGAACACAACCCCACCCATTAGCAGAGAGGCTGCCTAAAATCATAATAAGTCCACAGACACCCCAAAACACACCACCAGACGTGAACCTGCCCACTAGACAGACAAGATCTAGCCTCATCCACCATAACACAGGCACTAGTCCCCTCCACCAGGAAGCCTAAACAACCCACTGAAACAACCTTAGCCACTGGAGACGGACATCAAAAACAGCGGGAACTACGAGCCTGCAGCCTGCAAAATGGAGACCCCAAACACAGTAAGATAAGAAAAATGAGAAGACAGAAAAACACACAGCAGATAAAGGAGCAAGATAAAAATGCACCAGACCTAACAAATAAAGAGGAAATAGGCAGTCTACCTGAAAAAGAATTCAGAATAATAATAGTAAGGATGATCCAAAATCTTGGAAATAGAATAGAGAAAATGCAAGAAACAGTTAACAAGGACCTAGAAGAAATAAACATGAAACAAGCAACGATGAACAACACAATAAATGAAATTAAAAGTACTCTAGATGGGATCAATAGCAGAATAACTAAGGCAGAAAAACGGATAAGTGATCTGGAAGATAAAATAGTGGAAATAAGTACTGCAGAGCAGAATAAAGAAAAAAGAATGAAAAGAACTGAGGACAGTCTCAGAGACCTCTGGGACAACATGAAATGCACCAACATTCGAATTATAGGGGTTCCAGAAGAAGAAGAGAAAAAGAAAGGGACTGAGAAGATATTTGAAAAGATTATAGTTGAAAACTTCCCTAATATGGTAAAGGAAATAGTTAATCAAGTCCAGGAAGCACAGAGAGTCCCATACAGGATAAATACAAGGAGAAATATGCCAAGACACATATTAATCAAACTGTCAAAAATTAAATACAAAGAAAGCATATTAAAAGCAGCAAGGGAAAAACAACAAATAACACACAAGGGAATCCCCATAAGGTTAACAGCTGATCTCTCAGCAGAAACCCTGCAAGCTAGAAGGGAGTGGCAGGACATACTGAAAGTGATGAAGGAGAAAAACCTGCAGCCAAGACTACTCTACCCAGCAAGGATCTCATTCAGATTTGATGGAGAAATTAAAACCTTTACAGACAAGCAAAAGCTGAGAGAGTTCAGCACCACCAAATCAGCTTTACAACAAATGCTAAAGGAACTTCTCTAGACAAGAAACACAAGAGAAGGAAAAGACCTATAATAACGAACCCAAAACAATTCAGAAAATGGGAATAGGAACATACATATTGATAATTACCTTAAAAGTAAATGGACTAAAAGCTCCCACCAAAAGACATAGATTGGCTGAATGGATACAAAAACAAGACCCTTATATATGCTGTCTACAAGAGACCCACTTCAGACCTAGAGACACATATAGACTAAACGTGAGGGGATGGAAAAAGATATTCCATGCAAATGGAATCAAAAGAAAGCTGGAGCAGTGATTCTCATATCAGACAAAATAGACTTTAAAATAAAGACTATTACAAGAGACAAAGAAGGACACTACATAATGATCAAGGGATCAATCCAAGAAGAAGACAGAACAATTGTAAATTTTTATGCACCCAACATAGGAGCACATCAATACATAAGGCAACTACTAACAGCCATAAAAGGGGAAATCGACAGTAACACATTCATAGTAGGGGACTTTAACACCCCACTTTCACCCATGGACAGATCATCCAAAATGAAAATAAATAAGGAAACACAAGCTTTAAATGATACATTAAACAAGATGGACTTAATTGATATTTATAGGACACTCCATCCAAAAACAACACAATACACATTTTTCTCAAGTGCTCATGGAACATTCTCCAGGATAGATCATATCTTGGGTCACAAATCAAGCCTTGGTAAATTTAAGAAAATTGAAATTGTATCAAGTATCTTTTCCGACCACAACGCCATGAGACTAGATATCAATTACAGGAAAAGATCTGTAAAAAATACAAACACATGGAGGCTAAACAATACACTACTTAATAATGAAGTGATCACTGAAGAAATCAAAGAGGAAATTAAAAAATACCTAGAAACAAATGACAATGGTGACACAACGACCCAAAACCTATGGGATGCAGCAAAAGCAGTTCTAAGGGGGAAGTTTATAGCAATACAAGCCCACCTTAAGAAGCAGGAAACATCTCGAATAAACAACCTAACCTTGCACCTCAAGAAATTAGAGAAAGAAGAACAAAAAAACCCCAAAGCTAGCAGAAGGAAAGAAATGATAAAAATCAGATCAGAAATAAATGAAAAAGAAATGAAGGAAACAATAGCAAAGATCAATAAAACTAAAAGCTGGTTCTTTGAGAAGATAAACAAAATAGATAAAACACTAGCCAGACTCATCAAGGAAAAAAGGGAGAAGACTCAAAACAACAGAATTAGAAATGAAAAAGAAGTAACAACTGACACTGCAGAAATAAAAAAGATCATGAGAGATTACTACAAGCAACTCTATGCCAATAAAATGGACAATCTGGAAGAAATGGACAAATTCTTAGAAATGCACAACCTGCCAAGACTGAATCAGGAAGAATAGAAAATATGAACAGACCAATCACAAGCACTGAAATTGAAACTGTGATTAAAAATCTTCTAACAAACAAAAGCCCAGGACCAGATGGCTTCACAGGCGAATTCTATCAAACATTTAGAGAAGAGCTAACACTATCCTTCTCAAACTCTTCCAAAATATAGCAGAGGGAGGAACACTCTCAAATTCCTTCTACGAGGCAACCATCACCTTGATACCAAAACCAGACAAGGATGTCACAAAGAAAGAAAACTACAGGCCAATATCACTGATGCACATAGATGCAAAAATCTTCAACAAAATACTAGCAAACAGAATCCAACAGCACATTAAAAGGATCATACACCATGATCAAGTGGGGTTTATTCCAGGAATGCAAGGATTCTTCAATATACGCAAATCTATCAATGTGATAAACCATATTAACAAACTGAAGGGGAAAAACCATATGATCTTCTCAATAGATGCAGAGAAAGCTTTTGACAAAATTCAACACCCATTTATGATAAAAACCCTGCAGAAAGTAGGCATAGAGGGAACTTTCCTCAACATAATAAAGGCCATATATGACAAGCCCACAGCAAACATCATCCTCAATGGTGAAAAACTGAAAGCATTTTCACTAAGATCAGGAACAAGACAAGGTTGCCCACTCTCACCACTATTATTCAACATAGTTTTGGAAGTTTCAGCCACAGCAATCAGAGAAGAAAAGGAAATAAAAGGAATCCAAATCGGAAAAGAAGAAGTAAAGCTGTCACTGTTTGCAGATGACATGATACTATACATAGAGAATTCTAAAGATGCTACCAGAAAACTACTAGAGCTAATCAATGAATTTGGTAAAGTAGCAGGATACAAAATTAATGCACAGTGGGCTTCCCTGGTGGCGCAGTGGTTGAGAGTCCGCCTGCCGATGCAGGGGACACGGGTTCGTGCCCCGGTCTGGGAGGATCCCACATGCCGCGGAGCGGCTGGGCCCGTGAGCCATGGCCGCTGAGCCTGCGCGTCCGGAGCCTGTCCTCCGCAACGGGAGAGGCCACAACAGTGAGAAGGCCCGCGTAACGCATAAAAAAAAAAAAAAAAAAAAAAAAAAATTAATGCACAGAAATCTCTGGCATTCCTATACACTAATGATGAAATATCTGAAAGTGAAATCAAGAAAACACTCCCATTTACCACTGCAACAAAAAGAATAAAATATCTAGGAATAAACCTACCTAAGGAGACAAAAAACCTGTATGCAGAAAATTATAAGACACTGATGAAAGAAATTAAAGATGATACAAATAGATGGAGTGGTATACCATGTGCTTGGATTGGAAGAATCAACATTGTGAAAATGACTCTCCTACCCAAAGCAATCTATAGATTCAATGCAATCCCTATCAAACTACCACTGGCATTTTTCACAGAACAAGAACAAAAAATTTCGCGATTTGTATGGAAACACAAAAGACCCTGAATAGCCAAAGCAATCTTGAGAACGAAAAAAGGAGCTGGAGGAATCAGGCTCCCTGACTTCAGACTATACTACAAAGCTACAGTAATCAAGACAGTATGGTACTGGCACAAAAACAGAAAGATAGATCAATGGAACAGGATAGAAAGCCCAGAGATAAACCCACGCACAGATGGACACCTTATCTTTGATAAAGGTGGCAGGAATGTACAGTGGAGAAAGGACAGCCTCTTCAATAAATGGTGCTGGGAAAACTGGACAGGTACATGTAAAAGTATGAGATTAGATCACCCCCTAACACCATACACAAAAATAAGCTCAAAATGGATTAAAGACCTAAATGTAAGGCCAGAAACTATCAAACTCTTAGAGGAAAACATAGGAAGAACACTCTATGACATAAATCACAGCAAGATCCTTTCTGACCCACCTCCTAGAGTAATGGAAATAAAAACAAAAATAAACAAATGGGACCTAATGAAACTTCAAAGCTTTTGCACAGCAAAGGAAACCATAATCAAGACCAAAAGACAACCCTCAGAATGGGAGAAAATATTTGCAGATGAAGCAACTGACAAAGGATTAATCTCCAAAATTTACAAGCAGCTCATGCAGCTCAATAACAAAAAAACAAACAACCCAATCCAAAACTGGGCAGTAGACCTAAATAGACATTTCTCCAAAGAAGATATACAGAATGCCAACAAACACATGAAAGAATGCTCAACATCATTAATCATTAGAGACATGCAAATCAAAACTACAATGAGATATCATCTCACACCAGTCAGAATGGCCATCATCAAAAAATCTAGAAACAAGAAATGCTGGAGAGGGTGTGGAGAAAAGGGAACACTCTTGCACTGCTGGTGGGAATGTGAATTGGTTCAACCACTATGGAGAACAGTATGGAGGTTCCTTAAAAAACTACAAATAGAACTACCATATGACCCAGCAATCCCACTACTGGGCATATACCCTGAGAAAACCAAAATTCAAAAAGAGTCATGTACCAAAATGTTCATTGCAGCTCTATTTACAATAGCCTGGAGATGGAAACAACCTAAGCGCCCATCATCGGATGAATGGATAAAGAAGATGTGGCACATATATACAATGGAATATTACTCAGCCTTAAAAAGAAATGAAATTGAGCTATTTGTAATGAGATGGATAGACCTAGAGTCTGTCATACAGAGTGAAGTAAGTCAGAAAGAAAAAGACAAATACCGTATGCTAACACATATATATGGAATTTAAGGAAAACAAATGTCATGAAGAACGTAGTGGTAAGACAGGAATAAAGACGCAGACCTACTGGAGAAAGGACTTGAGGATATGGGGAGGGGGAAGGGTGAGCTGTGACAGGGAGAGGGAGAGGCATGGACATATATACACTAACAAACGTAAGGTAGATAGCTAGTGGGAAGCAGCCGCATGGCACAGGGATATCCGATCGGTGCTTTGTGACTGCCTGGAGGGGTGGGATAAGGAGGGTGGGAGGGAGGGAGACGCCAAGAGGGAAGAGATATGGGAACATATGTATATGTATAACTGATTCACTTTGTTATAAAGCAGAAACTAACACACCATTGTAAAGCAATTATACCCCAATAAAGTTGTTAAAAAAAAAAAACGTAAGCTCTTCCCCCAATGGGCATGAGGTAATGACTTTTAACCATTCCCCTATCACCAGGAACTCTAATGCTATAACCAATCTTTGTAAAGAATAAACACCCTCTGCATTTTCACTATATAAGCTGGTTTTATAGCAATATACCTCTGAGCTTCATTCACCCTTGGTGTGAGAACTCCCAGTTTGTGAACTGTTTTATATACACAATAAACTCTTACTAAATACAAAAAAAAAAGAAAAAGAAAAAACAAACAAAACTGAAAAAAAAAATTTACCACCTCTGAAGAAGTTCTGCTGGATACGTGACATTACCAATGATTTCCCCTTTCTTTCCTGTGCTGGGCATTCCCTGGGGCTCCTCCATTCACAAATCAGAGTTCCTAGAGCCTGACTCCCAGAACCTTCTTGCTGCAGTCTCTCCATCCAGCATTCACAAAGAATGTTCAGAAAATGGAAATAAGACACAGTCCCTTCTGAGAGCTAGTATTCCCTATCCACAGTGTAAAACAGGTGACATGCATCACACTCTGCTCCTTCTTCTCTAACCAGTGGTACCTTCCCTTCACCATGTCTCCTTCTTTTCTATCCCTTCTCCATCACAACCATATATGTGATTTCATATATATATATATATATATATATATATATATATATATATATGATTTCAGTAATTTACTTCTCATCACTTTCAAGTAAATTCTATTTAATTCCATCCAAATGGATGAATTCTCTCTCCTTGGGTTTACAACCTAACCCTTTGACACATCTAGCTCTTGAAAAATAAAAAGACTTTTTATTTCCCAGGCTTAATTTTAAAACTCTAAAGTGTTTTCTAAACAGAAACAAATTGGTTCCTTCACATATCCATTTCAGTAATGGACATCGGCAGCTGTTTGTATACACACTTAATTCACAAAAGCATTTCTTCGGGGAGAATTTTTAACTGCCTGCCAGTCCTGAAATCAAGCTTTTCTGCTCCATTTGGATGGGGATCGAGGCTTCTGCAGTTTTCCTCAATGTTTTACTGTAGGCTGAGCAGGGCCCAAGGTACAGATTGACCGGTTACTGCAGAAATTCTGAAGAATGACAGCCTGGCACCCACCCTCCACTTGTTATTTAGCTAGAAGTCTATCTGCTGTCAGTCTTCAGGGGTATAGGACAGCTTCAGGACAAAACAAGTCCGACAATACCCTGCTGCCCTGAAGGATCCTGCTGTCAAGGGTGACTCTGGGCCACACCAAATATCACCCCTAAGGAGAAAAACAAGAATCTGGAGAGCAGAGGTGGCAGCTGCCTCTATTTCAGTGACATTCTTTTTCATAATATTATTGGCTAAAACTTCAGGTTTAAAAAAAAAAAGCCTGTAAGGTTAAAACACTCTTCAATGTGTTTTACTATCTGCATTTAATTTGCTTCAATTTAAACTCAGAAAAGAGTTTAATTAGAACCATGGAACCTTATCCAGTATACTATGGGGGGCAAGAAATTGTATCTTCACCACGTGCTTCCGAGTTTCCGTCCAGCAGAGATGATTACTCCAAATGCAGGGGCAGACACTCTCATGTAAAACACCAGAGAAATATGCCTACAGGTCCCCAGGTTCCTTACTAAAGAGAGTTAATCAATTTCCATTCAGTCAATCAACAGGTATGAACTGAACACCAGCCATGTGCTGAAAATGAGGATTTGGAAGAAACAAAGCTTTGAGTTGGATTTGAATTAGAAACAACCAGGGGCATCTTTATTCCAATACCTGCAGCTGCAGGGGAAAAAAGCAAGCAGAACTGATTTCTCTCCTCCCAGAGTTTTATGGAATGTAGTTATATATTAGGAGAACAAAGAAGGGAAAGCGAAAAAAAGCTAGAGAGGTAGGTCATTTACAGCTCACATATAATATGGCATCTATAGTGTACTATTTCTTACAATAAACACATACTATTATTCCAAGTAAACATAATATCTTCTACAAACTTTTGGCTTTAAGACAAGCCTGGGGATTAAGAGCTAGATTCTCTAGTTGAGACAGGTTCTGTTGCTGCCTCAACAGGGCCACAATTTGACCTTAAGAGTCTCTACCTCTTTGCATTGAATGTCGGGAAAACACCACAGAGAAGACAAATTTAATCTTATCTAAGTCTTCTCAGCCTAATTAATCAATTAATATGATTCTGGGTTTAGCTCACCAAGTCAAAGACTCCCTTCAACCTTCACCATCCTTGTCAGTGCCCAGAAAGTTAATTTAAACCACCTGAATACACAAAGTAATGTAGCCCTGGGCAATGGCTTCCTTTGCAAATCTCAATACCCATAACTGGCTTCTAGTCAGGGCTAAGCAAGAAGAGGCTTACATACAATTTCATTTCCCAGTTCTCCTCTCAAACAAAAGATATTCCACTTTCTGCTTCCACAGATTCTGATTCTGTATCCTGAACAATATACAAGCTCAGGGCTTGTTCCCCAACCTTAAGAAGCTCTGAAAAAAAAAAAAAAACTAACATATTTAAGACAATGGGAAGTCAATTAAGGATTTAACTGCAGAGCCCTGAGTAAAATAGGAAATCAGAATAAAGGGATTCCAGTGTGGCTAGAAGAGGTGGGAAAGAGGGTATTTGAGCTGTGGATTCAAGTGTGGAGAAGGGAGCAGTGAATAAAGCAGACAAAAACTTCCCTTTTAGGGAGCTAATGTTGTGAAATGGAGTGCAGAGTGGCAAGAAAAAAGAGATTAATGGGCACATTTTATAATCTCTTAAATAATCATAAACACTTGGGAGAAAAATAATAAGAGAGAGGATAGCAATTTTAGGTGGTGTCCAGAGATAGCCTCAGTGAGAAAGTGTCATTTGAGTAAAGATCAGAAAGAAGCAAGTGGGTGGCCATGTGATAATCTAGGCAGATGGTAGAGCATGGCCGAGACACTGAGAAACAGCAAGAAAGCAGTGTGACTGGGGCAGATTAGGAAAGGAGAAAACAGCGGATGGAGCGTGTCTGACACTAACTGCCTCCTTGAATGCAAAACTGTTTTTCACTCATACATATACAGCAGAGAATTTTGTTCGGTTTCAGCTCTGCTGGCCTAGCAGCATGATTCCTAGTAGTAATGCATCTACTTTCATAAAACAAATGCATTGTGAAGTTCACTACAGGGAGACTTTACTGTGTCAAGGCCCAACATTTTGAAATAGGAGAGTTTTGAAATATCTTCATTGTTTAGAGCCAACCTAGGAAATCACTGGGACCTTGAAACCTGGCATTTCTTCCCCACATGCCCTTCAACCTAACCCCTATAGCCGCTATAGGGGAGGAAAAAATTCTTTTTCCTTTTACCCTCCTAGATTCTCAAGCTGGGGCTCTGTAAAATTAAATTGACAAAAGACAGATTAAAAGGAGAAAAACAAACAGAAGTTTATTAACATGTACATCACAAATACACATGGAAGTATGCAGTAACCCAAAGGGATGCTTAGAATTGGGGTATATATAGCATCTTAACAAAAGAACAATACGTTTGTAGAAAAGTGACAAGACAAAGGAAAAGGGTTGTCAGTTTTCAAGGCAGCAACAGTGGGAAGGTAAATATATAGGGGAAACTAGTAGAAAAAAGATCATTTGTCCAAGTCCATCTCAGGGCCAGATTTCCTCCTTCATCATGGCCATAAAACTTTCAGGACGAGGAGATTTATGGCAGCTCTCATTTTTCAGTAGTTTTTGCCTTTAGTCAGATAAAAAAAAAGCTCTGAGAAGATGCTTTTTTGTGTTTGTTGATTCTCATTTGCCTCCAGCTCAAAATAACCCTCATGCCAAATGGCATATTTGGGAGTGGCATATTCTGGTCCCCTATACTAGCAGAATGGGAACCCAAATCCTACTGCTCTGTTGCTGTACCTTTATCAATTCAGATTCTTGCCGCTCACACACACAGGTGCTAAGTCCCTTAGCTCAGTAAATCTTGCTGATTCTGCACTAAGCTTAACAAGCTCTCTCAGGGCCTGGTCTGTGGTGATTTATACACTGGCAACTTAAAATGTTCCCTAGCATTTCTGTTCTTTCAACCAGATCTCTACAGACTCTTTCTCCATGCAAATTTAACTGGCTGTTAGACAAAGTAACAAGCATGAAGTTATAGGAAGGCCATTCAAAGTAGGTTGAGTTCCTCAAAAACACTCCTTTTGGCGGAGGCTGGGTGGCATGCATTTAAATTATCACTGCATTTCCCCTCACTTACCAGATTAGGTCAGAGAGTTTTTGGTGTTAGCAGAAACGCTACCAAAATCCTGGGTGACTTTCAGTGGTAAGACAGATATTTCAGGAGAGAACATTCTTTCCTGTCCTGAAGAAATGGAAACTTTTTAATTACCCTAGTGAGGGAAGGAAGCTGTTCTGACCAAGTTCTCACAAGTCTCACAAGTCATTGGTTACTACAACTTTCAATTTATTTATCGAACATATATTTAGTGAAGTTCACTCTACCAAAATAGCCCAAAGCTAAACTCAAGTCCCCAGTAGAAATGTAAAGTTCATAATCCACGATGAAATGTCTACTGTCCTTCCTAAACTGCTTGGGGACAATATTCCAAGCTTTGTTAGAACTGAAGATTTTCACCTGGAACCCAGTTAAAGGGAGGCACTGATCAGAACAATCAATGGAGGCCTTGCTTCCCCTTCTCCCACCTTTCAGTTCTCCCAGCTTATGAGCTAATTGGGAAAGTAATATATAGAATCATGAAAGTTTTTTTTTTTTTTTTTGCCTACGCAGGCCTCTCACTGCTGTGGCCTCTCCCGTTGCGGAACACAGTCTCCGGATGCGCAGGCTCAGCGGCCATGGCTCACGGGCCCAGCCGCTCCGCAGCATGTGGGATCCTCCTGGACCAGGGCACTAACCCGTGTCCCCTGCATCGGCAGGCAGACTCTTAACCACTGCGCCACCAGGGAAGCCCATCGTGAAAGTTTTAAAAACATATGCACACTAAATAATGACCTAAGACAACAATATAATAGAAACCACAAGATAATGTAATGGGTCAGAAACATAATATTCATAGGAGGAAGAGATCTCTGTGGGTTGGTATATAGGTGGGGTATCATGGTGGAGGTGTGGGAAATTCAACTGGTTGCAAAAAGTCCAGAAAGTGCAGGCAAAGCATCAAGGAGAACTGTTCATAAAGGGGCAGGTAATGACCCCTCCCCCAGGAGACTGAGGAAATACCTGGGGAAACTTGGGACTATCCCCAAGAATGGGCAAGCCCCCTGCCTTTTAATGGTAGGCAGGAGTCAACCCTCCTGTGATACCCACTAAGTGCCACACTAGGGAGAATTGTTCCTCCCCAAACTCCACCAGCACCTCTCAGTTGAGAAACATTACAGCAGCAAAAGGAAATGTTCTAGGACTACGAGTTTACATTTTAGATAGTAACAAGCAAGCCATTAAATGTTTTGGAGCAAACAGATAACTCTTTCCCACTCACCTTCCAAAAATGTATAAAGCATCCCAAAAAAGTTTGTGGAACACTGCAAGATTTTCCTCTGTGGTAAACCAACGCTGAATCACCATCTAAAGGACCCTAAGGGTTCAGGCCAGCAAATGTCTCCTTAAACACACAGTCGCCAACCATCTTTTAGCTTGTACCTTTAATTAACATATTTAATGTACTATGATTACTGTTTAAAAATACAGAAAATGTAAAATGTAAGGATAAGATAAAAAGTGAATAGACATTTCTAACTTTCTCTTGACACCATACAGAACCTAGATCTACAGATTGACTTTCTTTTTCAGGCAGGAATGGCAAAGCACTCGCAGTGTCCTCAGAGGAGAGCTAGGGATTCCCTAGCAAGGTGTAATCTGATCCACTTGCCCCATGGAAGTGTGAAGGATTAAAGGCACCATGGATCCCAAGGAAGTTGTAATAGCAAGAAGCAGAGACCCTGCCTGGTAGGCTGAGCAGTAAGAATTCGATGACCACAGGAAGATTGCCCATGGCAAGACAAAAATGTTATTTTTTGAAATTCAGGTGCTATGAGTTGAGTTCATCATGACTGTAGTCCATAGCATATGATCATCATAGGTTGGCATGAGCCTCCTCTATTGTTTTTGTTCGTTTAAAATCTATATTTTTTATATATAAGAAGTTTTATTTTAGAAAAATGCTGTTACTTTGTTACTTAATACGACATGCTTTTATAATCCATACACGTTGCATCTGTACACCTAGTCCATGACTTTTAGCAATGCAAAGCACCCCACAGAGTATACCCACCTCATTTTGCCTTTCAACTCCTCCAGCAGTAGGCTTCCAAACTGCCTTCAACTCCCCGGTAAAGGAAACCAGAGTATGCCACCCAGAACAATAACTCTTTGAGGTAAAAAATTATTTTCAGCTGAAGGCAATTAAGAAGCAGCAACTACAGAAGAAGCTTCTGCTTTTCCACCTAAAGTTAAAATAAATTCTCCTTTTACTGGGGACAGACTCTTGTCGGGCCAGAGACCCCACCAGAGGAACCTGAAAACACATCTTACTACATTAGTTTCCTTCTATCCATTCACCTTCCCACAGTTTTCTGCCCTTGGAAGCCTAAAACTGCTTTCCTTTGTCTTGTCACTTCTTACAAATGTATTGTTCTTTGTTACAGATGTTACATAAGCCGAAATTTTAAGCTACAACTTTGAGTTACTTTTCGTTTAGTTTTCTCCTGCATGATAAGCGCTTCACGTGTTAACAAATGGTTTGTTTTTCTCTTGTTAATCTGTCATTTTGTTAAAGAGTTCCAGCTGAAAACCTAAGATGGGTAGAGGTAAAGTTTTGCCTCCCCTTCGTCATCATCTCTGACAACACAACCACGAACACGCTGCTGCAGGCCCCCTCTGCTATATAATTAAGAGGGGCATTCCTGGGTCATAGGGTAAAATAGCATGTGTCTCAACTACACGTGAAGGTGAGGAGTGGAGAAAGTGTTACTTTAGTAATTATTATGAACAAAATGAATTATTATGAAGACCAATCAATTGTTTGAGAAATTCCACATTGGCATCCTCTCCATCCGGAAGGATGGAGAACACGCAGCTGCTTGCAGTGTACAATGATGGGAGAAAGGAGGACACTTTCAAGATGGCGGAAGAGTAACATGTGGAAGTCACCTTCCTCCCCACAGATACATCAGAAATACATCTACACGTGGAACAACTCCTACAGAACACCCACTGAACGCTGGCAGAAGGCCTCAGACTTCCCAAAAGGCAAGAAACTCCACACGTACCTGGGTAGGGCAAAAAAAAAAACAGAGACAAAGAATAGGGACGGGACCTGGACCAGTGGCAGGGAGCTGTGAAGGAGGAAAGGTTTCCACACACTAGGAAGCCCCTTCGCGGGCGGAGGCTGCGGGTGGTGGAGAGGGAAAGCTTCGGAGCCGCGGAGGAGAGCTCAGCCACAGGGGTGCGGAGAGCAAAGAGGAGAGATTCCCGCAGAGAGGATAGGTGCCGACCGGCACTCACCAGCCCGAGAGGCTTGTCTGCTCACCCGCCGGGGTGGGCGGGGCAGGGAGCTGAGGCTTAGACTTCGGTCGGAGCGCAGGGAGAGGACTGGGGTTGGCGGCGTGAACACAGCCTGCAGGGGGCTAGTGCGCCACGGCTAGCCAGGAGGGAGTCCAGGAAAATGTCTGGACCTGCCTAAAAGGCAAGAGACGATTGTTTTGGGGTGTGCAAGGAGAGGGGATTCAGAGCACCACCTAAACGAGCTTCAGAGATGGGCGCGAGCCGCGGCTATCAGCACAGACCCCAGAGACAGGCATGAGATGCTAAGGCTGTTGCTGCCACCACCAAGAAGCCTGTGTGCAAGCACAGGTCACTATCCACACCTCCCCTCGTGGGAGCCTGTGCAGCCCACCACGGCCAGGGTCCTGTAATCCAGGGACAACTTCCCCGGGAGAACGCACGGTGCTCCTCAGGCTGCTGCAATGTCACGCCGGCCTCTGCAGCCGCAGGCTCGCCCCGCACTCCGTACCCCTCCCTCCCCCTGGCCTGAGTGAGCCAGAGCCCCCTAATCAGCTGCTTCTTTAACTCCGTCTTGTCTGGACGAAGAACAGACGCCTTCAGGGGACCTACACACAGAGGCGGGGCCAAATCCAAAGCTGAGCCCCAGGAGCTGTGCGAACAAAAAAGAGAAAGGGAAATCTCTCCCAGGAGCCTCAGGAGCAGCGGATTAAATCTCCACAGTCAACTTGATGTACCCTGCATCTGTGGAATACCTGCACAGACAACAAATCATCCCAAAATTGAGGCGGGGGACTTTGGGACCAACAATATATATATATTTTTTACTTTTTCTCTTTTTGTGAGTGTGTATGTGTATGCTTCTGTGTGTGATTTTGTCTGTATAGCTTTGCTTTCACCATTTGTCCTAGGGTTCTGTCAGTTTCTCTTTTTTTTTTTTTTTAGTATAGTTTTTAGCGCTTGTTATCATTGGTGGATTTGTTTTTTGGTTTGCTTGCTCTCCTTTCTTTTTCTTTTTTTCTTTTCTTTTTTTTTTTTTTTTTGCGGTATGCGGGCCTCTCACTGTTGTGGCCTCTCCTGTTGTGGAGCACAGGCTCTGGACACACAGGCTCAGCGACCATGGCTCACGGGCCTAGCCACTCCACGGCATGTGGGATCTTCCCGGACCAGGGCACAAACCCGTGTCCCCTGCATCGGCAGGCAGACTCTCAACCACTGCACCACCAGGGAAGCCCCGCTTTCTTTTTTTTATTACTTCTTAATATTTTTTTATTTCTAATAATTATTTTTTATTTTAATAACTTTATTTTATTTTTTCCTTCTTTCTTCTATTCTCCCTTTTATTCTGAGCCTCGTGGCTGACAGAGTCTTGGTGCACCAGCCAGGTGTAAGGTCTGTGCCTCTGAGGTGGGAGAGCCAAGTTCAGGACATTGCTCCATCAGAGACCTCCCAGCTCCACATAATATCAAATGGCGAAAGCTCTCCCTGAGATCTCAATCTCAATGTTAAGACTCAGCTCCACTCAACAACCAGGAAGCTACAGTGCTGAACACCCTATGCCAAAAAACTAGCAAGACAGGAACACAACCCCACCCATTAGCAGAGAAGCTGCCTAAAATCATAATAAGGTCACAGACACTCCAAAATACACCACTGGATCTGGTCCTGGCCACCAGAAAGACAAGATCCAGCTTCATCCACCACAACACAGGCACCAGTCCCCTCCACCAGGAAGCCTACACAATCCACTGAACCAACCTTAGCCACTGGGGACAGAAACCAAAAACAACGGGAACTATGAACCTGCAGCCTACCAAAAGGAGACCACAAACACAGTAAGTTAAGCAAAATGAGAAGACAGAGAAACACACAGCAGATGAAGGAGCAAGATAAAAACCCACCAGACGAAACAAATGAAGAAGAAATAGGCAGTATACCAGAAAAAGAATTCAGAGTAATGATAGTAAAGATGATCCAAAATCTTGGAAACAGAATGGAGAAAATACAAGAAGCATTAAACAAGGACCTAGAAAAACTAAAGAGCAATCAAACAGTGATGTACAACACAATAAATGAAATTTAAAATTCTCTAGAAGGAATCAATAGCAGAATAACTGAGGCAGAAGAGCAGATAAGTGACCTGGAAGATAAAATAGTGGAAATAACTACTGCAGATCAGAATAAAGAAAAAAAAAAAGAAAAGAAATGAGGACAGTCTCAGAAACCTCTGGGACAACATTAGACGCACCAACATTCGAATAATGGGGTCCCAGAAGAAGAAGAGAAAAAGCAAGGGACTGAGAAAATATTTGAAGAGATTATAGTTGAAAACTTCCCTAATATGGGAAAGGAAATAGTTAATCAAGTCCGGGAAGTACAGAGTCCCATACAGGATAAATCCAAGGAGAAACACACCAAGACATACATTAATCAAACTATCAAAAATTGAATACAAAGAAAAAATATTGAAAGCAGCAAGGGAAAAACAACAAATAACATTCAAGGGAATCCCCATGAGGTTAACTGCTGATCGTTCTCAATGGTGAAAAACTGAACCCATTTCCACTAAGATCAGGAAGAAGACAAGGTTGCCCACTCTCACCACTCTTATTCGACATAGTTTTGGAAGTTTTAGCCACAGCAATCAGAGAGGAAAAAAGAAATAAAAGGAATCCAAATCAAAAAAGAAGAAGTAAAGCTGTCATTGTTTGCAGATGACATACTATACATAGAGAATCCTAAAGACTCTACCAGAAAACTACTAGATCTAATCAATGAATCTGTTAAAGTAGCAAGATAAAAAATTAATGCACAGAAATCTCTTGCATTCCTATAAAGATGAAATATTTGAAAGAGAAATTAAAGAAACACTCCCATTTACCACTGCAGCAAAAAGAATAAAATACCTAGGAATAAACCTCCCTAAGGAGACAAAAGACCTGTATGCAGAAAACTATAGGACACTGATGAAAGAACCAACAGATGGAGAGATATACCATGTTCTTGGTTTGGAAGAATCAACATTGTGAAAATGACTATACAATCCAAAGCAATCTACAGATTCAATGCAATCCCTATCAAACTACCAATGGCATTTTTCAAAGAACTAGAACAAAAAATTTCACAATTTGTATGGAAACACAAAAGACCCCGAATAGCCAAAGCAATCTTGAGAAAGAAAAACGGAGCTGGAGGAATCAGGCTCCCTGACTTCAGACTATACTACAAAGCTACAGTAATCAAGACAGTATGGTACTGGCACAAAAGCAGAAATATAGATCAATGGAACAGGATAGAAAGCCCAGATATAAACCCACACACATATGCTCACCTTATCTTTGATAAAGAAGGCAAGAATATACAATGGAGAAAAGACAGCCTCTTCAATAAGTGGTGCTGGGAAAACTAGACAGCTACATGTCAAAGAATGAAATTAGAACATTCCCTAACACCCTACACAAAAATAAACTCAAAATGGATTAAGGACCTAAATGTAAGGCCAGACACTACAATACTCTTAGAGGAAAATATAGCAGAACACCCTATGACATAAATCACAACAAGATCCTTTTTGACCCACCTCCTAGAGAAATGGAAATAAAAACAAAAATAATCAAATGGGACTTAATGAAATTTAAAAGCTTTTGCACAGCAAAGGAAACCATAAACAGGATGAAAAGACAACCCTCAGAATGGGAGAAAATCTTTGCAAATGAAGCAACTGAAGAAGGATTAATCTCCAAAATTTACAAGCAGCTCATGAAAAAAACAAACCACCCAATCCAAAAATGGGCAGAAAACCTAAATAGACATTTCTCCAAAGAAGATATACAGATTGCCAACAAACACGTGAAAGATGCTCAACATCACTAATCATTAGAGAAATGCAAACCAAAACTTCAGTGAGGTATCACGTCACACCAGTCAGAATGGCCATCATCAAAAAATCTACAAAGAATAAATGCTGTAAAGGGTGTGCAGAAAAGGGAACCCTCTTGAAGTGTTGGTGGGAATATAAATTGATACAGCCACCATGGAGAACAATATGGAGGTTCCTTAAAAAACTAAAAATAGAACAAACATATGATCCAGCAATCCCACTACTGGGCATATATACCCTGAGAAAACCATAATTCAAAAAGAGTCATGTACCACAGTGTTCACTGCAGCACTATTTACAATAGCCAGGACATGGAAGCAACTTAAATGTCTATCGACAAATGAATGGATATAGAAGATGTGGCACATATATACAATGGAATATTACTCAGCCATTAAAAGGAACAAAATTGAGTTATTTGTAGTGAGGTGGATGAATATAGTCTCTCACACAGAGTGAAGTAAGTCAGAAAGAGAAAAACAAATACCGTATGCTAACACATATATATGGAATCTAAAAATATATATATATATATATATATATGGCTATGAAGACCCTAGTGGCAGACAGGAATAAAGCAATTATACTAACACACCACTGTAAAACAATTATACTCCAATAAAGATGTTTAAAAAAAGGTAAATACAAGAAGAAATAACAAACAGAACTAAAAGTGGTTGACTTGGGAAAGAGAAGCATCGAGAAGAATCTTCTGTTACAGACCTATATGTGATTTACCTTTAAAATTATATTCTGTATGGACTTCCCTGGTGGTCCAGTGGATAAGACTCCACGCTTCCAATGCAGAGGGCCCTGGTTCAGTCCCTAGTTGGGGAACTAGATCCTGCATGCATGCCACAACTAAGAGTCCGCATGTTGCAACTAAGATGTCTGCATGCCGCAACTCAAGATCCTGCGTGCCTCAACTAAGACCTGGTGCAGCCAAAATAAACAAATAAATATTATAAAAAAAAAGATGTGAGGAAGAAAGAGTAAAAGCAAATGGGACATGGAGAAAGCGAAAAACACTATTAAGATAAAGAGAAAAAAAAATCAGAAGCACTGAAAAGGGGACTGTAGTAACAACAAAGAGGGTAGCACACACAATTGTCCCTTAAAACCAGCATTCCTCTAAAGCCTGGGAGAGAAGCTCCCCTGCACTGAGCCTTATATTTTAGAGGTCCCCATATTACCCTCCTCCATCACACGCCTCCTCACAGAGATAGGGATCAAGGTAATGTGCCTGCCTATGGTCTGTGCCTCTACTTCTACACAATGCTTTAGTTATACAGACCCTGAAATTCCTGTCCCAATGGTCCTAATTCCAATTTCAGGCCCTGCTTGATCCTCTCCCGTGATCCAGCTGTCTGAGAGACAACCACTGTGTACACTCTTGGGCTTAGGAGACGGGCAAGGGCAGCTGTTTCAATGTGTGCAGAGAGGGCTGGGACCCACGGGCTGGTGTGTCCTCCTTGTTTCAGGACAGAGTCAGAGATGGAAAGATGAGGAGGATGGGCTATGGGCTAGAGGTTAGAGGGGAAGTGAAAGCCTGACCTTCCAGCTTCATATTGCTTTGATGAACTTAAAAGGGAAATGCTGGTGCAGGTAGCAGTGTTGATGGCAATTTGTGGTAAGAGGTAACCTGGAGAGGACAGGGGAGATGAAGAGAAATCTTGAAGACGCAATACTCAGGACCTTCACAAGGTAGCTGGATGGTGGGGCAAAGGTGGAGGTGAGAGATGAGTCAATAGTCCAGCCATGGGAGGGATAATTGGGTTTCTCCTGCATAAAGAGAAAGAGAAACTCAGGGAGGGCCTAGAAGTGAGCATTGGCTAGCCAACAAGTGAAGGAGAAATTGCTTCCCCTTCTCTCCTCCTGCCCTGACCCAGTGGCCACTACCAATGAGCCTTTCTGGAGAGAATCATGGTCTTTGGCAAATATTATATTCATTTTAACTTGCACTATTCACAGTTATTTGTTATGAATTGTTGCTTTACACATAGTTTTGAACTTTTCACTACGAAGGTGCATTTGCCAATCCAGAAGCATACAACATTATTTATTTAAAAGTTTGTTGGTTTAATTTATATTAAATCAAAAGTTTTTTGGTTTGATTTGATTATATTTATAAATGCTTATATTATAAGCATTTAGACATATGGTACATAGGCCTCCATTTGTACTCTCGCCTGGACTCTGCAAATATAAAATGAGAATGTCCAGCCATTCTACTCTGTGAGAAGTCAACTGCCAGTGTGAGAGCATCCGTGATGAGCTAGGAACTGGGTTTTACTTATGTCATTTTACTTAAACCTCCCAGCAATTTTATGAGGTTAAACAGGCATATAAACAAACTGAGGACCACAGAGGTTAAGATGCTTGGCCAAGATCACATAGCTAATAGGCAAGGACCTGGAACTCCAACAAAATTCTTTCCAACCACAAAGCATTCTCTTTCCACTAGATTATGGCTCAGTTTAATCCAGTGCCGAGATGTACGTGCAATGGCAGTTTAGTTGCTCTTTGCTTTTGTTTTCATTTAGAATGGGGAAAATGAACCAACAACTGCCTCCTAAGCCAAACAGAGCATCTCCTTAGAGAGACCCAGACTCTAGGAGCTTGTTTTTCCCAAGGCCCTTGTAATAGGAATCAGATGCCTTTCCAAGGTTCCCAAGGTGCTCCTTTAAGCTAAATTAAATTGGGAAGACCAACAGAGAGTCTTTCAATGCAACAAATCAGGAGGAAAAAACCTGCTCCTCACTTAAAGATAAAATGAAGGAAAAAAAAAATCTGGAGAGGGACCTGTGCTCTGAAGTTGTGTGTGTGTGTGTGTGTGTATGAGAGAGAGAGAGAGGTGTTCTTTTAACTGTTTGAAAATAACCAGAAAAAGCCAAGTTTGTGATTCATCATTTTTTATGAATCGCTAACCAATTCCTTCTGTTGATAAATATTACAGCCCTCTTAAGAGTTTTATTCTTCATATTTAAAAAGTACCTTCTGCTTTTAGATCCACTAAAAAACATAACTGTCAAAGAAGTGGACCCATTTCCCTATTACTTTTATTATCTTCCTGAACCACAAATCTGGTCATGTTACTCCCCTACTTTAAAATGCTTCAGTAGCTCCAACTGCCTATTAGATCAAATCTAATGCATGACATTCAAGATCTTTTAATATGTGAATCAAGCCAATTACTTCATCTTTAGTTCCTGCCATTCGCTGCATGATATATCCTATTAAAATATGCCAAAATCGATGCCATGCCCCAATCAGGCCTCACCATTTCATATCAGGGGCTTAGGCTGAGGCCCCTGTCTTCTTCACTATGCCTTGAAATTGTATTTATTCTTCAAGATCCATTTCAGAATAACCTATACACTAAATCCCCCTCCAACTATATCCTAGACAAGTGATTACCACAGTTTTGAAATACAGACATTAATATAAAAAAGTAAGTGAGTTCTAATATGGGATTGTTCACTGTTACTTCGCCAAGTAAGATCACACACACATACACACACACCTATCATAATATATAGGACAAGTTAGAAACAAAAAGGAAGAATATAATCTCAGAATAAATAAGAGTGTTTCAAGTTCATGAATTTTGTTTTATGAACATTTCACTCATTTGGTTTTTCTTAATTTGCCACAGGAAAACGAATCAAAAAAATAGCCATGGACTTGCATTTGGGAACCACTGTCCTAGACTGTGGGTAGAATTGATTGCTCCACTGATTTGGCTTCTAATACTTTGTACAGATTTGTTACATTGAGTTGTAATTATTTTACTGAATCTCATCCTCTTCTCACTGATTTTTGAACTTTTGAGTATAGGAATTATTATCATTATTGTTGTTATTATTATTATTATAATTCTATATATTCCAACTACCTAGTACATAATAGGGGCTCAATAAATGTCTGTTAAATTAATATTTATATGAATGGCTCTGTGTGCAGAAGGAATGCCAAGACAGACTAGTCCCAGGCCAAAAACTTTCCTTTTCATTCTAGTAAGAGGACATAGTTCCATTTCTGGGTGTTTATCATCACCGATGTTTCCTGCACCATAAAATATCATCTGCGAGACTCTTCTCACACAAGACTCTGCTGGTAACAGCATGTTAGACAATGTTCCCCTTCTCTAGGTTATAATCATCCTCTCCTTTATCATCATCCTTTAAAGGTATCCTCTTCCCCACCCCGTAGCCTTCAAGGGAATTTACAAAATGAGCATTTCATCTTCTCTTTGAGGTCATTCGTTAGGATGCTTTAGGTTACAAATAATATGGCAGCCTAACTCAAACTGGATTTTATAAAAAGGTAATTTATTAATTCATGTAACTGAAAAATAGCTCAGCTAAAGCTTGATTCAATAGCTCACTGTTGCCATCTTGGACCTGATTTCTTCTTATCTTGTCACTCTGCCTTCAGCATCATCTAGCACTGGTCTCCTTTGTGGTCTTGAGAGAGACAGCTATCAACAGCTCCACACACTATATGCTTTTTCTTCCTCAACTTGCAGAAAAGAACATAATTTTCCCTACATTCCCACAAATTCAATCTAATTACGATAGTTCAGGTTACCTGCCCACATCTGAACTGAGGCCAGTGGAATAAAATTCACTGACTAATTACAATCTCAGGTTCTAATGCCGAAGACAGAACATAGAGCCAGATTTCCAAGAACCATATAAATTCCCACATGGAAATCTAGGGTTGTTTAAAAGAAATAAAGGAGCAATAATTGTTGGCACAAATGTCCACTACACTCTGTACAAGTGATAATCTTCTGAAGACATAAGTATCCTCAAAAACCTGAGGACTTTCACAAATATACTTATGGATGTTTTAAAATCTCTCTCTCTTGGAAGACATATGGGAACATATGTATATGTATAGCTGATTCACTTTGTTATAAAGCAGAAACTAGCACACCATTGTAAAGCAATTATACCCCAATAAAGATGGTTAAAAAAAAAATCTCTCTCTCAAAAGAAGAAAATGATACCTTCCCAAGACTCTTATACCACCCCCACAAAAAGCAGCTGCATTATTCTTTCTTTAACAAAGTAGAATTTAAAGATCTCTTCTAGAAAAAGATGGATGATGGTAAAGGAGCTGTTTCAGAAGCTGACCCAGAAAGTAATGATTAATTATATTCTTGCAGGCTGAACTGTTCAATGTACTAGACGGCATCATCTTCCAGCTTCAAAAGAGATTCCTTGCCTGTGGCAGTGAGATAGGAATGGAAGGTTAGTCACTTGATCCTGCCACAGAAGCAATAATTCACTGCCTCCAAGATGAGCTCTCCAAAGGAACACATTTGAGGGACTGTATAAAACCAATCCACTCATCTAAAATGGACAGATTCTGAGAAGCTGCTGTAGTGGAAGCCTGCTTTTACCTGAAGAATTCAGATCGGCTTCCCATCCAGGCTAAATTCCCTTGATGAATACTGCAGATAGACTATCATGATCTAAGAAATGACTAAAGGCTTATAGTCTTAAAGGTATAGTAAGTCTCAAATTTTATTTGTCATAGAATTTTTAGTTAACTGAGATTTCAACTCCAGTTATAATTTTAATTACCCTTGAGGTAAACTGTTGTAGTAATGGCCCCAGTGAATTATGCCTTTTGGTATCCATGCCCACTGGGTATTATACATATACACATACACATTGACTCTGAGATTGGCCATATAACTTGCTTTGGCCAATGGAACGTTATCAAACATAACACAATAGAGGCTTGAAAAGTGCTTGCCTACTGGGAACTATTCCACCACCATGTGGAAGAGCCCAGGTAGCTCTTGGAGGATGTGAGAGCATGTGGAGAAAGGTCTCTGCTGTTCAAGCCATCCCAGTTATTCAAGATAACCTAGCCAAAGCCCAAATGCATGTGTGAATCCAGCCATCACCATGTGGAGCAGAAATGAATTGTCTCAAGATGACACCAACCCATATTTCCAACCTACAGAATTATGAGCAAAT
This sequence comes from Phocoena phocoena, assembly GCF_963924675.1. Lineage (NCBI taxonomy): Eukaryota > Metazoa > Chordata > Mammalia > Artiodactyla > Phocoenidae > Phocoena > Phocoena phocoena. The sequence goes on along the minus strand of NC_089221.1, from coordinate 93,786,041 downwards.
AAATGGATGTCATTTTGAGCCACTAAGTCTTGAGCTATACAGATACACAACAAACTGTAACTGGCACAACCCTCAGACCTCAGAACACCTACACACCTTAGTCTACACAGCAGGCGAACAATAAATGTCTACTGAACCATATAATAAATTAATCTAATTGTGTTGGTCATTCATGTGAATTACATATTTGTAAAAAGCTTTTCTAATAGAATGTTAGAAAAGATGTCAGATTTTACTGCTAAATTAATTTTGGCCCTTTATTTTATTCAAAAGAAGATAGGAGGCCATCTTCTAGTTAGTCTAGTAAAGCTATAAAATAGGCTTTCCTAGTAATGGAAGTAATTGACCTAAAATGCTTAGCTCGGTTTCTGACCCTTGATACATGTTATTACTGATGATGTTGAGGATGATTGTGAATATAAATGATGATGCTGACTATAAATGCCTCAAGTATAGGGGCTATCTTAGTCCATATTTTATTCATGGTACATGATTTACAATATCATGGATATATTTTAAAAGTGAGGCTTATGATGAAGAGGATGATAATACTAGATACATGTATAGCAGGGAGAGGTTTTGAAAAATTCTACTTGGAAAATATTGTGATTCTTCTTCAATATGATAACTCACATATTTCCTCAGTTACACAAAATTCTTATCCCTTCAAATATTGCCTCTTCTCTGTTCCCTTTTTTTCATTCTTTATCCTGCTTTATCTATTAACGGCTGCTGATCTTTCCATTTTATTATCTCTGTCAGACTGCCTAGGAATTTTTCTTTCATGATATTAGTTCAACTAATTCTCTCTTCTATACTTAATCATCTATTTAACTCATCTCTCATGCATATAATTTCAAGGTTTGTATTTTTTATTACTAGACATCTCTTTGGTTCTTTTCTAATCCACATATTTATTTTTTAAATTTAATTTATTTATTTTTTATACAGCAGGTTCTTATTAGTTATAAATTTTATACATATTAGTGTATATATGTCAATCCTAATCTCCCAATTCATCCCACCATCACCTCCCTCCCCACTTCCCCCCTTGGTGTCCATATGTTTGTTCTCTACCTCTGTGTCTCTATTTCTGCCTTGCAAACTGGTTCATTTGTACCATTTTTCTATATTCCACATATATGTGTTAATATATGATATTTGTTTTTCTCTTTCTTATTTCACTCTGTATAACAGTCTCTAGTTCCATCCACATCTCTACAAATAACCCAATTTCTTTCCTTTTTATGGCTGAATAATATTCCATTGTATATATGTACCACATCTTCTTTAACCGTTCATCTGTTGACGGGCATTTAGGTTGCTTCCATGACCTGGCTATTGTAAATAGTGCTGCAATGAACATTGGGGTTCTTTCTGAATTATGTTTTTCTCTGGCTATATACCCAGTAGTGGGATAGCTGGGTCATAGGATAATTCTATTTTTAGTTTTTTAGGGAACCTCCATAGAGTTCTCCATAGCAGCTCTATCAATTTACATTCCCACCAACAGTGCAAGAGGATTCCCTTTTCTCCACACCCTCTCCAGCATTTGCTGTTAGTAGATTTTCTGGTGATGCCCATTCTAAGCAGTGTGAGGTGATACGTCACTGTAGTTTTGATTTGCATTTCTCTAATAATTAGTTATGTTGAGAAGGTTTTCATGGGCCTCTTGGCCATGTGTATGTCTTCTTTGGAGAAATGTCTGTTTAGGCCTTCTGCCCATTTTTTGATTGGATTTTTTTTTAATATTGAGCTGTGTAAGCTGTTTATATATCTTGGAGATTAATCTTTTGTCCAGTGATTCGTTTGCAAATACTTTCTCCCATTCTGAGAGGTGTCTTTTCATTTTGTTTATAGTTTCCTTTGCTGTGCCAAAGCTATTAAGTTTCATTAGGTCCCATTTGTTTATTTTTGTTTTTATTTCCATTACTCTAGGAAGTAGGTAAGAAAGATCTTGCTGTGATTTATGTCAAAGAGTTTTCTTCCTATGTTTTTCTCTAAGACTTTTATAGTGTCAGGTCTTACATTTAGGTCTTTAATCCATTTTGAGTTTATTTTTGTGTAGGGTGTTAGGGAATGTTCTAACTTCATTCTTTTACATGTAGCTGTCCAGTTTTCTCAGCACCACTTATTGAAGAGACTGTCTTTTCTCCATTGTATATCCTTGCCTCCTTTGTCATAGATTAGTTGACCATAGGTGTGGTGGTTTATCTCTGGGCTTTCTATCCTGCTCCATTGATATATTTCTGCTTTTGTGCCAGTACCATATTGTCTTGATTACTGTAGGTTTGTAGTATAGTCTAAAGTCGGGGGTCTGGTTCCTACAGCTCCGTTTTTTCCCCTAAAGATTGCTTTGGCTATCTGGGGTCTTTTGTGTCTCCATAAAAAGTTTAAGATTTTTTGTTCTAGTTCTGTAAAAAATGCCATTGGTAGTCTGATAGGGATTGCACTGAATCAGTATATTGCTTTGGGTAGTATAGTCATTTTCACAATATTGATTCTTCCAATCCAAGAACATGGTATATTTCTCCATCTGTTTGTATCATCTTTGATTTCTTTCATCGGTGTCTTATAGTTTTCTGAGCACAGGTCTTTTGTCTCCTTAGGGAGGTTTATTCCTAGGTATTTTATTCTTTTTGCTGCAATGGTAAATGGGATTGTTTCCTTAATTTCTCCTTCTGCTCTTTCGTTGTTAGTGCATAGGAATGCAAGATATTTCTGTGCATTAATTTTGTATCCTGCAACTTTACCAAATTCATTGATTAGCTGTAGTAGTTTTCTAGTGGCAGCTTTACGATTCTCTATGTATAGTGTCATGTCATCTGAAGACAGTGACAGTTTTACTTCTTCTTTTCCAATGTGTATTCCTTTTATTTCTTTTTCTTCTCTGATTGGCGTGGCTAGAACTTACAAAACTTTGTTGAATAATAGTGGTGAGAGTGGATATCCTTGTCTTGTTCCTGATCTTAGAGGAAATGGTTTCAATTTTGCACCATTGAGAATGAGGTTTGCTGTAAGCTTGTCGTATATGGCGTTTATTAGGTTGAAGTAGGTTACATCTCTGCCTGCTTTCTGGAGAGTTTTTAATCATACATGGGTGTTGAATTTTGTCAAAAGCTTTTTCTGCATCTCTTGAGAGGGTAATATGGTTTTTATTCTGCAATTTGTTAATATGGTGTATAACATGGATTGATTTGAACGTATTGAAGAATCTTTGTATCTCTGGAATAAATCCCATTTGATCATGGTGTATGATCCTTTTAATGTGTTGTTGGATTTTGTTTGCTAATGTTTTGTTGAGAATTTTTGCATCTATGTTCATCAGTGATATTGGTCTGTAATTTTCCTTATTTTGGAGTACCTTTGTCTGGTTTTGGCATCAGGGTGATGGTGGCCTCATAGAACGAGGTTGGGAGTGTTCCTTTCTCCAGAGTTTTTGGAAGAGTTTGAGAAGGATGGGTGTTAGCTCTTTTCTAAATGTTTGACAGAATTTAACTGTGAAGCCATCTGGTCCTGGACTTTTGTTTGTTGGAAGATTTTTAATCACAGTTTCAATTTAATTACTTGTGATTGGTCTGCTCATGTTTTCTATTTCTTCCTGGTTCAGTCTTGGAAGGTTATACCTTTCTAAGAATTTGTCCATTTTTTCCAGGTTGTCTATTTTTTCTGGCATAGAGTTGCTTGTAGTAGTCTCTTATGCTTTGTATTTCTGCAGTGTCCATTGTAACTTCTCCTTTTTCATTTCTAATTCTGTTGATTTGAGTCCTCTCCCACTTTTTCTTCATGGATCTAGCTAAAGGTTTATCAATTTTCTTTATCTTCTCAAAGAACCAGCTTTTAGTTTTATTGATCCTTGCTATTGTTTTCTTTGTTGCTATTTCATTTATTTCTGCTCTGATCTTTATGATTTCTTTCCTTCTACTAACTTTGGGTTTTGTTTGTTCTTATTTCTCTAATTCAGGTTAGATTGTCTATTTGAGATTTTTCTTGTTTCTTGAGGTAGGATTGTATTGCTATCAACTTCTCTTTTAGAACTGCATCTCATAGATTTTGGATCGTCATGTTTTCTTTGTCATTTGTCTCTATTTTTTTTTTTTTTTTTGCAGTACGTGGGCCTCTCACTGTTGTGGCCTCTCCCATTGCAGAGCACAGGCTCTGGACACGCAGGCTCAGCAGCCATGGCTCATGGGCCCAGCTGCTCCGCGGCATGTGGGATCTTCCCAGACCGGGGCACGAACCCGTGTCCCCCGCATCAGCAAGCAGACTCTCAACCACTGCGCCACCAGGGAAGCCCTGTCTCTAAGTATTTTTTGACTCCCTCTTTGATTTCTTCAGTGATCTCTTGATGTATTTTTTACCCTCCATGTGTTTGTGTTTTTAACGTCTTTTTCCCTGTAATTGATTTCTAATCTCATAGCGTTGTGGTTGAAAAAGATGCTTGATATGATTTCAATTTTCTTAAATTTACCGAGGCTTGATTTGTGACCCAAGATATGATCTATCCTGGAGAATGTTCTGTGTGTACTTGAGAAGTATAATCTGCAGTTTTTGGATGGAATGTCCTTTAAATATCAATTAAATCTATCTGGTCTATTGTGTCATTTAAAGCTTGTGTTTCCTTATTAATTTTCTGTCTGGATGATCTGCCCATTGGTGTAAGTGAGGTGTTAAAGTCCCCCACTATGATTGAGTTACTGTCAATTTCCTCTTTTATAGCTGTTAGCAGTTGCCTTATGTATTGAGGTGCTGTTATGTTGGGTGCATATGTATTTATAATTGTTATATTTTCTTCTTGGATTGATCCCTTGATCATTATGTAGTGTCCTTCCTTGTCTCTTGTAATAGTCTTTATTTTAAAGTCTATTTTGTCTGATATAAGGATTGCTACTCCAGCTCCCTTTTGATTTCCATTTGCATGGAATATCTTTTTCCATCCCCTCACTTTCAGTCTGTATGTGTCCCTAGGTCTGAAGTGGGTCTCTTGTAGACAGCATATAGTTGTGTCTTGTATTTGTATCCATTCAGCGAGCCTGTCTTTTGGTTGGAGCATTTAATCCATTCACATTTAAGGTAATTATTGATAAGTATGTTCCTATTACCATTTTCTTAATTGTTTTGAGTTTGTTTTTGTAGGTCCTTTTCTTCTCTTGTGTTTCCCACTTAGAGAAGTTCCTTTAGTATTTGTTTGGTGGTGCTGAATTCTCTTAGTTTTTGCTTGTCAAGAAAGCTTTTGATTTCTCCATCGAATCTGAATGAGATCCTTGCTGGGTAGAGTGATCTTTGTTGTAGCTTCTTCCCTTTCATCACTTTAAGTATATCATGCCACTCCCTTCTGGCTTGTAGAGTTTCTGCTGAGAAATCAGCTGTTAACCGTATGGGAGTTCCCTTGTATGTTATTTGTCATTTTTCCCTTGTTGCTTTGAATAACTTTTCTTTGTCTTTAATTTCTGTCAATTTGATTATTCTGTGTCTCAGCATGTTTCTCCTTGGGTTTATCCTCCCTGGGACTCTCCACACCACCTCGACTTGGGTGGCTATTTCCTTTCCCATGTTAGGGAAGTTTTCAACTATAATCTCTTCAAATATTTTCTCAGGTACTTCCTCTCTCTCTTCTCCTTCTGGAATGTTGGTACATTTAATATTGTCCCAGAGATCTCTTAGGCTGTCTTCATTTCTTTTCATTCTTTTTTCTTTATTCTGTTCTGCAGCAGTGAATTCCATCATTCTGTCTTCCAGGTCACTTATCTGTTCTTCTGCCTCCGTTATTCTGCTATTGATTCCTTCTAGTGTATTTTTCATTTCAGTTATTGTATTGTTCACCGCTGTTTGTTCTTTAATTCTTCTAGGTATTTGTTCTTTAATTCTTCTAGGTCTTTGTTAAACATTTCCTGCATCTTTTCAATCTTTGCCTCCATTCTTTTTCTGAGGTCCTGGATCATCTTCACTATCATTATTCTGAATTCTTTTTCTGGAAGGTTGCCTATCTCCACTTCATTTAGTTGTTTTTCTGGGGTTTTATCTTGTTCCTTCATCTGGTACATAGTTTTCTGCCTTTTCATTTTGTCTATCTTTCTGTGAATGTGGTTTTCATTCCACAGGCTGCAGAACTGTAGTTCTTGCTTCTGCTGTCTGCCCTCTGGTCCACATATTCTTTTTTATACAATTTTATTCTTTCACTGTGTTTTGTGTTTAATTTTTATTTTTACAATTATTTTAAATATTCTTATTTTATAGTTTCTGATTTAAAATTTTTGGATTTTAGGATAGTAATTATTCTATTGGCTGCATCAGCTCAATCTTGCTTATGTAATGTGTAGTTTTTAAACATGAGCTCATCTTCAAGGATGAATGTTTATTCCTTGGGAGTCCTATGTTTTCCAGTTTATAAAATTATTAGAATGGAGTGATTTCAGCCATTTTATTGCCTGGAGAATAAGGAGTTTCAACAGTTCTGCCCCATTTTTAATGCCCAAGTACCTGATAGGATGCCAAGTCCTTTTTGGTTAAGCTCTGGTCACAACCCCCAAGTTCCAGTCGAACTGCACACCTCAGTAGTTATCTAACAAAGGCAAACTTGTTCCTCCCCTCTCCCACATCACATGTCTTACACTTGCTGTAATTCCTAATGTGTCCTAAGCACACAGTCTGAATCAGTTTCTACACCATCATCTTTCCTCCTGTTCTCTATTCATTTCTCTCTTCTCCTCAATCTTAAGCTTTCTTCTTCACTTCCTGCTTTTGGTAGCATGTTTATCCCACCTGGTCTTCAGCTCTACCTCCTCAAATTCCTCCTTGTCCTTCTGTATTGGAATGACTTACTAAAATTCTCTTTTTTAGTTATAAAGTAAGGATATGATCAAATGACTCTGATCTCAAATAGATGTGTACACAGAATACATACAGAATTTGGGATGATTTTGCATTTTATCACAAAATTTATTTATGAATCTAAGATTAAGTTTTGTTAAGAATAAAATTAACAACTCTGGCCTCCAGAATATTAGCCTTAAATTTACCTCACAGAGGTAATCAAAACAAACAATAATGGCTCTACAATATTTAAAAATTTAAGTGTATAAGAATGGTAGTAGCTCCAGAAAAACTAAAAACAGTTCATTGTTTTGGCAACATTCTTGGAAAAACAACAACAAAATTTGCAGGGTCATGAAAAAAGGGCCTAATTCTCTAACGTTGATGGCAATTATATTTCCCATTAAGCAAACTCACTAGAAATAGCACTGTCTGAACAGTGAAAAAAAATTTTTTTTACTGAATTTCTGAACTTAGAACTGAGAAAACTGTTGTGCACACAGTTCTAGAGGACAGCCTTGAGATTTCTCTTCACTATACAAGTCTTGGAAAAAGCAACTAGTGAGTTAGTAAAGGGATGGCAGAGACAAAGCAGAGATCTCCATGCCGATTACCCACCACATCCAGGAGGGAAAGAAATTGGGAGCAGACACCTAATCACATAGCCATACATACTGGGAAACATCTAGGGAGTGAAATGTCCAGAGATGGTCAGGGATGTGTCCATTCATTTAGCAATGTTTCATGAGGACCCTCTACATGTAAGGCACTGCCATTCTGAGCAGGGAAGGAGTTGAAAGAGATTTCAGATGAATAGTCTATCCTCTATAATTTTCTCATCTGGTGTAAAACAAAAATAGGATAAAGTGTCACATCAAAGTCCCACATGAGTAATACAGTAAAAACTTAAATACGTGCAGCAGACAGAAAAAAAATGTTCTTTAATTTTGAAAAACCTGATTTTGGTTAAAGAAATAGCACAAGTTTATTGCTAGTGCTCCCCTACTCCAGGCCAGAAATTTCTCAAAGAAAGTCAAATTTTCTTAAATGTTTAGTCAGAGAACGAGCAGCAGTCCCAAATCCTTATATCCCCATTTACATCTTCAGCACAAAACAGAAGAAGGGCACTTTCAGTTTTTGAAACCACAAGACGTGTTTATTAGGCCACACCTCCTCATGGGCATCTATAGCGTAAAGTTCTTTGTCAAGGAAGCAGCTATGCAGTCTGCTTCAGCAGGTGGGCACAATTGGCCACCCAAAAAATGCCAGTGTCAGTTTCTTGGATGTCATATAAAATAAATAAAATGCCATCCAGAGCTACAAAACCCTATTCAACATCATCACATTGCCAGGAATTGCCCATCCTGATGGGACCTGAAACCCTGGCCAGCGAGGTTCAGCCTTGGCTCCTCCAGCACATAGCTGGTGCCTGTTGGACATTGCATTTCACTTCTCAGGGTTCCTGCCTGCACAGTGAACAACAGCATAGCCTAGATTATCTCTAAACCCATCTTGTCTTGGATTTTATGAGACTAAGAGATTTCTAGGTTGCCACGTGCCTTTCCTTCTCATGCTGCTCATTTGATGGAAACATCCATATAAGCTAATTTCAGTAAAACCGTAGAGCTACTAGCACTATCTTAAATAGGAATTTACAACAGACTCGCTCTTCTTTCCTTTTTCCTGGATGTTCATAGTCTCTACCCTGCCCTCTAGAACTTGGAAAAAGGGGTATTATTTCTCCCCCTTAATCATCACACAGCAAGTCTCCAAATCCAAGCGTAAAATGGTGGCTCCTCAGAGGTGACAACATGCAATTAGATGTCTGCAGTTTTGCATATTCCAAGCAAGCAATTTAAAATGTCAAATAGTGAGCCATTTCTTTGTGCTCCATAAAAAGACTCCTCCTGATTCCCCCAGACAACCCATTTGCAGAATTGCTAGTAAATCAACATAATTTGTTTTCCCTGAGACAGTGTTCTACTAGGGAAACCTCCTTGAGGACTGCTGAAGCTGCTGCAATTGTACAAAATTATTGCATCTCACAATAAGGAACTTCCCTACAATTGGTCATGCAAATGAGGGACAATAATACATATATAATTTAGACAGTCTAATTGTTGTTCCCAAGTTAATTTTGTCAGTGTTCCCTTTGGTTCATAAAACCCCAGAATTCTACAATTCAGCAGATATGAGCTATCCCAGGGACACAATTTTGCCTGCGCAAATTCAAATATTTAGTATATAATTCATGTTAAATATCTGTGGTATTTGCATGCAAATACACCATCACTGTGATGTCTGTCACTGCAGAATGGAGAATAGTTAGACTTCATTTTAAAGCAGTGAACAGTTTTTCCAAAGTCTCACAGAAAGCCTGCAGGCAAGTCAATAATATCTAAGCCCACACACCTGGCACCACCAAAGAAAATGGATCAGAGCCCAAGGTGGGATCCTTTGTGATGCTCTTTCCCTGAAAGAGAGAGCTGCCTTAAGGCTCACCCTTCAACTAGAGCTGGTTTACAGGTATGGAGATAGCCTTGGTCAAAGAATGTCCCGGAAATTTTAAAAGGCAGTTTATTCTGGTGGCAAAAAGAAATCTCAAAGAAACCCAAGAACCATGGCTCCTAGTAGAGCTTTGTGATTAACCAGATCTATGATCACTATAAAGTCAATCTGCTTCTTCAATACTTCATTTCCTCAGAATGAAGGAATTGAGTTACATGATCTCTATGCTATCCTTTCACTATAACATATTATGAACCTACCTATGATAAATGTTTGCTATCACACAAAAGTTTCCTATGGAGTTATGGCAAGAACATAGCCTTAAGACTGACCTTTTAAAAAATGAAAATAGAGCTACCATATGATCCTGCAATCCTACTCCTGGGCATATATCCAGAGAAAAACACGGTCTGAAAGGATACATGAATCCCAATGTTCACTGCAGCACTGTTTACAATAGCCAAGACATGGAAGCAACCTAAATGTCCATCGACAGATGAATGGATAAAGAAGATGTAGTACATACATACAATGGAATATAACTCAGCCATTAAAAAGAATAAAATAATGCCATTTGCGGCAACATGGATGGACCTACAGATTGCCATGCTGAGTGAATTAAGTCAGACAGAGGAAGACAAATGTTGTATGATACCGCTTATATGCGGAATCTAAAAAAATGATACAAATAAACTTATTTACAAAGCAGAAACAGAGTCACAGACTTAGAAAATGAACTTATGGTTAGCAGGGGAAAGCAGGGAGGAGGGATAGTTAGGGATTGACATGTACACACTACTATATTTAAAATGGATAACCGACAAGGACCTACTCTATAGCACCGGGGACTCTGCTCAATACTCTGTAATGACATATATGGGAATAGAATCTAAAAAAGAGTGGATATATGTATAACTGAATCACTTTTCTGTATACCTGAAGCTAACACAACATTGTTAATCAACTATACTCCAATATAAAATTAAAAGTTAAAAAAAAAGACTGACAGGTCAGGGGTTGAATCCCAGTTTCAAGGTATTAGCTGCGTGAGTCTGTACAAGGTGCTAGCTCTCTGAACCTTAGCTTCTTCATCTATAAAATGAATGTGGGATTAAGTGTTTACCTGGTATATAGTTATCATAAAACACTTAGCCTACACCCAAGCGTAATTAAGACAACCCTAGCCAAGGTTGTGAAACGAGCTGAGACTGCCTAGAGCCCCTTCTCTCTCTACATTTTTTACTCTTTTTTAAACTTACACCCCTGTCTTTATGCTGTTTCCTTCTTCCAAACATAACTAAGCTACAGTAAGATCAGGGAGATACAACATATTAGCAGTATTTATATGCCACATGCTACAGAAGCTAAGAGCACAATATCTAGATTCAGACAGATCTAGGTTCAAATCCTGATTCCATCCTTCACTAGTCATGTGACCCTAGGCAAGTTAATTCATTTCTCCATGTCTCAAGTTCTCCATCTGTAAAATGAGGATAATTCTAATATCTACCTGTACAGAGTTGACATAAAGACTAAGTAAGATATTCATGACATGCTTAGTATTATGTACATAAAGTGAGCACTAATAAACAATGGTTCTCTCATCCTGTTAATGGCTCCTGTTTAGCTTATAAATAAATAAAATGGAACTTCCCCTCTCCTGTCTAATTGATTTTAAAAATCCATTGCAGTCTTTACATTCTAGCTTTTTCAATGTCACTTTGTTCTTTTGAGCCCTACATGTACTTCCCTTACTCTCTTCCAGCTTTCTGCATAGAAGAAAAGGCAGTCCTTCCAGTCCTTCTTGCCTAGGATTCTACCCGCAAATTTCTAGCCTGTTTTCTTCTCATTCATCCCTACATGCAACCAATCATGCAACAATCTTTGAATGAGTACCTCTTATTTGCCAATCTTGGTTAGGAGCTGGGAATATAAAAATAGCAGAGACTGCCTTCAAGCAGGTAACTGCAGAATGGATAGAAGAGACATATTTGCGAGACATTAAGGAGGCAACATCAACAGGACCTGAGTTGCCCTGAAACTCAGTAAAGTCTGAGCTTTTGTGTCCATTGGGTGAGGAACATTTAAAGAAAGGACAGTATCCACCCACAGGGTGAAGAAGAGCAGGGAAGCAGCTCAACAATCTGGAAAAGTTTTCTGGAGGCAGCAAAAAAAATGCAGCAGAAGCCCAGAGCAGTGGTTCAAAGGGAGGTATGGCCAATAAAGAAGGGCCAGCATTCCCTGGGATCCTCAGAAATATTTGGAAGGTGGAGTCAACTTCCTAGGCTCACAAGAGCTGCTGACTCAGATTATTGTTATTTTGATATTAAAGGAAAGAAGTAACTCAGAACACTAGAGATCTTGGGGAAATTGGCACAGGAGAAAAGTTCTCACAGAAGAAAATGCTCCAGGTGTATAAGAGAAGGTCAGAATGCAACCCACTGCATACTGAACTAACTTCACTAAATAGGGCATAAGAAAAAGCTCGGAAGTACCCAAATCCCAGGCCTCCCTCCCCCAAGAGAGTTTCTCAGGGTCTTTGAACTTCATAAAGGCATGGCTGAAGGATGCTATGAGAAGAAAGTCAGCAAAGCTCAGCAATCCTAGTCAGGGCCTTCCCCTGCTTGTTTCTTTTACCAGTGACGTCCCTCAAAGATGCATGATGACCTCCCATTACCAGACAACCCCATTAAAGAATGACAGAAACACAAATGACTTGCCAACTCTTCTGCTAAACGTGTTGTAAGATGGGAGATCTGGTACTTCTCTTCATAACCTTCTCCAGTTTTTAAATCACTTACAGTCAAAAACCTCTTATTATTAAACCAATTATCTCTTACAGCAATTCTAGCTCAATTCGTCTTCCTCTGGCCCTCCATGGAGATGCAGAGCCACTAGTCAGCACTCTCTCTGTACTTCTCTACAGTCATGACTAAAGAATTACAGGGTGATCCCTTCTCATCTTCTTACTTGGGCTAGACAACATCATTAATTTTGCCTCATAGGACCATTTCTCCAATTCATCCCTTTGACAATTTCTACTGTTCTAGCCTCTCTGATTTTCTGCACTTTCATTTTAAATTAAAAAGCAAACTGGAAACAGTAAGTTTAGGACCAATAAAAAGTAAGACTAAGAAGATACACAGCTTCACTTTCATATCACAGTTGTACCAATGGCATACTAATTTTGAAACTTTCTTTAAAATGTCACTGCTCGCTCAACTTTGGAAACCTATATCAATTGTACGAATCTGCTGTGTACTGGAACAGTGACATTTTCAATTCTGTTCAACAATGTTCTGTTCCATAGAAAACTTTCTGAAACATTTAATTTAAAAGTCCAGTTATTAAAAGAGATGCTCAGGGAATTCACCAAATATGGCTATAAGTTAACTTTGACATTGAAAACAGAGCTGTTGTCTGCCAAAGCCACTCTTTTTCCAACCATTCTTAGGTCATTAAGGACCTCCATCTGCCTGATCTAATGACATTTTCTGACCTCATCTTACTTGGCCCCTCATCAGCCATCCCCAAAGGAATCCTTCTTCGAAGTAGGCTCTCCCTTTCCCTTGTGCAACCTCACACTCTGGGTTTTCCTCTTCCCTCTCTACTATCCCTTCTCACTTTCTTTGGCCTAAACTCCACTTCTTCTTCCTAACCTCTAATTCCTAAGGTTTCTCAGAGTCATCTTGAGCCATCTTCTCTTCTTTTGAAGCACTCCCAGCTCCCATATGGTTTTTGTTTTGTTTTGCGGTATGCGGGCCTCTCACTGTTGTGGCCTCTCCCGTTGCGGAGCACAGGCTCCGGACGCGCAGGCTCAGTGGCCATGGCTCACGGGCCCAGCCGCTCCGCGGCATGTGGGATCCTCCCAGATCGGGGCACAAACCCGTGTCCCCTGCATCGGCAGGCAGACTCTCAACCACTGCGCCACCAGGGAAGCCCTCCCGTATGGTTTTAATGATCACATACGAATCAAGGACTTCCAACGTGTAATTCCATTGCAGACCCTTATTTGAAGCTCCGTAAAAATATATCTGACTTTAGTCATCAATATCTCTATTTAGACATCTAACAGGCAATCCCCAACTCTTTATGTTTAGGACTGAATATATGATTACTCACTTCCCCACTTCTCACTCCTACACCTGAAAAAGCTGCTTGTTGTGTTCCCTACATTTCCTAGCTCAACAGTTGCTCTTGCAAGAAACCTACTGCCATCACTGAGACCTTCTCTCCTTCATCCTCCACATCCAATGTCACCTACCTCTGCTTCCTAGACTTCTCAAATGCATTTATTTTGACTTCCATTGCTTTTTCCTCTATCCCTCCTCTTTCCTGGACTTCTGAAAAACCACCTAACTGGTCTCCCAGCCCTATTCATATCCTCTCCAATAAATTCTTCCTTGCAGTGAAGGTGATATTTTAAAATACAGTGGTCACAATGTCACTCCCTTGCTTAACATTCTTCAGTGGATTTCTATTACACTTAGTATGAAAGATCAGAAACCTTTACCATTGCCTGCAAGATCTGGTCCTGCTTGATCTGTCTTCTGTCTGTTTTCTAACATGAGCTCTTACTACCCTCCTTCTTTCTACATTACAGTCACAGCAGTCATCTTTCAGTTATGCAGGTGTATCAAGCTCTTTCAACTATGCAGGTGTATCAAGCTCAGAGCCTCCCTCTGCCTGAAATGCTTTCCCACCTATTTTTCTGCTTACCCTCACTCTTGCTTAATGTGTTAGCTTGAATAAATGTCTCTTCCTCAGAAATGTATCTCTTGATCCCTGCACCGAGTGTGGCAAAGACAAGAGTGCCCACCACACAGTCCCAGTGCTCCCCAAATCTTCTCAGGATTTCCTGTTGCAGGATAGGGTTTTGTGACTACCTTCAGTCCACTGGCTGGAAGTGATACATCACTCTCATCTGAAGGATTTACAACTGGGTAGAACTTCTCCATGTGCTCTCTCTTGTTTATGTAGCTGAAAGCAGAGAACTTCATGATGGTAGACTTGTAAGACTGTAACATGAGTGAGAAATAAAACCTTGTGGAGTTAAGCCACTGAAACCTTGGGATTCTTCACCAAAATATAGTGTAGTCCAACTGACAAATAGTCTGTTAGATCCCCCAGGAACTAGTCTCATATCATCTTGTACTGTTATATCCCTGGCACCTTGCACAGTTTTGACATCTAATAGGCTCTGGAAAATATTTGTTAAACAAGTAAATAAATGAGTAAAATACCAGAGTGTATAGATTGAGAATGATTTCCTTTCAAAGAGATTAAAAAAACTTAAGACAACAGTGTAAAATTATTTGGTAGGATTCACGGAAGACTCTGGAGATTTATGGTTACCTCCAATATGACCCTGAGGACTTTACTCATCTTCCTGAAGAACAGAGGATGAATGGCAAAGACACATGCAGGTAAAATTCCCTGAGAGAGTCCTTTTTTAGAAGATAGAGTGGACGGGCATCACAAGTATTATTTCTTATGCCAGCTTTTCACAGAAACCTGGCTAGATTAACACAATGCTAAAAGAGAATTCATGAGTGAGGGGGAAAAAAAACCTATTAGCTTCTCTTTTCAACTATATACACAAATATACAAGGCTATAAATGAAAGAGATGATCTTTTTATTCATTCATTTATGAAAATATTAGCTTAATAATAAAATATCTTTCATCTTAATACTAAAATAATATAAATAATAACAAATATTAGAAAAAATCCTTTTTTGGCTGGAACATGGTGCAAATTATAATTGTCTCTCAGAATTTCATTTCTATGAAGTATTATTCTAAAAGCATCATCTTGGGTACATGTAGTTTTTTCATTGAAAAAATAAGTATTTCTAAGTGTGAAGATCTAGAGAAGCAACCACTCCTCATGTAGGAGGCCACCCCCCAAATCTTCAGGAGGGCTAAGGCCTGGCTGTGCACCTATACCACGGGGGCTCCATTTGGCCCTCCATTCAGCACAAGGAAATCACAGAAGCAGCTCCCTGAAAACAATATCCGCAAAATTAATATGACAAAATGACAGCTAAAGTCACAGTCAGTGAGGACCCAGAAAATATAATTAAGAGAATTATTATGAGGGAAAAAGTGGCGATTACAAGCCGTACCAACTTACAGGACACTACATCAAAGGCTGCCATGCCAGAGTTAACCACCCACAACTCCAAGGACACACAGGATCTATACACTCTTGACATCTAAGAGCAAACATCATGGGCAGCTCTCCTGCCTCAGCACCAGAAGATGTAAATATATTATGGAGGAGGCAGCCCATGTGTACACAACATCTGCAATTAAAGGGAAAAATAAAAACGAAAACAGTCCAGGCTATGATATGGCAGCAAGGGAAGATGGAAAGAACATGAGATTGGGACTGAGGAGAACTGGCTTTTGTTGTGGAGTAGCTACTAGCTCCTGGGTTGACCTTGGACAATAGACTTTTGCTCAATAGGTCTTGGTTTCCTTGTGTGCATGATGAGAGCCTTTAAAAGCATCAGCTGTTTTAAAACTGTGTCCTTCAAAACTTGAGCCTGAAAGTTTTTGGAGGCTACTATGCTTCCCTTTCCCTTCATCCAGGGCAGCTCAACCTTCACATGTGAAGACCTGGAGCTCAAGAGGAGACTTTATTTGAACAAATGAACTTTTACATAACCATGATGTTAACTGTTCTTCCTTTAACAAGACTGTCTTGGCCCCAGCTGCCGTCACTAGCTGAGTTGAGTCAGATTCAGTTCAATTGTGTCAGCCCTCAGAAAGAAGCCCTAAAGAGGAAACCCTACCAAGTGAGGTCTTTTGGTCTTTTATTTCAATCTATCCATGTGAGCACCTTCATTCAAGTGAGCTTCCTGGGGTGGCAAAGAAAGATGTAAAGAATATCCAAGCAAGACTACAATACTGAGAGGTCTTACCAGTGCTGTATATCTTCTACATGCCTCTTATTGTCCTCTCTCCAGCCTTCTCCACTTCATTCTCTGCTTCCTGATACTGACTTGTTGAGCTACATCAGTGGGCTCCCTTGTTCTCTGCTTCTCATTGGGTTTGGCAAATAGATTATCCTAGCAAGAGATGATATTCAGGGAGGAAAGTGAGGTTGGAATAGGTATTTTCCTCCTTTCTTTTTGTGAGGTAGAACTTAAAGTCACAGATCATCTCAAGGTGGCCTTTTCTGTATGACTCTGTTCTTCTCGTTCCAATTACCACTCTTTTACCTTGTTATTTTTAAAATTTTATCTTATTCTGGTAAGAACACTTAACATGAAATCTACCCTTTTAACAAATTTTTAAGTGTACAGTATTGTATTGTTAACCATAGGCACAATCTTATACACCATATCCCTAGAAATTATTCATTTTGCATAACTAAAGCTTTATGCCAGTTGATTAGCAATTCCCCATTTCCTCCTCTCCCAATGGCAATCACCATTATACTCTCTGATTCTGAGTTTGACTATTTTAAATACCTCATATAAGTGCAATCATGTAATATTTGTCCTTTTGTGACTGCCTTATTTCACTTAATAGACGGTTTTTATCCTTGTTGTTACATATTGCAGAATTTCCTTCTTAAGACTGAATTTATAAATAAATATATACAAAATGTTATATGTATTTAAATATATATAATAGGTTATATATATATATGTATATATATATATATATACACATACACATCACATTTTCTTTAGCCATTCATCTAGTGATTAACATTTAGGTTGTTTTTATATCTGAGCTATTATGAAGAGTGATGCAATGAATATAGGAGTACTAATATTTCTTTGAGGTTCCGATTTTAATACTTTTGAATAAATACGCAGGAAAAAATCAGGTATTGTTGGGTCAAATGGCAGTTCTATTTTTAATTTTTTGAGGAACCTCCAAACTGTTTTCCTTTTTTTTTTTTTTAAATGGATGAATGATTATTGCCTTAAATTTTATTTTTTGGCCACATCGCACAGCATGCTGGATCTTAGTTCCCTGACCAGGGATCAAACCTGTGCCCCCTGCAATGGAAACGTGGAGTCTTAACCACTGGACTGCCAGGGAAGTCCCACCATACTGTTCTCCATAGTGGCTACACCATTCGGCATTCCCACTAACAGTGTATAAGTGTTCCAATTTCTCCATATCCTAGCCAATATATGTTGTCTTTTGTACTTTTGATGATAGCCATACTGACAGATATGAGGTGATATCTCATTGTGGTTATGATTTGTATTGCCCTGATGGTTAGTGACACTCAGCATCTTTTCAAATACATTCTGGGCATTTGTATGTCTTCTTTGGAGAGATGTCTAATCAAGTCTTTAGCCCATTTTTTAATCAGGTGTTTTTTGCTTTGAGTTGTAGGAGCTCCTTATATTTTGAAATTAACCCCTTATCAGATATATGGCTTGCAAATGTTTTCTACCATTCTTTGATTGCCTTTTCACTCCGTTGATTGTCATGTCTGCTGTGTAGAAGCTTTTTGCCTGATGTAATCTGACAGGTCTATTTTTGCTTTTGTTGCCTCTGCTTTAGGTTTTATATCCATAAAATCTTTGCCAAGACCAATACCATGAAGCTTTCCTCCTGTGTTTTCTTCTAGAGGTGTTACAGTTTCAGTTCTTACATCTAAGTCTTTAACTCACTTTGAGATGATTTTTTTGTGTATGGTGTAAAATAAGGGTCCAATTTCATTCTTTTGCATGGGGATAGCCAGTTTTCTCAACACTATTTGTTGAAGAGAGTTTTTCCTATTGTGTTTTCTTGGCATTCTTGTCAAAGATCAGGTGACCATATACACATTGGTTTATTTCTAGGCTCTCTATTCTGTTCCACTGGTCTATGTGTCTGTTTTTATTCTAGTACCATACTGTTTTAATTACTATAGCTTTGTAATATAGTTTAAAATCAGGAATTGTGACGCTTACAGCTTTGTTCTTCTTTATCAAGATTGCTTTGGCTATTAAGGACCCTTTGTGGTTCAATATGACTTGTACAATTGTGTTTTTCTATTTCTGTAAAATATGCCATTGAGATTTGATAAGGATTACTTTGAAACTTGTAGATGACTTTGGGTAGTATGAACATTTTAACAATATTAAGTATTTCAAGTCATGAACTAGAATGTCTTTCCATTTTTTGTGTCTTCTTTAAGTTATTTCATGATTGTTTTGTAGTTTTCAGTACACATCTTTCACCTCATTAGTTAACTTTATTCTTAAGTATTTTATTCATTTTTGGTGCTATTGTAAATGGAATCATTCTCCTAGTTTCATTTTCAGGTACTTTGTTGTTAGCGTATAGAAACACAACTGACTTTTGTATTTTGATTTTGTATGCTTCAACTTTACTGACTTCCTTTATTAGTTCTAACCGTTTTTAGTGGAGTCTTCAAGGTTTTCTATATATAAGATCATGTCATCTGCAAATAGGGGCAATTTTACTTCTTTTCCAACTTGGCTGGCTTTTATTAATTGTCCATGCCTAACTGCTCTGGCTAGGACTCCAAGTACTATGCTGAATAGAAGTGGTAAGAGTGGGCATCTTTTTTTCCTTGATCTTAGAGGAAAAGCTTTCAGTTTTTCACCTTGACTATGGCGATAGCTGTGGGCTCTTTTTTTCTCAGCTTTATTGAGGTGTAATTGACAAATAAAACTGTAAGTTATTTAAAGTGTACATTGTAATGACTTGATATACATATACATTGTGAAAGGATTCCCCCATTTAGTTAATTAAAATATCCATCACATCATATATATATATATATATATATATATATTTTTTTTTTTTTTTTGGTGAGAACATTTAAGTACTACTTTCTTAGCAAATTTCAATTACACAATACAGTATTATCAACTATAGTTACCACAGTATACATTAGATTCTCAGAACTTATTCATATTACATATATATAAGTATATATATAATATATATAACTATTCACTGTATCTATCTATATCTATCTATCTATCATCTGTCTATCTATATAAACTTCGTACACTTTTACGAACCTCTCCCTATTTTCCTCACTCTCCAGCTCCTGGCAACCACTTTTCTACCCATTTCTATCAATTTGAATTTTTTAGATATCTCATAAAAGTGGAATCATATAGTATTGTCTTTTTGTAACTGGCTTATTTCACTCAGTATGATGCCCTCAAGGTTCATCCATGTAGTAGCAAATGTCAGGATTTCCTTTTTTCTCATGGTTGAATAATACCCCATGGTGTATATATATGTATATATACCACGTTTTCTTTAGCTATTCATCCATCAGTGGATACTTAGGTTGTTTCTGTATCTTGGCTATCGTGAATAATGCTGCAGTGAACATGGAAATGCCAATATTTCTTTGATATCCTATTTTTATTTCCTTGGAATATATACATAGAAGTGGGATTTCTGGGTCATGTGGTAGTTCTATTTTTAAAATTTTGAGGAACTTCCATACTGTTTTGATGGTGGCTGGATCAATTTACATTCTCATCAACACGCACAGGGGTTCCCTTTTCTCCATATCCTCGCCAGTACTTCTTATCTGTTGTTTTTCTGACAATAGTCATTCTAACAGGTGTGAGGTGATATCTCACTGTGACTTTGATTCGCATGTCACTGATAGTGATGTTGAGCATCTTTTCATTACCTGTTGCCCATTTTTATGTCTTCTTTGGAAAATATCTGTTTAGTTTCTCTGACCATTTTTAAATTGGAGTGTTTGGGGTTTCATGCTCAGTTATATGAATTCTTTATATATTTTGGATATATGATATATAATTATCAGATATATGATTAGGAAATATTTTTTCACCTTCAGTAGGTAGCCTTCAGTTTGTTGATGGTTTCCTTTGCTGTGCAAAAGGTTTTAGTTTGATGTAGTCCCACTTGTTTATTTTTGCTTTGTTGCCTTTGCTTTTAGTATCAAATGCAAAAAATCAATGCCAAGACTGACATCAAGGAGATTACCCCCTATGTTTTCTTCCCCAGGAGTTTTACAGTCTTGGGTCTTAAATTTAAGTCTTCAATCCATTTTGAGTTAGGGTGGTCCAGTTTTTGCAATACCATTTATTGAAGAGACTATTATTTCCCCATTGTATATGCTGTGGCTTGTTATATGTGGCCTTTATAATGTTGAGGTAATTTTATTCTTTTCCAAGTTTGGGGGATTCTTATTATGAAAGGGTGTTGAATTTTGTCAAATTCTTTTTCAGTATTTAATAAAATGATGATGTGACTTTTATACTTTCTTCTATTAATGTGGTGTGTCATGTTTATTGATTTGCTTATGTTGAAACATCCTTGGATCCCAGGGATAAATCCCACTTGTTCATGGTTATGATTCTTTTAAAGTACTGTTGAATTTTGTTTGCTAGCATTTGTTTGAGAATTTTTACATTTATGTTTATGAGGAACATTGGTCTGTAATTCTCTTTCTGTAATGTCTTTGTCTGGCTTTGGTATCAGGTAATGCTGAACTTGTAAAATGAGTTTGGAGTTGTTCTCTCCTTTTCAACTTTTTGGAAGAGTTTGAGAGGGATTGATACTAATAATTCTTTAAGTGTTTGGTAGAATTTGCCAGCCAACTCATATATATTCCTGAGCTTTGCTTTATTGGAAGCTTTTGAATCACTGAGTCAATCTCCTTATTTATTATAGATCTGTTCAGACTTTCTAATTATTCATGCTCCAGTCTTGGAAGGTTGGACATTTCACATGATCTCTTTTCCTTTATTCTGTTCATGTGAATTACACTGATTGATATTCAAGTGCTGAACCAACCTTGCATTCCTGAACAGATTCTTACCAGTTTTAATATATTATCTATTTTAAAACTGCCAAATTTAGATTGATTATATTTTATTTAGAATTTTTAAATCTATGTTAATGAATGAGAAAGGCCTATAATTGTTCTTTCTTGTCATATCCTTGTCATATTTTGGTATCAAATATATGCAGGCTTTAAACTCAAGTAGGGATATGTTTTCTCTTTATGAGTCTCAAAAAGAGTTTAAATAAGATGATGTTATTTGTTTCTTAAATATTCTAAAGTATTCACTAAAGAAGCCAACAGAGAATCTGGGACTGACCTTTTATTTTTTTCTTACTCTGTGTGTTTGTGAAGAGTTTTTAAATTACTAATTAAATTTCTTAAATAGATACTGGGCTGTATAAAATTTCTATTTCTTCCCTCAACTTTCTTTTTGTATTTTTCTGGGAAGTAATGTAAATTTTTATACAAATAAGCACAATTTTTATAGTATCATCTCATGATCTTTTCAATGTTTATAGGATCTGTGGTGATTTTCCCTTTTTCATACATTATATTGGCTATGTATAACTTTCTTAGTTTTTCCTTGATAATTCTTACCAAAGGTTTATCAGTTTTAATAATCACTTCAAAATATAAAATTGGTTTTGTTGATCAGCTCTAATGAACATCTGATGTTCTATGTTCTCTCTTTCTCTCATTTTTTTTTACATGTGGTCTTATCTTCTTGCATGACTAGTATTTTTTGTGGCATAAAGAATATTATTTATTAAGAATGAGATGTAATTTGAGGGTTATATTATCTTCCTACAAAAAGATTTATTTTGCTTTTGGCAGGCAGCCAAGCCAGGAAGAGAAAGTTCTAATTTAATCAAGAGTTAAGATGATTCAAAACTGGGCTTCAGTCACTATGAGAAATGGTCTAGTTTCACCCTTCAGGAGCCCATCCAGGATCCTGGAGTGTTTACCAAGGCTCCCTCTCCTTGGCAGTCCCTAGATTCCAATTTTTCTTCCTTAGGCCATTTGATTTTCAAAAGCTCCATTGAGTTTCTCAGCCCTTCAGTGGCCACTTTTGAAATCAACATTCACTTGAAGGCTATTCATGATGAACCCTAATCCTGGGCTAATCTCTCTTGGCCTTCTTCCTCTTCTGCATCTTGGCTCAGCAAAGCCTCATTGCCTTGCTGTCACAGATGCATTCAAACAATTTTTTAAAAAACATGTATCTGCCTAGATTTTCTATTTATCCTACGTGAGGAGGAAATTTTTGTTAGCTGAAACAACCCAGCGACATTGCTGAAATCTGAACTCTTTCCTATTTTTCAGTATTTACTTGCCTATTATATTTTTCTTTTTTCTGTTTTCAAAAATAACAATTCTCAGAATTATTTATGCATTCCATTATTTTTCTCTTTTCTAATTTATTGATTCCTGCTTTAATTTTTTTTTACATCTTTTCTTCCGATTTCCCATGGTATATTTTCTCAAATTTCTTGAGTTTAATGCTTAACTATTTCTATTCTTTCTTTTTTGTTAAAGGTTTACAGCTAATAGGGGATCAAGATGGCAGAGTAGAAGGACACTGAGCCCCCCCTTCCCCCAAACGCACCAAAAATACATCTACATGTGGAGCCATTCTCACTGAAAACAAACTGGAGACTGGCAGGAAGACTCTTATACAACCAAGGCTGTCAAGAAAGATACACACAGAGTCAGGTAGGAAGGGAAGTGAAGTGATGGGTTTGGGGCCTGTACACCTAGAAGGGGACCCAGAAGAGGAGAGTGATTACATGGGCACAGAGATCCTCCCTGGAGAGTAAGCAGTTCAAACCACACATTGGGCACCCCAGCCCTGGAGTACGACACTAGAAAGATGAGCCCCTGAGCTGGTTTGAAAACCAATAGGACTAACAGGAGGGCTGTAGAAAACCAAAACTCCACTCCTGAAGAGTGTGCACATACTTGCTTGCTCCTGAGATAAGATGGAAAAAGTAAATTGAAACTGCCTGGGACTCTGGCCTATTTCCTGCCACCTACCAAGCATACACACTGGTTTACACCAAACAACTGCTCCAGACTCTCTTGCTTTGTGGTTTAGCTCCTCACGAGGGTGAAAGCCTGCCATTGCTGAGGAGGGTGCACAGTTGTGGGGCACAGTGCCACTCAGACCTGGCACTGCATCTGAATGGGGAGAGGGCAACCATTGCTGGCTCTTGCAGAAGCAGCAGATCGGGAGAGGTCTGGATCTCTGGCTGGTTTGCCAGGACTGCCCCAGAGTGCATCCTGGCCCACATCAAGCACCTGCTCCAGCCCATCTTGCTCAAGCACTGCTTCTATCTGGGGTGAAGGTGCCGTTTCTTGGATGAGTGAGAGTGCACACTTAAAGGGAACAGAAACAACTGGGACCCAACCCTCAGGGCTTCTGCTGCAGAACTCTGTAACACAACTCCACCCCCCAGTAAGGCAATGTTGGCCACTGAGCATGAGAGAAGCCCTAGCTCACACCTGGGTCATGAACTAGCCCCTCCACCCCCAGCCTCACCTCTCACCAAGGTAACAGCTGCCAGCACACCATGGGGTAAGATATGACCTGTGTTCACTTCAGATCCAACTCTCCCCCCAAAGCCACTGGGCACACATAGACAGTATATGGATGCTCCCATACAAGGATACCCCTTCAAGAATGGGATAGGTAACTGTTTTACTGAATTTCATAGAAACAGAGAAAGGTAAGCAAACTGAGTAGACAGAGTAACTTGTTTCAAATGAAAGAACAAGAAAAATACCTGAAAAGACAACTAATGAAACAAAAATAATTTACCAGATGAAGGGTTCAAAGCATTAGTGAAAAGAATGCTAACTGAACTAGGGGAAAGATGAACACAGAAATTTTATCAAGGAACTAGAAAATATAAAAAAGAACCAGTCGTAGATGAAGAATACAATAACTGAAATGTAAAACACACTAGAAGAAATTAAGAGCAGATATGGTTATATACAAGAACACGTAAGTGATCTGGAAGATAGAATAACACACACACACAGTCAGACACACACACACACACAGTCAGAACACCAAAAAGAAAAACAAAATTTTAAAAATGAGAATAGACTAAGGGCCCTCTAAGAAAACATCAAGAATACTAACATTCATATTATAGGATTCCCAGAAGGAGAAGAGAGACAGAAAATGGTCAAAAATGTATTTGATGAAATTATGCCTGAAAACTTCCCAAACCTGAAGAAGAAAACAGATATCCAGGTACAGGATGAAAACAGAGTCACAAACAAGATGAAGCAAAGAGACACACTCCAAGATATATCATAATTATCATAAAATGGCAAATTTATGATAGAGAATTCTAAAGAAAGCAAGAGAAAAACAGAGTCATATAGAAAGGAATCCTAAAAAGGCTGTTAGTTGATTTTTCTGCAGAAACATTTCAGGCCAAAAGGGACTGGCATGATATATTTAAAGTGATGAAAGGGAAAATCCTACAACCTAGGGTACTCTATTCAGCAAGGTTATCAACCAGAATTGAAGGAGAGATAAAGAACTTCTCCAACAAGGAAAAACCAAAAGACTTCATCAATACTAAACCACCTGTACAAGAAGTGTTAAAGGGTTTCCTCCCAGTGGAAAAGGCTACAAGAAGAAGCAAGAATTTATAGGAAATGAAAACTCCCACTAGTAAAGGCAAATATATAGTAAAGTCTGTGGATCAATCATTTAAATAAGTGAGTATGAAGAGTAAAAGATGAAAATTGTAAAATAAACTGTAACTACAATAAATAGTTAAGGAATAGACATGTAGAAGATATAAAATATGACATCAAAAACACAGAACATGTGTGTCCAAAATGTAGATCTTTTAGGGTGTGTTTGAACCTACATGACTACCAGCTTTAAAAAAGTAGATATAGTTATAGGTTAACATGAACCACACGATAAGCACAAGTCAAACACCTAAAATAAATATGCAAAAACTACAGAGAAAGGAACATAAGCATACCACTAAGGAAAATCATCAAACCACAAAAGAAGAGACAAGCAGAAGAAGAAACAGAGAAGAACCACAAAAACAACCAGAAACAAAATAGCAATAACTACATACCTATCAATAATCACTCTAAATGTCAATGGACTAAATGCGCCAATCAAAAGACACAGGATGAATGATTGGATAAAAAAGCAAGAACTATCTATATGCTGCTTACAAGAGACTCAGTTCGGAGCTAAAGAAAAACACAGACTGAAAGTGAGAGGATGAAAAAATATATTTCAAGCAAATGGAAATGACAAAAAAGTGGGGGTAGCAATACTAACATCAAAGTAGATTTTAAAACAAAGTCTACAACAAAGGACAAAGAAGGGCATTATATAATGATAAAGGGATCAGTACAAGAAGAGGATATAACATTCGTTAACATATATTTGTATAATATATATTATAACATATATGTGTGTGATATATATATTATAACACATGTATATATGTATAATATAGGAGCACCTAAATATAACACATAGACATCTGTAGACATAAAATGAGAACCTGACATAATACAATAATAGTAGGGGGCTTTAACACCCCATTTACATCAATGAACAGATCATCCAGATAGAAAATCAACAAGAGAACAGTGGTCTTAAATGACACACTAGGTCAACTGAACCTAATAGATATCTATAACCCACAGATAACATACTCAATGGTGAAAAGCTGAAAGCAGTTCTTCTAAAATCAGGAACAAGACAAGCCTTCCCACTCTCACCATTTCTATTTAACACAGTATTGGAAGTCCTAACCACAGCAATCCAACAAGAAAAAGAAATGACATCCAAATTAGAAGGGAAGAAATAAAACTGTCACCATTTGCAGATGACATGATACTAAATAAGGAAAACCATAAAATCTCCACCAAAAGCTATTTGAACAATAAATGAATTCAGTAAAGTTGCAGGATATAAGATTAGTATACAGAAATCTGTTGCTTTTCTATACAATAATAATGAACTATCAGAAATAGAAAGCAAGAAAACAATCCCCTTTAAAATTACATCAAAAAGGGCTTGCCTGGTGGTGCAGTGGTTGAGAGTCCGCCTGCCGATGCAGGGGACACGGGTTCATGTCCCGGTCCGGGAAGATCCCACATACCGTGGAGTAGCTAGGCCCATGAGCCATGGCTGCTGAGGCTGCGCGTCCAGAGCCTGTGCTCCACAACGGGAGAGGCCACAACAGTGAAAGGCCCGCGTACCACAAAAAAAAAAAAAAAAAAAAATTACATCAAAAAGAATAAAATATCTAAGAATGAAATTCACCAAGGAGTGAAAGACCTATACTCTGAAAAATACTGATATTTAAAGATGAAACAAAAAAATGAAAAGATATCCTGTGCTCTTGCATTGGAAGAATTAATATTGTTAAAATGGCCATACTACTCAAAGAAATCTACAGATTTAATTAAATTCCTATCAAAATATCCATGACATTCATGACATTTTTCACAGAACTAGAACAAATAATCCTAAAATTTATATGGAATCACTGAAGAGCCTGAATTGCCAAAGAAATATTGAGAAAAAAAACCAAAGCTGGCGATAGCATAGTCCCAGATTTCAGACTATACTACAAAGCTTCAGTAAACAAAAGAGCATGCTACTGGCACAAAAATAGAGATATAGACCAATGGAATTGAATAGAGAGCCCAGAAATAAACCTGTGCACTTATGATCAAGTAATCTACGACAAAGTAGGGAAGACTATACAATGGAGAAAAGATAGTCTCTTCAATAAGTGATGAAGGGAAAACTGGACAGTTACATGTAAAAGAATGAGATGAGAATATTCTCTAGCATCATATACAAAAGTAAATTCAAATTAGATTAAAGACCCAAATGTAACACCTGAGACCATAAAACTCCTAGAAGGAAATATAGGCAGAACACTCTTTGACATAAATTGTAACATATTTTTTGGATCTGTCTCCTAAGGCAAAGGAAACAAATACAAAAACAAACAAGTGAGACATAATTAAACTTAAAAGCTTTTACATAGCAAAGGAAACCACCAACAAAATGAAAAGACAACCTACAGAATGGGAGAAAATATTTCTAAATGATATGATCAACAAGGGGTTAATATCCAAAATATATAAATCTCATCCAACTCAATATCTAAAAAACAAATAACCCAATCAAAAAATGGACAGAAGATCTGAATAGACATTTTTCCACAGAAGACATACAGATGGGCAACAGGCACGTGAAAAGATGCTCAACATCACTAATCATCAGAGAAATGCAAATCAAAACCACAATGAGATATTACCTCACACCTGTCAGAATGGCTGTCATCAAAAAGACCACAAATAACAAATGTTGGCAAAGTTGTGGGGAAAAGAGACTATATATATATATATATATATATATATATATATATATATATATATAGCCACCAGGGAAGAGTTACAGTTTGAGTCTAAAGGCAGTCTGTTGGCAGAATTCCCTCTTTACTGGGGAGGCCAGTTTTTCCTCTTTAAAATTAAGGCCTTCAACTGACTGAATGAGTTCCACTCACATTATGGAGGGTAATCCACTCTGATAGTCAAAGCCCACTGATTTAAATGTTAACTATATCTAAAAATTATCTTCACAGAAACATCTAGAATAATGTTCAACCAAATATCTGGGTAACATGGCCTACCAAAGTCAAGACATAAAATTAACAATTACATGCATATTTCAAAAACTCTAATGGACACAATATTCTTTTAGGCTTAAAAACTTTACCACATATAAGACTTACCTAGAAAATGTGTTAAATCCGAAGCCTAGAACATGCATAAACTCCTATTATTGTTGGTACCATTTCTGATTCTGGCATTTTAATGATAAATTTTTGAGAACTTACTCCAAGTTCTTCTAAGTGTCTTAAAAGGGGACTCAGAACATCTCTGGGGTTGGAGGGAAGCCCAGGAGAAACCTATTTCCTCAATATTTTCATACAGGTAAAGCAGGTAGGTTAAAAAAAATCAGGCTGGAGCTTGAAAAAGTAAAGAAGTCATGAAAGGACAGTAATATGCAATCAAATAGGCAGGAAACAAAGAAAGGCAGTTCTACCATTGTATCTCAAAATAGAACACACTTAGGAGATATATATTTATAATATATAATATATATTTATAAAATATATTTATCTCCAGATTTTTCTTGTAGAATCTTCTGGAAAAAGTACATTCTTCTCACCCACTTCTCCTACTTTGAGGCTCAGTCCAAAACTCATGGCCTTGGTGTCCCACCATAACCTGGAGAACTGAGCACTGTGGTGTGCTCCACACATTTTCCTACAGGACTGAAGGATCTGATGCTCTAGGGAGCACTGTGGCTTACAGCTCTCAACTGTCACCTCTCTCCAGAAACTGTTTCAGCTAATGACAGCTCCTTACCCCAGGCTGCATCTCCTTCCTGGTGGCAGCCTGTATCCAGTGACAGTCAACACAGGAACATAAAAGTCAAGCCCCCTTGTTGCAATGTGGAATAACGTCCAGTTTTAGAACTTCCCATCAAGTTAGTTGAGAATATCCTTGAGATTACCCAACTTCCTCTGACCAATCCTGGTTTTTTCCCCTTCCCTTCCCTTCCCTTTCCTTCCCTTCCCTTCCCTTCCCTTTCCATCCCTTCCCTTCCCTGCCCTTCCCTTCCCCAGATGTTGATCCCAAGAGTATTCCCTAAGAAATCTCCCACAAACAAATATTAATCTGAGAATCTGCTGAGACATGGGTGAAGAATCCAATTTATAGTATAAGAGGAAGGCTGAGGCCATTGGTCTTTTCTTCCCAAAATAAGATCCTCTTCCTGGGTCTCCATAGTTAATTGGCTCCTCCCACTAAATCCCACTGAGTATTTTCTTTCCTGCAGTTGCAAACAAAGTAGTCTCAGGGACCACACTGAAGAGAGCAAGTAACAGAATACCATGCAGACATTTAGTTCTGATTTGCATCAAGAACCAGAAGCTTCTTTCATGGGGAATAAATTAGTAGAGAAACCCATTCTGTTTCCTTCCTAATGTGTGTGCCATGCTGTACATTTGCCCTGAGGTGTAGAGGTAAGGGTGAGATGACTGCAAATGTCTTGCTCAGAAAGATACATTGCTTAGCACACTAGGAAACCAAAAACCTTACAGGTGAGTGTTCTGCTGTAATAACTCAAAGGAAAACCCCTTATGCCAGCTATTGATATTATCTTACTACTTTGCATTTAAATAGATAGCTACAGGGAACAAAGGGACTTTAAAAAGTCTGAGAAAATAGAAATAATCCTACTTTACTGCCAATGACACCCAGATAGCCATTAAAAATTCAGTTGTCAGATAAATAAAGTTGCATTGGAGTTGTCCTATTTTGAAATAAGCAGGGCGGAAGGTACTTTTAAAAACACTTTTCTCAAATCTGTCTCATCGGCTTTCAGTGACATGGATTTGTGTATTTATCTGGAAATCAGAGGTGATTTTTGTCAATCCCTTGTGGTAGTCACATTTCAATTAAAAACCTGAAGGAGCCCTCTTATCAGGCCCCGGCATTCGTCTGAGTCATCACTAAATATACTTTCCTCCAAGATACGATTTGTATTTTCTTTTTCATTGACTACAGAAGTTATTCCAACTTAAATTTGGCTTTGCTCACCAACTTACTTCTCAAAATGAAAGATAAGGTTTCCTGGGTTAGCAGGATACATTGCCTTCCTCCACCAAAGTAAACTCAACAGCTCATGATCATGTTTTATGCGAACTCCAGAAAAATTGAGATTCATTTAATAGTGGTTTGTTGAAATAATTTTTTTTAATTAGAGCATTTAAATTTTGCCTTTAGGAAAGCCCATCTACCCAATTAATAGAAATAATCATTAATGAGAGTACCTATTTATCCATCACTTGGAAAATGTACCTAATATTTGTAATGTCGATTATCAAACAATAATCCAAATATTTTCTTTATTTTCAAGGAAAGCTACAATTAATAATAGCACATTTGAGGGATTTTCTATACCTCGCAACTTCTAACATCTTTGTTAAGCTTCTAAATATTCAACACTAAAGAAGATAATCACATTTATCTATATTCATATACACACCTATGTACAAAATCACATGTAAGTAAAGGCTTTTTTCTTTTAAAGATACCTACCCGATCAGTGTATTTGAATTAAGAGTACAGATACCAAGAACTATATATCCCTACAAGATTTTAATTAATCTTAGGATTCATAACATTTACAAAGTCTCAAGGCATGAAAAATCTTGTTATCATATTGTTCAACTTTAGTTTAACATAAAAGGACATGGAGACCTGGAAGATCTCATATAAGATATAATCAAAAGAGAGCAGAAGCTTCAAAACCAAACGTACATGGATTCAAATCCTTCATCTACCACTTAGCATAAGCAAGTTACTTAAAAGCTCTCAGCTTCAGTTTCCTCATCTATAAAATGGGACTAACAGAAATTAAGTGAAAGTCATTTTAAAGTGTATGTGAACATTAAACCTCAAGCCTGGCACAGGTTCTCCATTAATTATGATGGCAGTTATTATTACATGTGCCGAGCGACTTACTAGGTACCACAAGATAACCATGAAAAATAAGTATAATATTAGATTAAAAATAATTAAGATATTTTTAAAGGATCCAAAGCTGAGAAGATACTACATAAACTGAAATGGGGTGGTGACTCTGGACTAGGATAGTAACTCTGAGGGTAGGGAGGAGAAATGTCTCCGCTGATACAAAAAGCTTAAGAGATAAGGGCTAAAACCCATATAGTCTAAAGTGACTTTCACAACCAACTCTGTATCCACATAAATTCCCCAGCCTGGTGGGTTTCCACTTGAGCTCATTTTCCCTTCAGTGCTATGCATCAGGTTTATCATTAACTATATTTACCATTAACTTTAATTTTACCAGAATTAAAATGTTAGAGAAGAGGTTAGATAACATACCATGTGGTATACTCAGGCCCTGAACCTAATCATTATCCGTCTATAGATCATCATTTCCATTCAGTACTTTATTACTGATCCTAGTAGAAATTATACAGAGCCATTGGAATCATGGAAAAATGAAATGCATTTTGAATTTATTTGCACAAGTGCTAATAAATGAATCAATACATTATGAAACATAAAGAAAAAAGAAAAAATATACTCTAGAATAAATGATTTTTTAAACAAGTATCACTTCTCTTTTATCTGTAATATTTTTTCAAATAGAGAATACTACAGTCAATTAAACATGTAGAATATACTATGTGCCCAATATTCTAGAGAATATAAAAACACTGAAGGAGAAGCATGGTTCTCACCTGCAAGATGTTTAGAGTATGCTTAGAGATATGACTAAGGCACATAAAACCACTACTGAACTATTAAATTCTGTAGGAAATCAGTGTGAGCTAAAGAGATCAGACAAAATAAAAATGCAATTCATAGCTCTTTTACATACATAATCTCAGTTAAACTATATAAGAACATGTGAGAGGAGTATTATTATCCCCAATGACAGGTGATAAACCAAAACTCAACAGCACTTAGGACTCTGAGTATACTCCGATCAGAAGAAGCAACATACAGTAAGCACAGGGTTTCCTATCCTGCATTCATTCCCCACTTTTTATCTTTAAAACCAGGGTTTTGTGCATAGATGGGCCTTATGGAAATCTAGTCTCACCCCAGGTCCAGGGTAGACCAGTGGTTTGGGGGTAACCCATTTCCGTTGCTGGCAGTTGGATTAGGAACAGACTCTTCTCCCAATTTTATCCAGTTGTGTTGTGATGCCTGTCAGGGGACTCCTGAAAAAGGGTTTGTGATTCCTAGGTGGTTGTTAACTCCTCAAAGATGTAGTCAA
Source organism: Phocoena phocoena (assembly GCF_963924675.1). NCBI lineage: Eukaryota > Metazoa > Chordata > Mammalia > Artiodactyla > Phocoenidae > Phocoena > Phocoena phocoena. The sequence goes on along the minus strand of NC_089221.1, from coordinate 93,754,054 downwards.
GAAACTAGAGTCTGCCATCTCTCTATTCTTCTACCCATCTTTGAGGAGCTAACAACCACCTCCGAAGCCCTTCTCAATCCTGGAAGTTCCATCATGTGAGATAAGGAATTAACTTACTGGTAGACCAACTAAGAGGGTTTTGGTGAGTTCTGGTTTTTATTTTAACTTGTTGCCAAAAGCACCCTAAAAGTACTCTGAAACACAGAACCAGAATTCAAATGTGGCCCTTCAGATTTGGGGTTCCACTTGCTTTCCCACTGTGCAATGTTATTTTTCTTTCTTCTTGGAATAAACAGGACTCTCCCTGATGGGTCAGGATTGGGAACTGACTTTGGAGCAGAGTGGGGATGATGCCTGTGGTTTAGAGGAAGCTACGTACTCAGAATGAGTTGACAGCGTGAAGCCACCCATGGTAATGCTCTGTTCCTACAACCAAATGAGCATTTCCTTTGCCCTGAATTTGATATTTGGAATAAGAGGCAATCCCATGTGCTCCAAATTTCTGTTTGTTGCCATCACCAGAATATTTCATTCTTTATTACCCTCCTCCTCTTCCTCCTCCATGCTTAGTCTGGACAGATTGTGTTCCTGCTCTGCCAAACTAAGGTCCTGGGTTAGGCCATCAACCTCCAAGTATTTCTTAAAATGCTTACCTCATGTTCAGCACTATGATGACTATTGCAGGGGATTACAGAAGGTGTTGAGAACATCATCTACACCCTTGGGGAGACCATAGCGTGGTCAGGACACAAATGGCAATGATAATGATAACAATAGCTATCATTTATTGGTACGTATGAAGTGCTAGATATTGTACGAGTTATTTACTGGTACCAGTTGTACCTACATTCTCCTCTATACACCCTTGGGTAAATGGTAATTATTAAAAGAGTATATATAAACACTTAATAAAATTGCTCTTCATATTGATGCTATAGACTTTTAGACAAAAAAAAGTCAACATCTAATTCTCCAAAATACTTATTGCATAGAGTACTGGGATGATGAGAGACTCACTCCTCCATTTTTCCAAACATTCTGTAATGTCGTAATATTGTTTTTAAAACTAAAAATGCATGAATCAGATTCATTGCAGAAGTAAATAACTAAATTTCTGAGTCTATCTCATTTGAAATATGAAGATGACTCTTAGCTATGAGGTATATGTAAGAGAAATTTTAAATGATAAAACTGCACACAAACAGCCTAAGAATAGTGAATCCTTAATCAATATTAATTCCCTTTTCCTTTCTTACATTTCATCAAAGACTACATTTCATTATTTTGCCTAGAAAAATGCCAGTACTCAATTTATATAATCCAAACTCATTGATTCCTAATGGAAAGCATTAGCATAGATGAAAGGAAAAATCAACTATTTCTCTATTCATTTCCACAGTTTAATGCCATGAAGCACATGAGAGGGAAATATTCCAAGACACAAAGGGTTTTTTAAAAATCATAAATGATAGTTCAGGTTTAAAAATTTCCCCATATCAGAAGGTAATTTCTCTTACCCAAACAAAGTTGCTAGATCAACACCAATGATAAACATACATACACTGAAAAAATATATGGTCATCTCAAAAGATACAGAAGAAGTGTTTGACAAACTTTAACACCCACTAGTGGTAAAAATCTCTCAGCACAGTAGGAATATAAGGGAACTACCTCAATCTGACAAAAACTATCAGAAACACACACACACACACACACATACACACACACACACACACAAAACTTACAGCTAATGTACTTAATAGTGAAAGACTGAATACGTTTCCCATAAGGGCAGAAAAAGAATGATGCCTGTTCTCACCACTCCTATTTAACATTGTATTAGAATTTCTAGTCAGTGTAATAAGGCAAGAAAAAAAAAGACATATGGATCAGAAAGAAGTAAAACTCTTTTTTTTCACAGACAATGTATTATCTACATAAAAAATCCTAACAAGTATGCAAAAAAAGTTTTTAGATTATGCAAGTTAGCAAGATTACTGGATAGGTGAATAGGTGAAAATCATTTTTTGTATATTTAGCAAACTGATGAAAAATGGAAAATTTAAAATATATTAACACTAGAATCAAAATCAAAAAATACTTGGGGGTAAATTTAACAAGCTATGTGCAATAGCTGTACCTGGAAACCAAAAACTTCTATAAGAAATTTTTAAAGATCTAAATAAATAGAGAGCTATGATATGTTCATGAATTGGAAGATACAATGTTGTTAAGATATCAATTCTCCACAAATTAATCTATAGATTCAACATCTCAAAGTGCCAGGAGGCTGTTTTCGTAGATATTGACAAACGGATTATAAACTGTACATAAAAATGTAAATGACTTAGAATAGCCAGAACAATTCTGAAAAAGAAAAAAAGAGAAAAGTTGGAGGACTTACACTATCTGAGTTATGAAAAAAGCTACATTAATCAAGACAGTTTAGGATCAGGGAAAGATAGAACATACAGATCAATAGAACAGAGTTCACATACAGACCTATATACATACAATCATTTGAATTTGACCAAGGTGAATGGTACTTCAATGGAAAAAAAAACAATTAGATGTGCCAAAACATTTTTAAATAAAAATAAATAGGGCTTCCCTGGTGGCGCAGTGGTTGAGAGTCCGCCTGCCGATGCAGGGGACGTGGGTTCATGCCCCGGTCCGGGAGGATCCCACATGCCACGGAGCGGTTAGGCCCGTGAGCCATGGCCGCTGAGCCTGCGCGTCCAGAGCCTGTGCTCCGCAACGGGAGAGGCCGCAACAGTGGGAGGCCCGCGTACCGCAAAAAAAAATAAATTAAAATAAAGAAAGAAAGAGCTTTGACCCTTACCTCACACTCACTGATCTGTTTCCAAAACCAGTTTCGACTTCAAGAACCAGCTCCAATCACATAGTTCAAACAGAAAGACCTTGCTAAGTTTTTCAACTAGGCTTTACTTACTTGGAATTTAATGTCTCTTTTACACACATTCTCTCTTGTTGCTTTTTGTGTGTGTGTGTGTGGTATGCGGGCCTCTCACTGTCGTGGCCGCTTCCGTTGCGGAGCACAGGCTCCGGACGCGCAGGCTCAGCGGCCATGGCTCACGGGCCCAGCCGCCCCGCGGCATGTGGGATCTTCCTGGACCGGGGCACGAACCCGTGTCCCCTGCATCGGCAGGCGGACTCTCAACCACTTGCGCCACCAGGGAAGCCCTGTTGCTTTTTTCTTAATTCAAATAAAATTGGGTCCAGACAACGTGCTTGAGCAAACAGGTATTTTCACAAATTACTACAGTCCTGAAGGATATGTCTTCTTAGGCTTAGTTTTTCACCAAAGCAGGTGGAGGGTGAAGCAGATACACACATGTCCTCCTTTAAACTAACTCACAGGCTTTCCCATATGGTCATCAGGAGAATGGAGCTAAACTTGCTGGTGGTCAGCAGTGATCCTCAGAGTGATGGTTTTGCCTACAATCAGAAACCAGCTGCAATGCTTTCAAAAATGCCCTTCTGAGTCACACCCAGGCTTACTGAATTAGAATCATTGGAGCTGGCTTCAGGAATTTGCATTTAAAACAAATTTTCCAAGGGACTCTTTTACTCAATAAAGTTCCAAAACCACCAGAAGAGTGGATATATTAAAATGTGATTGTATGAAATTATCTGATTTTAAATATTTTATAATAAACATAAAATCTTATTAACATGACAGAGATTAGAGAGTGGGTACTTTATCAGTATGACTAGGGTAAAGGGTTCATTCGATCAGGGACTGGCAACGTTCAGACAGGGAAAATTCTTGTACACTAGGCTCCCAAGTTTGGACCTTATTTTGTAGGTCAGTGTTTCTCAAACTTAAGCATGAATCAGAATACCCTAGAAGGCTTGTTGAAATACAGATTGCTGAGTCCTACTCCCAGTGTTTCTGATTTAATAGGTCTGGGTTTAGGCTAGATCATTTGTATTTCTGACAAGTTCCTAGGTGCTGCTGAAACTACTAGTCTGGGTAACACACTTTGAGAACCACTGAGAAGCTTAAAAATGTTAAGAGTGAGTGTGACACAATCAAATTTACATTTTAAAAAATCTGGTGCAGTTGTTCTCAAATTTGGTTGCACATTATAATCACCTAGGCAAAGACCTCAGAGCAAGTAAACAGAAGTTCTTGGGGGTAGAGTTGAGTATTTGTATTTTTTAAACTCACAGGTAGTTTCAGTAAGTATCCAATTGGCGATCTGTGATGAAAGTGTTGGAGGCAAGTTGAGAGCTAGTTGAGATGGTGATTCTCAAATCTGGTTGCACAGAATTCAAGGATAGACAAGTGAGCAGGACTCCCACTTCCATAATTACAATAAAGTAGTTATGCTTTTATCTTTTCAGATAGTCAGTTAAAAAGAAAGCAAAAGGTTTTGTTGCTCTAAAATAAAATAAACACTTTTGACAATCCCTGAGTCAGGAGTTTATTGAAATAAGCTTGGCTAGGATGTTGTTAGGAGCATCTGAGAATGGCTAGAGGGTGGCTCAGGGTTTGCTGAGATACTACGTCTCCTGAAACATCAAGAAGCAAATGGTAATTTGCCAGTGAGAAACTTTGTGTGAAATGAGGGGCTTGGGCCAAGGTCTCACTCAGACCCTGTACTTCCTTATGACTCCCTAGTGGTGCAGATCATCAAAGCTAATAAAACTGAGGGTCAGGGCTGTTGAAAAGGGAGGGGTTAGAGATTCACGTTTGCCGTCATTCATCCAGGAGACAGGCTTAGATATTGTTATAGGGGCATTTTCAGGGTTAATTGCCCCCTAGGAACCTGAAATCGCTCTGGTACCAGGAAAAAGACCATTTTTCCTTTTCATAAAACAAGATTAATTCTGTAAGCACTGGTCACCGTTCCTAAGCAAAGTATGCCCAAGGTCACACAAAACATTTTTATGAAAGACAATTACATATTTACATTGAGGAAAACAAATACCAAATAAAGATATTAAGGATACTGGTGGCTTGCCCTAGGGCAGTAGCTTTCAAACTTGAAAACACATACTTCCTGGGGGTCTACCAACTTTTCTCAAAGGAATACAAGCATGGTTGGTTTTGAGGGAATCAATTCCAGACTCAACTCTTACCTCTTTCTTCAAAAATGGATCAGCTGACTGCAATATATATACAAATAATGAATTATGTTGTACAACTGAAACTAATATGTCAATTACACCTCAATAAAAAAATAGATCACCTGAGAATGTCCCCGTAGTGGACACATCATGCTGATCCTCCCCTCGTCCCCCTTCTCCCGTTCCCAGTCATCCTTTTTCCTTTTACAACAGAGAACGGCAGCTTTCAGTTACCCTAATCCTACTATGGTGCACCGCTTCAGGGTTTAAAAAGCTCCAGTGTGCCAAAGGACATCATCTCTTCCATAACCCACAATCATCACTCCTATCTGAGAGTCCCTAGAGATCAAAGCCACGAGCACACTGTTACAGAAGACTGCAGAGCCCAGAGGCTTAGCACGAACCCTTGGCAAGACTCCATGCCTTAAATGTCTATATATTTTAGAATTAGAATGTAGAGAGAAGATAGTTGTCCCTGCGGTATGTTTCTGAATGAAAGTGTATTTGAACAAAAGATTCAAAGTAAATATTTTTACAGAGAAAAAGCCTGATTTGAAAGGTTTGATAGTCAACACTGGCTTTGCAAATTGGTTATAAGGCAGACATTTTCCATAAATTGAAGGAGCTCAATCTAAAGCTTCAAGGTTGTGACATATATATATATACACACACACATACACACACATATGTGAGAAGAAACTAAAGCATTTTATTAAAAAGTATTGAGTTGGCAAAAGTGCTTTAAAATTAATAATTCTGTTTTCCAACCCTTTCTGAATATATCATATTCAACAAGGTCCATAAAAGTAAAGAATAATGGGTGTAATTAATAATTGGTTGATGAGTCTTGATAAAGCTTTTTTGATATACATTCCAGAAACTGGGAAAGAAGATTGCTCTAATGACTGCATAATAAATTGACTTGGAAACCAGGTGCTTTTCCATTCCTTAATTTCAACAAAATTGAAGGAGGACCTAATCAAGTTATCAGCTGATATATTATCAAAAATAATTTGTGATAACATAAAACTATGTTACCAAACGTATGATATGGATATGATTTAGATGCATAACTTAGAAGAAGTCCAAAAATTCAGTGCCATTGATATAACAAAATTCCTTCCACTCCTACATATTTATGTGGGAACATGACTTTTGGTGCTTATATCTAGAAAACAAAAATATAAATAAAAGGGATGCTCAGTCCTATTTTATTCTACCAATGAGCAATATTTATTTATGGATTTATAAATTAACTGGACATAAACTCCATTCGTTTTATTAGGAGAAAAATTTCCTTAAAAATTTACCTCATGTTTAAAAGTCACTCATCAAAATTTTAAATTATCTATTTTACTTTAATTGTACAGGAATAATCATTGTCAGGGTAACTCAATCCAGAAGAGTTTTTCTTCCAAAAATAATTTAGAAAGAATATTATGGTAAGGTCAAATTTAGAAAAAAATTAATTTCAATTCACATAAATATTTTTGTTGCAGAGACATATGGTAGAGTGATCAGTAAAAGAACTCTAAGCATAAAATACGTTAAGATAAAATTCTCTGAAGGAACTGAAATTCAAATATAAATCCAAGAATAAATGGAGTGATGTAAAATTTCTGTTAAAGAAAACTTCTTATTTATTTTGTAAGCAGAGGATGGAGGGTATCAACTCTTCAAGGTATTTAGATTCCCCTGGAAACATGTGAAATAATATAACAGTGCACCAGAAATTATAATTCTTTTCAAATATTTATAACTTATATTGAAAAACAGAGATACCCACTTAACGTTGGGGGGGAGAGTTGTATAATTTTTCAAAATTCTTTTAGTAGGTATATAAGAATAAAATGTTTGAAACTATTGCCCTCATGAACATTTACCCCCTACACTATTTAGGAAAAGGTGAATTCCTTTGCTTGTCAAATAAGACTGTCTTGGATGGTGTTGACCTAACAGGTTTAAGCCCAAAGGGAAGAGGAATAGATTTCAACTTTAAACTACCAAGGCTGCCTTCTGATGCTCAGAAAGATCATGAAAAGACACAAGGATCCATTATCAGAAATGCTCTGCAGAGGCTCAACTAGAGGCTGAGAGCATTCAAACTTTCCACTTCAGACAGAGGCTGAAAGCAAGGAGGTAATATTTAAGTACTGTTTAGATATTGCACTACTAATAAAGAAAGTTTATTCTCAATGAGATTTAAAGAACTGGAGCAGTCTGACACAGGGAAAGGGGTTCCCCCAAATTTGGGCACTGTATATATTTAGAAAGTCATTTCTATTTGAAGGTAGACATTATTTTGAAGTCGTCTACTGAACAAGAGGGCCTCTGTAAATGATTGGAAGAACAAATTTAACTCTTTCAAATGTCATAGCAATTTTGGAATTGTTGGGAATCTTGAATTTCATACACCTATGAAACCTGTGTCTCAAAGAGGTTAAATGTCTTGCCCGAGGTCACATAGCATTTTAGTGACAGATGTAAGAAGAGACTACATTTCCTATCTTCTTGGTCTTTTGCTCTTTCTACAATATGGCCTAAAAGGCTATGCCAAAAAGTCTCTGATTGCTGATTTCCCACATAGCCTAATATTTTACATATTAGGGAATATGTAAAATCACCATAACAGCAGCTAGCATAGCTTATAAACCCTGAGGAGAAAGAGGGCAAGTTCCTGAGTGCATGATACCTTCCTTAATATTATATGAAGAGGAAAATAACTTCAAATATACTATTAAAAAATCCTCTAATGAATACTGTACCAATGTTGATATAAAAGCTTGGTCTGGTAAAATTTCCCTCTTCCTTTTTCCTGAGATAGGAGAAGCCTGTGGGCTACTTTCCCAATCTTGCTGCTGTTTAGAGCAGAGAAAAAGTCTCCTGTGGTTTTCTTGCTGCAGACGGCAAACATCACTCTCCCACGAGCAAGGCAGAAGAAAATGATACAGGATTCACTTGTAATTAAATATGTAGACAACAGTTCAGGAAAAATATATCCAAGCCTTCATCAGAAGACTGAACTGACAGGATGGAAAAAAAAAATTCCACCAAGCTACTGATATATCATTTTCTTGAAAACATTATGATACAGCACATCGGCTCTTATTGGTTCAGGCTGTAAATAGAGAACTGAGTATATAGAGATAATTGACGTTTCCAGGATCTGGTTTATAAAAAGGGGGAGGTGGGTCCTTAAAAGACATGTTCTACAAGATCTGCATTCAGACACAAATTAGATTTCATCCAGACTATAGAAGGGAACAGGTGACTGATAAAATGAGTTAGAAAGGAATTGACTGGCAGACCTGAGTTTTGACAGGAGATTAAAATAAGAGAAGGGACAGGAAAGCAAAAGGGCACTACGAGAAGATCACAGAGCAAAGCACTGACTAGCTTGACAACTGGAGGTTGTTTGGGTCCTGGTGAACACAAGCAGAATAGCTATAAAGAAGGTTTGTGAACTACTTTGAATTTCTAGAGTACTGGGACTTCTCACTCCAGGGAAGAGTAAGAAAAGAAGTGATATTAAAGGAAACCCCAGGGGAGCCAGTGGGTCAACTACGCTCTCCTTTCAGAATCAGGGCACAGCAGGGAGCAGACGGTGAGGAGGGGAACCAGCACCAGTTGCCCAGCACTGGCTGGTCTGTATCCATTTGAAATGTAAAGAGGAAAGAGACTAAATGTATCAGCTGACCCTGTTCTCTTTGCCTTTGGAGGAGAATCTCATCATTGAATCTTCCTGGGTACTATGTTCAGGGGATGACCACGCACCTTGGAATTTACAGTATTGCCAATAAAGGGTACTATGTCGTGAGTCTGATTATGTCTTGTATCCAAACAGTCCTCCAGGTGTATGGGAGGCTGCTTAAAAAACTGTGGAGATGATCTGATCAGTCCCCTAATGTTTGGGATCACGGTAGATGCCTGGGGATGATGTGATCCTCGCAGACACTGTGGCAGTTGGGCAAGATGTAGTTATTTCATGCTATGGCACTCAGGTCTGTGTTCATAATAAGGAATGATTTCCCTGTTAATAAAGTTGAATGCATCCTGCAAACACCTTGTTTTCCCACAGTTTTTAGGGAAATCACAGACAGAACTTGTATTTACTTCCTAGGTCTCTGACTCTAGCTGTAATTTCTCCCAAAATCAAGGCCTATAACTTAAACCTCTTCTAGCACTGAACATTAAAAACTATGGGCTTACTTAAGTCACTCCAGCATTTTATAAAATGTGGTGTCTATTTAGCTGATGAAACAAAGTTTTTTTTTTTTAAGCACATACACGTCAAAACTACAAAATAAGAAATACTTAAAATCCTCCCTCTGTTCCCTCTGCACCGTCTCAGGCTCCACAGCTATTCCCACCGGAGCTGTTTCACAAGATGAGCCTTGGACATTCCTCAACTCTTCACACTCCTTCTGTTGGGATACCTTGATACCCCAGGGCTTTTGAATGGGGCAGTTTTATATTTCCATTTCCTTTGTGGAATGTCAGACCCTCCTGGAGACCATGACCTCCAGTTGTACTTGGCATCTCCAGATATCTCTGGGTGCCCCTCCTCTGGCAGCTCTCTGTCTGCCCGTATCCAGGGGAAACAGCAGAGCAGCTCTGCCCAGCTCGGGGTCACTCTCCACCTCACTTTCTTCAATGGAATATGGAGATGGGACTAACTTAGTGGCTGCTGGCCCATGAGTTCTGACTTTAAAGCTGCCTAGATGAGCAAAAATCCTCACTGACTCACCTACCTTACAGTGTCCTCCCTCAACTTCTAGGTGCAGAGCCTGCTAAATTCCCGATGATTCCATCTGCTTGGAAAGGCTAATTCAAAGTCTGCAAGGACTTAAATATCTTCGGGATGTTACCACCATAGTCAAGAAACAAAATATATTTCTAATGGGGTGGTGGTGGCTGAGTGTTGATGACTAATAAGTGCTCCCTAAAAGGTTTCATTTCCATTACAAACAATGAGAGAAGTTACTCCTGATTCACTTTGACAAGTGAGGAATTTATCTTTGAAACCACACTGGACACTTAAGGTATTTTAGAGCCCATTTGAGCTCTCATCACATACTGCATAAGGCATTGAGGAGTAAAACTTTTTGCAGTAAAATCAATAACTAGAATATTAGACCTCAGGACCCTGAGTATTTATAGTTTAACCTGAGGGGCTAATGGGTGGCAAAAATGCTCAGACAAAATACTTCATTTCTTCCAGTAGAATCGCTTCCATGTTTAGCATTCTAAGGGTAATAACTAACATTTGTTTATCACTCATAAAAATTATACAGTTTGGTGCTTATTTGTGGAGGGTTTCCCATTGCCTGAAAAATACCTTTCTTTAAAAAAAAAGGTTATAAAATTAAAAAGGGAATTGAAATAAGTCTTAGGATTCCAAAAACCTTAAATATCTGTTGTTTCATTTAAGCTGACAGCAGCATTGTGAAGCAGGTAATTCTATGACAACACTGGCAAAGGAGGAAACAGGGCTCAGAGAGGTGAAGTGACAACACACAGCACACAGAAAGAAATTTTCAGACAGGAGCCCAAGCTGTCCACAGTTAGGTGCATCACTTTCAGCTCCCCAACAAGGCCTCACTCTTACAAGAGTTCATACTTGAATTTCACGGCATTTTTCCTGAATGAGCGACAGATAAAACATATGAATTATATCACCTTTTTTGGTTCCTGAATTTTTTCATTTTTTACCCTACAGTTTGCAATATACAGTTGCAACTAAGTCCACTTTCAAAAACCACTTATGGGTGGTACCTTATAATAGAGTATTCATGATTCCTCCTTCCCTCTCTTTACACATCACACATTCTTTGACTCATCCATAGGTTCTATTCACCCAATGTTACTGCTATAATTATTTTGAGCTATTACCATTAGTTCAAATAAAATTAAGAAACAAACTTTTATTTTACCTTCACTTATTTTTTTCTCTGATGCTCTTCCTTTCTTTTTGTAGATCCTAATTTCTGAACTATATCATTTTCCTTCTCTCTGAAGACCTTATTTTAACATATCTTGCAACGCAAGTCTATTGGTGACAAATTCCCTCAGTTTTTGTCTGTCTAAGAAAGCCTCTATTTCTCTTTCACTCTTGAAGGATAATTTTGCTGTTTACTAAATTCTAGTTTGGTGGGTTTTTCTTTCAATACTTTAAATATTTCACTCCACTCTCTTCTTTGCATAGGTTCTGATGAGAGGTCTCATGAAATTCTTAACCTTGTTCCTCTATAGGTACCCGCCTCCCTGACTTCATTCAAGATTCTATGTTGGTCTTTGGTTTTCTGCAGTTTGAATATATGTCTAGGCCTAGATATTTCTAGTGTTTATTCTCCTTGTTCTCTGTGCTTCCTGTATTTATGGTTTGATTTCTGTCATTAATTCTAGAAAATTCTCAGCTATCGTCGAAAGAAAGAATGAAAGAAAGAGAGAAAGAAAGAAAAGGAAGGAAGGAAAGAAGGAAGGAAAAAAAGGAAAGAGTACACGTCTTTGTAACATCCCAAGAACGTTAGAGTCATGTTACCATCAGAGTTCTGATAATGTCAAGATGGCACCTTGGAACAATCTAGTGGGAGAGTGATGCTCTCCTGTGGGCAGTCCATAAGAGTACCATACCAGAGATGAGAGACACAAGTATATGGGAAAAGTCCAGAAAAGCAGGGTCACAGCTAGTAACCTAGAAAGTGTGTTGAGCTGAGCAAGCAATACCTGCAGAATGGGCAATCAAGTTAGAGGACAGAGCAGTAGAGAAATGGAATTGGCATGTGTAGTACAGAGTAGACAGGATATATCATTGAGGAGATTTGGCCAAGATTGCTAGGCCTCACAAAAAAAGCAGAGCCCTGTAGAACCACAAGAAGAGCTCCCCAAAGGTGCCACATCTCACAGGGCACTGGTTCATCCTTCAAAACCTCCTTGTGCTTTGTCGATAGGGTGCTTGACTGACAACAAGGAAAAATGGGTAAGGGGGAAAGTCTACAGTGGAGCAGGGCTCTCTTTGCCCTGTTCACTACAAGTTGGCCTCTGTCCCTATCCTGAGTCAAGCCATACTCTGCCCCACCTCAGGGCCATTATTTGTACTACTTCCTCTGGAGTGATCCTCTCCTCTTCCCACACATTTTGTAATTATATATGTTATTTGTGTGCTCATTTGATTTCTGTTTTTCCCCCTACCTACAGGCTCCAGGTGGGCAGGGACCATCTCAGTTTTATTCACTACTAAATAACCCACAGGGCTTAAAACAGGTAAGAATCCATAAATATTTAATGAATGAATGACTAGCTAGGTCACTGTGGTGAGATTCCTGTTCCCTTTACACAGTTACCAGAATAGGCCATGGATGAAAGGTAGCATCAGAGCTGACTGAGGAAGGAGAGGGAGGGGAGACAAGGGAGGTGGTAAGAGTGTGGTAGAAGGAGAGCCAAGTGGTAGCTGAGAGAGACTAAAACATCTGTCAAGGTAATGGGGCACTGGAATAGCTATGATGCACTCATAAAACAAGCCATGACTGGGAAACCAAGCAACTTGAGAGGGAATAGCATAGCGTACAGAATGCTTACAGTAAGGCAAGTTTCATTTATCCAACGGCCATTTCTTAACAGTGCCAGGTGGGGCTATTTCTTAACAACACTAGTGTTGACAAGCCAATAAGAGATCAAGTTCCCATTTGAATTCACTGGCTTTACAAAGCAGTGTCACCATACTGGAAAAGGAAGTTCCTTAAGACAACTAGAAACGCAACTTGGATGTGAGTAGACTACAGGATGCCTCACATTCCATATTTACAAAGCTAATTATCTTGTTAAGAAAGGAAAGATTAAATCTTTGAATGAAGTAAGAGTACCTTGGGAATAACAGTAGGGCTCTTTCAGAGTCAGAACAACCTATTGGCTTTATTTAAACTTTGTTATCTAGTTTGAAACCAGCAAAAATTTATATCTCTCACCTGGATTGCTTATCAGTTAAATCTATACACCTATTAAGATAATTAAGTTCAAAAATTATGAAATTGCAAAACTGAAGTTTGATCTGATTGAGTTGATCCAGTAAGGCTTGTGTCTATGAATCAGTGTAACACTAAATCCTTAGATTTTTCCTCCTGAAATACAGAGAAGGTATATTTCTCTCCATCTTATTATATACTCATGAGTTATGACATATATATACGATTTCCACTAAGGGCTGATGGTTATCCAAATTGAAGGTATTATGTATACGTATACCTAATGAATAACATTTTTTCCCCTAAATCAAAGAATGAAAACCCAAGGTCACTCAGCTACTAAGTGCCCAAATCACATTTTACCAGAATCAGGTTTTTCCCATTTCATCATTCCAGAATATCCTCCAATCACAAATTTAAGGTCATCAGTTGAATGGCATAAATTTCTAAACATTCATAGACTAATTGTTTGTTGTTGCTATTAAATTAAGAAGTCTTATCAATATATTTTAGAACCTTAAACTACCACATCTTTCAAGTTGTTTGCTCTTTCTCTCCCTTCTTAGAACTTAAGTCTATAAGAATAAAATTTTGGTTCTATTCACCCTGAGGAATTATTTGACCAAATGTTAGCTCTATATGATAAGATAGAAAGGATTCTTCCCTACCTATTTTCTTGATTGTATCTTTTCTCTCACCTCGTGTTTACCACAGATAACACTCTACATCTTCCTAAGCAGTCTTTCCCAAGTGATGACTTAAGGAGTCAAGGCACAAGAGAAACAAGGGTGAGCCTAAGGATAATCTGGCTGAGAATCTAAAGCAGTGGTTTTCAATGAACTGTGATTTGGCCTGACAGAGGACATTTGGCTGTGTCTGGAGACATTTTTGGTTGTCACAACTGAAGTGGATGCTACAGTCATCTAGTGGGTACAGCCAAAGATGCTTCCAAGTATTCTCCAATGCACAAGACAGCCTCACCCCTATGAAGAATTATATGGCCCAAAATGTAATAATGTCAAGGCTGAGAAACCCTGTTCTAAAAGAATCAGTGGGCTGTTCCTGTTTCTTTTGCATCCCCTAAATATGCTGGAAATGTTTACCTTTAGGGTTTTCAAAAGGGAAAACTATTCCCATAACTAAAGTTTTCATAATGCAATTATGCTTTCATATTGCCAAAGTTGGGTGGTAGACTACTGGTCACATTTTTTTTTCCCCAACTCCCCAGTACAACCTAATTCCCCAATAGGACTTAACCCTGATGTCCATATTTTTGTGCCTGACAACAATAAACAGGAAATAAGCTTCCTTTTTTTATATATAAGATTCCTGGGAAACTGTTTGGTGACTAAATCATGTCTCCCTTGCCTGACATTCTACACTGCAACATCTGTTCAAGGGTTTCAGTCTAAGGCCTGGGTATCACCTAGTAGAAGAAGAAGGAAGAAGGAAAGGGGGTGTTGATATAACGTCCTGATCCAAAGTCCTACCAGTCACGTCAAGGGGACACTCTGAGCCCAGGGCAGCTGCCAATGAGAGGATAAATTTGTCATTTCCCACCCTCCCACTCAACCCACAGGTAAACTAGGTTATTCTAGATCCATCCAAGGCTCCTAATATGAGTCCTTGAGGTCCTGATCAGTTTCATAATTATTAAGCATTAGCAGTGACTGCTCTATAACAAATGTTTCTCTTTATAAAAGACAGAATATAGGAGGTGGAAAAAAAAGCAATTCATGTATTACCTGCAGTCCTCAGTTTCCCAAGATCTCATTTAATCTAATTTTAGGTTTTAAATGAAATGATAATAATCTTAAGCACTTTTTAGGGAATAGAAACTTAAAGAGTTGTATTACTAGATTATGGAAAGAATGGACAAATATCTACCTTTTACCATTCTGCTTTGATTAGGAACGTAACCACTACCATATATCAGATTTAGTCTTTTCACCAGCTTAAACTCCTTTATTGGCAACTTATTGCACTATGAATAAAATCTAAATTTCTAAAAGTCCCTCCATATCAAAATAATTATTTTTAAAGACCAATAATGTGAGTAAACCTTGCCTCTCAATATTTGAGATAGTAAATGGGTTATAATTATTAAAATAAAATAAAATGGAGACGAAGCTTGAAGATCCCCTCAGTATACAAAATCAGTTAAGCCATGTAAGCAGTTATTTCTTGTAAATGCCTCTGAGAGTCATAAATTAAATCTAAGTCGTCTTTCTAAAATGGTATAAGAAAATCACTTTTAACTTATCCCCTGCTGTCTGGACACTCCTCCCCACCCAATAAGCAATCATTGTAAAGATTAAACAGCTTCCTCATTTTCACTTTATAAGCCAACTTGTGACATCATGCCTCTGAGCTTCTTACCAGTTTCAATATTTCAAGTTTAAAGGATTCCTGTTTGCAAACAGTTTCTCTCTCACTCAATAAAATATTCATATCAAGTAAAAATAATAATAATAATAAAAGAAGTCCCTCCATGATGGTTGTTATTTTCCATGCTCCTCCTGGCTCCGTATTCCTAACCTCCTGTCATTCAGCATCCCAAGCTCTTTCTTGCTTCAGTGCCTTAGCACTCACTCTTTATTCAGCCTACACTGGAGCACTCTTCCTTAAGGCTTTGCAGCATGACTGACTCTTCTTAATCTCAGGGCTCAGCTCAAGTGCCACCTCTTTTAAAGAGACCTCCCTAGCCTACTTCTCACCCACACACGAGTTATTTTCACATGAGTCTATTTCTTTTCCTTCTGAGCACTTTTTACAATTATCATTAATCTTTTTAGTATGCTTCTTACAATTTTGTTGTCTGTCTTTCTCCACTAGAATGCTAGCTCCCATGAGCACAAGGTCTTATCTGCAGTGTTTCACTGCCGCCAGACCTTCACAGTACCTCGCACATGATAGCGACTGACCACATTTGCTGCATTAATGAAGGAAGAAGTTCATGTAAGCGAGACATCCTCCACAAGCAGAGATTATTCAAACTATATCTCCCAGAAATTTCAAATGTACTCACATGACCTGAGTCAATATACAGAAACAGAGACATCAGCTCCCCAAGCTCTGAAATGGAGGACACAGAAATTCTCCAATACGTTGACATCATTGAATAAGCCACACAAATAACCTGGTTTGCCAGATGAATGCAGTTTGTCTGTACTCCACAAGTTGATCCAGGAAAATACCACAGACCACTCCCCTTTCTGTATCAGCACTGATTGAATTTGGATGGTTTTTGCAAAAGTGAACATTTTCTAAATCACTTCCACCAAAGTGGAAATTACAAAGAAGTAAAATTGAAATTATTCTAAAGGATTATGTAAACAATACATCCTGTAGGAAAGTTAAATAATAACAATGTATTAACAAAGGAAGGCAATTGGAAAAGTCATTAAATGGCCATTAAATAAATATACATGTGTATTTGTATCTGCATCTGTATATGTACAGGACTGAAGAATTTCCAGGTTACAACACAACAGCAATATAGATACTGAAGGAAGAGATGCACCAATTATGTGAAAACCTTAAACTAGCATCTGACAAACTTCACTGTTAAAAAAAAAAAAAAAAAGGCTGTATATCCCAATTAGAGAAAAGCATGTAGCAAATTCTAGGTTTGTGAAACTGCAGTATTCACATATGTTGAAAGTTGAAAAAAAAGAATTAACTTACAAAGGATAATGCTTAAAATATGTTTTTAAAGGTAACAATAATAACATTAAACTCCCAGGCATATAAGACCCTTGGGCTCTCATGCCTCAATTTCTCTCACTGGCATCATGGATGTGGGTCACAGGATGGCCAGTCCCACCATGAAGTGGTGAGCTCTGCTACCCAGGTGCTTCCCAGAGAGGTTGTGCAGTCCCTGATCCAGGACCCTAGAGTCTTAGTCAAGTCTTTCATACATGGGGGGTCAACCTGTGAAATCACTGGTGCTTTTTGTATTTTTAGTACGTGAGAATTTTGTTTCCGAATCTAGATCCTTTTCCTCTCATTCTACATGCTGTACTCACCTTCAGCTGTAATGTTGCATTTGTTTCAGAGTATAATCAAATATAAGTCTAGAAATCCAGCAATTCAATTGTTAGTAGCTATCAGCAATATATATATATGTATATATATAAAGCTTTTGTTCATTGTGTTTGTACCACAACCAGCTGAAGAGCATCCAAAGGGAGGAATTTTGATACAGAATCCTACAACCCTCTTCCCCTTTCTCCCTTAATATCTACTAATTTAATACTCTCTATCTTAGAGTTCCCTATGCATGACTACGTAAGATAAATCATTGACCTTTGACTTACATTGCTTAAACAATGATAAACTTTGCTTAAAATACTTATGTCCTGTGAATGCACAATGTCAAGTTTACTCAGACCTCTGAGGAGGGGGTGCTGCCTGGCTGGTGCTACTACATTCAAGAAGGCATGATAAGGCTGGTTCTTAGGATGTGGAAATAAAAGCTGGAGACTTGAACCAAATGCACTGCCAGGATGAAGGGGCATTGCTGGCAGGAGCAGGGAGCAAAATGGACAGAGTGTGCCTCTTCTCCCTCCAGCCTTCTAGTCACTCTCTAGTGCCTCATACAGGTGGACCTCACTAAAAGCCAGCACGCAAAAGAGAAAGCTGTTTTGCAGAGTCCGAGCCCCAGCATTACAAAGCGAGTATAGACAGGTGGATTTGGAGCCAAGAAACAACCTCTCCTACTTGACCTCAGGGTTCAGTAATGTGTTCACTCCACTTGCCACTTGGCATCTACTCCAGGCTGCTCAGTTGAAGAATTCAACTTGTCTTCTCTAGAAACAGATATGGGTTTCTGGTTATTAGTGTTGAAACAGAGCACACAAGTCACCCACTAAATCTCCACTAACAGAAGCAGTCAAGCCAATGCCATAGATGAATAAACACAACTTTGATCATATGAAGCATCTTAGCTGATGAAATACAAATTGGGCCAAACTTTCTCAGAATAACAAAATCAATCCCAATAAGTCATTTTCTCCGAGTATGAAGGTCTGCCTTGCCTCTCAGTTCTAAAGTGAATGCAGATTTCTCAGTAAGCCAAGGACAGCTGGGCTCATTAGTAGATTTTCTGAGCTTCTTTCCTTTCTTCTCACTGGTTCCTTTCTCTTCAGCACTTCCTCTAAAAAGGAAATGCAGCAGTGAAAGCCCATTCAGCTGCTTTCTCCATTGCTCTCTCAAAGGTTCAGTGGGAAAGGACACAGAACCACTAACAATAAACTATGAGGCCTTCCAGCCAAATTCTGTGAAGTTTGGATTAAGACAAAGGCGTGAGCAGAGCTCCCGCCCCATGCCTTGAGCAGGATACAGATTTCCTCAAAGGTTTACAGCCATCAGATGTGTTGCTACTGATCCTGTGATTGACTGCTAAGATGTAGGGACGTGCACAGTATCCTGGAGCAACTGAGAGTGTTGCTATAGAGACTCATCTCAACAATGCAGAAAAGCAGGGGAGGTGTGGGAGGAAACATGTTGCCAGGCCATTCCTGCTGCCCATGATGTAGCATCTAAGCCAAGGAAGCTCCCACTGGTAAAGCTGAGGGAAGGAGGGGCAGGAGTCAGGAGCTGCTAAATCAAAATTCAGGAAGTCTATTACCTAAAGGACGCATCAGGAAAAGGAACTAACAGATTTAACAGAAGAAATTTAAGACAGAAAAACAAAGTAGAAGTTTAGGACGATCATGATCATTCCTCCTCCTCTTTTCCACCAACCTGCTCCCTCCCCACACTCCATACAGTTGGCCAGGCAAAATCCCAGATGAGTGAAAATTCAGAAAGGAACCAACTGGGACATATACATCAAAAATCTGCCAAAAAAAAAAAAAAAAGAAAAAGAAAAAGAGAGGGAGGTAGAATAAAATAGAAGCAACAGGCAACTAGAGAACACATTTCAAAGGGGAATCACCAAAAAGAATCACAGAAAGAGTTCAGAGTAACAGTCATTTATAGTCTGAAAGAAATTGCAGAAAGCTAATTAACAATTTTAAAAGCTCAAACAAATTTAAAAGCTCAAACAATAGATTCAATGGCTCAAAGAAGAAATTATGAGTTATTATGAATGGATGAAAACTAAACAGGCAGAATTTGAGAAAGAAATGGAAGAAAAAAGTTAGAATAGTAAAAGATAAGCCACATATAAACCATATCCAACAGAAGCAGATCTTGTGTTCATTAATCAAGCCAGCAATTAGAATATATAGGAAAAAATAAAAGAAGTAGTAAGTATAATTTAAGTATGCAAAATAATATATTGGAAATAGATCAGTAAAATAAGCAAAAAAGTATACATAGATAGGAGGAAATTAATAAAGTTTTTAAGCGCTAAATTTAATGAAAGAGAAAATACAAATAATAAAAAGGAAAAATGAATAAAACAAAAGCTGCTTCTAAAAAAATTTAAATTGATCAACCCCTGGAGAAGGGAGAAAACAAAAATTAACAATATTAGATGTAAAAACAATGATATAAAGTATAGAAGAGATGAAAAGACTGTAGAGATAACATATGCAATTCCATATCAACATTTCTGAAAAACAAGAGGAAATGGATGGTTTTCTAGCAAAATAGAAGATGTTAAAATTGGTCCAAGACAAGGTAGAAAATTTGAAGGTATCAATAAACATAGTAAAACATATTGCAAAAGCAGTTTAAAAAATCTTCCATTTCAAAAAACCACTTGCCCCAGACATTTTAATGGATGAGTTTTATAGGCAAGTTAATATAAACAGATAGTGCCTAGCCCTATAGTAGTTAAACTGTTTCAGACCACAGCAAAAAAAGAACAGTTATTTATAAAGTTAATGTTACCTTAACAGCAATTAAAGTATGCAAATTCCATTCATGAATATACATACAAAAATTCCAAAAAAAAATATTGGCAAATGAAACACAGCAGTATATTGAAAAAAACAATACACCATGACCAAGAAGCTTTTTTTATATATATCTTTATTGGAGTATAATTGCTTTACAATGCTGTGTTAGTTTCTGTTGTACAACAAAGTGAATCAGCTATAAGTATACATATACCCCCATATCCCCTCCCTCTTGGGCCTCCCTCCCATCCTCCCTATCCCACCCCTCTAGGTTATCACAAAGCATTGAGTTGATGGCCCTGTGCTATGCAGCAGCTTACCACTAGCCTTCCATTTTACATTTGGTAGTGTATATATGTCGATGCTACTCTCACTTCATCCGAGCTTCCCCTGCCACACCCCTGTGCCCTCAAGACCATTCTCTACATCTGCATCTTTATTCCTGCCCTGCCACTAGGTTCATCAGTACCGTTTTTTTAGATTCCGTATATGTGCATTAGCATACAGTATTTGTTTTTCTCTTTCTGACTTACTTCACTCTGTATGACAGACTATAGGTCCATCCACCTCACTACAAATAATTCAGTTTTGTTGCTTTTTATGGCTGAGTAATATTCCACTGTATATATGTGTCACATCTTCCTTATCCATTCACCTGTCGATGGACATTTAGGTTGCTGGCAATTATAAACAGTGCTGCAAGGAACACTGTAGTACATATATCTTTTTGAATTATGCTTTTCTCAGGGTATATGCCCAGATGTGGAATTGCTGGGTCATATGTAGTTCTATTTTTAGTTTTGTAAGGAACCTCCATACTGTCCTCCACAGTGGCTGTATCAATTTACATTCCCACAAACAGTGTAGAAGGGTTCGCTTTTCTCCACATGCTCTCCAGCACTTACTGTTTATAGATTTTTTGATGATGGTCATTCTGACCAGTGTAAGGTGGTACCTCATTATAGTTTTGATTTGCACTTCTCTAATGATTAGTGATGTTGAGCATACTTTCATGTGTTTGTTGGCAATCTGTATATATTCCTTGGAGAAATGTCTATTTAGGTCTGCCCGTTTTTAGATTGGTTTGTTTGTTTTTCTGATATTGAGCTGCATGAGCTGCTTGTATATTTTGGAGATTGATCCTTTGTCCGTTGCTTCATTTCCAAATATTTTGTCCCATTCTGAGGGTTGTCTTTCCATCTTGTTTATGTTTTCCTTTGCTGTGAAAAAGGTTTTAGGTTTCATTAGGTCCCATTTGTTTATTTTTGTTTTTATTTCCATTTCTCTAGGAGGTGGGTCAAAAAGAACCTTGCTGTGATTTATGTCATAGAGTGTTCTGCCTATGTTTTCCTCTAAGAGTTTTATAGTGCCTGGCCTTACATTTAGGTCTCTAATCCATTTTGAGTTTATTTTTGTGTATGGTGTTAGGGAGTGTTCTAATTTCATTCTTTTACATATAGCTGTCCAGTTTTTCCAGCACCACTTATTGAAGAGACTGTCTTTTCTCCATTGTATATTCTTGCTTCCTTTAACAAAGATAAGGTGACTATATGTGCGTGGGTTTAAATGTGGACTTTCTATTCTGTTCCACTGATCTATATTTTTGTTTTTGTGCCAGGACCATACTGTCTTGACTACTGTAGCTTTAGAGTGTAGGTGAAGTCAGGGAGTCTGCTTCCTCCAGCTCTGTTTTTCTTTCTCAAGATTGCTTTGGCTATTCAGGGTCTTTTCTGTTTCCATACAAATTGTTAATTTTTTTGTTCTAGTTTTATGAAAAAATCCATTGGTAATTTGATAGGGATTGCATTGTATCTGTAGATTGCTTTGTGTAGTATAGTCATTTTCACAATGTTGATTCTTCCAATCCAAGAACATGGTATATCTTTCCATCTGTTTGTACCATCTTTAATTTCTTTCATCAGTATCTTATTGTTTTCTGCATATATGTCTTTTGTCTCCTTAGGTAGGTTTATTCCTAGGTATTTTATTCTTTTCGTTGTAATGGTAAATGGGAGTGTCTCCATGATTCTCTTTCTGATTTTTTGTTGTCAGTGTATAGGAATGCAAGAGATTTCTGTGCATTAGTTTTGTATCCTGCTACTTTACCAAATTCATCCATTAGCTTTAGTAGCTTTCTGGTGGCATCTGTAGGATTTTCTGTGTATAGTAGTATCATGTCATCTGTAAACAGTGACAGTTTTACTTCTTCTTTTCCAATTTGGATTCTTTTATTTCTTTTGCTTCTCTGATTGCTGTGGCTAAAACTTCCAAAACTATGTTGAATAATAGTGGTGAGAGTGGGTACCCTTCTCTTGTTCCTGATCTTAGTGGAAATGCTTTCAGTTTTTCACCATTGAGAATGATGTTGGCTGTGGATTTGTCATATGTGGCTTTTATCATGTTGAAGTAGTTTCTCTCTTTGCCCACTTTCTGGAGGGTTTTTATCATAAATGGGTGTTGAATTTTTCAGAAGCTTGGTCTGCATTTATTTATTGAGATGATCATATTGTTTTTATCCTTCAATTTTTTAATATGGTGTATCACATTGATTGATTTGTGTATATTGAAGAATCCTTGCATTCCTGGGTTAAACTCCACTTGATCATGGTGTATGATCCTTTTTATGTGCTGTTGGATTCTGTTTGCTACCATTTTGTTGAGGATTTTTGCACCTATGTTCATCAGTGATATTGGCCTTCAATTTTCTCTTTTTGTGACATCTTTGTCTGGATTGGTATCAGGGTGACGGTGGCTTCTTGGAATGAGTTTGGGTGTGTTCCTCCCTCTGCTATATTTTGGAAGAGGTTGAGAAGGATAGGTGTTATCTCTTTTCTAAATGTTTGATAGAATTCTTCTGTGAAACCCTCTCTTCCTGGGCCTTTGTTTGTTGGAAGATTTTTAATCACAGTTACAATTTCAGTGCTGTGATTGGTCTGTTTTTGTTTTCTATTTCTTCCTGGTTCAGTCCAAGAAGTATTTTTTAAGGGAGTTAAGACAGCTCCTTTAGGAAATCTATCAAAATAATTGAACATATCATCAAAGTAAAGGAGAGAAAATGTGTAAAATTCACTACTCATTTCAGATAAAAACTGTGAGTCAAATAGAAGTAGAAGAAAACTGAAATATGATGAAGACTCTCTACCAAAATCAATATTGACTTATCAAATATATGTTAGTATTGCTCCTCTAACCAAGCAAAATTTGAGTCTGCAACTCAATAGTCAATGCTATATGATAGAAAAAAGACTGATTAACACTAAAACATATATTGAAGTTACTGAGCTTCAAGTATATTAAAAAAATCTATAGACATTTACACCAATAAGGCAAGTCATATAGGGTGAAAAAATATCAGAGTATACCTAGATTTCTCCAAACAATAAACAGAAAGAAAGTGTAGTGATGTCTCCAAATTTCCAAGATAAAGAAAGTTTAATTCAAGACTTCCTCTTGCAAGACAGACATTCTCAACTGAGGGAAGAATTTAGGGATTCCAATCCCAAAGATTCATGTTTACAAACAAACACACATGTCTGCACACCTGCATATGCACACACACACACACACACAAATACACTTCCACACTGGCACACACATGTGCACACATGCACAGGCAGACACTCATACATGCACATGTAAAATAGGCACTCTTGGAAACAAACGTATCACACATAACATGTGCATACACACAGACATTCACACACATATACCTTGTTTTTTAAATCCTGTTTTTTAACTGTAGGGGGATCTTTAAGTATAAATATCTTATACAGAAAAAAAATATTTAGTGGGTTTCAGCAATTCCTTCAGTTTAATTTCAGTGTCTTTTTAAAAGAAATAGACTCACAGACATAGAAAACAAACTTATGGTTAGCAAAGGGGAAAGTGGGGTCGGGAGGGATAAATTAGGAGTTTGGGATTAGCATATACATACATATACATATACATCTATATATAAAACAGATAGCCAAAGGACATACTGTATAGTACAGGGAACTATATTCAGTATCTTTTAATAACCAATAAGGGAAAAGATTCTGAGAAAGAATATATATATATATTATATACTATAATATATATTACACATATATATTATAATATTCATTACACATATATTATATATTTTAATATATATTACATATATATTATATATATTATATATTACATATATATTATATATTATAATATACATATAACAGAATCACTTTTTTATACACCTGAAACTAAAAAAAACATTGTAAATCAACAATACTTCAATTAAAAAAAAAATTCAGTGTCCCTTTTTGCAAAAATCAAGAGAGAGTCAAGGAGAGTTTTATTTAATATATTTTGTTTCAATTAGCATGTATTATATGATCTCAGTTTTCTAAATTATTTCTACCTATCCTGTCCAAATATATAGATTAAAATAGCTAGAGAACAGGGTTCATCAAATATTAAGAATGTTATTTCTGAATGGACTTTTGAGGGATTCCAGTTTCTTTTCCTTTTGTTTATTACTTGAATTTATTATAAATTTTATATCCTTTTTACAAAACCAATATAGTTCATTGTATGCAAAATGAAAAATAAAAATAGGGGGAAATGAGAAGAAAAAGAGGGAAAAAATAGTATTACCATAATATTTCCACTATAATGTGTTTAGTGTGTCTGTCAGAGGAGTCAAAGAAAATAGTATAATGGAGTTTCCATTCTGTAAATTTAATTTTACAACAGGAAACATGAGATGAGACAGCCATTCCAAACACTTAATGGGCATCCCTGTCTTCCTCTTATTCAATAATAGAAATTAGAGCTGGAGAAGTCCTCCCCATCTCCTGTCAATGTTTCCTGTGCTGTATTCTCTTGGGTTCTTTTAGTTCAGTATTAAATGACTCAAGTGTCAGGGTTTCATCTATTTCACATTACAGAAGCCAGCTCTTCACTTACATCTACAGGGTGACAATACCTCCTAAAAATGTGAGGACAGATTATACCTTATTATTGAGTTCTAATAGGGCCTTGCCTGAGGACTTCCTAGCCAGGCCACAGTTCACTGGATTCTGATTAAGCCACAATGACACTATAAATTAGACTCATTAGTGGGTATTTTCAGTAACAATAAGAAAATCTGAGGACCATTTTTTAGTATTCATATATTCTTGGCCACGCTGCCTTGCTAACCTTATGTAGAAGTTTGTGAAATTATAAATGGTCATTTAAGAAAAAGAGATCTACTCTCCTAGATCCCACCTCAGTTTTCTACTCACTTTGTTTCTCCCTCCTAAGTCACACACACAAGCATGCAAACATACATATTCACATATGCGGCTGCCTTCCTGAGAAGCATAATAACCAACAGAGCTCCAATAGGAATATGGTATTTTTTCTGGTCAAGAGAATAAACATGAAATTCCACAACATAAATGAGGACTACAAGGTGGTAACAGCTAGTAAAAGGGGTTAAATCAAAGTCTAGAGCCTCACATATTAACATGGCCATTACTTTAAGTTTGTACTTTGGATGACTTCTCATTCTTTTAATTTTGCCAAACTGATTTTCCATGTCTTGAGAATGGACGTATTATTTTTATAAGAAAAAAGCTAGTTTTTTAAAGGCTTGTTTTCTCCCCTCTCAGAGAGTTCCAGTAATTAATCCCTATTCCTTTCATTTTAGTAACTCTGGTAAAAACCAAACTAAACAGCTCTGAAAGGACCTAAAAGCACAATACCCCAGGATCCATGAGCACATCTAGTAGTCAGATCTTGGTTTCTATTACCATTCCCTGCTAATAGAAACCAGGACATCTTGAGAAATGGCTATGCTAGGGCAGGGGCAGAGAAGATACAAGATGTGCCTGGAACTTCAGTTCACTTCAGAGTAAGGAAGTGCTCAAAAATAAATGATGAGGCGTGTCACAAGGTTACAGGCACCAGCTTGAAGGGGTTACCTCAGGACAACTATGAAACAATTTAAATGCCAAATAATTAAAAGCTTAGTAAATTATAAGGCTTTCGGGAAAAAACTGGGACTCCATGAATCTGTAATGACAACAAACAAGAAAAGAAAGATACAAGAAGAAGGGTAGACACTTGACTGCAGAAGAATGCCAAGTACCAACTGGTAAAGTGGGGTGAATGTTGGAGTTGACAAATCATCATTTTGCAACCATTACAATAGGGATTGGTTCAGGATAGAAGCATAAACAGATACTAAATATGGGAGGGAAATTACCAACTTCAGAGAAGCAAAATTTACACATAATACAAGGTACCCTTTATTTGTATAGTTAGATGATTTTCAACAAATTTTTACACCTGTGTAGCCACCAATAAATCAAGGCTAAAAATATTTCTATCTCCTTAAAAACTCCTATGTGCCCCCTTTCAGTCAACACCTCCTCACCATTCTTAACCTCTGGCAACCACTGATATACTTTCTTCTCCTAGATGTTAGTTTTACCTTTTCTAGAATCTCACATAAATGGAATCATACAGTACCTATCCTTGTGTCTGGCTTCTTTCTCAGAGCAACATGTTTTTGAGATTCATCTATTCTGTTGCATGTATCAGAATGTAGTTCTTTTTGATTGCTGAGTAGTATTCCATGGTATGGGTGTACTACAATTTGTATATGTGGTCAGCTGTTGATGGACATTTGAGTTGTTGCCAGTTTGGGGCTATTGTGAATAAAGATGCCATGTACATTCATGCACAAGTCTTTGTGTGGACCTGTGCTTTCATTTCTCTTGGGTTAATACTAAATGCAAAATTCCTAGGTCATATGGGAAGTGAATGTTTAACTTCATAAGAAACTGTCAGATATTGTCCAAGGTGGTTGCACCATTTTAAATTTCCACAGTAAGTATGGGAATTACAGTTGCTCCACATCCTTGTTATGATCAGCCTTTATAATTTTAGTCATTCTGGTGGGTGGATGGTGGGACATTTCATGGTAGTTTTAATTTTCATTTGGGGAGTAAACTTTGATAAGGAGCAGGACATTTGCAAGGTCTTAGAATGTCTCAACACGGGCTGCTTATTAGGAGCAAGAAAAAAATAACAGTATCTATACAGTGGGAAAATCTGGCAAAATTAACATCATAAATGGGAGGTAAGTGGAAATCACGTGCCTCTGGACAACATACACTAAGAAGGATACAATCTCACTTATGCAGTATTCTGATTAGGGGTGTATAACCTAAAACAAATCATCACAAAACATACATAAACCCAAAATGAGCGACATTCTACTTTTAAAAGAAACTACCACAGTCTTCAAAAGTTTCAGTGCCATAAAAGAAAAAGAAAGGCTGGGGAATTGTTCCGGATTAGGGAGATTCAAAAGACATAACTGCTAAATGCAATACTTGATCCTAAATTGGATCCTGTAGCACAGAAGAAAAATACACATACATGTACAGAAATACTATAAATGGCCTTATAGAGTAAATTGGCAAAACTTGTCTGTAAGAAAATAGATTAGCTAAAAGTATCATAGCACTGCTAACTTTACTGAGGTTGATCATTGTATTAAGGTTATGAAGAAAAAGGTCTTCTTCTTTGGAAATCTACACTGAAGTATTTAGGGATAAACAGTTATATTTTTTTCAGTTTCCAAATGGTTCCCAATAAAGAATATATGAGAGAGAGAGAACAAATGATAAAGCAAATAGGTCCAAATAGGCTAAAATCTGGGTAAAGGGTATAGTGCAATTCTTTGTACTATTTCTATAACTTTTGAAGTTTGAAATTATTTTTAAATTTAAAAAAAAGTTTTAAGTAGCTAAACCAGATTGGATCAAGATGGCACCTACTTTGTTTCATATCTAAAAATCCCTAGAAATTAGCGGGAAAAAAAGTTGAGTTTTTTAAAAATCAATAACAGCAATAGGAAAATATGAGTGACATGTGTGGACCAGAAATGTTGTGGTCCTAAAACTATAATAAGCAGACAAGATATTTAGAACAGAAGTCATAACTCAAAACAAATATATAAACTTTCCACTTCCCCTGCGAACACCAAAATCCAGACCTAAATAATGGTCAGCTGGTTTCAAGTTAGATACAAGTACATGAGTGTGAACTTTGAACTCTTACGCCTTACCCAGGTCTCAAAGGAGCCATTTACAAATTCCAGGATTCTCAGTGATGGCAGCAATGTGGCTCTGCCCCTCTGTCCTGATAAGGGATGAAGTTCTTCTGAGGGCCCGGCCCCATATCTGGCCACAGTTAACAGCTGCGGGCCCAGAGCCACCATGACCAATAGGAATTAGTAAACAGCCCAGAGAATGAACAGCCTCTGCTTTCAGAGCAGGGCTTTATTTCAGTGTCACCTGTCCCCGTGCTGCTTTTCTAAAGCCTCTCTGACCCCCAGTCACTTGTCCTCAATCCTGCAAACTTACTATGCCTGCTTCTTTCTGACAAAATGAACTTCTCTGCATCACTAAACAGCTGACAAACCCCAACTGGCAAAACCTGTCCTGTTACTGCCTTAGCTGTTTCCCGAAAGTGCACATCTTACTCTGGTCATGTATTCCCAAGGCTCTTGTCATTAGCCTCAGTTCTGCTAATCCATGCTCCCTCCTGAAAACTCCCACTTTTTCATGCTTGGCAAGATAAATCATGTCTCTCCATTATTTCAAGAAGTTATAAATCTTTTGTTAGCAGCTTATAAATAGATCATCCTTTTCATTTGTCCTCACAAGCCAACCTTCCTAATTTCCTAATTTCCCAAAGAGTCTCATTGTTCTTCTCAGAAGCCTTTTCCAGCCAAGGTGAAGTTTTGGAAGCAGGGTGCCAAGTAGTCACTTTTGATTCCATTCTAAGGTGATATATTGGAAGCTTCTTTAATTACAAATAGGGAAAGGTAAAAGGATCACCTTCCCTTGACTGCCAGATATGTCATTTCATATTAAACAGGAAATAAAGAATAACTAGGAACATCAAGTAATTAATTAGCCTAATTTTTAGAATTTTTTACACCAGCTTCCAAAAATCATATTGAGATCCAACCAAATTGAACTTAACTATTTCTGTGCCACAGGACATTTACAACTGATGTCTTATCTGCCACCCCTCAGGTCAAGTCTTCTGGCCTATTTGTTTTTTTCAGTTCTCTCTCATGAAAGTGCAGATTCTGAGTCTTTGTAGAGGCAGTAGTCTAGATTCGTTTGTTCAGTAGAAATCTCATATTATCACTTCCCCATAGTTCTAATCTGGGTTGGAATTACTGTTGAAATATAAGTCTGGCACCTGTGATGGCACATTTGCCTCATGTACCAGTGTTTCTCTTAAATAACAAGCCCTAATGAGCATCCCAGAGGTCCTGGACCTCTACTAGGGCAACGACATGGACCATACACCTGCTCTAGTCAATAACAGGGTTCATCTTAAGATAAAATTTTTAAAGCAAAGCAACAAAGATTTAAGAAAAGCATTTCCACCAGGTTTACCCCTTCTGGCTTGTTTATAATGGTGCATGTAACAAAGCCTGATATCCAGAGAATTTGAATTGTTCAATGTCAGTAAAATTACATGAGACCCTATTGGAAGCCCTTTATCTTTTATTACTGTAATTTCATGCAAAACTAGCAGTTAATGTAGACTTGTATGATTTTTCCATAATTAATTATTATTACATCACATTTATTAAAGGGCTCCCGCTAAGTACTTTATTAGTAGCAGCTCTTGAATCTCTACAACAATAATACTCTGAGGTGGATACTATTGCCTTCATTTTACAGATGAGGAAACTGAGGCTCAGCAAGATTAAATAAACTGGCCAAGATCACACAGTAAATGATAGTACAAGGACTCAAAGCCAGGCTGGACTCACCATTATCTGTGTTCTAACTACTCTTCTATACTTCCTTCCCTCATGTTTGTCTCAGCATCTGTTCATGTGTCTTCACAGTCAATGGAGTTAGATTTATTAGAAACTACCTACCAAGAACCATTCTACTTAAAAATATCTCAAACTGCTCTCTTGTCCATAATATTTTTGAAATGAATTGCCAACAAGTGTGTAAATTAGCTAAGTAGCATCCACAGGTCTGAAGAGCACACATCTGCAGGCTTGCTGATTCATATTCATTCCAATTTTACAAGTGCTGCCTCGCCTGTGTTTTACTAATAGCTGTTTTACAAGATCTTCATTACTTCCTAATTGTTCAGGCTTCTACATTAAGTTTTGCTTATGAAGACAGATGGTTTGCATGCTTGTAAAGTTGGAATAATAAAAGGAAATGAGAATGCTATACCAGAGCATCCTTCATCCCCAGGACCAAAAAAATCACTAAATTAAATGTTCCTTTTCTGGAGCACTGTCAGAGGACACCACCTCTGTGAGCCAGCTTCTTATAAAATTCTGCAGGGTAGCAGAAGCCAAGAACAAATGAAGGGAACGTTAATCTATTTCATTAACCAGGAAAGGTGCCCACAGCAGAAACACTCTGTGTCACCATTTCTAAAAATAAGCCATTTACATTAATCCAGGGCTTCCTTGGGTCAGGCACGCACAGCACATTGAAGCTAGAACCATTCTGAATCAGATAGAGGATGGAGAAGAAGGAGATAGCTCTGGTAGAACAGAGGACAAGATGACTACTTTACTTTGTTGGGTGTTGAATATTTTTGGTATCTCTATAAATACTCTTGAGCTTTATTCTGAGGTATAGTTAAGTCTCTTTGTAGTATTTTGAACCTTTTGGGTCTTACATTTAAGCTTTGCTTGGCAAAGCCAGAGCAACGTGTGTTCTAAAGTTAATTTTTCCCTATTACTAGGGCAAGATCCCTCTCTGAGTATTTGACCCAAAGCCCTGTGATTTATAAGACTTCCCAGTATGGCTGTTGGGAACAGGCACTATTCTCCCTGCCCTCATATGAGCATTGTTCCTTCTGATCCTTTAGAATGGTTCCTTCCCGGCCATGACTGTTCCCTTACGCATATGTGCTGATCAGCTCTCTACTGTATATTTAAGGGTAATTTCTACAGAGCTCCAGAGTTTTCCTCTGTGCAGCTTTCTCCTTTCTAGTACTCTTCTCTAAGAATTCTACCCGTCTTAGGCTCACTGAACTCACAGCTCCATCTCAGCCACTTAGGGAGACTGCCAGGCTCAGCCTGGGTACCCATATCTGCAGTATTGCCTAGAAACTCTCACCAGGCAGTCACCTGAGACAGTTACAGAGATCACTGAATTGGTTCACCATCTCTCAAGGATCACTCTCCTTCCCTGACTGATGTTTGATGTCTTGAGAACCATTGCTTTATATATTTTGTCCCATTTATTAGTTGTTTCAGGTGGAAATGCAAAACGTATCCCTTTACTGGACCTTTACTGGAGGTGGGAATTTCTCATTCTCTCTTAAAAATTATTATTTCCCAAGAAAGCCTGAAGTTTACCTGCATTCTGTGCCTTCCTCACAATTTACCTCTATCTAAAAAGTTATTTCCTACCTTTGTCCGCATCTTCAACTCCTACCCTTCAGGTTAGACCCGGCTAAAATACCACTTCCCCCACGAAGTCTTTCCTCCATCCCCCACCAGAAGTATTCTCCCTCTTCTGAACTCCGCTGACAATGTTCACCTTCTAATATGTCAAAAAGCAAAATATGTGCATATTTTATCTCCCCAGTAGACAGTCTCCTTAAGAGCAGAAATCACACCTTATCCTTTTCACTTCCTCAGCAACACCTGCTACTCCACTCTACTAGCTGTTAGTAAATGTTGAATGAATGAACAAATAAAATGGCCAAAAACTCATCGCATCACAGAGCACTTAACTCGGATTCACTAGACACACTTGACGAAAAGGCGAAGATACAGACCACAATGCACATATGGCAGGAGATGCCAGCCATCATTCACACAATGAACACATCCTAGAAGTAAATAAAACATGAGACAGGTTACCTTGTCTATCTATATTCCTTCAAGTCTCACCAGCTATGACCCTAATGTTAAAAAGTGTCATTTTATGACTTGGTCCCTAGATGTAAGCCAAATATTTCTTTGAGCCCACCAAGAATTCTGAAAATCCTTTGCCCAAAAAGACATGTTTTAGTTAATATATAACAGAGTTGTCAGTTTGCTACCACACTTTTTCAATATCAAACAGCTAGGTAGTATAGCCTCAAGTTCTCTCCTTCAGTCGGTCCTTATTGTTTCTCTCCTCTCCTTCCTTTTCACATTTTATATTCCACAAGGGAGCCACTTTCAACTAACCCAATACTTCTAAAAATTTGAACTGAACTAAGCCATTGGCAATCAGCCTGGGGTACACATTGGTAGGAGAGTATATGTTTGGATCTTGGTAATTAATATTATTGACACCATTCTGAGTTGTGTATCATTTAGATGTAAAAAATAAAAGTCAATAAACTCAGACCAACCGTCAGAACACCAAGGTCTGGCTGCAGTGACAATTACCCCAAACTTAGTGGTTTAAAATAACAGAAATTTATTCTCTCACAATTCTGGAGACCAGAAGTCTGAAATCAGGCCAAAATCAAGACGTCAGTAGGACTATGCTCCTTCTAGAGGTTCTAGTGAAGAATCTATTCCTTGCCTCTTCCAGCTTATGGTGGGCGCTGGCATTCCTTGGCTTATGACCACATCTCTTCAATCTTCCAGGCCAGATCTCTCTGCCTTGTTTACATTACACCTTCTTCTCTGTGTCTGTGTAATATCTCTCTGCCTCCCTCTTATAATCATATGTGTGATGGCATTTAGAACCCACCTGGATAACCCAGGATAACCTCCCCACCTCAAGATTCTTAACTTAATCATATCTGCAAGGACACTTTTTCCACATAAGGTAACATTTACAGATTCCAGGCACTAGGACCCAATACCTTTGGGGGACATTATTCAGCCTACCACATCTTCTCTGCAAAAGTGTAAATAAATTAAGACTACTTTGGAGGGTTCAAGTAATGGATGCTTCCTGGAATCCAATGGTAGCTGACTATAGATCAAAGTTGGTTCTCTCCTGATCTCTGACACGACAGGGGGTTAAAAGAACTGATTTCCTCGAATATACAGATATATCTCATCTCCCACGAGCAGCCTTGGCTCATGGTCCCACCATGAGGTCACACCCAAACTTCTGTCACACTACCAACCAATTTCGTTAATGAGTAGCACAAACTTTACTGAAGACTGAAGGGGGGAAGGGGAAGGGACAAGGATGGTAGAAAAGAGAACTTACAACACATAACAAGTTTTCATTTTAAGAAATTCTTCGTGAGACAATGATCTTTCTCCCTCCTGCAGTTCTCCTCTAGTCACTAAACCCTTCATCACCCTTCTCTCCTTTATTCTTCGAAAATCCTCTCGATTGTCACAAGCAACTCAATTCTTGCACCAAGTTTGCAAATTTTAGTCAGCAAAACAAAATCCTTGTGGTTACCTAATCCTGCCATCCTCTGAAAGTAATCTGAAAAAAAGCTCTCAGGCCTTGAGCAAGCTGTCTCACCCCGCAGCTCCAATTGTGTACTAGCTTATTCACTCGACAAACACAGCTCTTCCTAGAAAGGAATCTGCTAAGTAAAATAAGAATTTTCATAATAAAACCCTGACAATGAATGAATAATTGTTTGTACCTCTTCATAGTCTTCAACAACTTGCCCACTGAAGAAGTTGGAAAAAAGCGAAGAATCCCACACTTTGTCGAAAGATTCCATACAAATTACAAAATTTCATAAAAATGAATTCTTATTTCTGTCCCTCTCAAAAAACGAAGTTTATTGCTTTTTTTTGTTATTACGGTCCTCAGTAAACTTTTTGTAGTAAACACATTATTTTGTATTCAGGCTTTATGAGAGCGAAGAAAAAGTTTTTAAATGTTTAAAACATTTTTTTCTGGACATTTCCTTTCACAAGCCCGTAGGTGTCCAAGAATTTTCAGTTCTCCAAATATGCCTGGCAGCATTGTGGAAATAACAGAATCTTGGATTTCTTTTCTGGATCCAGTTCTGTATCTAGTTTGTAAGTATCTGGAAAGATTAATTTTTTTCAGTCAACAGTTTAGTAGCTAGAGATCCATAGTAAAAAGGTTTTACCCTTCTCAGTGGCACATGAATCATCTCCTCTAGCTCTCTGACCCACACACGCACACTTTTTACAAGGATTAAATTAAGCTAGCTGAGATGCCAATCTGTCTTCTAGGCACCACAGAGGATATGAAAATGAGTGACACCATCCTTGCCACCAAGAAGTATGCCGGATGGGACAGGACAGATAACTCAGCCGTTTACCCAATAATCACAAGAGCACAAGCACATAAAGTCATTGGTAGCAAATGATTACACCAGGAAGCTGTTTCTATCACCTGTTTTAGGACCAAAACTGCTCTCCACATAGATTAGAAGACTCTTAAGATCAGGTAGTTTGAGAAAGCAGCCTCGCATTTTGGGACCAAATCCACATAAACATCTCTCTCAGAAATAGCAACAACAGTTAAAGTGAGTCATTTGTTGGTTTTAAAACCCACAGATCGAAAATAGTCCATCGTTCTAAAAAAAAAAAAAAAAAAAACTAGACAAGAAAGAGAAGGAACAGGAGGTAGAAAAAGAAAAAAAGGACGAAAAGGAAGAAGAGCAGGTATAAAAGGATCACAACTCTCAAAAAGAAATAGAAGTTACAAACGTTGTGTGTACACGGCACGCTTATAAGCCCAAAATCTGCACTTAAAACAACCAGGTTCAGCTGGAATTCCTGAGCTCCTGTCTGCTTAGCAGCCTCAGAGGAGCAAGAGCCACCACTTCTGGAAGGAAAGGCACCAATGCCAGGCAGGAGGCAGCTGAAGAGAAGGGGAAGCAGAACCAGCCCTCATCCCAAGGCATCACGTGGCAGAAGACAAACCAGGGTCTGCATTTTCTGAAATATACTAACCAATTCCTCTTTGATTTGGCCTTTTCAGAAGAAATCTACCTCACCTAGCTGTTGGGAGAATTCAATGAAGAATTTTGGTTCATTTTAATCTTTCCAGGAAATTGTGCTGGAGGTCAGAAATATAGCAACTCAATACGATATTAAAATGACAAGCCAAAGTGCAGGCTACTCTGGACAATTTCGGCACTGGCT
Source organism: Phocoena phocoena (assembly GCF_963924675.1). Classification (NCBI taxonomy): domain Eukaryota; kingdom Metazoa; phylum Chordata; class Mammalia; order Artiodactyla; family Phocoenidae; genus Phocoena; species Phocoena phocoena. The sequence continues at coordinate 93,719,078 of NC_089221.1, read as the reverse complement.
GAGTTTTTCTTAACCTCCATGCTAAGCATGCCAAGACTCCCATGCTAACAAGGGAAAACTTTTCAAATTGTGATCCCTGGGGATTCTGGTCTCCACACATGGTACAAGCCTGAAGACAGAAAAAAATGAGGTCAGCAACCTCGCAAAGGCAAGGGGTCATAAACAGGAAGCCTGTGAAGGTGTCTGACAATCTCTAAAAATGAAAACGCCTTTGGCTACTCGCTGGAGCATTCCAGAAGCTGAGCTTCTGAATCAGGAAGGACAGGGCACTCTTCACAGCTGACAGCTTTCAGGAGCCGAACACTGGGAAAATACGATTTCTATTCTTACACAGAAAAATCTGATGCCTCATGACTGCATCCAGGAGCAGAAGGGGTGCCTGCGTGGCTCTGCTATTTGCTGGCCTGCAGTGAAGGGCACTGGTGACCGCAAAAGGTGTTTTCCCTCCTGCAGTAGAAAGCAGCCCATCTGTTATCCTGCCCTGGCGCGGTGCCGGGGAAATCCTTCACGAACTAGAAGCCTCCTGCCAGAGTTCCCTGGAAACACTCCCCAGACGATCCTGCCCACGCGCGGGAACGCACGCTTCTTCCCAGCCTGCCTTTTTGTATTTTTCCTTTTTATTGCTCCAGACAGCTAGCCAGAGAACAACGCCTGTGATTTAAAACTAGCAGGAGGGTCTGCCTTCAAAGCTGTCAGGAATTTTTCTTATTATTTTAACCCTAGAAGAGCACTGATTGCCTCAATTCAGAGGCACACACCGCTAAGGATGGCATGTTGTAGACAAACCGATGGGACGTGGAAGCCAGCCAAAGCTGTCTGTCTCCGTGCTTAAGCCAGGACCCTCCCAAGATCACTGAGCAATGTGAACTGAATAGAAACAGGGCCCCTAGTGCTGATGGCTAGGCTGTTGACACAGCCACCTGTCCTGCTGGGGGCCAGGTTTCACCAACCCAGGGCCCAAGTGACAGCTCTGGGCACCAGGGCAGGAAGGACTTCCCCTCCCTCAGGCTCCAGAAGAGAGGAGGAGAGGGAGCTGGGCGCACTAAGAGCCCTGTGCACCCCATAGATTCAACGGTGAATCCTCGGAGGAGAAATGGGAAATCGTCCTCGGGTTTGGGCCACCCAGGACACGTGTAGTTTTCACCTGGAAGCAGGCATATGCACCTCTGGTCTGTTTTGGGAATGCTTCTGTGCAAAATGCCTATTAGGCTCCCTACTCCTCGGCTTTGGGAATACAGAAATCTCTCCACCCACTCGCAAAGCTCTCCTTTCCCTGTGCTTTTCTTCAAGAGTTAATTCATGTTTTCTCTGGCCTGATTTGAGCTTTGGGGAAGGTTGGAGAGCTTTCTGAAATGAATTCCATCAGCCTTGAGTCTGCCTCCACAGACCAGACTGTCAGTCTGTTGCAGTCAGCTCTGCCTTCTCAGCTGAGGCTGGTATCTGATGCTTCTCTGTAGAAGTGACACCGACCCAGCCAAGGCACCTGGTGACCTGGTGGGACACCAGACATGTGAGCCAGGAAGACACTGGCAGGCCCTCCCCCGACCTTTAGAAGTCATTGGCTTGTGTCCTGAGTCATGGGGTTGAAGGGTGCTTTCTTCTTTACCTCGCTGCTAATGTTGTTAATGATCCAGGAAGGGAAAGCCCTAAGCCATCTTTAACAGGGAAACAAGAATAGGGCAGCAGCACCACCATTCTCAAACTGGCAGAACTACAGGAGAGAAAGTGAAAGAAATCCTGGATGGATAAAAGATAGTCCTTTTGTTAGTGCCTAAATGAAACCTTTTCCCACATCTATCTGAAATGCAGAAAGAAATAAGTCATGTAACTCACTTTGTAACTATCACACAAAACAAGAGAAGGAGAGTTTTACTCATTTTCTGTTGAAGCTAATCAGCGCAAGCAACCAATCAGGGTATTCCAGTGATAAAACTATACGATTTTCAGCCTTTTGCTTTTCAGCATTTTGATTTTCTACATAGATCAGAATAGCTGTATAATGGACAGCTCTTCATTAAATTTGATTCTGTATAGACACAGCCTTTTATGCTACTGAAGGAAAGTACTCTAAGACCAGAATTCATTCTCTTACAAAAATTAAAATTTCAGTTCCATCACTGCAAGCACAATATATTTTTGTATAAGTAGCCAAACCACCTCCATGCCATAGTGCTCTTTGGTATATGGCATATTACCTTTGCAAAACTGAAAGAAAGTCTTTGAGTCGAGAATTCCAAAGAACAGTGTTTCTGGGGAGGGACAGATTGGGAGTTTGGGATTAGCAGAGACAAACTAGTATATATAGGATGGATAAACAACAAGGTCCTACTGTATAGCCCAGGGAACTATATTCAATATCCTTCAATAAACCATAATGGAAAGAAATATGAAAAAGAATATATATATACATGAATATACATATATATGTATAACTGAATCACTTTACTGCATACCTGAAACTAAGCTAAACTAGTCATCATTGATGACTGGTTCCCCGGGAAATGAAAACAACAAAGAGCAGGTGCTACATGGGACAGAAATATCCCTTCTGCAGTATACAATGAGTAGGAGGACATACCAGTAAAATACCTGCAAGAGATTAAAAAGAAATTTCCTACTACAAAGAAACACACTTAACATGGTAACGTTGAAAAGCTATTGTTTATTCTCCTACATTGCTTCCCCTGGCATGAAAAGAAATAGTATTTTCCAAATTGTGATGAGCCTCATTCAAATTCTCATCATTTGAATTCTCCATGTGCTCTAAGTGAAGAAACTGGACAAAGGTATGAACATGGGAAGGGATCTGCAGATCATCTAACCCAATGTGCTCATTTAACAGGTAAGGAAAAGAGGCCCAGAGGAGGGAAGAGACTAACACAATCCATCAGAGCCGTTCATATCAGTCCCCAGACTAGGACCCAATGGTTCCATTTCAGGTTCCATTTCAGGTTTCCTCTGTAAACCATCTCACCTCCTTCTGCCAGGCCTGCTCTGTCTCCCTCATCAGACTGAAGGGACAGGAGGGGAGTCTGCCTTCATTTGTCCAGCTAAAGTGTTTATCCTTCCGGGTCTACCTTACATGTTTCTTGCCGTTTACAACTTACTGCAGACTCTCTCCCCTCTGGCATAACAGTAATGATTTCTGCCTTTCATCTTTAGCTATGAGTCTGCACTCTCCTGTAACCTCTCTGATATTGCTATCAGCTAAATACCTACATAACTGTTACCATATGGAAGACTCGACCTTTCTATTTTCACTGCTGCTTTATTCCTGTCTTCCCCCCTCAACTGTAAGCTCCTTGAAAACAGAAAATATTTTTATCTCTACACCCTTATACCTAATACAAGGCCCAATCAACAATACTTGCTAAAGAGTATTGTTATTTAAAGCTGGCTTGTTTAGCTATTTCACTTTTCATGTTATACGCATTCTCTCTCCCAACTCCCAAGCAGGTTTCCAGTTCCTTGAATTCAAGACTATTTGCGTTCTTTATACCCCACTATTATTGGGGCATTTGAGGGGGAGACTGACTTTTCACTCTGAGGGAACTGTCAGATACATATTTTAAACCTCAGATTCTTTTGCAAGAGTCTGAGTGTTGCTCACAGGCTCTGTCTGAATTCTGCCACATTTTACCCACGGTGACACTGTAATAGGAAAGTACTTCTCAACCTCATGCCATGATGCGTGGATGGATTTTGTCCACAAGGTGGCTCTGCAAAGGAACATGGCAGGTGCAAACCTGGATGAGTCAGCTCAGGCTACCGGGCTTTCTGTTAAATGAGGGGAACTCCATTCCTCAGCCCTGCCACCGGGAGCCTGCAATCACTGAAGAAGTAAAGTACAATGGAAGACTTGGGTATAGGTCGTTCCTCATTCTCTCTTCCCAACTACCATAAATTTTTTACAAACACAAAGAGGCAATCTTCGGCAGGAGGATGGCTGGAGAATGGACATACTTTAGTAATGTTTCCATAGTAATTTATCTTCAGGTTTACTCATAATGTTATTGTCTTATAGATTGCTTTGGTTCAAAAGAGTCAGGAAAGGGATTATACACATATCTGCCCTCATTTACTGAGCTTTCTCTGTGGTTGACAGTTTGCTAAGTATTTTACATATTTTATCTCATTTTATACATCCAGCTCTATGAGTTGGGCATTATTAAAAAAAAAAAAAAAAGAAAGAAAGAAAAGCAGGAGGTATCATGTTCACTAACTTCAGACTGTACAACAAAGCTACAGTAATCCAAACGGTATGAGTTGGGCATTATTTCATCTGTTGTACACTAGAGGAAACTGAGGCACAACCTTAGGTTAGTAGATGGTAGAGAAGTCCTTAATTGCCTCACTTGCCAGGCTGAATGCTCCATGAGAGCAGAGACCATGTCCCCATTGTTTCCATCAGGGGGGTTTCCACAACCCCCAGTAGACACACACGGCATAGTTCTTGACACATAGTAGATGTTCAATTAATAATTGTTGGAGGACTGAACAAAAGAATGAGAGAAATAAAAAGGTTATCTCGAGAGTAGAAAGACTAAGAAATCATAAATAAATCAATCTTTGGTTAGCCAACCTTTTTTTTTGTATTTTGATGATAATTTCTCAACTCCCATATTTCTATTACTTTTCGATAAATACATAAAGAAAGTTACAGTTGACTTTTTTCCCCCAGCCATTTGGTAAGACATGAATAAAAGAACCCCAAATTGGCCAAAATTCCAAATCTCTCTCTACCAGGGAGGAAGGAGCCTCTGGACTGTGGGGATTAAGAGTGGAACAGAAAAAAAAAAAAAAAAAAGAGTGGAACAGAAATTGGGTTTTATTAGGAAAATACTAGAGTCACGGCACCAGAATAAATCTCACTGTCATCTAGCTCACCTCCTAGCTTCAAGCACTGAAATACCTAAATCAGCCAACATAAAACCTTGATTCTAAGGAAGAGCAAATTTATACAAGAAGGCCAGCAACGATAAGCCAGACAAATTTGGAAGAGACCTTCAGGGATCAATAGCCATTCATTTATTCATCAAATATTGGGAGCTCTGAATACTTTTTCTCATGGATAAAAAAGCTAGGTATCTTTTTTTTGTTTGTTTTTGTGGTACATGGGCCTCTCACTGTTGTGGCTTCTCCCGTTGCGGAGCACAGACTCCGGATGCGCAGGCTCAGCGACCATGGCTCACGAGCCCAGCCGCTTCGTGGCATGTGGGATCTTCCCGGACCGGGGCACGAACCCGTGTCCCCTGCATCGGCAGGCGGACTCTCAACCACTGCGCCACCAGGGAAGCCCAAGTATCTTTTTTTAAGAGCTGAAAATTTCAGTTTTGAAGTGAGAAAGGTCTATAATAAAGAGATCCTATGTCCTTTCCATCTTTAAAAATTTAGCAGCTATTTTTGTAGTATTTGAAGTTAGCCAGAATCAGTGTCTCTCGCTAAAAAACCTCTGCTATTGCTCACTGTAGTCCTGTACAGTGGAAACACCATGTGCTATGGAGAGAGAGCCTGCTTTGGGTCTGGTGAGTTCAATTTACCTCTGAATGTTCCCTTAAGAAACCACATTACTCCTCTGTAACTACCTGGGATTTCACTACTACTTTCACTGAAATCACTCTGAGAATGAGCCACAACTCTGTTGGAGATGACTGATAAACAGTTAAAAATTTGGTGGGCTAGCACTGAAGCTAACATTAATTGGGTCATCTCATTCACCAAATCCAGATAGTAAAGATTCCTATTCAGAAATCTTTCCAATTTTCAGACCAATGTAAATCAGCGCAACCCACATCCCAAAGGATGTCATCTAAAGAATTCTTTTTATGACAATAAATCATCTTAATTAATGCTTTGCTCTAAGCTCTCTTCTGCCAACACAGGCTTCGCACATTTATTTCTGGGATACACCAGACAGTCTTCTCCCAAGGCTCAAGATTGGGTCTTATTAACTACCTCATAAATACTACTTCAGCTTTTAGTCAAGACTGTGGTGGCCACCAGGCAGTGCCACCTAATTATGCAAAACCTGGGGTATCTTCAAGGCACTTGCACCACCTCCTATGGGTCCACCAAGGTACAGAGCTTCAGTGGTAAACTGTACCACACATTTCTTTCTCTGCTTTTACCAACCTCTCTCCTATTAACAGACACAGCTATATATTGATGGGGCTGGGGAGGGAACAGAGCTGATGGACAGATGGTAGGGAGTATTCAAATCCACCTTAGGACGAGTTCTCTCCCAGGAGTAGCCTCAGTCCTTCATGCGTATGCCCTCCTGACAGGTCGCCCTACCTGTTCCCCAGGTGTGCTCACATCCAACTAGTAGTGGGCATTCTTTCATCTAATTTGGGGTCCCAGTGCTCCATGTTTTCATCAAAATCAGTGGCAGGATAAATAGAATTTCAATCCAACCTTTTCTCTAACCACAAAGAAAAATTTGATACCCAACTTTTAGAAATTTCAGTCCCATCTGTCAATATAAAATTGTCAGCCTTTGTCAATCAAAAGAGAAAAAATGAGATGAGTATGAGTGAAGAAAAAGGCTCATAAGCAAAAAATCAAACTGATGCAGTCATCTGAGGTTATGTTTAACAGATGGACACCAGCTTCAAAAAGCTCTCTTGAATATGTAATTGTATTTAATGCTGAGTGATAAATATGATAACTACTTATGTCTGAAAGATGCAAGTCAATGTCAATATTAACTGAATGAAAAAGAATACCGTTGAGAGAAAGAAAGAACATATTCTTTGTTCAACGTGCCATACATAGACAATAGTGAATAATATCAGGAAATCAGGAATAAGAACACATTTGAGAGTCTCTGGTAAATTGTAAATGTCATTCAAACAAAATATATTACTATGCAAATGCAAAATCTATGTTACGATATTTTCAAAATTAATAGTTTCTTTCTACACTCAGATATAATAAAGTAAAAAGGAAGTACCTAAAGAATGTGGCTACTTAGGAATAAATGTAAGTGCTCCAGGGTCATTTTCAATTATCTCTGCCTAATCTCTCCTTCTTTTAGCACTTAGATTACAAAAAGAAGGACTCATGTTTACTTTTTCATAAAGCTTAACCATAGCACATCCTCATAGAGTATTATTTCTCTTCCTCCTTCCTCCCCCTCCTCCCCATGCCCCTCCTCCCCCTTCCTCTTCCCTTTCTCCCCTCCCCCTCCCCCTCTCCCCTCCTCCTCCTCCTCTCTTTGTCTTCCTTTCTTTCTCCTCTGCCTTTTCCTTCATCTTCTTCTTTTAATTTAGCTTATTCCGTCCATATATTATTTAAAGGGGGAAAAAAAGGTAAAACAAACCATAATCCTACAAAAACCTGCCAAAGTTAGTTTTGCTATTCATTCTCACTGCTTTTAAAATTTGTTTCTTTTTCCTTTTCTGCCAATTTTCTTTCCTTTTTAGGAAAGTTACACAGTTGTACTCTCCATTATTGACATGGAAAGTTACTGTTGTTCCTCAGTAACAACAAACCTTTAAACCCCAGTCAGCTGAGGCTATGAGAATACCTTCTGAGTCCTCTGAAGTTAGATCCAGTTCACCCTGGGACACTGGATTTTCTGTCAGTCACTAATCATAATAATCATTTTTGCCTTCCAAAAAATATAGGCCTCTTTTGATACAAATCATGTTAAAGGGCAGGAGCAGAACAGTTTTTAAATTAATTGGTTTTCCAGTTAAAACCACATTCTCCTGTGCTAAAAAGTCACAACGTTGAAAATCATTCTGTCAAAATAGACCTGGGCTCTAGAATAAATCTGTATTTTTAGCTCTGACAAATGTTCATTGAAATCAGCATTAGAAACATGGATGAATCAATGAACTGGGTATTTGAAAGCTATCCCATTATAATGGGTATATAAACTGAGCAGGCACCTTCAATATCACACCAATTGTGGGAATCATTTTCTTAGCTGACAATACGAAATTGTAATAGAATCAGAGCATTGAAAGAAGACCTATTTAATAGTTAACCCCTGACTTTATTTTATATTCTTATTGATTCAAAATAAGATTTACTTTTATCCCATTTAATTTTAGATAATGTATTCACATAATTTTACAGCATGAAAATATTCAGTAAAGGGTCTTGCCTCCCTTTCATCATCTGTTCAGTTTTCTTATACACATATACCTGCCCCATTAGGTAATCACTTTTTATTCCGTCAAACACTGGTTCTGCTAAAATCACCAGCACAACTTATTAATAAGACAAAGCTAAGTGTATTGTTTACTGCAGTAAAAGAGGACATCACACTGCAACACTTTGTAGTGTAAGGTCAAAAGTTATTGAGAATTAGAAGCTTGGTTTAAGGCTTGTCTTTCGGTGCAGTGACTTGACTGGAATTGGGTAAGAATCTCCACACAACAGTCCAGGATTAATGGAATCATCAAGGTGAGGATTTTAAAACCTAAGAATTCAAAGAACCGTAAGGCACAAATGGTTGATGTTTGGGGAAGTTCCTATAATGAACAATCAAGGCATTTGATTGGGCATAATTGTCCCAAAAGAGGAATGGAGTGGTATTGGAGACAATGGAAAAGCAAAGTCACGTTAGTGTAGACGTAAAATATGGTTTCCACCTCAGTGCCCAGGCTAAGCAAGGGAGTAGATCGGCTTGGTTTTCAATTACTTTCTTGTGTCTCCTGCCAAAGTTTCCCTGTGCAAATGAGATCAAGTATATATTCTTGTTCGTCTTCTCTTCTTTTAAACAAACGATTACGCATTACACACATTCTTCTGAACCTTGTTTTTCTGATTTAACAACATATCTTGGACAACTTTCCATGTCAATAATGGAGAGTACAACTGTGTAACATTCTATAGTACCTACAGATGTACCAAAAGCTATTTAACCAGTCTGCTATTGGGTTGCTCCCAAACTTCTAATAATACAAACAGTACAACGATGAATGTCATTTTACATGTGTCATTCACAATCTGAAGGATTAATTTTTGGAAATGGGATTGATCTAAAGGTATGTAAATGTGTAATTCTGACAGATATTTTGAATTGACCTGCATAGGGCTTGTGCCAATTCACTCTCCTACCAGCTCCCATTTTATAGACTAAGAAGACTGCAGTCCAGAAAGATCAAATCATCTGCTTAGTTCACCCAACCCATTAATGAACATGAGCCTCTAACACCTAAGTCTTATAAGTTCCTCCCCAGGGTTCCTATTTTCCTGAATCTTTCTGAATAAGAGGTTGGCCAGTGCTGACCTCTAAGAATCCAACTGGATGATCTCTGAAACCTCTTGATAAATGACCAGTTTAGGAAACCCAAGGACATTTCCTAATCTGTACTTCCTAACCCAGTTGCAGTAGCTGAGTAGATCCTACCAGAAGAAAAAGAGGGGGAAAAAAAAGTTTAAGTGGAAGATAGGAAAAAGGAAAAAAAATCCAGTGAAGGAGCAATAACATAAGAGTCACTCTGTGCTGTGAAACAGATTGGCTGTATTAGTGTGTGTCTTTAAAAATAGCAGCCTCATTAACAAATGTAGTAGTAATTTGCATTTTCAGACTTCAAGAACCTACTTGGTTTAATACAGTCTCCATCTCTTGGCATCTAAGTTGGTTTTGCCACCATCCTTTAAATTCTAGCTCACAAAAATCAAAGCCAGTAGATGCATTTTGGAAGGTGTAAAACCCCATATGCACAGATCAATAACAGGCTTGTTTGTTTGCTTGATCTGCCTCTTTCTGGCCTCCTAAACCTTGACTGCTTTAAACCAGCTCATCAAGAATCATGTCCGTTAATGACAGTTTGTCTAAAGGACAAAAAAGGCCATAAAACATCCAGTCTCCTGCCTGACACATCCAAACATCTTTGATTATCTGATCCTGCTAAAGTCCAAAGCTAAGGGTACAAAGCATGAACTTCTCCTGGGTCAAAAAGAATTGGAAATAAATGCTGAGTGTTCTACACAAAGAAGGAATTTAGTAAATGTTGGCTGATAATAAGGTCTGTCTTTAAAACAATTAAAAATGATCATACACCTCATTATTAGCAACCCACATTTGTTTAAAAACATAGGGCACCTCCTGTTGGCAACCACTCGTACTGGAATTACAGGGAAGAGGAAAAAAGAAGGCAAGAGAATTGACTGGTGACTTATCTGCCGGACTCCAAAGGTCCCAGTAGGAGTTGAGGCCCCAAATCCATTTGAGCTTCCCCAATAAGCTCTTTGAACCCTGAGGAAGAATGACATACAGGGAGGCATACAAGATGGAGAGATGCTCCATGATTGAAGTGGGGAAGACATCCCATGGCAGAGGGTGGCACAGCAGCCTCTGACAGTCTATAGATCAAATACTCAAAGAGAGATGGCTTTGTGCAAACAATGCAACAAGCAACAACCTAAAGCACCTGACTTTTGCAAATGAAACAAAACAAAATACTTTTTAATCCGTAACATAGTAATTAGAGAATAATCAGAAGGCAACACCCCTTCTCTCTTCCTTACCCACTAAGCCATATATACTGCCAAGCTCTAATTTGAGGGTTATGACTTCAATGAGAATTCTGTAGCTAATTTAAATTACTCCAGGTTTTAGATCTCCAAAATATCTGGCTTAATTTTACGCATGTTCTAGTTTGGATAATTAATTCAACTGTCTGTGATTCTTCACTTTAGTTAACAGAGGATGAAGGGAAATGCAAAATTTAGCACCTATACCAAAGTTGTTAATTTCTTAAGGTATCAACCAGCCAAAGAAAAAACAAGTAAGTTGCCTGCACTCTTTGTATGTAAGTATAAAGATGTGACTTTACAGTGGTGAGACTTTTTTATATGTGGTGTGTGAATTTTTTCCTATTACTTTATGGTCACATAAACTTCCACACCTTTCACACGAATAGCTTGAAAATCACCTTGTAGAGTTTTGTTTCTTTTAATTTCTAAGTAATGTGGGCAGTTCCTCATTATACAAACATTGGTTTTTTTGGTGTGTAGATGACATAAGGTTTCTGTTCTTAGTCTCCTCCATTTCAGTCATTCCACAGCTTTGAAAAACTGCAACAAAAAGCAGATTTCAGAAAAAGACAGTTTGATCCAATTTATATAAAAAAATTAATGGAAATAAAAGCTATGTATATATTTACACATATGTGTGCAAATCGAAGAGAACCATCTGGAACCTTACCAGTGGACCCCTCTGTTAAAAGAAGTGGGATAACTGGAAGGGGAAGATGCTTTTCATTTTAACTCTATGTATTGATACTTCAGCCATTGCTCGAATTTTTAATGAAGTGAGAATATATTTACATATTACTTATAAGAAATAATCTAAAATAAAACTTATCTGGATTAAATTCTAATTATAAAACAAAGTTTTGGTCTACACTGCAAAATCTAGATGCTTCATTGTACTTCCCTAAGAATGTAACCTCCCAGAAGAACCTTTTTTTTTTTTTTTTGCATGTAGAGATATCATTTGTGTCAAAGGGAATAATCCAAGAAAAGAGTCTTTTTGAATAAGCGTTTGGAAAAGTTCAGCGGCTATAGACATTGGCTGCTTTTGTCACTTGTACTTTGCTGCCGTGCAAAAGGAATATTATCCATCTTAAGTGATTTCCACTTGTCTCCTCTTTCTACACAGCAGAGATTCTGTACCATCAATTCCAATCCAGTTTGTTCCATGTCCTTTTTGGATTCTTTCAAAGAATGTTCTTTTTCAAAGCCAATATCTTTGTGCTATTAACCTTTGAGCATCCCTTTGCCAGAGCTGCACAACAGATTGAATTCCGATCACTTACCCCTCAACCTATCACTTCTCTCTTATTGCTTTGCTTGGCTCTTTCCCAAGCTTTTCAAGCAGCCAGCCTGCAGTCAAACACCAGCAGATCTAAACAAACTGTTCCAAGAAAACAAGCCTTTAAAAGCATTTCCCTGTATTTGATCAGGAAATCCACTTATTCCCCTCCTCCAAGGACAAATTAAATAGAAAAATCCTGTAGGCCATCACCTAATTCTATTCAGCTAGAATTCATTGAGTCTTGCGCTGTGTTTAAGACACTTTAATAGATATTGTAGTATCTATTGTACAATAAGACAATGTTTCTGTCCTCAAGAAGTTTATAATCTAGCAAACCTAAATCATCATCCTTCAATCCCATCGTTTACCCTCTATTTAATGTATTTACTCTTAGAAATCTTTGTATATTTTTTTATTGTGGTAAAACATATACAGCATAAAATTTACCATTTTAACTATTCTTAACTGTACAATTCAGTGGCACTAGGTACATTCACAGAGTTGTTCAACCATCACCACTATCCATTTCTAGAACTTTTTCATCATCCCAAACAGAAAACTCTGTACCCATTTAAACAATAACTTCCCAATCCCCACTCCCCTCTGTTTTCTGTCTCCATGAATTTGTCTATTTTTGGTACTTCATATAAGTGGAATCATATGATATTTTTCCTTTTGTGTCTGGCTTCTTTCATTTAGCATAACATTTTCAAGGTTTATCTATGTTACAGCATATATCATAATTTCATTCCTTCTTAAAGCCAAGTAATATTCCATTGTATGTATTAACATTTTGGTTATTTTTTCACCTATTGATGGACACGAGTTGTTTCACCTTTTGAATGGGGTTTTTTAGTAAGGGAATCTATCTTTTTCATATTTCTACAGCCTCTATATTTGCTTTGGTTTGAGAAACCTGGATCAGTCTTTCTCAAGTGTCCTTAGCCTCCTTGATATGAATACAATGCTCTATATTATGAAAAGCAAGTCATAGAGGAGTAAAACCATGTGCAGTGCAGGCTTCAGCTTTAACAGGGCACCTCTTCTGCTGGTATGGACACTCCCGCCTTACACACACACACACACACACACACACACACACACACGCACTCCATGTTGATGTCTGGTTAAAGGCATGTTAAGCTCTGTTTTATAATTAAAGAAGGAATGTGTTTTCCATTGAAATCTTACAACAAAATTGGTGGAGGAGGGTAAAGAGGATGGTATGCTGTTTATTTCTCTTTAAACATTCTGGGTTTGACCCCCTACTAGAAGACTGAGAATTATAATATAGAATACTGTTTAGAGATTTTTTTTGTGACATTTTCAAGATAACCAGAGTTGCATCAAGGCCCAAATGGCATTGCATGCCCCAGACCTGGGAAGACCTTCTCACCTCTGAAAAAAATCCAGCGCTGAGGATTTTGGAGACTGAAGACAATCTCCAAGCACAGACAGAACTATCTTTCTGATTGGTAATGGTACAGGTGGCCTTATCCCTTTTCCTAGCAGCTTTGTGGGCTAGAGAGCGCTAGAGCAAGAGCAGGAAAGAGGGCAGATGTGACATGGTGCCCACAAGTGACAAACTGCTGTGGGGACCCATGGGAGGCATCTTTTGGGAAATTAGTGGTGAACACTTTTAGGAGAAATGAGATTCTGCTAATATGTGGTGGGGAGTATTATCTGATGCTACAATGTCTTTAGTACATATAGGACTGGCTCTAGGCCTATTTTAATTATGATTCTGGCTTTTTAACCATCAAACTCTAAGCCTATATGAATCTCAGTAAATGTTTATAGAGACCTCCTGAGACACTGTGTGCTCCCAATGCCAACAATATAGAGATCATTATTTTTCAAAGTCCTATACTAAATCTGCTCTAAATGACAATATGGTGACCAGCTGTTGATGTTATTTACCACATGAAAAATAGTGGACATGCTGGAAATGGTATCAGTGTCAACATAATTTATTAGAGTATAATGAATAATGACAAAAGATGCTAATTTGGGGCTCTTTAAAGACATGACCTTAAGGAAACAGTCAACCTGTTTCAGCAAGAGACATACGATACATGTCAACTATAAAGTGAGGTATATTCTCAAACTATTCCTTTAAAAGGGGGGTGACTTTATAGCCAAGTCTAGACAATGGCTCATATGATAGGGCATCTCTCTTGTTTTATCTTACTTGTTTAGAGAAGACATATAATTAGCGAGGGAGGGCAGGGTCATGCTGTGATGGCAAATTAGCTCCAAAGTCCATGTGGCTTGACACAACTTGTTTATTTCTCTCACACTACCTGTCCCTCACAGGTTGGCAGACCTCAGTTCCATGTGGTCACCCAGGAATCCAGGACACTAGAGTTCTGCCATCTTGTAACTGCTCCAAATGGAATATGTGTCTTGTCAACAATAGAAACTTGCGCACAGACTTTTTCCTGCCTTACGTAGGAAGAGACCCAAACACTGCCTCATATGCTGCATTGACCTAAACTCCTCACTTAATCTCATCCAATTGTAAGGGGGCTGGAAGTGTAGGAAAAGAAACGTAATATTGTGTGAGCTTTATAGTCTCTGCTCCATTAGCCTGATATGACCTATGTCAGTGTTTGGAATGTGTATTAGTGGTCAGCTGACAGAACTGGGTTTTAAAAGGGAAAATAATAAATTTAACACAAATTCAGTTAGGTGTTTTTGTAAACAAACTTTTTAAACATAATTTAAAAAGCAGCAAAATGAGTAGTTACATTGTACAGATCTCAACTACACACTGAAAATAAATTTTAAAAATAACTTCCTTAATGTTAGACAAATGAGGACTTATGACTTGAGATAAAGTGTCTATTGACAGCATCATATATGGATTCAGAAAGAATATGTCTTCAATAACTAAAGCAGAAGTGAAACTTTAAAAAACTATGAGCCTAGAGGCAGCGTGCACTCAGGTGGCACCACAGGAGTACGCAGAAGTTGTTGCCCAATGAGAGCACTCTGACTCCGCCCACTCCACACCACAGCTTAGTGCTAGATCTGGGACAGACAGGTCCTGGGAGAAGACTGACAAAGAGGCAGCCCAGATCTCTGGTGGCAGTGCCACCATCTCAGTTCCTGCAGCCATAACTCCCCAACCCCCAGCCCCAGCCCCCTCCACACCACAGCCTTGCACTAGCTGGGAGGGACACTCAGGGGAAACGACACAACCTTGGGCTGCATCTGAGCAGAGCCCCAGGTGCTTGCAAATATGGTTCATTGGTCTTCTGTGAGGGTACCGGCTTCACTTGCCACAGCAATACCCCCCACCCCGTTTTGGGGGCAGGGCATGCATTCAGGGGAATGGAGGCTGATCAAGATCAAACCTCAGGGCTTCTACTCTCACACCGGGACCAAACCCCACCCCTGACAGGGTGGTGACAGCCATGGAGCAGAGAGAAAGTCATGTCTCACACTCTGCACAGGTTTTAGATCCCCTAACAGCAACCACACCTCCTATCAAGGGGACAGTGGCCAGCACACCCTGAGGAAAGATGTGGCTGGTATCCGTATCAAAACCAGCCCTCGTACCAAAGGTACTGCACACACATAGTCTACACAGGGACACTTCCACATACGAACACCCTTGCAAGACCACAATAGATAACTTTCTCCTAAATTCATAGAGGAAGAGAAAGTTAAGTAAAATGATTTTTCCCAATTAAAAGAGAAAGAGAAATCCCCTGAAAGAACAAATAATGAAACAGAGCTCACGAGTCTCCTAGACCCCAAGTTGAAAGAGGTTGTAATAAAAATGCTAACTGAATTAAAGAAATATTGATAAAAAGGCAGACCACTGAAACAAGGAACTACAAACTATAAACATGAACCAATCAAAAATAGATAAATTGCTGAGAAAAAAAAAAAAATCTAGAAGCAATGAATAGCTGACTAAATGACACAGAACAACAAATAAATCATCTGGAAGATAGAATAAAGGAAATCACCAAATCAGAACAGCAGACAGAAAGACAAAAAGAATGAAAGCAGCATATGAGATGTATGGGATAGTGTAAAACATACCAAGCTATGCATAATAGGGGTTTCAGAAGGAGAAGAGAGAGAAAGGGGATCAAAAATGTACTTGGCTCCCTCCTTGCCAGGTCTGTGGGTCTGTCCAGTGATCATACTCTCTTTGTGGACCCCACCTTATGACTGGAAGGGACCGGGCAAGCCCCGTGTGGGGTGCGGATGAGGACACAGTGGGGCAGCTGCCCACTGGCATCCTCTGCACCGACCGAAAGAGAGCGAGGCGCAGAGGCAGGAGCTGGCGGAGTGATGGGAAGCACATGAACTGGGGCTGAGGCCCATGTGGCTGACAGGGTCTTGGTGCTCTGGTTGGGTGTCAGGCCTGAGCCTCTGAGGTGGAACAGCCAAGTTCAGGACGTTGGTCCACCAGAGACCTCCCAGCCCCTCAACATAACAATCATATGAGAGTTCTCCCAGAGATCTCCATCTGAATGCTAAGACCCAGCTCCACTCAACAACCAGAAAGCTGCAGTGCTGGACACCCCATGCCAAACAACTAGTAAGACAGGAACACAACCCCACCCATTAGCACAGAGGCTGACTAAAATCATAAGTTCACAGATACCACTAAAACACCACCGGATGCAGTCCTGCCCACCAGAAAAACAAGTTCCAGCCTCATCTACCAGAACACAGGCACCAGTCCCATACACCAGGAAGCCTACACAGCCCACTGAGCAAACCTTACCCCCTGGGGGAAGACACCAAAAAAAACGGGAACTACGAACCTACAGCCTGTGAAAAGGAGACCCCAAACACAGTAAGTTAAGCAAAATAAGAAGACAGAGAAATACGCAGCAGATGAAGGAGCAAGGTAAAAACCCACCAGACCAAATATAGACAGTCTACCTGAAAAAGAATTCAGAGTAATAATAGTAAAGATGATCCAAACTCTTGGAAATAGAATGGAGAAAATACAAGAAACGTTTAACAAGGACCCAGAAGAACTAAAGAGGAAACAAACAATGATGAACAACACAATAAATGAGATTTAAAACTCTCTAGACAGAAGCAATAGCAGAATGACTGAGGCAGAAGAACGGATAAGTGACCTGGAAGATAAAATAGTGGAAATAACTACCACAGTGCAGAATAAAGAAAAAAGAAGGAAAAGAATTGAGGACAGTCTCAGTGACCTCTGGGACAACATTAAACGCACCAACATTCGAATAATAGGGGTCCCAGAAAAAGAAGAGGAAAAGAAAGGGACTGAGAAAATATTTGAAGAGATTATAGTTGAAAACTTCCCTAATATGGGAAAGGAAATAGTTAATCAAGTCCAGGAAGCACAGACAGTCTCATACAGGATAAATCCAAGGAGAAACATGCCAAGACACATACTAATCAAAAATTAAATACAAAGAAAAAATATTAAAAGTAACAAGGGAAAAGCAACAAATAACATACAAGGGAATCCCCATAAGGTTAACAGCTGATCTTTCAGCAGAAACTGCAGCCAGAAGGGTGTGGCAGGACATATTTAAAGTGATACAAGGGGAAAACCTACAACCAAGATTACTCTACCCAGAAAGGATCTAATTCAGATTCGACGGAGAAATTAAAATCTTTACAGACAAACAAAAGCTAAGAGAATTCAGCACCACCAATCCAGCTTTACAACAAATGCTAAAGCAACTTCTCTAGGCAGGAAACACAAGAGAAGGAAAAGACCTACAATAACAAACCCAAAACAATTAAGAAAATGGTAATAGGAACATACATATTGATAATTACTTTAAATGTAAATGGATTAAATGCTCCAACCAAAAGACATACACTGGCTGAATGAATACAAAAACAAGACCCATACTACACTGTCTACAAGAGACCCACTTCAGACCTAGGGACACATACAGACTGAAAGTGAGGGGATGGAAAAAGATATTCCATGCAAATGTAATCAAAAGAAAGCTGGAGTAGCGATTCTCATATCCGACAAAATAGACTTTAAAATAAAGACTATTACAAGAGACAAAGAAGGACACTACATAATGATCAAGGGATCAATCCAAGAAGAAGACAGAACAATTGTAAATATTTATGCACTCAACATAGGAGCACCTCAATACATAAGGCAAATGCTAACAGCCATAAAAGGGGAAATCGATACAATATCGATACAAATGCAATAATAGTACAGAACTTTAACACCCCATTTTCACCAAGGGACAGATCATCCAAAATGAAAATAAATAAGGAAACACAGCTTTAAATGACACATTAAACAAGATGGACTTAACTGATATTTACAGGACATTCCATCCAAAAACAACAGAACATACCTTTTCTCAAGTGCTCATGGAAGATTCTGCATGATAGATAATATCTTGGGTCACAAATCAAGCATTGGTAAACTTAAGAAAATTGAAATCATATCAAGTATGATATGTTTACTGACCACAACGCTATAAGAGTAGATATCAATTACAGGAAACAACCAGAAAAAATACAAACACATGTAGGCTAAACAATACACTACTAAATAAACAGAGATTACTGAAGAAATCAAAGAGGAAATTAAACAATACCTAGAAACAAATGACAATAAAAACAGGATGCCCCCAAACCTATGGGATGCAGCAAAAGCAGTTTTAAGAGGGAAGTTTATAGCAATAAAATCCTACATCAAGGAACAAGAAACATCTCAAATAAACAACATAACCTTACACCTAAAGCAGTTACACAAAGAAGAACAAAAAACTGAAAGGTAGCAGAAGGAAAGAAATCATAAAGATCAGATCATAAATAAATGAAAAAGAAATGAAGGAAATGACAGCAAAGATCAATAAAACTAAAAGCTGGTTCTTGGGAAAGATAAGCAAAATTGATAAACCATTAGACTCATCAAGAAAAAAATGGAAAAGACTCAAATCAACAGAATTAGAAATGAAAACAGAGAAGTAACAACTAAGAGTACAGAAATACAAAGGATCATGAGAGATTACTACAAGAAACTATATGCCAGGGCTTCCCTTGTGCTGCAGTGGTTGAGAGTCCACCTGCCAATGCAGGGGACATGGGTTCGTGCCCTGGTCTGGGAAGATCCAACATGCCGCAGAGTGGAGGGGCCTGTGAGCCATGGCCACTGAGCCTGTGCATCCAGAGCCTGTGCTCCGCAATGGGAGAGGCCACAACATGAGAGGCCCGCGTACCACAAAAACAAACAAACAAAAAATA
This sequence comes from Phocoena phocoena, assembly GCF_963924675.1. Classification (NCBI taxonomy): domain Eukaryota; kingdom Metazoa; phylum Chordata; class Mammalia; order Artiodactyla; family Phocoenidae; genus Phocoena; species Phocoena phocoena. Next base: position 93,700,060 of record NC_089221.1, on the reverse strand, counting down.
AACTATATGCCAATAAAATGGACAACCTGGGAGAGATGGACAAATGCTTAGAAAAGCACAACCTTTTAAGATGGAACCAGGAAGAATTAGAAAATATAAACAGACCAATCACAAGCACTGAAATTGAAACTGTGATTAAAAATCTTCCAACAAACAAAAGTCCAGGACCAGATGGCTTCACAGGCAAATTCTATCAAACATTTAGGGAAGGGCTAACACCTATCCTTCTGAAACTCTTCCAAAATATAGCAGAGGGAGGAATACTCTCCAACTCATTCTATGAGGCCACCATCACCCTGATCCCAAAACCAGACAATGATGTCGCAAAAAAGAAAACTACGGACCAATATCACTGATGAACATAGATGCAAAAATCTTCAACAAAATACTAGCAAACAGAATCCAACAGCACATTAAAAGGTTCATACACCATGATCAAGTGGGGTTTATACCAGGAATGCAAGGATTCTTCAATATATGCAAATCAATCAATGTGATAAACCATATTAACAAATTGAAGAAGAAAAACTATATGATCATCTCAATAGATGTAGAAAAAGCTTTTGAAAAAATTCAACACCCATTTATGATAAAAACTCTCCAGAAAGTAGGCATAGAGGGAACTCTCCTCAATATAATAAAGGCCATATATGACAAACTCACAGCCAACATCATTCTCAATGGTGAAAAACTGAATCAATTTCCACTAAGATCAGGAACAACACAAGATTGCCCACTCTCACCACTATTATTCAACATAGTTTTGGAAGTTTTAGCCACAGCAATCAGAGAAGAAAAAGAAATAAAAGGAATCCAAATCGGAAGAGAAGAAGTAAAACTGTCACTGTTTCCAGATGACATGATAGTATACATGGAGAATCCTAAAGAGGCTACCAGAAAACTACTAGTGCTAATCAATGAATTTGGTAAAGTAGCAGGATACAAAACTAATGCACAGAAACCTCCTGCGTTCCTATACATTAATGATGAAAAATCTGAAATAGAAATTAAGGAAACACTCCCATTTACCACTGCAATAAAAGGAATAAAATATCTAGGAATAAACCTACCTAAGGAGACAAAAGACCTGTATGAAGAAAACTATAAGACACTGATGAAAGAAATTAAAGATGATACAAACAGATGGATACATAAAAACCATGTTCTTTGATTGGAAGAATCAACATTGTGAAAGTGACTATATTATCCAAAGTAATCTACAGATTCAGTGCAATACCTAAAAAACTACCACTGGCATTTTTCACAGAGCTAGAACAAAAAAATTCACAATTTGTAAGGAAACACAAAAGACCCCGAATAGCCAAAGCAATCTTGAGAAAGAGAAATGGAGCTGGAGGAAGCAGTCTCCCTGGCTTCAGACTATACTACAAAGCTTCAGTAATCAAGACAATATGGTACTGGCACAAAAACAGAAATATAGATCAATGGAACAGGATAGAAAGCCCACAGATAAACCCACACACATATGGTCACCTTATCTTTGACAAAGGAGGCACGAATATACAATGGAGAAAAGAAAGTCTCTTCAATAAGTGGTGCTAGGATAACTTGACAGATACATGTAAAAGAATGAAATTGGAACACTCCCTAAACACCATACACAAAAATAAACTCGAAATGGATTAAAGACCTAAATGTAAGGCCAGACACCATAAAACTCTTAGAGGAAAACTTAGGCAGAATATTCTCTGGCATAAATCACAGCAAGATCTTTTTGACCCACTTCCTACAGAAAGTGAAATAAATACAAAAATAAATAAATGGGCTGAATGAAACTTTTGCACAGCAAAGGAAACCTTAAACAAGACGAATAGACAGCCTTCAGAATGGGAGAAAATATTTGCAAACGAAGCAACTGACAAAGGATTAATCTCCAAAATTTACAAGCAGCTCATGCAGCCTAATATCAAAAAAACAAACAACCCAATCCAAAAATGGGCAGAAGACCTAAATAGACATTTCTCCAAAGAAGATATACAGATTGCCAACAAACACATGAAAGGATGGTCAACATCATTAATCATTTGAGAAATGCAAATGAAAACTACAATAAGGTATCACTTCACACCAGTCAGAATGGCCACCATCAAAAAATCTACAAACAATAAATGCTGGAGAGGATGTGGAGAAAAGGGAACCCTCTTGCACTGTTGGTGGGAATGTAAATTAATACAGCAACTATGGAGAACAGTATGGAGGTTCCTTAAAAAACTAAAAATAGAACTACCATACAACCCAGCAGTCCCACTACTGGGCATATACCCTGAGAAAACCATAATTCAAAAAGAGTCATGTACCACAATGTTCACTGCAGCTCTATTTACAATAGCCAGGATATGGTAGGAACCTAAGTGTCCATCAACAGATTACTGGATAAAGAAGATGTGGCACATATATACAGTGGAATATTACTCAGCCATAAAAAGAAACGAAACTGAGTAATTTGTAATGAGGTGGATGGACCTAGAGACTGTCATACAGAGTGAAGTAAGTCAGAAAGAGAAAAAACAAATATCATATGCTAACACATATATATGGAATCTAAAAAAAAAAGAAAAGAAAAAATGGTTCTGAAGAACCTAGGGGCAGGACAGGAATAAAGACACAGACATAGAGAATGGACTTGAGGACACCGGGGGGGGAAGGGAAAGCTGGGACAAAGTGTGGCATTGACAGATATACACTACTAAATGTAAAATAGATAGCTAGTGGGAAGCAGTAGCATAGCACAGGGAGATCAGCTCAGTGCTTTGTGACCACCTAAAGAGGTGAGATACGGAGGGTGTGAGGGAGATGCAAGAGGGAGGAGATATGTGGATATATGTATATGTATAGCTGATTCACTTTGTTATAAAGCAGAAACTAACACACCATTGTAAAGCAATTATACCCGAATAAAGGTGTTTAAAACAATGTATTTGAAGAAATTACAGCTGAATATTCTGAAACCTAAAGAGGAAATAGATATCTAGGTACAGGAAGTACAGAGAGTTCCAAACAAGATGAACCCAAACAGATCCACATCCAGACATCGTAATTAAAATAGCAAAATTTAAAGATGGAGGATTCCAAAGGCAGTAAGAAAAAAATAGAGTCAGTTATGAGGGAACCCACATAAGGCTATCAGCTTATTTCTCTACAGAAACTCTGTAGGCCAAAAGGGAGTTGCATGATATATTCTACGTGTCTAAAGGGAAAACCTTCAACCCAGGATACTCTACCCAGCAAGATTATCATTTAGAGTAGAAAAAGAGGTAAAACAATTTCTCAGACAGGCAAAAATAAAAGAATTCAGCAATACTAAACCTACCACAAAAGAAATATTGAAGGGTCTCCCCTCTAAATAGAAAAGAAGCAAGAATCTATAGGAAAAGGAAAAATCACAATGGGAAAGGCAAATAAACATGTAGTAAGGATTGAAGATCACTTAAATAAACCAGTACAGAAACGTCTTTTAAAAACTCAAAAAATTGTCAAAGCAATTATAAGTATAATAAACAGTAAAAGGATAAGCATGAAGATGCAAAAGAGGACATCAAAATCATAAAATATGGGGGAAGGGAGTATAGAAATGTAGATTTCTAAAAATGTGTTTGAACTTTCAGTTCAAATGACTATCAGTTTATAGCAAGTAGATATAGTTATAGGTTAACATACATAAACTCCATGGTTACCACAAATGAAAACATAGATTCACAAAAACAAAGAAAAAGGAACTCAAGCATACTACCAAAGAAAATCATCAAACCACAAGAGTAGAAACAAAAAGAAGAAATGAACAGAAAAGAACTAATAACGCAACTGGAAAACAAGTATTAAAATGTCAATAAGTACATACATATCAGTAATTACTTTAAATATCAAGAGACTAAATGCTCTGATCAAAAAACAGAGTGGGGGCTTCTCTGGTGGCACAGTGGTTGAGAGTCCGCCTGCCAAGGCAGGGGACACGGGTTCGTGCCCCGGACCGGGAAGATCCCACATGCCATGGAGCAGCTAAGCCCATGAGCCATGGCCACTGAGGCTGCACGTCCGGAGCCTGTGCTCCGCAACGGGAGAGGCTACAACAGTGAGAGGCCCGCGTACCGCAAAAAAAAAAAAAAAGAAAAGAAAGTGGGGATAGCAATATTCATATCAGATAAAAATAGACTTTAAAACAAGGCCATAAAGAAATACAAAAAAGGGCATTACATAATATTAAAGGGATCAATACAAGAAGAGGATATTAAACTCCTCAACATATACACACCCAAAATAGGAGCACTTAAATATATAAAACAAATACTAACAGACATAAAGGGAGAAATAGAGGAGAAAAGAATAAGAAAAAGGGAGAAAAGAATAAAATAATAGTAGGAGACTTTAACACCCTGCTGACATCAATGGATAGATCACCTAGACAGAATATCAATAAGGCAACAGAGGTCTTAAATTACACAGTAGATCTGTTGGAACTAATTGATATATTTAGGATGCTACATCCAAAAGAACTAGAATACTCTCTTTTCAAGTGCACATGGAATTTTCTCTAGGATAGACCACATACTAGGTCACAAAACAAGCTTCAACAAATTTAAGAGATAGAAATTATTTCAAGCATCTTTTCTGACCACAACAGTATAAAACTGGAGATCAACCACAAAAAGAACAAACACAGAGAGAGACAAAAAACATGCTACTATAAAACCAGTGGGTCAATGATAAAATCAAAGAAGACATCAGATAATAACTTGAGACAGATGAGAATGGAAATGTAACTTTCTAAAATCTGAGATGCAGCAAAAACAGTTCCAAGAGAGAATTTCATTGCAATACAGGCCTCCTCAAGAAACAAGAACAATTTCAAATTAACAACCTAGTCTACCACCTAAAAGAATTATAAGAAGAATAAACAAACCCAAAGTCAGCAGAAGGAAGGAATTAATAAAGATTAGAGAGGAAATTAATAAAATAGAAATCAAATAAAATAGAAATCAAAATTAATAAAATAGAAAAGATCAATGAAACCAAGAGCTGGTTTTTTGAAAAGATAAACAAATTGACAAACCCCTAGTCAAGTGCACCAAGAAGAAAAGAGAGAGAACCTAAATAATCAAAATAAGAAATGAAAGAGGAGAAATTACAACCGATACCATAGAAATACAAAAACAATCATAATAGAATATGAACATGAATAGTTATATGCCAACAAATTGAACAACCAGAAGAAATGGAAAATCTTCTAGAAATACACAGCCTGTCAAGACTAAGTCAAGAAGAAACAGATAATTTGAACAAACTGATCACTAGAAGTGAAATAGAATCTATAATTTTTTAAATTTCCCTCCAAACAGAAGTCCAGATTTAGACAGCTTCACTGGAAAATTCTACCAAACATACAAAGAACTACTTATACATATCCTTCTCAAACTATTCCAAAAAACTGAAGAGGAAGGAACACTCCCAAATTCATTCTATGAGGCCACCATCACCCTGGTACTAAAACCTGACAGACACTACAAAAAAAGAAAATTAATGGCCAATATCACTGATAAATATAAATGCAAAAATCTTCAACAAAATATTTGCAAACTGAGTCCAACAATACATAAAAAAAGATCATACACTGTGATCAAGTTGGATCCATCCCTGGATCACAAGGATGGTTCAACATTCACAAGTCAATCAATGTAATACACCACATTAATAAAAGGAAAGACAAAAACCACGTGATCATCTCAACAGATACAGAGAAAGCACTCATCAAAATTCAACATCCATTCATGATAAAAACTCTCACGGAAGTGGATATACAAAGGACCTATCTCAACATAATAAAGGCCATTTATGACAAACCCACAGCCAACATAATACTCAACACTCAAAAGCTGAAAGCCTTCCCCCTGAATTCAGGAAGGGATGCCCACTCTTATTGATTCTATTCAACACAGTATTGGAAGTTCTATCCACAGCAATCTGTTAATAAAATGTATCCAAATTGGAAGGGAAGAGGTAAAACTGTCACTATTTGCAGATTACATAATACTTTACACAGAGAACATTAAAGTCTCCACATGAAAACTATTAGAATAAATGAATTCAGCAAGGTAGCAGGATTATACAGAAGATTAATATACAGAAATCTGTTGTATTTCTTTACACTAATAATGAACTATCAGAAAGAGAAAGTTAAAAAAAATCCAGTTTAAAATCACATCAAAAAAAAATTCTTGGAGTAAATTTAATCAAGGAAGTTAAAGACCTATATGCTGAAAACTATAAATCACTGATAAAGGAAACTGAAGATGATTCAAAGAAATGGAAAGATATCCTGTGCTCTTGGATTGGAAGAATTAATATTGTTAAAATGGCCATACCCAAAGCAATATACAGATTTAATGCAATCCCTATCAAAATACTCCACATTTTTCACAGAACTACAACAAATATTCCTAAAATTTATATGGAACCACAGAAGACCAGGAATTGCCAAAGCAATCCTGAGGTAAAAGAGCAAAGCTGGAGGTATAACCCCTCCAGACTTCAGACTATACTACAGAGCTACAGTAATCAAAACACTGTGGCATTGGCACAAAAACAGACATATAGATCAATGGAACAGAATAGAGAGACCAGAAATAAACATAGGCACCTACAGTCAATTAATCTACTACAAAGGAGGCCAGAATATACAATGGAGAAAAGACAGTCTCTTTAACAAGTGATGTTGGGAAAGCTGGACACCTACATACAAAAGAAAAAAAATTAGAACATCCCCTCACATCATATACAAAAATAAACTCAAAGCAGTTTAAAAGACCTAATTTTACAACCTGAAACCATAAAACTCCTAGAAGAGAACATAGGCAAAACATTCTGACATGAATCACAGCAATATCTTTTTGGACCCACCTCTTGAGTAATGAACATAAAAGCAAAAATAAACAAATGGGATCTAATCAAACTTAAAAGCTTTTGCACAGCAAAGGCAATCACCAATAAAACTTAAAGACAATTCATGGAATGGGAGAAAATATTTGCAAATGATGTGACTAACAAAGGCTTAATTTCCAAAATATACAAACATACTATACAGCTCAATAACAACAAAAAAACCCAATCGAAAAATGGGCAGAAGGCCTAAATAGACATTTCTCCAAAGAAGACATACAGGTTGCCAATAGGCACATGAAAAGATGCTCATCACTTCTAATTATTAGAGAAATGCAAATCAAAACTACAATTAGATACCACCTCACACCAGTTAGAATGGTCATCATTAAAAAGTCTATAAATAACAAATGCTGGAGAGGGTGTGGAGAAAATGGAACATTCCTACACTGTTGGTGGGAATGTAAATTGGTGCAGCTACCTTGGAAAACAATACGGAGGTTCCTCAAAAAACTAAAAATAGAGTTGCCATATAATCTAACAATCACTCCTGGGCATATATCCAGAAAAAAACCTATAATTCAAAAAGGTACGTGCACCCCTATGTTCATAGCAGCACTATTCACAATAGCCAAGACATGGAAATAACCTAAATGTGCATCAAGAGGTGAATGGATAAAGAAGATGTGGTATATATATACAGTGGAATACTACTCAGGCATAAAAAAATGAAAAAATACCATTTGCAGCAACATGGATGGACCTAGAGATTATCATACTAAGTGATGTAATTCAGAAACAGAAAAACAATACCATGTGATATCACTTATATGTAGAATCTAAAATGTGATATAAATGAACTTATCTACAAAACAGAAACAGACTAACAGACATAGAGAACAGACTTGTGTTTGCCAGGGGGGAGGGGGTGGGGGAGGGATGGATTAGAAATTTGGGATTAGCAGATGCAAACTCTTACATATAGGATGGATAAACAACAAGGTCCTATTGTATAGCACAGGGAACTATATTCAATATCCTGCAATAAACCATGATGGAAAAGAATATGAAAAAATATATATGTATAACTGAATCACCTTGCTGTATAGCAGAAATTAACACAACATTGTAAATCAACTATACCTCAATAAAATTTAAAGAAAACTTTCTTTTAAACTTTTTAATGTTAAAAAATGCAACATCATACAACTGTTTATATGCAATGTACATTTAACTGGGAGTCCTCCCTTTTTATTTGCTATTTCCAGTAACCCTAGGAAGAACTAATAATCCATACTCATAACAGACAAGAATTCAAAAAGTTTATTTCTAGAGACTGTACTGAAGAGCTCTTCAATTATGTTGTCTCATTTGATACTGACACTAGTCCAATGAAAGATATAAAATTACTATCTTCATTTTCCAGATTAGCAAAAAGATTGAAATTTGGGAATGTGTCCAAACTTACACAGTTGTAATGGCATATTCAAGACAGAGCTGTTGAACACTAAAGCCAGGAAACTTAACCTCAATGCCAGCTGGGTCTGAAACTTGAACCTGCATCAGAATCACCAGAAGAGCCTATTAAAACACAGATTACTGGACCCAGACCTGAGTTTCTGATTCAGTAGCTCTGGGTGGGGCTTGATAATCTAGTTTCCACACATTCCCAGGTGTTGCTGATGCTACTGGTCTAGGGACCACACTTTGAGAACCACGCCTTCTGCTGCAGTGCTGTGTGCCAACAACAACGGTGCTTGCCCCTATAAATGAAACCTATATGCCACGAATCATCATGAGCCATCCAAGAAATCCAGTGCCCAATTTTCACCTACTGGATTTTTTTAAAATTGTTACAAAACAGAAGGTAATATGTAACCCCATAAGCATTATTCCAAATGCCCTAAACTTTTTAAGGCCATGAATGTCTTTCCATCCTCCTCCTCTGACTTTAAAGTATCAGAGGAATTTCTTCCTAGTGTTGCCCTGAAAGAAGCACCATCCCACAGAGGTAACCAGTAACTGGTACACACACCATTAGGAAGTAATCAAAACATGACTTTCTTTAGTCTCTCACTGTCCCTTGAAATTTTATTCAGTGGAGAAAGTTCTTCTCCAGCCCCTGGATAAAGATTTGGACAAACCCATGACTTGTCTCATCTTTTATATAACAGACAGTTCTAAGGTCACTTTAAGTCACACACACAACCACACTTTAGATATTAGGCCGTGCAGCCCATCACATTCATCAATATTATAATTTAACACCCCATCTTCTCCCCTCGCAGCTGGACTGGCTTTAGGCTGGAGCCACTGTGAGCAGTTTTGGAAGACAGAGCAGGGCAGCAGAAAGCCCCCCACCCCAGGGCTCCCAACACCTTGGTTGGAAGGCCCTAGGAAAGGTCTCGCTTGAGGTGGTTCTGTCTAAGTGAGACTTGTGCTCTCTGGACCTGGCAGATATTTAAAACAACTCTCTCTCACGCTCACAGGACACCTCCATGGACTCCATGAAAATTCCACCATGGGAACCTCTCTCCTATAGGTCACATCCTCCTAGCTTTTCCACACCCTTGCAACTTCTTCCTTAGCCCCCAGTAACCGGATGGTTCCCTCCTCCGGCTTGTGGCTTTGGTCCCTCTGCCCTTCTAGGCAGGCCTACTGAAAACTCCAAGCTTACTCCCCCTCCCGCATGCCCCTCACCTTGTCCACAGACACACTTCTACATCCTTTGCCCTAACAACTCTGGGATAGCAGGCTGATCCCACGGCAGCAGTGAGCCAACCCTGCTTTCCCTATCTGGATTTCCCAGGCTGGAGTCATACCTGGTCTACAGTGGTTCGTAAATGCAGAGTGCAGCACATCCCCATTTCTTTGAGTGCACCCGTGGAGGCTACCCTTACAGAGCTTTGTGCAGAAAGGAGCATTCACAGCAACAGCGCTTTCCAAAGAAACCTCCATAACACCACCACCCCTTCTACTTTCTCAGTTCTTGCAGTGGGTGAGGGAGTCCCGAGCCACGGATCTGCTTCGAGACATTTCCTCTGAAAGTCTGCTCTAAGGTGATTGGCCCCACACTTTGGAACTTCACATTTATCCCACCTCAGCATTCAGTGGAATCTTGCTTTCTGACATAGTTACACAAAAGATTGAGCAAGGCCAGATGGGTCTCTAGTCAGAGGACCAGGGCTTGGTCCCCTGAGGGTGAGGGGTCCTATACAAAGGGGGTGAAGCAGAATGAGTCAAAGATGCAAATGCATTGAAAGGGCCCAAGTCAGAAAGTCAGAAAACAAAGACTCCACACACTGAGCCAGGCACAAAGGCAGGAATGGCATCATGAACATGGGGAACAGAATCAAAATTCTGAATCTGGACCCAGATTTCTATAAGCTAAGCAAGAGATAAAGAATGGACTCCCAACACCACCTATTCCCCCTCAACAGGAGAGCAGCAATCCCAGCCCCAGAAGTTGCTGGCCTTTTAAAGTCTAAGTTTCATGATAGCCAACCTACTTGGAAAGAGTAAGTTTATATCCTCATAACCACTTCTCTCCCACTGTTACTCCAATACTGCTATTTCTGCTCACTAGCACATACCAAAGGGTGGCACCTGAATGTTCAGTCCCACCAGCAACCAGAACCAACGACAGCCCAGCTCAGGGTGTTTTAGTAGCAAATTCCTAATAGCGCTCAAGAAATGGAAATCATCGGCTACTCCCACACCCAGCCAATAACTGTCACTCTGCAATGCCCAGTAGGCCTGACTGAACTTCTGGACACAGGTAGGAGCTCCCCAGGAGAATAGTGTCACACACGGTGTCTTTTTGATACATAGGACCACTATGATTTTCCTGCTCTTCATGCAAGCCAAAGCAGGTGACTTGTGACAGACTTTGCAAACAGCAAATCCACAGCTCATGGCAAAACATACAGCCTTAGCATTCATTCTTATCTTATAGAACAGGGCCTCACCTGCTTCAGCTCTCCTGATTTCTTCTTTGTTAGTCTATCTATCTATCTATCTACCTATCTATCTGCCTACCTACCTATCAATTCATCCATCCATCCACCCACCCACCCACCCATCTACCTACCTATGTATCTACCTAACTTCCTATATATCTATATTCCTGTTTACCTATCTTCCTTTCTGTATTAGTTTGCTAGGGATGCTGTAAAAATGTACCACAAACTAAGTGGCTTAGAACAACAGAAATTTATTTTCTCACAGCTCTAGAGGCTAGATGTATGAAATCAAGGTGTCAGCAGGGCTGGTGCCCTCTGAGGGCTGTGAGAGAGAATCTGGCCATGCCTCTCTCCTAGCTTCTGGTGGCTTGCTGACAATCTTTGGCATCTTTGCCTATAGATACATCACTCTGATCTCTGATTTCATCTTCACATGACATTCTCCCTGTACCGATCTGTCTCTGTGTCCAAATTTTTCCCTTTCATAAGGACATAGGTCCACGCTAATGACTTCACCTTAACTTGATCATCTGTAAAGATCTTATTTCCAAATAAGGTCACATTCAGAGGTATTGGGGGTTAAGACTTCAGCATCTTTTGGTGGGGTGGCGGGGGTGTGGGACAGAACAGTTCAATCTGTAAGACTATCTTCTCCAGCTTTTCTCATAAAGTCCCATATTAGCAGGTTATGGGACTTGGCTCCACTCATTCCCACATTCAAGTGGCAAATGAAGTCAGTAATAATAGTGAATGTTACTGTAATATAGAGTTTTGGGAAATTATGTAGAAATTTATATTAGCAATAGGATTGTAGGTGATTCATATCTGAATTACATGATAGTCATATTTAAATACCTAGCTTTTAGAAAATTACTGCATCAATACATACTTAAGGTTAACCTTTAGTAAATCTACAAAAAAATTTTAATTGGTATAAAAAGATAAGCTAATAATTATTTACGTTAAAAAACCAGAATAACAGTAATAGAAAGCAGTGAACCACTCAAGACAACACTGGTGACTGATGGGTGCCTTGATTTTAAAAAGAGCCCTTCCTGAAAAAAACAAGAAATCCAACTATTTGCATTTGTACATGTGCAATAGGACCTTTGCAACTGTGCTAAGAATTATGGGATCCAATTTTCTTAAAGCATACTGAAAGAGTGTCCCAAGTCAACTCCAGGAATGCCAGAGTTTCTGCAGACATCAAAACACTGTGTTTTAGCAGACATCAAGGTAGGTGACCAGCCATATCAGAGTCATATGAATAACACCCTCTGGAAATATGCATGGACCATACATGCATATAGAATGTAGAATGATGTCATATAGAATAGCCCTGAGAAACATGCCAATTTAAATTATAAAAATAAAATATTAATAATCAAAAATAATACTTAGTTTCTAGCAACTAGCTTCTAATTGTTTTTAAAAATGAAAGGCTATGGAATTAATATAATTCACCTGGAAGAAATAAAGACATACTTGTTTATTTAAATTAGTTCACAGGCATTGTATTGTGGACCACTGACTGAGCCCATCATTTAGTCCATGAGATCAGACCGTCTTCTTTCCAAAGAACTGCCACCACCTTCATCCACATGACTACTGCAGGAGAAGCCATTTCATACAATATAACTCCTGGCCACCTCTGATAGGTCCAAGTCTGTGTATTTGAACCAAGTTGAACTAATGAGTCATTTTCTAGAAGATATATGAGAAATAAAATGGAAGGAAATATAAAAATTGCAACATTTGTTGCATGCTTCCTCTATTTCAATATCTGTTCTAAGCATTTTCTATATAATAACTAATTTAATCCCATGCTGCAGGAGCTGTTAATACCCCCATTTTACATATAAGAGAACTAAGGGGCACATAGGTTAAGTGACTTGCCCAAAGTTAAACAGCTAGCAAATGGCAAAGCCAGAACTCAAACCAGACAGTTTAGTTCAATAAGCCATTCCTTTGTCCACTGTGATATACTACTTCTTTGATTTTGAGAGAGAGAGAGAAGAGGAGAGAGCTCTCCAGTGGCTGATGCCCTCCACGTTAACAAGGAAGCAGATAAGAGACAGAACATAATAATGCAGAAAGCAAAGAAGCAAAGTTGATCACATTCAAGTTCCTGTTTCCAGTCATTCTACAGACAAAAAGAAAAAATTCTGTCTTAGGATTCCAAGAGATTCTTCAGTTTTTGTATGATATAACTTGCAGCCAAACAAGTCTAACTAATAGAAGTACTAGAATTTTTTCTCTATCCTCTAGTCCTTTACTTCTTTGAAAAAGAGGTAAATTTCCACGGATTTCTGCTTGCAATAATATGTGATCTAGGATGCTGCTACTAAGAGGGTGGTCCATGGAGCAGAAGCAATAGCATCATCTGAGAGCTTGTGAGAAATGCAGAATCTCAGGCCCCACCCCAGATCTACTGAAATAGAATTGGCCTTTTAACACGACTCACAGGTGATGTGTACGTATATTAAATTTAAGAAACCCTGGTCTGAATAACATTAAAAACCCTTCCATGCAAAGCATCTAGAGGAGCTGGACAACAACATTCCACTTACATGCATGACAAAGGACCCAAAGTAAGAGAAAAGCCCAAAATGAAGAGGAAAACTAAAAAATTGAAATTCAGTAGAAAGCTGAAATGGTAAATGGGAGCTGAAGCTTCATTGATATCAGGAAATAAAGAATAAAGGGGTGGTTCTAGAAGGATTAGCATATTAACAGCCAAACAGTGATAAACTTTGGCCTGGGCAAGTCAGGGTGATGGAACAGACTCCACAAAAATCTGGGATCTTCAAAAGGATTCACCCTCAAGAAAGACTGGATTAGGAAGAGATCATTTTAACCTTCAAAACACAAGGACAAACGTATTTGTTGAAGTAACATATAGAACGTTAGGAAATGAGTACCATAATGAATAGATAGAGCAGCAGATTCAAAATCTGAAGAGCAAATCAGTTAAGAGGAAGATAGATGTGAAGAAAGGATAAAAAAAGAGATGCAAACCATGAAAGTGTGGTTAAAGGGAGCAGAATAGAGAATGAGAAGGTCCAACATGTGTCTTTAAAGAGATGAGAGGAGGGAATGGAGGAAATGGGAGAGAGGTAATATTGAAAAAGATAACGGCTGTGAATTTCTCACAACTGATAAAAGAGGAAACCTTAGTTTCAGGAACCCCAGTGGGTCCCAAGTAGAATTAATACAGCTAAATCTATACATCAGCCCTCATGGTACAACTACAAGAAATCAAGGGAAAAAAGTGAAAAGGCCAGAGTAAAATGATCAATTATTTATAAAGGGATACTAATTATTAGACTGACAATAGACTACTCAATAGTAAAAAACAGAAGAAAACAACTCAGTAACATTTTCCAAGTGCTGAGAAAAAGAGGCATCATTCCAAAATTCTAAATGCAGCCTATCATTAGAAAAAAAGAGTAATATAAAGACATTTTCAGACAAACAAAACTGAAGGAGGAAAGCTCTCCATGTTCTTCCTTATTGACAATATAATAAAACTGTATCTCATAACTTACTGAAACCAATAAAATTCTATTCCTTAAACCTGTAGCCTAAAAAAAAGGGTGTCTATGATTCTCTCCACCCATGCACAGTATCCCCATCTATTAGAAGGCAAGAAGGCACCAGAAAATACCTTTTCGTGACAAAATGATGATTCCTGCATTGAGCAGTGTCTCTGGTGGACAGCATCCCTTTGTGAAGCTTTGTGCAAAATGGATAGGACCTTAGGTGCTGAGTCAGGAAATCTGCTTCCAAGTTCTAGCCCTACTGCTAACTGGCTGTGTGACTTTGAACAATTTACTCTGGTTCCCTGTGTATAAAAAGAGGCAAGTGAGCTAGTTCATTTTTACAACTCCAGTCTCCATCCCTTTGCAGTTCCCTCTTCACCTTCCTGACTGTTGTGAACCGGCATCCACCCAAGGGCCAATTATTTCACAGTTATTATATAGAATGCAATCGAGATGGTTGCACCCTTTCATGGCAAAGATCTCAAAATTAAAATCTCAGCCCAACAAATATAGAATGGCAGGCCAGAAAATGTTTAGTTCATCTTCTCCTAAGAAAAACTCCTAAAAGTTCAAAACTCCAAAGTCAATTCTTTCCTCACCCTCCGCTCCACACCCACACCAAAAAGTCACAACCCTTCTGAGTTTTGCCACATTTAGCTGATGGGACTCACCAAGACTCCTATGGATTTCTATCCTCCTGGCACTGCCCACAGCAGTCTCAGTTCTTCCTTCTAAATACCTTAGCACTTACTTTGTGATGTAAGTTACCACTCTCCTACTTCCAACAGAGAATGAAAAGATGATTTATCACTTTGCCTTTAATGGTCACAAGAAATATTGAATTCTTCTGGCCCAAAAGAACATTTCCCACAGGGGATCATCTTAAATCTTAATTACAAGTTTATGTATTATTCAGGCTATGCTAGAAACTTAGCTTTGGGTTAGCATTACACCACTAGTCTTCATTCACTCCTCCTTGGTTTTTCCCCTTGCTTCCAAATGATGGTCATTCCAGTCCTGTTGCTTCTTTAATTACACTTCAGTTACAATCACTTTTCCCCTAGAGTGCCCAAATTTCTCTGGCAGAATGCCCATGACCTCTCCAACAAAAGGGCTTGACTCTCCACTGGGCTCCTTGCTGGCAAGCATTAGGGATGCAAACAGGCTATTTATCACCCCCAGCAATCCAGCAGAGGTGATCTCTCATAGGAAAGGATCATCGGGTTAATACATAGACAGTTCTCTTCTCACAGTGCATAAATGAATATATGCGCACACACACACACACACACATTCCCATACATACACTTGCCCAAAGATTAAAATAAGGGAGACAATTTTTCACCATTTGCTCAAAGATGCTATTTCTTGGCTTTACTAAAAGCCTAAGATTTGAGTGAGTAGCTATTACTTGTCAAGTACTTTCTGTATGAGGTGATCTCACTACATACCTGTGCCCTTTAGCACTGCTCCCTGTATTGCTTCATTGCCTTCCCTCTGTCCTTCCAAGGTGTTCTGGGCACTTCATCCTCTATGTGCTGTGAAGTCTTTTTCAACTCTCTATATAGGCCAGGGTGTGATGAACAAACTCCCCACCCCCTTGCTTTCTCTCTCAGAAGGAGTCCTAAAATTAAAAGAATTCAATTTGAAAGTGATGCCACTCTTCGCAAGTCACAAAAAGGTCAACCCAAAAGCTGTTATGATTTCTGTTCTGTTTTGTTTTGTGTGATGCTAGGCCTTCCACAGGACAGAAAAGAGCTGAATACTCCTCGGCACAATCATGGGAATCCCCTTGCTCCTAACGTGCTAAGCCATGAACGTGCTAACAAAAGAAATATTCTTTCCTTTTTAGGGTCTTTTTCTTTTTTGAGGTATGATTTACATACTGTAAAGTGTACATTCTTAACTGTACAGTTAGGTAAATTTTTACTTATGTATGCAAACTATGTAACCAACACCCAGATCAAGGTAGAGGACATTTCTGTCACTCCAGAAAATTCCCTTGTGCCTCTTCCCAGTGCAGTGCTCTCCTCAAGCACAACCACTACTCTGACTTCCATCATCATTTGTATTTGCCTGTCTTTAACTTCACATATGCAGAATCACACAGCATATGCATGTTTGTGTCTCGTTTTACTTCTCCAACAGAATGTTTCTGAGAGTCATCCATGCCTCTGTGTTTATCAGTCCCTTCTTTCTACTGCTGCACAGTAGTCCATTTCATGACTATCCCACAATTGGCTTCTGCATTCTTCTATTGTTGGATATTTGTACTCTTTCCAGTTTGGGGGTATCATAACTAAAGCTGCAAACAACAACCTTTTACATGCCTTTTGGTGGATACAGACACTCGTTTCTCTTGGAAATATATATGCAAGTAGAATTGCTGGATCACAAGGTTGGAGTATGTTTAGGCTTAATAGAGAACAGCTACTAGTTTTCCAAAGTGACTGAGCCAATTTACACTCCCATCAGCAGCTCCAGCTGTTCTGCTACCTCACCGATGTTTTGAATATTTTAATTATACCCATTCTATGTGTTTGTACTATTCTCTCACTGCAGCTTTCGTTTGAGTTATATGTCTTATCCTTATTGATTTACAAATGTTTAACATATATACATACTGGATATGAGTCCTTTGTCATATACATACATATATATATCTTTACTGATGAATATCTTTCCTTGCCCACTTTCTTTTTTTTTTTTGCGGTACGCGGGCCTCTCACTGTTGTGGCCTCTCCCGCTGCGGAGCACAGGACGCGCAGGCTCAGCGGCCATGGCTCACGGGCCCAGCCGCTCCACGGCATGTGGGATCTTCCCGGACCGGGGCACGAACCCGTGTCCCCTGCATCGGCAGGTGGACTCTCAACCACTGCGCCACCAGGGAAGCCCCTTGCCCACTTTCTTAATAATGTCTTTTGATGAACATAAGTTCTCACTTTCAATGAAGTCCAATTTATCTTTTTCTCTTTTTTTTTTTATGACTTAATGCCTTTTGGGGTCTCATTTACGTAATCTTGCCTACTCCATCGTCATTTTTCTTTGTTGCATTCTAAAGTCTTTATTGTTTTACCATTCACATTTAGAGTGTGAGCTACCTTGAATTCATTTTTATGTATGATGTAAGGTCAGGCTCAAGATTCATTTTTTTCCCAAACAGATACTACTTTCTCCAGCACCATTTATTGAAAAGTGATCTTTTGTCCACTGAACTACAATGGCACTTTTATCAAACCATGTAACCATATATGTACACCTCTATTTCTGTACCCTATTTGTTCCACTGCTCTATTCATCCATCCTTGCACCAAAATGTTATTTCCAGGAGGTGGGATTAGCTTGTGCATCTCTGATGAATGTAAATTTACCTCACTTCACGTCAAACCCTCACTGACTTCACTGTGCAGGATATTAACTGTTGTTTCACCTCGAAACCCTCCCTTCTCTACTCAGCTGTGTGATGCTGGGGCTCGGACTCTGTAGACAGTTCTCCTGTCCCAGCAGCTCCCTGTTAGTTTCTGCCAACAGAGATCACTAGAGGGAGAATGTGAGGCTGGAGGAAGAACAAAGAACTTTCTCCTTCCTGTTTACCCATCATTCCTATCCGTCTTGCCCAGCCATGGTTCTTTATAGCAGCAGCAGCAATTGGTTTTAATTACAGATGGTTCCAGTTTGGGCTTTATTTCCACACTCCCAGAGCTGGCCTCAATGCAATCCCTCAGAGATACCACCAGGCAGCTCCCCTTCTTCACGTTCTGGGTCCCAGCTCCGCAAGGCCCCAACTGCCAACCTTCAGGGTCCTATTAACCTCACCCTCTTCCATTTCCCCTGCCCTAGGGTGACAGCAGCTCCATGTGGCTCCTATCTCTATATTACCTCACTCATCCCTTATTATCCTTCTGTCCTCCAATACCAATTCCCTGTATTTCTTGTTTTTGTTAAAAGCATATGTCATGCTATTTGCCTAACTGGACCCTGACTAATACACTCACTAACAGAGGGGACGAAGTGGAATTGAGTAGGGTGGGAGAACATACTCACTCTGCCTCCTGGAACTGGAGCCCATGACCTCCGGATTCTGTACCACTGCCCAGAGATGAACACCCATGCTCACCCTATGTTCTCCAGTTAAAGGCAGCACCAGAAAACATCAAGGCATAAAGGCTTCCTTGGAAAAGGGTAGAATTTCCTCAGAGATGTTGAAGTTGTTAAATTGAGAAATGTGTGTGTTACAGGAGAGGGTCACATACAAGAAAAGGGAGGTCAGCAAAGGAAAAAACATGCAAGGGACACTGAACATGTGAAGGCCAAAAGCCTGGAAATATGCTCCCATGTGCAATAAAGATCAACATTTAGACCAACTAACACTTCAACTGCTGACCCTCCTACCATGCAATACCATTTTGGGTGTATCTAACCCTTCAGTAAAGTACTTCATACACATACACTTTGGTCTGGCAGAGACCCACGTAGTGGTGGGACTGGAGGAGAGATGGGTCTACTCTGCCCCACTTTCCCTCTTCTGGAAAATCTTACGAGTGGCCATTCAGTAAATATCCTCTTGCTTCCTTCTGAGAAAACTGAGACTGAATAATTGAAACAATAAATTATTTTTAAGTGAAAATGATGGAAAAGAGAAATAAAAGAATGATTTTTAAAAGTATTACTGTGACATTTTCAAACTACCTAGCAATCAATTACCTACATGTTTAGAATTTTACTGATTATGAAAAATAGTCAAGACTTCGCACGAGTTGTTGCTTGGCAAAGCTGCTGTAGTAACTACTGCATATATTTTTTTCAATAAACGTCTGCTGTGTACCTAGAACTCAGAATATGAAAAGAGATCAAAATAATGAGAGACTAGAAGATACAAAATATAGGTATGTATTTACATGTACATATATTTTTTTTCCAGACAGGGGCAACAGAATAGATGAGGCAGAAGCAGTTTCAGAAGAAAATGATCCTGAGAAGAAGAAAGTCTGGAGTCTGCAAATCAAGATGACTAAATTAATGGAAAGCAACTCCTAAAACACAAAAGAATGAACTAGTAAAGCCATTAGAAATAAAAAGAACATTCAGAAAGGCGTCTAGTTATATATATAATCTACTAAACTCACTTACTTTCTTGTGTAGGAAAAGCAACTTATTAGAAAAGAGAATTTTTTTTTAATTACAGATTTCTGATTTAGATGCTCCCTCCCCAATCATACATAGACACTAAAATTTCCTTTAAATGGCAGTAAATCCATACTAACGAAGATAAGCCAGAGCAATAGTGAAAGTAAGAACTGTTTTTATCAGAAATGTTGATGGCTTTCTGGAAAATAGAAAGCAGAACAGATCGTAATGAGAGAGAAACCAGAGCAGAGAAAACCAAAATGCAAAATAAGCACAGGATAAGGTTTCAGCAGAAGTAGGGGTTATTCCTCCCAGGAAAGCTCTAGGCTCAGAATTGGCAGGAACAGAAGCCAGAAGGGCTGTGGAGCAGCATTAAAAGTAACTAAGTAAAGGACTGCCTTTGATGGCTGGATCAGGCCGTCCATCCTCTGCTAGGTGGATACAGAACAGCTGTCTACAGCACCTGCCCTCAGCCAGAATGCTAAGAACTACTTCCTAAATCTAAACAAAGGGAAAGCTGTGCTTGGCTAGTCAATTTCTAGTTAGAGCCTGATCCAGATCTTCCAGGAGTGAAACACACACCCCACCTGTACAGTCATTTTCACTTGGCGATCACAGGGGACCTTCCACACACACCAAAGGGAAGTCCACCTAGGAAGTAGCACCTACCCACTACCACAAAACCTAGTGTGTAAACTCGAGCAAGGGATCAGTGTTTGGGGTGAGCATACAAATATCAATTGCCTATTCTAATCAGCATAAAAATAAATGTAAAACTGAAAATAACCAGTCATTTAAAGAAAGTCAGTAGCCTGAGAGAGATACAACCAACTGAACAAAACTACTGAAGAAAAATTTTCCTAAAGGCCTTAAAAAAAGATCCGAATAAATGGAGAGGTAAAACATGATAATGGAAGGTAAGGGAATATTGCAACCTTTTAATTCTCCCCCAATATATAAAATCCAAGTAAAAAGCCAACAAGATTTTTCATAGAACACACAAAAAAATGGATTCCAAAATGCTTAGAAGAGTAAATGTGCAAGAATATCCTTAACAATTTCGGAAAAGACAAAAGAGAAATTTCCTACCAAATACCAAATTTTACTCTAAAGATTTAGTAATTAAAACAGTATGGGATTTGAAATGGATAAATAAATGGAAGAGAGCAGGTACTTGGGAATTAAGTGTATAATAAAGGCAACATTTTAAATAGAAAGAAAAGGACAAACTATTAAATAAATGCTATGAAAAAATGGAGTAACCATTTGAGGAAAAAATATTTTTATATAACAACTTGTAGCATAAATTCCAGAGGGATCAAAGATTTAAATATAAACAATAAAAACATAAAAGTACCAGAAGAAAATGAGTAAATATTTTAATCATCTCAGGTTGTGAATAGTCTTTCCTGGCATGGCAAGGAAGTGATTAAAGACTGACATCAATTTGACTATGTAAAAGGTAAAATTATTTATGCAAAAATAAATTCGATAAGAATAAAAGACAATGAGCTGAGGGAAAATTCAACAAATGAGGGTATTAATACTCACATAAAGTATTCCTACAAATCAAAAATAAACAGATTAATAACCTAATATGAAAAGGGGTGGAGAACACAATGATACATCACAGGAAAAGATTCAAAAGTTTGATCAACATACATTAAACAAAGAAATGCAAATTAAAGCAGTAAGATTAACTAAAATTGGAAAGATTGATAATCTATTTCCGATAGTATAAGGGAAAAACCACTGTAATACTTGGCTGATGAGAGTGTTTATCAGAATCACCTCTTTGATGGTGTTTGGCAATATTAAAGTGAAAATCGTGTGTATAATTCCAGACTAGGATTTATCCCATAAAAATACTTACCAAAGAGTAAAAGACTATTGATTTCAATGTATTTGTAATAGCGGAAAATTGAAAACAAACTAAAAACTCATCAGTAGGTTATTAATGCAGCTTTTAAAAAAAGAGTAGTTGGGGCTTCCCTGGTGGTCCAGTGGTTAGGACTCCATGCTTCCAACGCAGGGGGGTGCGGGTCTGCTCCCTGGTCAGGGAACAAAGATGCCACATGCTGTGTGGCCAAAAAAATGAAAATTAAAAAGTTTAAAAAGAGTAGCATGGTCCTACATCAGTGGGTCTCAACTGGGGGCAATTTTGCCCCTCTCTCCAAGGGCCATTTATCTGGAGACACTTTTGGTTGTCACAGTTGCAGAGGGGACGGGCTACAGACACCTTGTAGGTAGAAGCCAGAGATGCTGATAAACATCCTATAGGATTTCCCTGGTGGCACAGTGGTTAAGAATCCGCCTGCTAATGCAGGGGACACGGGTTCAAGCCCTGGTCCAGGAAGATCCCACATGCCGCAGAGCAACCAAGCCTGTGCGCCACAACTACTGAGCCTGTGCTCTAGAGCCAGCAAGCCACAACTACTGAGCCTGTGCTCTAGAGCCCGCAAGCCACAACTACTGAGCCTGCACTCTACAGCCTGAAAACCACACCTACTGAGCCCATGGGTCACAACTACTGAAGCCCACATGCCTAGAGCCCATGCTCTACAACAAGAGAAGCCACTGCAATGAGAAGCCCACGCACTGCAACAAAGAGTAGCCCCCGCTCACTATAACTAGAGAAAGCCCGTGCGAAGCAACAAAGACGCAATGCAGCCAAATTAAAATATATTAATTAATTAATTAAATTTTTAAAAAATCCAATAATCACAGGACAGGCTCCTGCAACAAAGAATTATCAAGCCCCAAATGTCAATAGTGCCAAGTTTAAGAAATCATGCTCTACATGGACTTTAAAGACAGATTCCCTTGATATATTAAGCGGGGGCAGAGGGGGGAGCCAAGTTGCAAAACAGTATGATGTATACTATAGTACAAATATTTGTAAATATCTTATAAATCAGAGGTAATAATAATTAGTTCATTGAGTATTAAGTTTAAAAGAAGATCTCATAGAATATTTAACCCAACTGGCAAAAGTAATATACTCCATTTCTAAGCCTGGCTTACTATATGACTCTTAAATCCCCTCTTCTCTGTCTCTGGCCAGATGCAGAGTGTAAATTTGAAATTTTTCAATGAACTGAATAATTTTCTAGAAGAAAACAGAAATTACCAAAATTGCTGAAAGAAGATATACCAGTAACAATGTAAAAATATTAAAAGGATGTTCCAAAATTGTCTCCACAAAGAAACACTAGACCTAGTTTTATAGGTAAGCTCTTTATTCCTTCAAAGAGCAGATAATACTCTTGTCATATAAATTATTCCAGAACATAAAAAAGGTGAAAAACTCCCCAGTGAATCATACAAAAGTAGCAAATTCTTGATACAAAATCTGCCAAAATAGAATAAGAAAATTACGTCTGTCTCTCATATAAATACGGATTCAATCATTTAAAATAAAGTTGGTGTTCACTGCAGCATTATTTCCAATATCCAAGATGTGGAAACAACTTAACTGTCCATCAGTGGATAAATGGATAAAGAAAATGTGGCATATATATGCAATGGAATATTATGCAGCCATGAGAAAGAAGAAAATCCTGCCATTTGCAACAACATGGATGGATCTTGAAGGAATTATGCTAAGTGAAATAAGTCAGAGAAAGACAAATATCTTATGATCTCACTTATATAGAGACTTTAAACAAACAAAAAACAAAATGGAATTCACAGACACAGAGAACAAACTGGCGGTTGCCAGAGGTGGGGTTGGGATGTGCACAAAATGGGTGAAGGGGGTCAAAAGGTACAAACTTCCAGTTATAAAATAAGTAAGTCATGAGGCTATAATGTACAGCATGGTGACTATAGTTAATAATATTGTATTGTATATTTGAAAGTCGCTAAAAGAGTAGCTCTTAAAGGTTCTCATCACAAGAAAAAATATTTGTAAGTATGTGTGGTGATGGATGTTTACTAGACTTACCATGGTCATCATTTTGCAAATCATCTGAAACTAATATGATGCTATACATCAATTATATCGCAATAAAAAATAAAATAAAGTTGGCATACTTATAATTCAGTAATTCACAAAATTCAGTAAGTCCAAATAAAAATATATCCAGTCAAATCTAGGAAAATGTTTTTTAAAAACTGGCCAAATCAATTTATTGAAAAAATGTTACAGTGTTTAACACGAGATGTATTTTTGGTATCATTTTTATTGAGTTATAATTAAGATACAATACTATATTAGTTTCAAATGTACAACATAGTAATTCAATAGTTATAAATTATGAAATGATCACCACAATAAGACCAGTTACCATCTATTACTATACAAAGTTGTTACAGTATTATTAACTATATTCCCTATATGGGAATTTTACATTACTTATGTACATTTGAATCTATGTATACCACTTCTAATTACTTCTAAAATGAGATGTATTCATGTAAGTTATCACATACTGCAACTTGAAAAAAAGCTCTAAGTCTTTCGAAACAAGTACAGAAAAGATATTTAATAAAACTCAGCATTCAGTATTGGTTTTATAATATGTACATTAAAAACTGTTAGTAAACTAGACCCAGAAGGATATTTCAAGCCCCTAGCAGAGTGCCTACAATGTTGGAAGCGTTCAATAAATAATTATCAAATGATTGCATAAACAATGATTCCTTCATTTGATATAGAATATTTACCTTAAAGCAAGAGCAATTTTTTCCTCACTTTATGGTGAAAACTCAGAGGCATCTCCTTATCAGGGATTAGGGAAAAATTGCTCACTCCACTGTTATTTACCTCTGAAATAAGTTTAAAAATGAAAGGTATAAACACCAATTTTAAAAAGAGAAGACAAAATTCTTATTATTGACAAATGATCTGATTGTCTCTCTGGAAATTCTTTATCCTCTCCTCATCTCTTCTTCCATCTTCCTCCTCTCTATCCTGTCCCTTCTTCCCCAAATACATATACACAGTAAATCAGGCAGGATAGAAAGAAAACCATTCCAGCCCATCAATATTTAAAAGCCAAATCTTTAACACTGTATTCATTTGCAGTCTTTTATCCTGGGCTTTCCATTAGTGTCCCCAAAATTGCTACTGTTCTTCTGGGACAGGAAAATGCCTTCCTATCTCAGTTCTGTCATTCTTTTTTCAGTACTGAACAGGTCTGACACTGGAATTATTTCTGTTGCTTTAAACTAGTGACTTGAAAAGCATAGTCTACGACCTGCTAGGAAGAGATGAGGGTCTTCCTTTTGAACTGAAAACTAAACCAAAAATGCAAGTCCTTTCCTTGTCACTACAGGAGAATAATTTATAGTTACAAATACTCTCTCATTTTACACTCCACAAATCCTACCAAAGAACAAACCCTTTAACTACTCCATTATGCATGAATTTTTATACCATTTTGTTCATCACCAATTCTCTGTTATCAATGAGTCCAATTTCCACTGGAAGGTTGTAACAGTTTTTTAAAAAAGTTTGAGAACGATACTTTAAGAAATTCATCTTTTATGTCTCATAGTAACCAAGAATAGAATCTGAAGCACTATGGCAGTTGAAGTGACCCAATAATAATTTTAAAAGCAGATGCCATTGAAAATATTGAAAAGGGTTAAGAATACAATTTCCAGTCTGCCATAAAGCAAGTGATTTAAGACTCCATCATTTAAAAGATTTTAATGTATTTTGTTATTAGACTGAGTTCACAGACATTTTATTAGTTTTCCAAATGTTTTATGTTCACTATACAAAGAAGCAAAAATATTTGGTAGCTTAATAAGCATTTTAAACTTCAATCTATCTTAAATGTAGCTTTCTTTTGCAAAACAATAAAGCTGACCCATGGCATCAGGAATTCAATTAGACTATTTCGCAGGTAATGGTTTCTTATTTAGTGGTGCAATCACCCATCAAACGGAGTCTTTTCAGAGTTTATTGAGCCATTTTTAACTGTTTTTCCTGAAAGTCAAACTGAAGGCTGTTATAAGAAGGAATGATATACCTCCCCGGGCACGTTTAAGTGATTTAGAG
The DNA here is from genome assembly GCF_963924675.1 of Phocoena phocoena. Lineage (NCBI taxonomy): Eukaryota > Metazoa > Chordata > Mammalia > Artiodactyla > Phocoenidae > Phocoena > Phocoena phocoena. The sequence goes on along the minus strand of NC_089221.1, from coordinate 93,674,528 downwards.
CAATATACAACACTTTCAGCTAAAGAACTCTTCTTAGGTTTCTCACTCATTTAAAATCTGGGTTTACAGTTCTAAATGTTCTGCAATTAAATATATGTATACATACCTATACATATATATGTACATTCATATATAAATACATGAATATTCTGGTAGATAGTCTTATAGTGACAATAGTATTTCATGTTCTTACAAGCAATTTCTTTTAGAAAGCTAAAAATGTTCCCTACTTGTAATGATTATATTTATTATGCTGTCTCAACAAAATTAATTGAATTTAGTCATTAAGAATGCCAACTACAATCATACAGCACGATCAAGTGGGATTCATCCCAAGTTCACAAGGATAGCTTAATATATGCAAGTCAGTCAATGTGACACATCACATCAACAAAAGACAAAACCACATGATCATCTCAATAGAGGCAGAAAAAGCATTTGACAAAACTCAGCACTCATCCACGATAAAAACTGTTACCAAAGTAGGTATAGAGGGAACATATCTCAACATAATAAAAGCTACTTATGACAAACCCACAGGCAATACAATACTCAACAGTGAAAAGCTGAAAGCCTTCCTGCTAAAATCTGGAACAAGGCAAGGATACCCACTCTCACCATTTCTACATAATATTGGAAGCCTTAGTCACAGCAATCAGACAATAAAAATAAATAAAACATATCCAAATTGGAAGGGAAGAGGTAAAACTGTCATTATATACAGATGACATGATACTATATATAGAAAACCCTAAAGACTCCACACAAAAACTACTAGAACTGATATACGAATTAAGCAAGGTAGCAGGATATAATATTAACATATATTTAGGTTGCTTCCATGCCCTGGCTATTGTAAATAGTGCTGCAATGAACACTGGGGTGCATGTGTCTTTTTGAATTATGGTTTTCTCTGGGTATAGGTTGACGTATATACACCATCGATACTATGTTTAAAATAGATAACTAATGAGAACCTGCTGTATAGCACAGGGAACTATACTCAGTGCTCTGTGGTAACCTAAATGGGAAGGAAATCTAAAAAAGAGGAGATAGCTGATTCACTTTGCTGTACAGCAGAAACTAATGCAACATTGTAAAGCAACTATACCCCAGTAAAATAAATAAATAAATTAAAAGTCTACAAATAACAAATTGTTGGAGAGGGTGTGGAGAAAAGGGAATCCTTCTACACTATTTGTGGGAATGTAAGCTGGTGCAGCCACTATGGAAAACAGTATGGAATTTCCTCAAAAAAGTAAAAATAGAATTACCATATGATCCAGCAATCCCACTCCTGGGCATATATCCAGGGAAAAAAAGATATATGCACACCTATGTTCATAGCAGCACTACTCACAATAACCAAGACATGGAAACAACCTAAATGTCCATTATCAGATGAATGGATAAAGAAGATGTGGTATATACATATACAGTGGAATGTTAGTCATAAAAAAGAATGAAATAATGCCATTTGTAGCAACATGGATGCAACTAGAGATTATCATACTAAGTGAAGTAAGCCAGAAAGAGAAAGACAAATACCATATGATATCACTTATATGTGGGATCTAAAATATGACACAAATGAACCTATCAGAAACTGACTCACGGACATAGAGAACAGACTTGGGGTTGCCAAGAGGGAGGAGGCATGGGGGAGGGATGGAGTGGGAGTTTGGGGGTAGCAGATGTGAACCATTTTATAAAGAATGGATAAATAACAAAGTCCTACTATATAGCACAGGGAACTATATTCAATATCCCGCAATAAACCACAATGGAAAAGAATGTAAAAAGAATGTATATGTGTGTGTGTGTGTGTCTGTGTGTGTGTGTGTATACACATATGTGTATGTATAACTGAATCACTTTGCTGTACAGCAGAAATTAACACAACATTGTTAATCAACTATACTTCAGTAAAAATATACATATTAAAAAATGAATGTCAACTATATAGACTGCATAAATACTTGGAAATACATTTACAAAATGTAATGAGTGTAAAACGCAATGTATAGCATAGTGCAGCCATACTTACCAAAACTCAACCATGTAAAATTCAAATGGAAGGAATTCTGTTGGGATGTGATGGGATGATCTCAGGCCTGAATGTCTAGAAACCAATGTCTGAATTTCAACCTGTGCAACTACGGTTAAGATACCTAATCCCCCCAAGCCTCTTTGAGAGAGTTGGTTTCCTCAGCCATGCCATCCTTCAGGTTCCCACTTCTACAAGTGACAAGTGGTGGGATCGACAGACAAGGGCTGCTGCATACACACACACGGAAGGCCTGAACTATAACCTCACTCTTAGATGCTTCAGCACCCAAAGAACCACCATGGTGCTGCCATCTGTCTTTCTACCTCTTTTGGTCCCTACGTGTAGCTGCAGCCTCATTTCTTAAGGCTTTCAAAATACACAAAAAACACAACATTTTATTACTCAAGGCCCCTGTTGAGCATCTTACAGCCTATCTTCTCCAGAATACATAGTCTGAATTCATTCAAACACTTCTTCTACCTAGAGTGATCATACAGTCTGTTTTTCCCAAGACAGTCCTAGTTTAACATTGTTTTTCCAGAATAATAATTATACCTTATCAAAGTATAAAGTTTTAAAAGTTAAAATATGTATTCAAACAAATATAGAATGAATGTGTGGCAAATATTTTATTTAAATTATTAATCAATGAGGGAAAAAATAACATGGTAGAGGACTTGGAACAGAGATGTTAGAATAAGTTTGCTAGTTAAGATATAAAACTGGTTAACACTCTAAGAGGCAATGAATAATAAATTTGGGGATTATCTTTTCTATTAGATAGAAATCTACAAAGTAGGTTTAGTCTTTTCCAGTAGTAATTTCCATTACTAATCAAACAGTAAATGGAAAGTGAGATGCTATACCCTTCTAGAGAATCAAATAATCTTGGGCAGGCCTGATAAATTATGCCCCAGTAGGACGCTGAAAGGATACATAATCATTCTCTTGCTTTATTTCCAAGTTTTAGATAAATTTTTAATAGCCCCCTTTCACTCTCAAACGTATCCTAGTTTGGACAATAAATTACATGGCAACTAAAGTTATAGCATGTCACTGACATATTTTTTACCTTCCTGGCTACCCTTCTATTGACATTTTTTTAAAATACATCTTTATTGGAGTATAACTGCTTCACAATGCTACATTAGTTTCTGTTGTACAACAAAGTGAATCAGCCATATGCATACATCTATCCCCATATCCCCTCCCTCTTGAGCCTCCCTCCCACCCTCCCTATCCCACCTCTCTAGGTGGTCACAAAGCCCCGAGCTGATCTCCCTGTGCTATTCTGCTGCTTCCCACTAGCTTCCCACTAGCTATTCTATTTTACATTTGGTAGTGTGTATATGTCCATGCCACTCTCTCACTCTGCCTCAGCTTCCCCCTCCCCACCCCCGTGTCCTCAAGTCCATGTTTATCTTTTAGGATGTAGCATCCAGACCCCCCCAAAAAAAATTTTTTCCACATGTGCCTTGAGCAGTGCAAGCTACAGAGGAATGATGACCGCTCATAATCTCAACACCATCGTGACTCTACACATGGATAAACAGAGATCACATTAGTGGGCACCTGGTATTTGTTAGCTTATGTTAAACAACTGAAACCTTCAAAGTCTCCCTTATCTAGTCTACTCCTTTTGCAAATGTGATATTTTTCAAAATGCTGAATTGACTCTTCCTGGCACATAACACTGTTCTTCTCTTTTGTATATTTTCTTCCAGTTGTGTATCTCCTTCTTTTACATCTTAATTAATATTGGAACTCTTCAGACTTCTAACATGCATTACTCGTGCTTAGTGAATATTGCTTATATGTTTTAAAAAATAAATTGATGAGCCTATCTCTCTGGAATATAAATTATGGATCCCAAATTGGTAAGCTCTAGAGCCAGAGCAATTATCACATCCCACCTAACCCCAGGCAAAGTACACCACACCCACCTAAAGAACAGCCTCATCAGGCACTGGCTCAGCACTTACCACCTGGCACCTGCCCTTGTCCCTCCAGGCCATGAGTCCAGCTGCCCACCACCCCACTGGCTGCTGCTTCCAGCACACACACTTCTGTGGCTTTTGCCTCCTAACGGTCACCCCAGCTCTGGTGCTGGATTAATTGTGTCCAATTCCTGGCCTTTGGTTCACTTCGCAACTCTTGATTAGTCAGCCCTTCCAGCAGACCCATGAATAACAAGTCCTTCTTGCATCAGACCTCAGGATACTACTTTCTGAGTCCTGCCCTTTCATGCCTGCAGACAAGTTTCGTGTGGCCCTAGCTGTGCTCCACTCTTAACAACCCAAGAATATGCGCGGCAAGAAGAACATCGCCAGAAACTGCCTCACTTAAAATTCAAGGTCATGAAGACTCCCACTCCCACCTTCTGTCACTTTCCATTTTGAAAGCTTCACCATCAGGTGACCAAACAACTTCACCCCATCCTCATCCTCAACCTACAGAAAATAGAGTAGTCCCCCCACTCTCCTGTGTTTCACTTTCCATGGTTTCAGTTACCCACGGTCAACTATGATTCAAAAATATTCAATGGAAAATTCCAGAAATAAACAATTGATAAGTTTTAAATTGCCATTCTGAGCAGCATGATGAAATCTCTCACTCTCCTACTCCATCCCGCCTCAGGAGTGAATCATGCCTATTATCCACACTGTACCTGCTACCTGCCCATTAGTGTAGGGGGGAAAATGTATACCTAGGCTTCAGTACTATCCATGATTTCAGGTATCCACTGGGGGTCTTGAATCATATCCCCCACAGATAAGGGGGGACTACTGTAGGCTGTACCCTTTAGCTTATCCTCTGAGCCAGAAGCTGTCAAACGAATGCCCACAGGCCAAATCCAGCCACTGCTTGATTTTGTAAATAAAGATTTATTGGAACACAGCCATATCCATTTGTTTGTGTATTGTCTGCGGCTGTTTTCGTGCTGCAGTGTCAGAGATAAGTAGTTGAGAAACATGTGTAAAGCCTAAATATTTACTATCTGATCCTTTACAGAAAAACTTTTCTGACCCTGTTCCCACTCCTTCAAAGGCCATCTTGAATGTCACCTCCTTGTATGTTCTTCAGTATACCACCCCCTGCTAGGTGGAATGAATGGCTTTGTCACTAATATGTCCACAGCCCTTTATGGATCCTCTATAAAAGCAATAAACATTTTGTATGATAACTGTTGATTACAGGTCTCTCTCCCTAATGGAAGCACTTATCTTCAGGTGTAGGACCATATCATCCCTAAATGTCTAAGACCTGCCTAGTACAGCATCTGACCTACAATGGTTAATCATAATTTGTGACTTATTTTGTATTACTAAACAACTGTGTCCAAGGCACTGTAATAAGTCATTTATAGTCATTCTTTTTCATAACCTTCACAATAACCGTTGTAAGAAAACTGAGGCCCTGAGAGGTTAAGAAGATGGCCAAAAGGACAGAGTTCATAAGGGGTAGACAAATTGTGGAACTCTGATTTCTCTGATCCTGGTGGCTGAGTTCCTGACCCCTAGCCTATATAATTAATGTTTATTTAATAAACCTTCTGGTTAAAAAAAAAAAAACCTTCTGGTAAAGTCACTATTAGCTCCTTATTCTAAATAGTTGGAAACTCAATCAAAAGTAAAAGCTAGAGGCTTTGTGCTTACGTTACTCATGTTTACTAAAGTGAGATTCTAGAACTCTTTGAGAAGCTGCAATATTTGTGAGAGTGCCCTGCGAATGAGGCTGCCTGCCATTAGATTTGCCCTGTTCTGTGGTCAAGGCAGCATCCTTGTCCCTTGTAACTGTATAAGCTGCAACACAGCCGGGGAGTCCAGGAAGGTAAAAGGAAAATGTACATGGGTGGATCACCTCTTCAAGTCACAGAAAGGATCTTCAGTCATGGAAATAAGTTGAGTCAATAGTCCTTTTGAAATAATATATCAGAAAGGAAAAAGGGGTACACATCCCATACTTTCAGAATCATAGGGGGGCAATGACCACCCAAGCATTGTACACAGGAACATAGTGTTTACCACAGATTAAAGGTTCTAGATGCAATGAACTTGTTAACTTGTAGACTTCTATTCAGTATAACAGACAACCCCCAAAGATTTATGACCTGTTATACATTAAAGAGTTTTTATAACTAACTGAGCAATCTTATCATAATACTTCTTTATCACGTCACCTATAAATGTCCTAGATTCTTAAACGTTCTTTCAACTAGTATTAACATCTAACTGGTTCCTTCACTAATTAATGAGTTAAATAAAATTAATGACACATGTTCATTTCATTATTGCCTGGAAATCATTATTTTACCTCTTTAAAAATTATACTTTTCAAATATGTGAAAGAGTTCACATTCACATGAAGAGGTTCAAGTGATAAAACACAAAGATCTCAGGTCATCTTTAAAAAAAAAAAAAAATCTGTCTATTATCTAACTTTCCCTGGTGGAAAATCTATGTCTTTTTTTAATCTTCTAAACTGAGGAATGCTTAACTGTCCTCTAGACATCTTTTAAAAGGTACAGTTATCATTGATCTAAGATAATTCAACACCAGGAAATTACACTGGGAGCATCCTCAGTCTGATGGAAAGTACTTGTGGACTAGATAAAGCTAAATAAAAGTAAGATTTCACAGGTGTTCATACCACATTGTGTTGTATTACAGGTAAATTCAAAGGTTGTATTTTCTCCCTCTATTTATAGCTGACATGAAGTATTTTCAACTAAATTTAGTAACTTTTGCCTTTGAGGAAACAGTGTGAACTCCAGCAATTACTCCAGAGCCTAGACATATAACTGCAATACCAAAGGTCTGGTCCTTCAGAGAACACTGTCCCAGGATGGCTTCATAAGATCTCCTCTCTCATTATATAAGATTACTCAGCAATGGCTAGCTGGCCAACTTTTATACAGAGGCTGAGATTTTCAATGGGGCCAACCTGCAAGATGGGGACTAAGCAAGGCCTGCTGAAACAAGGGCAAGTTGTTCCTGGGCACTCAAGATGCAAATAACATCACATCTCTTTATTGTAAATGTGTAGATACAACTCAGTTGTGTCCACTTCAGCTCCAACCCACCGTGAAAGGCTGGAAGGCAAATATGCTAGTTAATTTTCAAGCCTCTCTCCATGCACTTTGTACCTTTCAACATCCCAGGGTTTATGGGATGTTGGGTCACAGGGAAGGGCCTGTTACTCAGCCTGTGTGGTCACCAGTGACCTGCTGCTGGCCCAAGCCAGGATCCATTTACATTTGGGGGCTTGAGGCCCAGTTTGGCCTTGGGGACCTTTGCCTCCACTCTCAGTGGGCTCACCATGCAGCCATCATTCCTCCCACCTCGGTGGCACTAAGCACTCAAAGATTCCCACCTGTCTCCATTCCACCTGGCAGAATTCTCACAACTCTCCTGGATGGATGCTTCTCCCTTCCACCCTTGAAGTGCTAAGTCTTCAATCCCCCTCCCATCCAATCAATCCATGTTAATCTTCTAAATGGGCAAAAAGCCCTCAAGAACAAGCACACACTTAGCCCACCTGGCCTCTCAGGGTGAGAGTATTCTACTTTCGCCTTGGAACACACAGATGGTAAACTACAAGATGTGGTGGGGTGTTGAGGGGATGGGGGTCTAGCCTGGGATGGGGAGGTGGGCTGGGGTTGACGTCTGATGAAGAGGCTGCAAAATCTCTCACTGCTCTACAGTGTAAGCCTACACTCAGGAAAATAAGTTATTTCCCAATAAGTTTTTCAAATCCACGCTCCTCTACATAATAGCCATATGTCTCTGGGAAAGTTACTTAACCTCAATTTCCTCATCGGAAAACACGGTTAACAATGGTATGTATCTTATATGGTTGGATAAGAATTACATAGTGATCATTCAATAAATCTTGATATTATTAATACCTAGGGTTATGATTAATATTTTCTGCCACAGTAAATTCTCAATAAACTGCCACCTTACATTGGGTGTACCACTGTATGCCATTAGAATGGAATTACAGGCATGACTGAAGCTGACACACCTTGAGACAACGTCTCTAACTCCTGAAAAGAACAACTAAATCTCAAAAAATCCTTAAAGGGAAAATCTAGGCAATGGAATTGTGTCTGAGAATGAATGCTGTCTCAAAGCCTCATGTAGAAGCGTGGCTAGAGCTGGGCAACTTGGCAACATGAGGGGCACACAGATCTGGAAATTCTCTTATGCTGTTCTTCCCTCTGAGCCCACAGCATGTCATACGTCTAAGCAGGAAGCTTATCTCCTGCTAGGAAATTCTGCACTTAACCTTGGTTTGCACAGTGCACCCATGGAAAACGTTTATGCCCTGCTGGGGGCCAGAGTAATATGAGTGTTCAAATGGATTACCTACAGTGCCGTGATGTTAGATTATAAGCAATGTATGTTTAAAGCACTTGGCTGAAAAAGAACATGAAAGAAAATCTAATATGGCAGGATCATAGGAAGCAAGGGAATAAGTAATAAGAGAGGCCAGAGACTTGGGATGGAGCCAGGTAGTCAGGACCTGCAGTTCATGATAAGGAGTTTGGACCTTATTCTAGGGAAGTGAGATATGATCATGTTTTCATTCTAAACAGATTACTCCGGCCACAGTGAAGACAATTGATTTTAGTGTGGTAAAATTAAATATAGGGGATTCAACAGAAAACTACTGCAGAAGAACAGGTGACAAATGATGCTGACTTAGATTAGAATGGTGACAGTGAGAAAGGAAAGAAATGGATGGGTTCCAAAGATATTTAGGAGGTGCTAATAATGATAGTTCGAGGAGGTTAAGAAAGAGGGAAAAGCAAAGCCAACTGCCACGTCTCTGGCATTAACAGCTGAGTGGGAGGTGCCAACCATTTACTATTAGAGAGAGTAGTGGAGGAGAAGCATTTGGGAGAATAGCCTATTTGAACTGATGAAACCTGAATATTAAATATGATACATTCAAGTAGGAATCTCAAGCAGGCAAACCAATATTCAGAAGAAAGCTTGGTCAAACGTTTTGGAAGTTCTCAATATAAAAATAGCAATTGAAGCCATGGAAACAGGTGACATCGCCTGGGAAGAGAATACGGAGTAAGAAGAGTAGCAAGACAGAAGCTTGAAGGAATAGAGGAAAAGGATAAAGCAAAGAAGACTGTGAAAGAGAAGAAAGCCAGGAGTTCTCACCCTATCAGCCTGTGCTACAGAGGCCAAAAGGAATCTTGTTCTATATCTACAGGGATGTAATGATGGGGACGTTAGGCCAGGGAGAGGAAGGGAGGAGAGGATGCCATATGGAGAAGGTGGGGCATTCTTCTGTTTTGGCACAAAGCTCCCTCCACATACTCACTCCCTACTCCATCCTGCCCCAGTCCCCTCAACTAGCTGGGCTGACAAAGGGGATTGTGCTGGCTGCTCTTCTCTCCATGTGGCTGCACTCAGCCTAGATCTGTCTGGCTGACCCACATTCCTCTGGGTCCAGGTGACCAATAAGGGAACAGAAGTGAGAAGGGAAAGGCCTGCAGCCTCCAGGAGAGAAGGTGGTGAAGGCTGTAACTCCTTTCCAGGCCTTCTCACTAACCACTCATCAGAATACCACTCACCCGATTCTTAGAATCTACAATTTAATAAGATCCCTGGCTGATTGGTATGTACACTGAAGTTTGAGACATAGTGATGTATAGTAAGGGTGAGTAAACTTTGTAGAAAATGAGAGTAAATATTTTAGGCTTTACAGGCTGCATGGTCTCTGAGAAGACTACCCAACTTCTTCGCTGTTGTACAGCAAAGCAGACCTAGATGATCCATAACACATGAGGTGTCTGTGTTCCAATAAAAGTTTATTTATGACACTGAAATTTGAGTTCTATATAATTTTTACATGTCACATGCACAATAAAGAAGAGTTTTATTCTAGGAGGCTTCTAGAAAATTTGTAGGTAAGAGTATTAGATGACTCCATAAAATGTAGAGAGTAAAGGAGACATACAATTTTAAAAATAAGGTCCTTTGTGAAGATTATGTCTATTCTATATCTAAATAAAACTTCAGTGTTCAACTTTACATAGCCATCACCCAGAGTCCTATGCAGATGTAACCTAGCCTCACACATAAAAACTGAAGAGCTAGAGCTATTGTGAGTATTTTGAATAAACATTTCTTATCTGCAGAAAAAAAACTGCCCTACTGTTCGATGGTGACTCGGACAACCACAAGTTCTTACAGGCATTTAAACCCAATATTTCCTTCTTAGGATTAATTTTATGAGATTTTTGCTTGTTGGTTTACCATTCTTTCTCTACACCTAAATCTTTACAAATGGGTAGGAGGTTCATGTGAAATGCTTGTTTTATCTGTTAAGTCGGGCTGTACTCCCAGATGAAAGATTTCTGAAGATGACCCATTCTTTACTGAGAGAAATAAAATCACCAGAATTTCCCTCTCATCAAATTGAGTGAGATATTTTTCTTAATATTTAAATTGCTCTGCCTCAAAACGGTTTCCTATTTTTTCCATTCTTAAGTCATTAGTGTTCTTGGCATCTCACAGTACATCATCCCACTCAATGCACTCCTCTTGGATTTCTTTTAATCAGATCTTGCCAAAAGAATTGAAAAGTGGAAAACTGAAACTTTCCATTTCATTTTAAAAGTCATTTGATATTAAGATCAAATAAAATTCCACCTACTGGCTAAAGTCCCTTCCAAATGCTGTTTCATCCACTCTTTTCCAAATGTTTATGGTGCATATATCTATGTCATACAAAAAGTTCTAACATTTTAAAACATATATTCTATATATTACAAGGCAGTAAAATTTAATCATCTTTTAAGAATCTAAAATTATTCAAAGCAAGAGCCAGTCAAAATCTGCAGCCATGTCCCACATTTTTTCATAACCCCCTTTTTAAAAGAAATTAACTGTTTAGTATTGAAACATTAAAATTTTAAACATGAGAATATGTATGAACTTTAGAAGATTTCGTTGTTCACTCAACTCTTAAGAAGAAGAGATGAAGTGTCTTCATGGCTTCAGTTTCTTTTTGGGTACATAGAATCCTAATGATATCTTCTCCCAAAAAGTATGAGGAGTTGCTACCTTTCTGTGGTATAGGAGAGCCAAGAAGAAAGTCAGAAATAATAAAGACTAATTAAAGAGGGATCCTGTTTCTCTTCCCTTTAGACTTACAAAGCAGAAAAAAAAGAAAAAAATGACTCCCACCTTGAAAGCAAGAAAAAGTTGGATAATTAATAAAATCATGATTTGCCTTGAGCTCATCAGAGAGCCAAGACAGCAAGGCAGACAGGTGAACTGATTTTCACAGGACAGACTTCTCTGAGGAGAGGCCAGCTGCACAAACTGCTTCACCTGTGGCAAAGTACAGCATGAAGAGGTGACCACCTTAAAAAGAGGATAGTGAGGGAACAGGTAAAATTTAAGGAATTCTTCATTCTTTAAAGTGTAGGCTAGAGTGATGTTGAGATCCCTGGTTAATCCTGACACAGGAAGTCCCGGTCTGTCAAAGCTCTTCCCACCCCATCCCAGCCCCACCCCCCAGCCCTCTGGCACACAAAGTCCCACCCACTTTCCCTTCTTGAAGAAGACCCTTCTGAAAGTGAGAGCCAAGAAGCGTACGTCTCTGGGGATTGGGGCAGGGAATGCTCCCACCTCAGAGCCCAGACAAAGGTTCATCGCCTCTGGGCTGGGATAGAAGCCAAAAAGGCTTGCCCTTCCCTGGGGCCCAGGCAAAGGTAAATTCTGAGGGCAGAGGCAGGAAGCCCCCTTCAAGCCCACCAGTAACCATGCGCTGGCACAGAGATACCAATCTACCACTGCGGTTGGGGCGCAGTGGTACAGGGCAACCACCCGTCTGATCTCGAGCAAAGGATCACTGCTGCTGAGGGAAGCTTAAAAGCTATAGCTGCTGCCACTGGGGACGGGCCAGGAAATCCCCCAGGGTCCAGGCTTCTGTTTTGGGACAAAGCCAGCTACCACTGGGGGAAGACCAGGGAGCTCACTCCTGCCCCCAGCTCGCCACAGGTACTAGGCAGAACCTGAGGTACCATATAGGGGACAAGAATGATGAAAAAGCCCCACTCCTGAGATCTCTGTACCCAGGATCTAAGTGAGGTTGAACCAAGAGAAGTGAGAACAACCCATCGTCATTTTAAACCTCCCACCAAATAACCAATAATGGCAGCACACGGTGTGGGAGGTGTAAGAGCGCCGAAAGAAACCCTTTTGTGACACAGGCATTCATAAGGGTGAACTGGGAACACTGAGAAAAACCCACTCACCTCAGTAAGAACTGCAACCTCAGGTCAGTAAAGCAGATGATTTTTCCAGTTCCCAATCAAGTTCATCACTTTTAGCAGATAAAGCCACAAATTTTAACTCCCACCTCCCACCCCAAATCAAATCTACCCCCTCTGGCAGCAAAGCTACTGGTTGTCCCAGCTACCCCCACATTCTTGCTGTTTCGGCTGTTGAGGTGAGGGGGTGTGAGATAGAAATGGAAGGCTGCCTGATTTAGCAAATAACAATAATAATAACACAGGCTATCCAGTTAAATTTAAAATCCAAATAAATGAGTAATTTTTTAGTATAAGTATGTCCCATGCAATATTTTAGACATACTTACTAAAATAATTACTTGCTCTTTATCTGAAATTCAAATTTGGGCAAACGTGTATTTTATCTAGCAACCCTAGGGTTATTGTGAGAGGGAACCTCACGCAGGAAGGCCACATAAGCCTGCTGTTCTTATGTTAAATTCTCTCATTTTCAAGGATAAACTCTTCTCAATTTGTTGTCTGCTTTTGGTCAATTTCTAGTGCCCTTAAATGGATGTCTTGGGCAACTTTTTCCAGTTCTGTACTTGTTTTGGCAGAAAGGAATCACCATGATCTTCATCCTGCCATAACTGGAAACTGATCTCCCTTAGTTTATAAGTATTAATATTTTTAGAAAATTTTAGTTGGTCTCAGCTATGCAGAGAATAAAGCAACAAAAATGTTAGTTCTCTCACATTTGGACCCAGGTTTAAGGGTAGCATTCTCAGATCATTAAGAAGGGTCCATAGAGAAAGAGAAAGTTAACTGTGGAGAGGGTCAGGTTTCTTGTTCAGTTAATTCCACTTTCCCACAGTGAGGTGGTCCTTCTGGGCGCTTTGCCAGTGGTGAACATCACAACTTTGCGGTAGTGAAGAGAGTCTCTTCACCAACATGAAGAGTCTTGGGAAGGTCTGAACTCAATAAAAGTGCAGTACTAGGCACTAAAGTAGGAAACAGGCCAGGTTCAGGGTACAAGGACTGGTGGGAACAATGACTGGCTTTGAGCTTCATTCCTTCCACTTTGGTTTATCACTGAACAAGCAAACAAATGATGCAACCGTACATACAAGGTCAAGAATTTATGATACTGTGTACGGATGCAACTCCCCTGCAGCTCTCTTGTTCCCCAAGAAGGTGCATCTGAATTTTAGTGTTTTCAGCAGCCTGCATGAGTCAAGGGATGCTTGCCTGGGATCCAGAAGGGCCAAGAACTGCAGATTCTCCTTCTTTGTCTCATTTTAGACCTGGGAGCTTGCACTGGAGGTTGGCAGGACACATCGGCACCAACACTCAAGGGTATACCTTATTACAACGTGTCAAGTGAGCTACTATGCAGGTTCAGGTTCAAAATGTATCACTGCATGACGGTAACATAACACAGCTATTAGCACTGACAAAGCACTTTGTATAGCATAGCTACTGCCATGTTTTATTCCTTGCTATGCCATTGGGCTGTCAGATATTTCCAGAGAGCAGGCCTGGCAATGACCTTCCACAGTGGAAGACTGATTTTTGAGGTCAAAACCAGGCTTTGCCACTCATAACTTGTGGACCTTTGGTCTCCTTAGCTGTAAAAGGAAATGCAAAGCATGACATATGCCTTGAAGCCTTGTTGAGAAGGTTTCCCTAAAATTAAGCATCAGTTTCATTCCTTAAGCATTTCCCCATTTTGCCTCTATGCACCTCTAATTCTTTCTCCCCACATCACTCAGAGTGGAATACTCTTTCAATATCCCAGATCTGCTCATTTTCCTCTCTTAACACATGGATCAGCTCTCGTAGATCCCTAGCACCATGCTTAGCATAGTGTTGGCAATAATAATACCTAATATTCAGTGAGCTCTTACTATCCGCCAAGCACTGCTCTACATACTTTACTTGCAATGAGTCATTCAATCCTTAAAACAAGCAAATAAAAAATAGTATGCACTATTATTATCTCCACTTTATAGCTGAAGTAGGTGAGAAACAGAGAGAGTAAGTAACTTGTCCAAAGCTGGTAAATGTCAAAGCTGGAATTCAAGCCAAGTAGTCTAGATCTAAACTCCTGTACTCTGACAATGATGTCCTATCGTCTCATTTTGAATGAAAGGAACATGAAGAATGACTTTATAAAATAAACAGGTGAAATTCACCATCGCATTCCTCAGATCAAAGCAGTACTGTATCTTGTACAAGTGCATTTTTAAATGGAACACTTCATTTAAACTCCCCCCAATGGCAGGAAGCTTAATTTATTCTCCTAGATAATTGTAAGAAGATTAAAGTAGATGCACTAACTTGAAATAAAGCCCCTAGGAATAATAAAATTTAAACAGAAATAAATTAACATTTAGTTTCCCATTAAATGTTACACGGGTTTGCTAGCTAACGTGTCAAGTGTACTGTTTCGGTTATATCCCCCATTTCCTGCATTTCAAATAACAAATCCCAGCAAGTGGCACTAATTTGTTATCTATATCAAGGCTTCTATTCTCCAACCAGCTACTAATAACTTCAGTTTTTACAATGCCTTTCAACATAGAAATTACCTTCTTATATACTATCTCATTAATCTTCAAAACAACCCTATGAGGTGGGCATTATAATTCTCATTTTAGGATGAATTGAATGGCAAACAGAGAGTTTAAACAATGTTTTCAAAGTCACACAGCTTGTAAGTGGTAGAATACAGATCAACCCTCTAACCAGACTCCAAGCATAATCCCTTTCCTATTGCCCTAAAGCTAGACAAAAAGAGAAACAGCTTTCAACCCTATCAAATTCTGCCCCTGGTGGACCCACTGACTAAAACTGGGAATAATATTTATAGTTAAATTAGAATGTGTTTGTTGCAGGGCCCAGTAGTAAGGCCAGGTAAGAATCACAGGATTGGAGATATATGAAACAGAGCCCATATTCAATTCATGAATCACTTGGTTCATGAATCAATTCATGAATCACCGCATACAATTAGCACACACACAGGTTATCAAAGTAGAAAAAACAGAAAGAGGGTCACGAACCACTCCAAGAAGTGTGGGAAGCAGGCATGTCAGGACGAGCAGGGGTCCCTGGTCCGGCTCTGGGTCTCCCAACAGGCATGAGCAGGAAGTGGCCCTCTGCTCCAGCAGCATCCGTCTGGAACAGCTCCAGCAGCCTGGAGTCAGTCCTACAGCCAAGGGCCTTCAGGTTACTGGGCTCAGTGGTCTCATTTGAAGGGGTCTGCCAGTAGGGGGTAAATGTTACTCACCAGGGAGTCTGGCCTCTATCAATTGCCCCTCCCGTTCCAGTGAAGTTTTCCCAAGGATGTTACTAAACAAGTTCCTTATCTAAAGTAACACTCTTAATCTATCACTCGCAGTCCTAGACTGGATATTTCAAAACAACTAGTGTAGAAGTCACATTGGCCTCTGCGACTCCATCTTGAATTTAAGTAACATAGCTTAAATCCTATCAGTTTCACACAAGATGAGTAGGAATCACAACACAAAAGAAATCACATCATAACAAAGAAACTTGTCTCTGAAGAGCTCAAATACTTTATGCTCCATTAATCTTGCATAATGTCTCTAAAGCTGACAAAGGCAAGACCAAAATGGGGACAGTAATCCTCCTCTCAGTCCTAATGCCAACAGCCCATCCAGCCCTCAGCTCTCTGATTCCCTAGTCGCTCCATAGCTGGGCAACTTGGCCTGGGCTTTATTTGCCTTCAAGTCACAGAACAAAAAGTAAAAAGTTGAAAGCAACTTCCTTGTTTCCAAGGCTCTGGGGGAACTTGGCTATGTTTAGGAGTCACTTTAATGCTGCAAAAAGAGCAAAGTGGAGGCAAGATCACAGATGAGTAAGTGGATGAAGCGATCAATTGAGTTCTTCCCCTCACAAGTGGAGCAGCTCTGGGCAAATCTCTTGACCTCCTCTATGGCTCAGAGTCTTCATAGAAGGCGTCTAGGTCAGGTGTCCACAAACCAGTGCCTGAGAGTCAGATTCTTTCTAACGCCTGTTTTGTGGATCAGATTGATTGGAACACAGCCACATCCATCCATCACTTCTCTTCTGTGGCTGCTTCTGTACTACAAGAGCAGAACGGAGTACTTGTGACAGATACCATCTGGTCTGCAAAGCCTCAAATACTTACTGCCTGGCCCTTTACAGCAGAAGTTTGGCAACCACTAAGCTAGTTCATGCTCCAGCCTTCTCCCTCCAATCCCAAATCTCTGGTAATGACACAATATGAAAAACATATTTGAATTCTGTAATAGTCCTGAAAAATGAGAAGGGGTATTCTTGGGAACATAAATTTCTGAGGACTCCCTGAAGGACAGAAGGCAAATGGGAGTAGAAGGAAATGGTACATACAAGAAAGGGACAGATGCAGAATGGCCAACATCAAAAAGTCTACAAATTATAAATGCTGGAGAAGGTGTGGAGATAAAAGAACAATCCAACACTGTTGGTGGGAATAAAGATTGGTGCAGCCACTATGGAGAACAGTATGGAGGTTCCTTAAAAAACTAAAAGTAGAGTTACCATATAATCCAGCAATCCCACTCCTGGGCATATATCCAGGGAAAAGCATAATTCAAAAAGATACATGCACTCGTGTTCATAGCAGCACTATTTACAACAGCCAAGACATGGAAGCAACCTAAGGGTCCATCAACAGATGAATGTATAAAGAAGATGTGGTACATAGATAAAGTGGGATACTACTCAGCCATAAAAAAGAATAAAATAATGCAGCAGTATGGATGGACCTAGAGATAATCATACTAAGTGAAGTAAGCTAGAAAGAAAGACAAATATCCTATGATATGGCTTATAGGTAGAATCTAAAAAAATTGATACAAATGAACTTATTTACAAAACAGAAATAAACTCACAGACATAGAAAATAAACTTATGGTTACCAAAGGGGAGGGAGGGATAAATTAGGAGTTTGGGATTAAAATATAACTAACAGGTTCCTACTGTATAGCACAGGGAACTATACTCAATATCTTGTAATAACCTATAACAGAAGAGAATATAAAAAAAGAATATATATATTATATGTATAACTGAATCACTTTGCTATACACCTGAAACTAACACAACACTGTAAATCAACTGTATTTCAATCAAAATTTTAAAAAATAAACTAGAGAGACAGTAAAAATATCAGTGGTTGCTACAGGTTAGGGGAGGGAGAGTGAATAGAGAAGCACAGGGGATTTTTAGGGCAGTAAAACTATCCTGTATGACACTGTAATGGTGGATACATGACATTTTGCATTTGGAAAAACCAACAGAATATGTACAACACAAACAGTGAACCCTAATGTAAACTATGGGTTTTAGTTAATAACAATTATGTACCAATATTGGTTCATCAACTGTAACAAACGTACCGCACTAATACAAGATGTAATAATAGAGGAAAATGTGTGGAGAGAGGAAGGGTGGGGGAGAGGTATATGGAAACTCTTTAATTTCCGCTCAGTTTTTCTGTAAACTAAAAACTATTCTAAAAAATAAAGTCTAGTACTTAAAAATAAATAAATAAATAAAAGAAGGGACAGCCATGGGAGGCGGGAGTGACTCCAAGGAAGGCCCAGCTCACAGGAGCAGGACAGAGAGGACAGACAGAGGGCAGCCAGCAGTGTGGCTGGTTAGGAGCCTACCTCTCACAGACTCCACCATGCTGGGCTGAGGCAGCAAAGGCATCAGCCCCAGATGGAGCAGGAAGAGGGGTACGTGAGTCAGGGGAGTAGAACAGCGTCCCAGGGAAAACAGGGGGATTGCATTCCCAGGAGAGTAGCTGCTGGCATAGTCTACCCACCAGTGTCACAAAGAGATGAAGCATTCACAGGGGAGTCAAGAGGGAATCTTACAAGATGAATTCAGCCAAACATTGACAAACTTTTGAGGAAAATCAGCACAATGACTAAGAGACCCCACGTATAAGCACCACCTAAGGCCTGACTAAACAGTGTTACTAAAGCAAACAGAACAAGACTTTAAAGTAAGAACAACTTAAAATAGATAAAGAACTCTTTGAAATAAATAAGACAATGACTCTATAAAAAATCGGCAAAGGATACAAACAAACAAGGTAATTCACAAAACGGGAAACACAAACAGCAATAAATACATCAAAAGGTTCTAATTCTTACCAGAGGTCAGCAAAATTCAAACTCAAACAACAATCACTGACTATGCCGGTCCCCAGCCTCCCTCTGCCCTGCATCAGATTGGTACACTTTGAGAGAATGACAATAACTATCACTGAGGAAAGAGGGGTAAGTACTCATACCCTATTTGTAGAAGTGTAATTTAGATCAGCCTATTTAACATTAAAAATGCCTATTTCCTTTAATCCAGCAATTCTACTTCTTAGTATCTACCAGAGAGAAGTATTATTACATGTAAAGAAAGATGCACAAACATCAATATTCATGAAGCACTGTTTAAATAAGGAAAAGTTAAAGTGGCATAAATTCCCATCAGTAACAAATCATTAACAAACTCACACATACAAGCTAAGAAATATTCTGCATTCTATGGAACACTGACTCCAATACTAATGGATGTGAGCTCCTGAAGGACAGCGGCTTTTTTTTTTTACCTTATTCTCTTGCCCCTAGAACAATGTCTGTCATCTACAGGCACTGAAAATTTACAGAAGAGTTAAATCTGCATGAATGTGCCTGCTGTGCCTTGGGAGGCTGACATAGATGGGCTGCATCAACAACTCTCTAGCTCTCCAGATTCCCACTGGATTCAGCCAACAAGGACCTCTCTCCAAGATCAGAGGGGCTGCATAACAAAATGCCATGGATTGGGTGACTTAAACAACAGACATTTATTATCACACAGTTCTGGAAGCTCGAAAGTCCAAGATCAACGTCCAGCAGGGTTTGGTTTCTAGTGAGAGCTCTTTTCCTGGCTTGCAGATGGCCACCTTCTCACTGTGTGCTAGCATGGCCTTTTCGCAGTGCCTGTGTGTGGAGTGAGAATGAGCAAGCTCTTTCATCTTCTCTTATGAGGGCGCTAATCCCATCATGAGGACCTCATCCTTATGACTTCATCTAACACTGATTACCTCCCAAAGGCTCCATGTCGAAATACCGTCACATTGGGGGTTAGGGCTTCAACATATGAATTTGGGGATATACGATGTTTAATCCATAACAGAGAGGGAGGAGGGAGAGGGAAGGATTCTTATTTCCCTGGCTCTCTTCCTATGGAATCCGTGCTTAGTGACTGCCTCCCTCCACTGAAGATCTCTCGGTCCTGCCAAGCAGGCTATTCCATCTCTCTCTCTCTCCCTCTCTCTCTCCCTCTCTCTCTTCTTCCCTCCCTCTCTCTCTTCCTCCCTCCCTCTCCCTCTCCCTCTCCCTCTCTCTCTCCCACCATCCCCACACCCCATCTCAATCACCCCCTATAACTCCTCTGTCCCAGTCTACAGGTGACAACAATGCTCTCATTATTACTCATCTCGTACTGCACTGTCCCCTATGGTCTCCCTATGAAGTTCAGGTTATCAAACTCTCCTGAAATTACTGAATTTTATTTGAGCCATTTATTTTCTGTCAGGATCCAGAGTGAAATGATAGATTGACATGGTTAGATGTCTAGAGCATATTACTAAGTGAAGAATGCAAGTTTCAGACCAATGCACAGATAATGACACAGTTAATGTAAATATATATGTAAGAAAAACTAAATATTTCTATATGTATATGTGTATATAAATATAGGATACACATTAAATTGATAACAGCTATTATGTCTGAGGAGAAAACAGATTGGGGAGGTGAACAGGGAAAAGGAATCAAGGGGAAATTTCAATTTATCTACATTGTTAAAATTTTTAATGAGTATGCACTTATTTATTACATACTTAATTAAAATATCTTAAAGGAAAAACATACATGAAGGACATAAAATGTTCATACTTATATTTTTTAAAAGTATAACAATATTTATATTGTTATACTTAACAATAACAGGCATAACAATATTTCTTTTAAATGTGTACATCAAAATATCGGTAACAGCTATCTTTGGACAGTAATATTACATGTGATCCTTGTTTTTGTTTTTTCCTTTCTGTCTTCAAAGTTTCCTGAACTGAAAATTATATGACTTTTGAAATTACAAAATGCTTTACATCATAAACTGGACAAATTAAATTGACAGGATTGGACTAGAGGACCTCGAATGTTGCTCCCAGTTCTAAGTTCTAAACTCGGATATTTCACTTAAAAAAACACAAAATTATCAAAATAGCATAAAGCTACAAGGAAATCAGAGGTTTGACCAAGTCATGGAAGGTTTGAGGAGAACAAATAATAATGCATGAATATTCACAATAGGAAAACAGAGAGCAGGGCCACTGACAGGCATGGAAGACCCTCAGTCTAGTGTATGAGTGGGGCTGGGAGGAGTATTCCAGGTGGGGACCTGGATGAATAAAGACCATGGCCTCCTCTCTGTTGGTAAGGATTCAGGTACCAGGGCCTGGTGGACGTCATGTGGAAAGGGCACATGTATCAGCAGGGGCAGGAGGGAAAGAAGAATTTAAATGGTGTCCAAAGCCCATGTTTGGCTTGTGCATTGTTCAAAAGTAAATTGGTTTATCCTCCTAAGCCCAAAGTGTGTGCCAAAGCAAATGGGCAATGACAGCAATTGGCGAAAGAAGGACTTTCCTTCGCCTGATGGAGAGTCTATAAGACCATAATTTAAAATTTTTGATTTTATGGGAAAAAGAATTGGGGAATGACAGCTGTGTTCTGGAGATGCCCCAGCACACTGAAAAGATGACGTTGGCCCTCCCGTGCAAAAGGGAGTGAGCAGAGAGGGTGGCAGCAGTCCACTGAGAACTGATATAGGCCTTTGGCTGTAAGAATGGGGAAAAAATGGATCAATGGCAATTAAACCAGCAAGACTGATGTGCTTGCATGAAGATGGCAGAAGCAGAATGATCATAATATGTAAGAGTACAGGTTTCCCTCAAACAACACAGGAGCTTAATTTCACTCACTTCTGTTCTGTTTGGGTTTAAATTCCTGTCTGGCTATTCACTAATCGTGTAACCTTGGGGCAAGTTCCTTAACCTGTCATTCTTCAGTTCACATATACAGTGTCTGGTACATGGAAGATTCTCAATAAATATTAGCAACCTTCCCCCACCTCTCATTTTTCTTTTTCCCGCTTCTATTTACAGATTTATGCACATACCAGATATATTTTTAGTGCTGCTTCCAACGCGCTGTAATAAATTATGTTATAGGAAGTAATTTGTTTACAAAGCAGATTCATGGATATGAATGCTAAAGAGGAATTCCCTTCCCAAGTATAAAATTATATCACCTCTCTCATTTATTAGCAGGTAACCTACTAATACGCAAATTTGGAGATTTACTTAAATACAGTATGAATCTTTAACAATGCATACCTATCTTAAAACCCTACAGAAGACCAGTGGGCAATTTTTGTGGAAAAAGGAAGCAGGAATGGTGGTTAGAGGAAAGTCAGTAATGGAATGAATGGAAATAGAATGGAAACATTAAGAGTTATAATGCAACAATCCACCACTCTATGGCATTCCAATTCTAACTCCACACAGCAAGTGTCTGAGGTTGGGTTCCCTATAGGGAGACCCTGAGATGCAGATTCATGTGAAACTGATTTATTAGGACGTATTCTGAAATAAACAATAGGGATATGGGGAAAGGAGACAGGACAGGGAAGGGAGCTATCAAGGGTGAGATTTCAAGCCAAGTCTGAGAGGATGTAGCTTCCGTTCAATCCCACAGGGGAACTCTGGAGCTAGTGCAGCCCACTGTCCCATCAAGGGCAAGGGAGATTGAGATTTATTACCTCACACCTGTCCATCACTGGTTAAGGGCTGGCTCTGGGGACTAAATTCCCAGGCACTCCCTGCTCTCTTTGCACAGAGGCAAAGCTATGTTCAGCAGCCTGAGGGCAGCCCTTGCAGAGAGAAATCACAAAGGAAACAGTACACAGGGAAATGGAATTGATTCTGAGGAGATGTGGGCAGAGCACTGACAGTACCCATGCAGGTGTTTGTACGTTTATTGATCTCTACCCTTACACCCGTCCTGGGATCTATCCCCAGGACCTTTCCAGCGAATTCATTTTAAGAGAAACAGAACATATACACTGGCATTTCTCAATAGCATAGATTTTGTTTCCATATGTAAACACTAATTAATATAATCAAATAAATAGATGCAGTTGCAAAATGGAAGCTAATCTTCAGTCTGGGTGTTAAAAAGAAATTCTACATTATTCTTTGTTACTGCCACATTTGCAAATCTTCAAAAGGGAACCTATTCAGAAGTTGTTTTAGAACGGTTCTTACTCTGTTCAGTAATATCAATCCCTTGAGAAGTAAGATTTATTAGGCTATTATGATGTTAGACCTCTTTTATAAAAGAAATATGTACTGAACATCTGATGCAGCATAATACTCAAATAGAAGGATCTCCACCAAACGGTGGTCACTGTGGGTGTCCAGTTGTCCATCTGCCTCCTAACCTCCTTGACTCCCGTTTCCACTAACCAACTTGGAAATTGTTATCTGCAGTAGCAAAGAAAAGATAATCAAATTTGGCTCTACTCAAAATCATCTACTGCTAATTATAGTACAGAATTAATAGGTTCTTGAGACAACATACGTCTCTGGAAGTTCAGGCTACTTCCCTGCATGATTCGCTTTCAACTCTTCAAGGAATTTGCAACTTTGGTGTCTTTCGACTGCTGTAGCACAGAAGTGCAGAGAAGTTGTCCATCCAAAGATGGCTTCCCTATAATCCACAGCATTATACCCTTCCACTTTACCTATATTCTCCTACAGTAAAGCAAACAGAATCAGCTATTTAAATTACACAGTCTGCTTTGTTACAACCCAGGAAACTCTCAGCTATAAACTACAATTGGACAGATCTGTCATTCCTTATTGGTTCACTCTACTGCAAGGCAAGAATTGTATCTCTCTGCCCTTTGGATCCAGAGGAAGCTGAATCTTTTTCATACGGGTTTCCTACTAGGTTTTGGATGTTTTAGCTTTATCATTCCCTTTCTGTCCCCAGAGTGTCCTAAATGCCACATTTTTTCACAACTCAGTACCCCATTTCTCACTAGGGAGTCCTCTACCTCTACCAGTGCCTGGCTCTGCCTTCGTACTTTCCCATCTATAAAATATGCATAAGAATTCCTGGGACATAATGCCTTTGTCACTCTGTTGTGAGAATTTTAAGCATGGAAAGTGCTTTGAACTTGTTGAGGAAAATGTACAGACATACATCAGAGATGTTTCGGGTTGGGTTCCAGATCACTGCAATAAAGTGAGTACCGCAATAGAGCAAGCCATACAAATTTTTCGGTTTCCCAGTGCATACAGAAGTTATCTTTACCTTATACTATAGTCTAAGTGTTCGATAGCACTATGTCTAAAAAGAACAATGTACATAGCTTTATTTTAAAAGTACGTTATTGCTAAAAAATGCTAACCATAATTCGAGCCTTCAGTGAGTTGAAATCTTTTTGTTAATGGAGCGTCTTGCCTCCATGTTGCTGGCTGCTGACTGATCAGGGTGGTGGCGGCTGAAGGTTGGGGTGACTGGCAATTTCTTAGAATAAGACAACAGTGAAGTTTGCTGCGTCAGTGGCCTCTTCCTTTCACAAGCAATTTCTCTGTAGCACGCAATGCTGTTTGAGAGCACTTTACCCACAGAACTTCTTTCAAAATTGGCGTCAATCCTCTCAAACCCTGCCATTGCTTTACCCGCTAAGTTGATGTCATATTCTAAATCCTTTGTTGTCACTGCAACAATCTTCACAGCATCTTCACCAGGAGTAGATTCCATCTGGAGAAACCACTTTCTTTGCTTATCCAGAAGAAGTGACTCTTCATCCATTAAAATTTTATCATGAGACTGCAGCATTTCAGTCACATCTTCAGGCTCTGCTTCTAATTCTAGTTCTCCTGCTACTTCCACCTCATCGGCAGATATTTCCTCCACTGAAGTCTTGAACCCCTCAAAGTTGTCCATGAGGGTTAGAATCAACTTCTTCCAAACTTCTGTTAATGTTGATATTTGATCTCTTCTCGTGAATTAAAAATGATCCTAATGGCATCTAGAATGGTGAATCCTTTCCAGAAGCTTTTCAATTTACTTTGCCCAGATCCATTAGAGGAATCACTATCTATGACAGCTATAGCCTTACAAAATGTACTTCTTAAAGACTTGAAAGTCCAAATGACTCCTTGATTTGTGAGCTAGAGAATCAATGAATGTTGTGCTAACATTAATTAATGTTGTAAACAACATTAATCTCACTGTACATCTCCATCACAGTTCTTGGGTGACGAGGTGCATTGTTGATGAGCAGTAATACTTTGAAAGGAATCTTTTTTTTCTGAGCAGTAGATCTCAACAATGGGCTTAAAAGAGTCAGTAAACCATGTTGTAAACAGATGTGCTGCCATTCTGGCTTTGTTGCTCCATTTATAGAGCACAAGCAGAAAAGATCTGCATAATTCTTAAGGGCCCTAGGACTTCCAAAATGATCAGTGAGTACTGGCACTGACTTCAAGTCACCAGCTGCAAGGGAGTCAGACTGTCCTTTGAAGCACTGAAGTCAGGCATTGGGTTTCTTCTCTCTAGCTATCAAAGTCCTAGATAGCATCCTCTTCTAACAGAAAGCTGTTTCTTCTACATTGAAAATCTCTTGTTTAGTGCAGCCACCCTCATTACCTTAGCTAGCTTTTCTGGATAACTTGCTGCAACTTCTACATCAGCACTTGCTGCTTCACCTTGCATGCTTATGTTATGGAGACGGCTTCTTTCCTTAAACCTCATGGAACCAACCTCTGCTAGCTTCAAACCTTTCTTCTGCAGCTGCCTCACCTCTGTCAGCCTTCACAGAATTGAAGAGAGTTAACAGCCTTGCTCTGGATTAGGCTTTGGCTTGAGGGAATGTTATGGTTGGTTTGACCTTCTATCCAGACCACTAAAACTTTCACCATATGGGCAATAAGGCTGTTTTGCTTTCTTATCATTTGTGTGTTCACTGCAATAGCAATTTTCATTTCCTTTCAAGAACTAGTTTCCTTTGCATTCACAACTTGGCTAACTGTTTGGTGCAAGAGACCTAGCTTTGAGCCTGGATTTCAACATGCCTTCCTCATTAGGCTTAATCATTTCTAGCTCCTGATTTAAATTGAGAGATGTGCAACTCTTCCTTTCACTTGAACCCTTAGAGGCCATTGTAGTGTTATTAACTTGTCTAATTCCAATATTGTTTTGACTCAGGAATAGGGAGTCCCAAGGAGAAGGAGAGAGGTGGGGAATGGCTGGTTGGTGGAGCAGTCAGAACACACTCAACATTTATTGATTAAGTTCACCATCTTATATGGACATGGTTCGTGGTGCCCCAAAACAATTAGAGAGTAACATCAAAGATCACTGATCACAGATCACCATAACAAATATAATAATAATAAAAAAGTTTGAAATACTTTGAGAATTACCAAAATGTGACAGAGACACAAAGTGAGCAAACCAAACGTTGTTGGAAAAAAAGGCGCCAATACATTTGTTTGATGCAGGGTTGCCACAAGACTTCAATTTGTAAAAAACACAATATGTGCGAAGTACAATTTAAAACAATGAGGTGCAATAATACAAGGTATGCCTGTAATTTCAAAGCTACATCACTGTGTTGCCTGCAAGCAAGCAACTCATAAAACAAACGCTTTTAAGAATAAGTGTTTATATTGAACAACATATCTTTGTTGGAAAGGATTCCTTTTCCATTACTGTCATATAGTTGGATTGTATTATATTAACTAAATGTTATATTATTACAATATATATGGCGATAACTAAATTAATTTTTAAAGAGGTCAAAGGTACACTGAAAGGATAAAATATAAGCTTAAGGTATATTTTACTCCTCAGCATTTATCAAATAATTCAACCCCATTCAACAAATGTCTATTGACACTTACTATATTCCAAGGCACCATGGGGTTATGAAAATGAAAACCAGAGCTAAACATGGCTTGTGTTTTTTTTTTTTGTTCAACTATTCAACTGTTGTTTCTTCAACTCCCCTAAGTGGCAGGCTCCATTCTAAGCATCTGGAAGATTTGTGAACAAAGTTCCTGGGCCCCTTGGCTCTGATATTCCAGTAGGAGACAATAAATACAACAAATAATTAAATTTAGAAGTTAGTAAGTAGTTTTTTCTTAAAAACCAATTTTCTTAGTTTCCTATGTACTATGCTTAACTTTTCTCTGTGCCCCATCGTATCTGCCAAATGCCTACAATTATTATTTTTCAAATGCTCAAACATTTCAGATAATTTGATTTTAAAAGAGATCTCTCCACCAGCAGAGAACTGGACATCTATTCAGGTGCTATCAAATATCAATATATCAGAACTTCCCATCTCCTCTCTGGCTACATCTGTCCTGAGAATCAGCCCATCCTGAGAAGGAAACTGGGAGCCCCATTCTCAGTACGCAGTCTTTTCTTTAAACCTATTGTATTCAACAATGAGCTTCACCTCTGCCTTCCACTGTGTATCGCGTGGGCTGGAATGCCAGCTCAGAGGCAGTACTCTGTGACAATGGGTGTCATCCTTGAGGATGTAGACACGCCAAATCAGAGACCTTTACTCCTCACTAAAAAGACTACCTGGATCCAGGTCCAAAGCATAAAAGTAGAAATAGCCCCACTGGTCATCATTCCCAATGTCTCGCTGGGACATTTTGTGCTTCCTGATCTCACAGCTCTGTGCAGGGTTAAAGTCCCAGTCCAAAAATGGGAGAGAACACTCTTGTCAGGGAACACAATAAAGGGCTCATTGAACCACAAGCCAAGACTGTAACCTGGATACTTTGAAATCCTGTGTCCAGGGACCAAGAGACAAAAAGAATGGCCACCATCACGGCAGGGATAACTGACCCTGATTAGCAGGTGGAGGTGGAGACCAGGAGGAATTCAAGTGATCCACCTGGACATCTCTGGGCACTCCTTTGTCTAATTTTGACTTTAAACGGACAAGTACAATAGCACTAACTGGAGAAGGGTAGAATTATCAGGGGCTCAAACCCCACAGGAATGAGAGCTTGAGTCACACCACCAGGTAAGGCACCAAACCCAGCGGAAATGCTAACTGAAAGCAAAGGAATTTAGAATGGATAGTGTAGGAGGGAAACCGCGAGCAGCAGATGCAGCCCCAGAATCAACTGCAGCAGTGAGGGCTGTAGTTCACCCCTAACTTCCCTCTTTTAAGTTTCCCTTCATGAACAGAGGCCACTGAAACCTGGAAGAAGCTGCTCCCTGAACACGTGGATCAGAGGGCACAGGTGTGGACTGTGGCAGCAGTGGAAGTGTGCCACTCCAGTTTCCCTTCAAGAAAAACACTGGCTGTTCAGCTGCGAGGAGGGCATTCAGGTGAGTGTCCAGCTGTTAGTACCTTCAATCTCTGCCTCAGCTTTTGAGTCAAGGCCACACTCTTCCCAGCTGCCCTCAGCCAATGACTAAGCATTTCTGCCCCAAGAGGGACTCTAGAGGGTTCCCCATTAAGTCTGTCAGATCTACACTGTGGTCTGTCTTGCTCTCCCCAAAGCTGCTTCCTCTCTTCTTTTTTCACAAATGTCAAATTGCATCACAGTCTGAAAGCTTTCCCTGCCCAGTTCTTGCCCCCTTAATCGTTTAAAGGTATTATAGCCACTTGCAGTACCCTCTTGCAGTCCTGCTGCAACTCGGCATCTGTTTCCTGGAGAACTCAAGTGGCCCTTCATTCCAGCAGCTTATGAATGATGTGGGATGAGGTATGATCAGTGGATTCCATGGCCACATGCCTCCCACCCACATTTTGTTCTGTAAAGTATGTCCCTGGTCCTATGTGATGTTATGCAGAATCCCATGTTGGTGAGTCAAACATTGGGGGTGAGCCCTTGGTTAGTGGTTCTGACTGGGCCTTGCGGTGGAAAGGACAAACACAGTCAAAATATGTATCTATCTCAGCCAAGATGAAGTATTGCTCTTTCCAGGGTAGAAGGGGTTCAATTTAGCCAATTTGCCACCAAGGGCCTGATTGTTCACCTTGAGGGATACTACCATAACAGGAGTTCAGCATCAGACTTGTTGACAGGTCAACCATTCAGCAGCAGCTAGATAAGCCCAAATGGAGAGATGCCATGCCAATGGGTCCATCATGGCCTTCATATCTCCCACCATAATTACTTCATTCAAAAGCCCATTGTAGGAGCACAGGGGTGGCCGAGAACAGAGGTTGGCTAACATCAACTGGCTGAGTCGTTCTGCCCATTTGGTTGGTTATTGACTCTTCCCCAGTAGACACTTTCTGTTGTCTATTATTATGTGATACAAAGATATTCACACTTCATCATTACTCCCATATGTCTATCTATATGCCTCTACACAAAATTCCTTGTCTCACACCTTTCGATCTTACTCATTCCAGACCCCTGACCAATCAACTAAGTCATCTGCCGCTGCTCATGAATCCATATATAGCCTTACCTTAGGCTACTTCTCCTTCCACACAGTGGGTGATCAAGTGCACTGCCCAACACTCTGCCCATAGGGAGTACTTCCCCACACCAGTCTTTCAAAACCACCCCTGAATGAGGATGAGGTACAGTATCAGTAAATTTTCACTCTCATCAGTATACCAGGTCTACCCATCCACGAACCAAGTTCAGGTTTTCCCATCTTGAGCAGCCCCCACGAAGTCACAGGTGTGAGCTAGGAAGGGGCATTACTGCAACTCCTCCATGGCTGGCCACGCCAGCACTGGCATTTTAACCCAATTTAATGGGGGCTATCATTTTTCCCAAGCTTCCAAGATACATCCCAGCAGAGTAATAGAACTAGCTTCAGGATCTTTGCCAGGGTGTTAAATCCTGCCTCAAAAGAAAGCATCTCATAGATTCAAAAACTCCCTTCTTCAGCTTTAAATTCCATCACCTTTAATCCAGCACCTCAGCACACTCTCCTGGTTTCTGGCAGGTCCTACAGCTCCTTTTGCATATAGCACTTCTCCTTCATGACCTCCATGGGTCATGCTGACACTTGACCTTAGTTATGGGTCGGGTGGCTAGGAAGAGAGATGGGGGGAGATTCTGAGAAGGCCAGCATAGTCCTGTAGGCACTTCTATCATATAGGGCTCCTCTACAGTATTCCAGCAAGCAGGAGGAGAGTTCCAAGAGTTCAGAGGAATCTGGCAATTCCACATACTCAAGTATATCTACCCAGTTATCTCCAACCTAAATCTCAGAGTCCTACTCCCTGCCTAAGGGGAACTAACTTTGTCATAGAAGACTTGCCTGAGTTGAGAATTCAGCCTTCTCCAAAGTTCTGTCACTCTTACAATTAAGTCTGGTCTTTAACTCTGCCATACATTTAAGTGCTGCCAAGGTAGCCCTCTGTCACACTTTCTTTTGAGTTGGTGATTGATTGCCATGAGCATGAAGGGCATTCAGCAACAGGCACCCAATTCAGTCCTTATAATACTTTTGCTTCTGAACCTCTCAAATGCCAGAGATATTACACAAGCCAGTGCATCTCCTTCCTACCCCAGTTCACCATAAGTAAAAGGCTTAATAACTGCACTGCTGCTACATACCAGGAACCATCAGTACCTCACCTACCAGCAGTGATAGGGACTCATTGCCAGCCACCTGGGAACAGAATCCCTCAGAATCTCTTTCCCAGGACTCTTCTTCTGGTACCAAACATCATAGGTACCAACCATCATAGGTCAGTTTTTCTAGAAGCAGGTCTGAACCAGAGATTTAAATTCATGGAAAAAGGGGAGCTGAGCAGGGCATCAAAGGTGTCTACCAAATCCCCCATCCACTAAATGTTTCAAACATGAGCACTACTTTCCCAGATTGATACTTACTGGATTTGAAATATCTTCTTCAAAATGAAGATACTGAAATGGGAGTTTTGCTCATTAGAAACAAAAAAAAAATTATGGCCAACCATAAAAAGAAATATATCATTTTCACTCCATGGACTTAGAATGAGAAACCTGGACGGTGCTACAAACTCAAAAACAGTTAGCTCTCATAGATCATCAACATGGAATCAAGTCTAAAAACACAGGAATTGAAAATCAAGGAGAAGGTGTGGGAATACAGGTTTAAGAAGTCCCATTCCAATCAGTCTACCAATTCTGTAACAGAACGCAAATGATTAAAATAAATGCATTTTAAAATAGGAATTCAAAATAAAGCACCCCTTCTATTAATTTGATATAAGGCTAAGCCTAAAACATCTTCATAATTACTTATATCAGAAAATTAATGTACTCTGCAAATTCTAAAGAGAAAATGTGCAAAGGAGTGCTTTACAGACATTTTTAGCTCAAATTTCTCTGTTTGAATTCATAAAGCTCCCTTCTGGTTTCCAATCTGTCTCAAGAAAAAGTACCTAATTGACTGCAATTTCAGAACTGGTGGAAAACAGAAACAATCTGAAGGCCAATAATAGAGTTGAAATGCTTTTCTTCTTTACCCAAACCTAGGTTTGCATCCAAAGATACCGGCTTTGAGAAATGCATTATTTATTTAGCACTGAGAAGAAGGAAGCCAGGCTCTGTTCAGGAGTTTTCCTGCTTTCTGTTATCAAAATGACATTCTGCTCTACAACCACACTTCCCACATAATAGCCTTGCTATTTCCATTTTAAATGTTTTAGACCTTTTTCTTAGAGGGCAAAAGAGGAGTCACGTAGTAGAGCATTCTGAGCCTTTCAATATGGAAATTGTCCAAATAAGGTACAAATTCAGCACAGCTATTTGGGAAAAAAAGACCTTGAGCAAACACTGATATTTCCGCATTTCAGTTTTCTCCTAAAGATCAGAAATTTCCTGCATTAATAAGAGTAAAACAGTAAAGCTTGCACAACTCCAGCATATTCCCAGGGGCCCCACTATTATCAACATTTTGTCTGGTCATATATTAAAAAAGAAACGTAGCAGCTGAGCTAAAAAGAGAACAAAGATGGATGTGAGGGAAACTTTCGAGGCTCAAAACGCTAAAAAGAAACACTAAGTCTTTGATGTTGACAAATGTTTTTCCAGAAAAAGAAATACCTAGAAACAGTTGAACTTAATCTCTAAAGCAAAAAATGTAGTATGGAAACACAGAATATCTTAAATATCAGTATATGTGGGTAGAGTTCATTCAAAAATATACAAGAAAAGCTTTTAAAAAGCCCAAGCCTAGAATCATCAGATTTAGAGCTAAAGGGGCTAGAAAAATATTTTACAGATAAGGAGGTAGTTAACAGGTACTTAACTTGGACATTTCTTATAATGCTCACAAGATAGTGATAGTTGTTCACAAATAAATTCCTTTGGATAGTAGATGCCTGCATAAAATTAAAATTTCTTGGAGACAGAAGAATTTTCAACCAAATATAAACCTTGGCCACAATCAACAGGACTTGCTGGCCACCCTGTGAAATTCAGATCTGGGTTAAGTACACTCACCAATTCTTTCACAAGAAATGCCCGTACAAGCAGTCTAGGTGTCCACTACTGGCATTTCAAATTAGTGGAGAAAGTAATTGCATATTAAATAAATGGTGCTAGAACAATTGGCTAAATTTTGGGGAGAAAATTAAGTTAAAACCTCTACTTCAGAACAGTTATAAAAACAAAATAGAGACCAATAAAAGAGCCAATCTTTTAATTAGGAATTCTGAATAAATATAGGTAATTCTGTTGATACTTATTACTATATTTGAGTGGATACTTGCATGATGAGACGGCAACACCCATGAAAAGATCTGAGGAAAGAACATCACTATAGAAGGAAAAACTAGTGCAAAGGCACCAGTACTGGAATGGGCTCAGCAATGCTCAAGGTCAAAGAAATCCAACGTGTCTATAGTGAAGAGACCAAGGAAGAAAGCAGAAGATGAGGTCCCAGAGCTAGAAGAGAACAAGATCATGAGAGACCTTCTAGGCCATGTCAAGGAGATTGGCTTTTATTCTAAGCATAATGGAAGTTTTAGAGTGCTTTCAGGAAGGGTGACATGATCTGATTTAAGCTTTAGAAAGATTCGTCAGGAAGACTAAAGGAGGAAAGAAAAGTAGAGCCAGGGACTGTAGAAATAATGCAGAGAGATTACGGGGACTTTCGCTAATAGGGAATAAAAGTAAGAAAGCAATCCAGGATGAATCCTAGGCTGCAGCCTAGTATGGATGGTGTGCCATTTACTTGGGGCAGAATTGGGGGGGGGGACAACTTCGGAGAAGAGGAGTTAATGGTTCTATTTTGGGCATATTGCATCCCAGCTGCCTACTAGACATCCCTGTGGTAATGCCCAGTAACCAGCTGAATATCTGAGTGAGGAGCCCAGGGAAGAGACTTGAGCTAGAAATATAAATTTGAGGATTCATCAACATACAGATATTATCTGAAGCTATGGGACCAGGTCAGATCAGGTCGGAAGAGAATATAGATAAAGAAAAGAATAGGACCAAAGACTGAGCCCTGGAGGACTCTTACTTTCAGGGATCTTGTAGAGGAAAGGACAGGAGAGGAGTGAGCAACAAGACTGAGAGAGGGGGCCCAAAAGGTGGGGGAAACCAGGCTTACCATGTCCCTGAAGCCTAAAGAAGAAACCTTTTCAAGGAGGGAGTTATCAACCATGTCAGCTGCTAGTGAGAGGTCGATTGGGACAAAGAGAGAGAACTGACAATTGACTCGGACATGGTATAAATCACTGGTGACTTTGATAAGTGTCATAAGATCTGCTTCACTGGCATGTGTTGGACAAAAACCCCATTCCAATGAGTTAAGAAGGAAAATGAGAGAAAGACAGCAAGCATAGGCAACTCTTTAGAGTAATTTAGAGTAATAAAAATGGGGAAGTAGCTGGATGGGGACAAAAGCCCAAGGAATACTTGTTAATATATGATGATAAGGCATTTTATATGTTGTTGCAAATAATTTTAAACAATCGGATAATTAACATTTGTTCAGCATTTACATTGTGCCAGGGACTGTTCCACATACTTTCTTGTATTGCTCTTTTAATTATCAAAGTATCACCGTTTTAGAGATAAAGTTACTGAGACACAGAGAAGTCAATTAATTTGCCCAAAAATACGCTGCTAGTAAGTTGCAAAGCTGATTTGAAAACTGGCAATATGAGCTCTTTACTGCTGCAGTAGAAGATGCAAGAAAGAAAGCAAATAATTATAGAAAAGTAGTCCCTGAAAAGGTGAGAGATGGTGGGCTCCAGAGGGATGGGTCTTAGCAACGAAAGTAGATGGTACACAGAGTATATAACAAGTAGTTAGGATTTGTGGCAGGAATTGATAGTTCTCCTCGGATTGCATCTTTCATTCCTATAATTGAAAGCTAATAACTTAAAAGTATTATTAAGACATTCCCTGCCCATAAAGGGAGACAGATAAGTAATCAAGTAAGTGGTTTGTGTAAAGTGCTCAGAATGGAGTCCGGAACATAGTAGGGACCATGAAGAGCTAGAGTCTATTAAGCTCAATGGTGCTACCTAACATTCTTGAGAAGAATGTGCAGGGAAGAGTGGGGACTTAAAAGGGAGAGTGGTCAATTCTACTGCAGGGGAAGCGAAAGCAGGAAAGTCTTTAAGGCAAAAGATTATTGAGTTTACTCTTAAGATGACTTTTGAAAACTGAGTAGGTGTATTTAAGGCATTACCACCAAGAGAGGGAAAGAGCATTGCCACCGAGAGAGGGAAAGCCTGAGCACCAGGGGCTCCAGAAAGGATCAAATCAGCTATAAAACGAAAAGGATCCACAAATAATTCTTTGCGGCCGAATCAGAATTTTCAAAGAAGGTCAGTGCAAGAAAGAGGGTTGGAGAGAGAGAGACAGGAGGGTCTAGGGATAAAGGGCTTTGTATACTATACAGGGAGCCTCCTAATCAGATCTGCAGCTCAGAAAGATTCCTTTTGCTATAAAATGTGGGGCGAGGGGGGTGCAAAACCCAAGCTAGGAAGACCAGTTATTAACAGCATAGGAAGAAGAGGATAAGAAGTTATGAGGTAGTCATAATGGAAAATAAAAGTAGAGGCAAATTAAACAAAATTATGGAGCATGCAGTATTTAACAAAGGAAAATAAGTGAGAGAATGGTGGACATTAAAGTAAAACATAAAAGAAAAACTAAACATACCTCAGAAATGAGTAAATATAAACTCCCCTCAAAAGGGCCTCTGCCAAAAACATAAAACAAAAGTGTACGGAGTAGAAGTGAGGAGGAGAGGGGAAGGGGGATGGAGGATATAAGTGAGGAGGGGAGGGAGGAGGAGGAGGGGAGGTTGAAGAGGTAATAGTAGTACCGACAGAAGGAGGAGGGGAGCGGGGAGAGGAAGGGGCATGGAAGAGGGAGAGGAGAAGGCAGGGAAGTGGGAAGAGGAAGAGAAAGAAGTAAAAGGAGAAGAAGACAAAATGAAAAAAGACGGGTCAGTTGCAACCAACATTTGAGAAATATAATGAGAAGGAAGCATCTACTTCTTATACTTTTGGTCACAGCAGCAAACCATTTGGAAGGAAATCAGCTGGCCCTTTGGATTATCAGAGGTATGACCAAGGAATAGTTGGACAGGTGCTAAATGAAGATAAAGCCACACCCTCTGTGAAATACGAAACACAATCGCTGGAGGTAGAACCTCATACACAAGCAACTAACTCTGTTGGACCACCCAGAGGAAGGCCCCAGATGGGAACTGCCAACGTGTAAGACAAGTCCCGGGGCATTGGAGCTCTGTTCACTCTCCAAAGGATTCCAAGCCAGTCCACAGATAGTAAACCACATCCACAAGGCCAGGCTGTGTTTACCAGGTGCTTTCACTGCATGGAAGAAACCAAAGAAGGAGCAAGAGGAATAGTCGTGCTCCTGAGGCCTTACTGGTTGGCCAGGTGTTGAAGCCGTGTAAGCAGCCTGGGTCAGAAGTAGAACAAGGGATTGGCAGTAGCATCAGCAGAACTGAAGATGGGGGATAGGTCTAAAAGAGTTGTGGAGACAAAATCTACAGGATCTGGTGACTGAATGGGTTTGTTGGATGTGGGAGAGAGATAAAAAGTTGATACCCTTATTTCTACTGAAATGAGAGCAGATTTGAAGGTGGGGAGAATATGAATTCAATTTGGAAATACTGATTCTGAGAGGCTAGGGAGGCATCAGTCATATTTGTGGATCAGGAGCTCAGGAGAAAGGTGTGGGCTGGGATAGTGGTTTCTAGTCATCAGGACATAAGTGGTGTTAAACCATGCAGAGAGCGTGCAGGTCCAGCCATGCAGCAAGAACAGGCAGAGGAAGAAGATCCAGCAAAGGAGACACCACTCCAGGAAGTAGAAGGAGCACTGGACAGGTGTGAATATCAAGGAGACTAAGTAACCAGTAATGTAGGGTCAAAGCTGGTTTAGTGTTTCAGCTTATTTAGTCAATGAGCAGAAATTATTTTACTACATCACTGTTCACTTAACACAGCGGATACAAAGCAGGCATAAGGAGCATGGCTAACAAGAACACAGGCATATCTTGCTGTAACAATAGCATGACCTTCACGGGAGAACAACTTTTAGGGACAAATCTTTTCCCTGAACTCTCCCTTCTCTAGCAATTTTCTCCCCTGAACAAATTTAAGTCATTAAGAGACGCAGCTTCTAATTAACCTAGTAATACCTCCTAATTACTGCCTGCACTCAAGTCAAGACTTTGAAAGCTCTCTAGATAGCACAGTCATGAGATTGCAAAACTCTGTGGTTAAATACAATATGATCTTTATTAAAAATTGACACCTTCCTTCTCTAAGCTTAAAATATAATAATAAAAAAAGATCCTCCTCATAATGTACTCCTCCAACACCTCATTTCATTGCTTTTGAAGGAAGTGGAGGAAGAAAGGTTAAGGATCCATGGGAAAAGCTAATTAACAAGTTAACCACTGACCACTTGCTCTTGCAAAAACAATTCTGTAGCTGAGTAACTACAAAGAGATGCGCCGTATTTCTTTCTATTTTTAATAACCCGAAAAGCCTCA
The DNA here is from genome assembly GCF_963924675.1 of Phocoena phocoena. Classification (NCBI taxonomy): domain Eukaryota; kingdom Metazoa; phylum Chordata; class Mammalia; order Artiodactyla; family Phocoenidae; genus Phocoena; species Phocoena phocoena. Next base: position 93,638,069 of record NC_089221.1, on the reverse strand, counting down.
TTTAGCTGCTGAAGACCCTAAAGTATGTGCTCTCGCTTCCTATAATCAAGCCAGATTTATAAGAAATGGGAAAAAATTTTACCCCAGTTGACATGATATTTAGACCATATATATTTGTTTCCACAGTTTCAAATGACCTCTACACAGAGAAGCTCAAAATACTCTTCTCTACCTTATAAATAGTTTTCAAGGTGATCATTTCTGACACAAAAATTTTGTGATTTCTAAGAAATACTACGCTCCCTAGAACATAGGTTCTCAAACTTCCCCAGTCCCCTCCTGACCATCCCTGAGGGATCTGAGTCACCTGTATCTGTGAAAAAGCACATGTGGAATCTATCCCCCAAGTGCTCCTTGGTGCAGGTAAGGAGGGGACATCCACTCTTCATTTGCCTCACTGTTTTCTCCCTACTTCTAGGCACCTGTGGGACATAAATTTCTTAGGAAGGATAGAGCGTGTTTAAAAGGGCTCCTGAAAGATTTTGAGTTGAGCAATCTTTTTTCCATCATGAAAGAGCTTTCTGAAATTCATCCAGTCACTAGCCCTCCCGTTAGCATTTTTCTTCAGCATCCATCTCTACCCCATGCATACTTTGAACCAAGAGCTTGCTGAAGAAAGCAGACATGAAGGCGAACCAAACAAACATACAGTAAATACCTTTGCTTCTTCTTGGCTATGTGATTTTATTCCTAAACAAAAGTCTCACATGACATCAAAACCAGAGACCGCTTTAAAAGCGGACAAGAAATTATAAATCACTACAGAGTAAATACCATTTTTGCAACTTAACAGCATAAACAATGTAATACATATAAATAAGACAAAAAACACTCTACGATATAAATCCTATTACTGCAGAACAGACAGACACAACCTTGAAAGCATCCTTGGGAGCCGCAGCATAGACGGGTCTGACAGCCCGCACACAACATTTACATGCTGTGAAATTGTACATTCAGCTTCTGAGGAATTATGAATAAACTCTAAATAAAACCATTTCTCTGCTGATTTGAGCCCCAAAATGGGGGGGGGCCCTTTGAATTGAACTGACAATGTACTCACCTTGGAATGAAAGTTATTCACCCTTTCTTTTTTTCTTTTATCTTTATTTTTTATTATTTTTGCTGATTAAAATATAATCTGTAATTGTAAAAATTACAAAGAAGACAGATGTGAAGATATATATTTTCCTAATAATAAATATTGAAAATTATCTATTTTATCTCTCAAACTCAGGCACAAATTATATTGACCTTTTTTCTTTCCATACCTTTGCACATTCTAGTTCCTTAGTGGGAATCCCCTCCCTCTCTTCTTTACCTGATGAACTTACTCTCATCCACTGACACTTCTAGACGATACTCAAAACCTCCTTTTTTTCCCACTAGTGTACATTCCTTGGGGGGACTCTAGTTCCCTGGTTTCAATGGAATCCAGGCTCTGAAAGGGAATCAAGGAGAATGTAGGGGTGTCCATTCACGCTAAAAATGAGGTTTGTACATGTGCTTACATATTCATATTTGTGCCCACAGACATATATACACACACACAAGTATATATAAACGTACAGAAGTAACCGCAATTAGCGCTCATCATCTCCTTTACCTGGAGGACTATGTGATATGGCCACCCCCACCTGAATACCATTTCAGAATATGTTTTACTTTGTGACATCTGTTTCCCATCTACATGACCCTTGATGCTCATCTTAGACAGATTTCATCTCTATAGAAATGCTGAGGAAGAAATAATATTTTGTAATATACTGTAATCTGTCCATATTAGAGCCATGAAATTGCAGTTCCCCACGAGTAATTTATAACTAATCCAAGAAGCAGCCCGAACACTAAAGGACCAAGGGCTAAAGGCATCTCAAAACACCCGGCCATTGGTGTTAGTTACTGTCTGTTAGCAGGCTTTGCTAATTCAACCAAGATTACTTGTACAGATGGTTATTAGAGACTTGGAGAATTCCACTGAACATTAAGCTGCTGGTGCCCTGCTCATTTCAGTCAACTCTCCTAAACGTCGGGGTTTTTCTGACAGAAAATGATCTCATTGATCCGTGAACAGTTAATTATCCAAAGCACTAAAGGCAGCTACTCAGACCAAGGCTCATTTTGCTTTGGCCTTCATCCCATCAGAGCTTGGGAAAATGACTGAGCTTTTAAGGGACAAACTTCCCAGGCAGGCAGCATTAAAAGACAGTGGACTGAAGATCTATCTTTCCAGCCCCACTCATTCTCAACAAGCAGAGCTGTAGAAACTTCGCTCTGTGATGTTCCCTAGAGTATTGTCTGCCCTACAGGAAAAATATTAGCATCACCTTCAACAGCTGGGCCTCATGCTGATTGCCGTTCTAAAAGCAGAGTATTATCGTAAGCTTCCTGTCAGGTATCCTCAGAAAGGGGTTATACAACTTACACACGATGGAACCACCACTGCACACCACACACACACACACACACACACACATCCAGCCACATACAACCCAAAGGCATAAACAGTATCCAAAGAGCTCATTTATAACCATACCTTGGGCTGCAGGCTTACTTAGCCTTTGCTCCATAAAATTTCAAAATCCATTCAGTTTGGCTGCTTTTCCATCAAATGGGAAGAAAACCGCTTAACCTAAGACTTTAAGCTTTAAATCCCCATATTCCTTCTCTATAAGAGAGAAGTGAGAACTCCGTCCCTTTTGGTTTTACCACATTGCTAAATTGCCCATTAAAAAAGCTGATTTTTCTTTTGGAAAAGGACAGATTAAGAATAAATTTTTCAAAGAAAATAAAATCAAGCAGTCGGAGAGAATCTCCCTAACAAGTCTTGGGTGTTTTTGAAGGACAGGGAAATTCACAGCAAGGGGGCAGAAGAGCCCAAATCTTTGAAGCCGTGTGATTAATCCACTCGGGCTAGGATGGAGAAGCCCCCCCAGCCCCCAACCGGCAACCCAAACCCAGGGGCTGCCTCTGCTTGCATCCTAATGTCCTCCAGCCTGAAAGATGCAGTGGGAAGGGATTCCCTTTCTGTGCAGCCTCTTTATTCTCGTCCATTCATTCATCCTCACTTATTTGGTTTCCAAGTCAGTAACCCAGATGTCTACAGGCTGGAATACTTGTCTCTGCCGGGAAGGAAGCTTCCGCTAGGGAATTTACCATAACACCTTTTAAAGTGAATAAATGTTTTGCAAACCCCTCTGGGAAAATTGTATTAAAAGGAAGAACAAGGAGGGGAGCTGGGGGGAGTATTGCAGTTCCTCCCCGTGGCTTTAGGAAATCTGCAGTGTCATGCCTATTTCATCCCAACCTCACTGCTTGAGGCTCCACTCAGGGAATTGGTTGATTCACCTATAATCAACTCAAATTGGCAACTGCCTGGAATAACAGTAAAAGATAAATACCTGCAGCCTTCCACACCTTTGCTTCAGCTTCTTTGAGGCTTCAGCTCCACGCCCACCCCAGGCCGAGCCCCTGTTACTTTTAGTTCCTTCTATTACCTGAACTAGAAATAATATTCTAGGGTTGTTTCTGTTGTTGCTGCTTTGAGTTTGTGAGTTAAATAAATGATTTGGGGACTATCTAAGAACCACATGCTGAATTCTAAACTAGAAAAAAAATTGTAATAAACACTTCACTCTTGTCAGAAGAAAAAGGCTACATTATCTCCTTAGGTTTTTAGACTAAATATCAGTGGTTTTTACAGTGACTCTGTTCATCCCTAAGTAATCAAAATAGGTTTATTTGCTCATTATCTTTTAAAAATTTAATTATTCCAGAGCCTTACCCATTGTACTGTTCATTTGTATTTCAATCAGTGGCCTTAAAATTTCAGTGAAAATCAAATCTTAATTTTTTTTCTAATTTGTCAGGATCTTTGTTGAAAATTTTCACGAAGGATGGGGAAGTTATAGGTATTACAATATAGAAAGAAAAGTTAATTCCCTGTAAACTTTATTTGTTCAACAAAAAAAGACTGAGAAACTAGAATACATGACTATGCTAAAATGTGTGTGTGTGTGTGTGTGTGTGTGTGTGTGTGTGTGTGTGTCTGAGGTACAAAGATAAACACAACAACGAAGTTCTCAGAGAACTTAAATTCTAAAAAGAAAGATGTTATGTATACATTTTACTGTTACACAAGAAAAATATGCTAAGGACCTAAAGAAACATAAGCAATGTGCTATGAGAACCTTTTGAGTTAGTTATTTCCATCTGTGGTGACAGAAAAAGCCAAGAAGGCTTCAGGGAGAAAATGGCATTTGATGCAGGTCAACGGACGGGTAGAATTTTGATAGAGATGGAAAGGGGAATCAAGATGGAAGAAATGGAGTGACCAATGGCATAGGGGACAAGAAGGTTCTGGTAACATCCAGGAAGTGGTCAGTGGTCCAGTGTAGTCAATGCACAGGACACAGGACTCTCAATTTTAAACGTGGAATACCAATTAATATATAATGATGCCTTCCACAATTCATTCCCTCATTCATTTCAGCAAATATTTACGAGGTGCCCACTCTTCTTGGCAGGGACTTGAAAGGATATTAAAAAACAATACTACACAAGTGATTCTGCTATAATTTTTGACAAGGCCCTTCCCCAGAGTTGTTGATCAAAAATCACCATTCCTGCCTTGAGATTACAATAATATCATAGTTGATGTTGCTAAAACATTCTATGTTTAATATAATGTTTGTGAAGACGTTTCATCATTCCAAGGGAGCAACAGAACAGCCTGTTGTAAGAAACTGATTCAAAGCACAAATTATCACTGCATAAAGCATTCATACCATCACAACCATCCTGACTACATGCAGTTGTACCTCCTAAAGTATCGTCTAAGGAGTTGGAAGTTTAAAGTGTAAAGCTTAGCCATTTAACTTTGAACTAGCCACCACATAGATTCACTTAAAAGCCAGAAATGCCCATTTCATCTGAAGGGAAAATAAATAATGTCCTCAAACAGTAGTGTTCAACTTTGTAGATAAAAGATAGATAAAAATACATGGGGTTAATGTAAGGATAAATGAGGCAATATATGAGAAGTAATCTGTAACCCACAAAGCATAAACAAATATTAGCTGATTTTTACCACAGAAGTCAGTCTTTGCTGCTGAGTCAGTGCCACTAGAACCCTTTCGTTGAAAAAGGCCCCAGCATGCACCATAGGGCATGCGTCATATTAAGCCAAGTTGGAAGCCTCTCAAAAGTTATTTCTTGGATTTCAGAAGATCATCACCAATAAGTCCAAGTAAATAGTAGCAACTGCAGCAGCAGTGAAACTGAGACAATAGCTTTGAGAAGCTGCGAACATCTGCAGGTTGGTAAGGAGCTTCATCAAGATGCATCCTTGCCTCTAATATTGAGATCATGTCATATGGCCTCCATTATGAACATTAACCCAAGTTAAGGTATAGCTGCAAATGGTCACTTCCATCCAAGCACCTTGACAACAGGCTTGTCATTTGAGGTATTATCTTTGGTTTAAAGCATTCTCACATTCATATGTTGGCTATATTATCTGAGCCACCAAATAAAGCAAGGACATTACGTCAGCATAACTCATTACAACATCATAATGGCTGAAACTGAGTTACCTAATATTTTCCTAAACCATCTTTGCTGGTCAAAAGTTATTAAAAACCAACAGTTATTAACTGCTTGTTCTGTGCCAAGCACTCTAATTGGTATTTACACACTAATTATCTCATGTCACATCCAAAAGACAAATGTATACCAAGGGGTATATAATTAAATGTAATACTTTTGTTTAAGTTGTTATAAATGTAAATGTCTGGCTGAGACTAACCCAACATCTCTTGATCTCTTTCCCCAGCATTTTCCAGGACTTTTAGGGGTTATCTGTTGAGAGACTAGAGCAGAAGTGAGGCTGAAGCAGAGTTGCAGAGATTTCAGACTGCTCCTCTGGGAGACTCAAGAAGGAGGGTCAGCAAAAATGATTACCGAGGGCAAATAGAAAGGATTCATGTGACCAACCTGACATCACGGCTTCTTCCAGGATGAGGATAATAAAGGACACAGCATCAGGATTCTCATGCCTTCCTCTCTGCAAGAAGAAAGAGAGAGCTGAAACAATCACAACGAACATATTACATAGCATTCAAATTCAAAGGGTGCAACTCACTATGGCACATGGCTTCTCCAAATCCACATGGGTGTGGAAGGACACAGACGGACATGCGATGGACACAAAGTTTTAATTCACTTTATGAAAGAGCTTGATTTTCCTTGAAAAATCCACATCAATGGAATTCCATTGGTTGGCATTACTAGAATAAGGAGAGATATCTCCTGGTTTGTAGATATTGACAAATAGGTCTGAGGATTTTAAATTATTATTAACTAATTTCTCTCTTTTATTATTCCTCACAAAAGACTTTCTCTTTCATCTTCAAGCCAACACTAAAATTTCAACTCCCCTATGAAGACCTGCCTCAAAAGTCATAAAGCCAAAAACTATATGATAATACCCCAGAACCCAAAGTATGTAATGCTACTATCATAACAAGGTATTTCCTTATTATTTGAACATTTTAAGTATTTAGCCTTATTAGAGAATAGATTTGAACAAATGAGATCATGCATGGGAAAACATTCTGTAACTGCAGAACATAACGCAAACCTAAGAGATTAGCTCCCTTCCTATCCCCCACGTTCTTCAGATAAGACAGACTCACAGTAAACAGGGATAAAATCTGTCTGCCCTTCTTGTAAATAACATAATGTCCCAATTGCTGTCATAGTCACTACTACTCTATGCTAAAGCTTTATGGTCGCATTCAAACTAGGTATGCAGCCCACTAACATAATTAGACAGAATTACACAAAATCGTCAACATTCAATCATTTTTAACCTACAAGAACAGCCATTTCGTGGTTCAACCAAATACAAAGCATTCGTTTTACTTTTAAGATCCTGAAATTACAGACATCACAAATAATTTGTTAGGATTCTGATAAGATTTACATTTATAGAAGATCAATAAGAGCTATACCAGGACTGAGGGTCCTCCATAAGAATTCAGAAGGAGATAGGAAAGGGGCAGTTTTTCTGGTTGAGACGGACTGAAACCTACATACCAGGAGGGGACGAGCTGTGTTGAGGAAACCCCAGGTATAATGCATCTTATACTGTGATTAGGAGACATGCTGCTATCATCCTGTAAAAGGGTAGTGCCTCTTCCTCTCGTCTCAGAATTTCAATGAAAGCCCAAAGCTGAGGATAATAGGTGCTAAGAACCCCGACATTCTGAACTGCCAGGCATGTTTCTGCAGAACTTACCAGTCACGCAACTATTACCTGCTACTCCCACCAGCCTGTGTAATAGGTTAGAAATTGTAGAATTCCTACAGGTTACTGAGCTGCTGGCCTAGCAATGGTTCTCCAACCAAGTGGAGGTTGGAAAGGTGAGGAGGCATTCTGGGGAGTGTTATTGGCATTCAATAGGCAGGACCCAAGGATGTTAAAGATCCTGCGGTGTAAGGGAGAGCCCTGCACAGCATAGAATTTTCCCACCCAAAATAGCAATAGTGCTCCCATTAAGAAATACTGGCATCAGGAATTCCCTGGCGGTCCAGTGGTTAGGACTCCGAACTTCCAATACCTGGGTTCGATCAGGGAACTAAGATCCCACAAGCCGCGCAGTGCAGCCTGAGAAAAAAAAAACAATATTGGTATAAATTTTAAAAGGTGAATCTTGCCATTTGTGACAACATGGATGGACTTTGAGGGTATTATGCTAAGTGAAATAAGCCAGACAAAGACAAATACCGTATGATTTCACTCACTTGTGGAATAATAATTAATTAATAAACAAAATGAACACACAGATACAGAGTAGTGGTTACCAGACAGGAAGGAGGGTGGAGGGAGGGAGACAGTAAGGGGGTCGACTGTACGTTAATGGATGGAAACTAAACTTTCGGTCGTGAGCCCACCGTGGTGTATACAGAGGCCAAAATAAAATGTTGTACAGTTGAAACTTATATAATATTATAAACCAATGTTACCTCAATAAAAAATACATACATACATAACATAAATAAGGGGCTTTAAAACATGAAATAAAAAAAAAAGAAATACTGGCATAAGGTGAAAGTCCTGTGGCTTCTCTACTCCCCTCTGAGGATGAGGCTATTCCCCTACCCCAAATCCAAATGATATGGGATTTAAGAAATTAGCAGTGGCTACAAAAGGGCACCTGACATCCATCCCCCAGGTGGACTCTACCACCTGATCTCCCTCTGTGCCCTTTTGAGCAGAGAATACAAGGAATTAGTTGTGGGAAGAGGCTGGCTGAGGAAAGGGGCAGCCTTGTAGTGGTCTGCCTTCCCACCTATAGATGTACCTGCTCTGGGCCAAATGGACACCATGGAAGTTAGCCAGGCTTAAGCTCTGAGGCCAGAGGGCTGCCCACTGGGCAATAAATGCATTGTCATTTGATGTCAGCCATACAGAGGACATGGCCAGCCAAGGATGAAACACAGCCCTCTCATAGAGAAGACGTGTGCCCCTTCCTCCATTCTTCCTCCCAAACCTGGGGAAAAGAGGAGCCCCAGGAGAGGGAAGGAAAGTAGGTACAGGAGTCAAGGAGGTGGAGGCACTGTGCAATTCTGGCAGTAGATACAATGCCACCACCACTGGATGCTGCCACCACTGCAGATGGACACTGACAGGGCTGTGACCACCAACAGATTCTAACCATGCCTTCATTTTTCTCTCCCCTATTGATTCTGTCCCATTGCTCCTAGCAGAACATCTATGTGGCTGAAGGAAACCAGAATATGCCACCCCAAAATATACCTCTTTGATATAAAAAAAAAATATTTAAAACTGAAGGCAGTTGAGCAGCAGCAAATGCAAGACAAGCTCGCTCTGTCCTCCCCCATTTCTGCCTAAAAGCAGGATATAAAATCTATCAGCCCAGAGACCCCACCAGAGGAACCTACAAACAAACCTCATTCGTTAGTTCCCTCTCAGATATTTACCTTCCCACTGTTTGCAGCCCTTCCCACAGTTTTAGCTCTTGGAAGCCTAAAATCACTTTCCTCTGTTCCTCTGTCTTGTCACTTCTCCGCAAATGTACTGTTCTTTGCTGAAGACGCTACGTAAGCCAGAATTCTAAGCCACCATCTGAGTTACTCTTTATAAAAGATATGCGCTGCACACGTTAGTCAACTGTTTGCCTCTTGTTAATCCATCTCTTTTTAAAGAGCCCCAGCTGAAAACCTAAGAGTCCTGCCCCCCGCATATGGCCAAGCCAGGTTATGTGAACCCTGCCCTGGTTCCAGGGGTGGACAGAAGGAAGACAGGCTGCAGTTACGTTCACTGGGGTTCCCTCTGCTTTGGAAAGATGAATGTCTACCACACTGTTGTTTTTGAGAACCTACTCGGCATCTTTAAAGAGGTTAAATGGCTTGCTCTGGCACTGTGAGGTGGAACAGGAATCCAGACTCATGTCTCAGCCAACTCCGAAGCCTGTGACCCTAATTACAGTGAGAACTAATTCCCCGTGTGAGCAATTACTTGCCTTCCTGCCAGTATGAAATGGGAGGGAGTGAAGGGAGTGACGGTCTCCAAGGTCGCTGTCAACCATGGGCTCCTTAAGAAAGTATTTCATATCAAGTCCCAGGACCCTCACTCTCATTTTAGGTGTTTCTTCCAGCTTTCCTCACCTCCTATTTTCCCTGCGTGCAGCCAGTTCCTATTCAAACCAGGTAGTGGTTTGACCCTCCAGGTCAGTGTTTCTCAAAATGTGGTCCTCAGAACAGCTGAGCCTCATCCAGGACCTCATTAGAGATGCCAAATCTCAGACCCCACAGCCAGACCTACTTAAACAGAAACTGGAGGTGGGGGAACAATCTTCGCTTTAACAAGCCCTCCACATGATTCTGATGGAGGCTTAAATTGGAGAACCACTGCTATAGGTCTCACAGCTGTTCTAGATGCCCTACCTTCTCAATGTAGGTCCTCGCATTGGAGCAGCCATTTGTCTTCCTCTCATTAAACCCCACTCCTCTCTCAGACAGTCACTCACCTGCTTCACGAAGCATCCCCAGCCTGCACACGGGAAATCTCTACCCTAAAAAGGCTGTATGAATTTGTTCTTACCTATAAAGTCTACATCAAGCCACAAAATCTTCAGAGATTTAAAGCGAACATTCCTCTAAAGAAAATGTGCACGTGTGTACAATACTGTATTTTGACAATCAAAGGTGGGATAGATGCCATGATATACCTTGAATTATGAGGCCATGGAGAAAAACTATGTGTTTTCTATATAGCACTGAAGACATCAGCAGTGCTTGACAAACATGTTTTAAATGCTCATCTACTTATCAGAATAGTTGAATCCTGACTATATTGTTGAGTAACTGCCTATCATAGGCTTTCCGTGGGTACAGACTTCACTCACATTACGATGAAATCCGTGGAAAGGTGAGATGATAAAAAACAGAATGAAAATTTTATAGCTTTCTATAAATGCAGATTCATACCCCTAGGCAAAGCTTCACACAGCTCTTTTTTACCAAAGCAAAATGAGACTCCTCAGTTTCCATGGATTTATGATTCTCATGAGTCTTGAGGAAAACATTCCAGTATTCTTCCCCAATGAAATTTTACTTCATAATACCTCAAAAAATGACTTTTTTCCTACTTCTAAATAGCTTGCACACACCTTTTGGTAGGTTAATTTCTTTATTAATAACATTTAATTGTTCTTATTACTGAAACTATATATATTCACTGTAAAAATGATAATTTCCTTAAGTCAGTATTTTGTGTTTATCTTTTCTTTTTATAATTCAGTTTTACAATTAGTAGAATTTATCAGGTGATGGAACAATTTGAGAGAGATTAATGCAAGAAAGCAATCTTGGATTCTCTTTCTCTAATGCCAGAATGGCAACCTCTATCCTTATTTTTTTTAAAGATGCTGGTTACCAATATTTAATAAAATGCTCACTGTATTTCAGTGAAACTTTATGGTCAAATTAAGTAAAATATAGTTATTTAATATGCATTTAATATCTCCCTGCATAATAGAGTCAAATTTTTGTCCAAACTTAAGTCAGTGAGAACAAAACTACCTGCCCCTCTGCCATTTTTCCAAGGACTGAAGTCTGTTTCATGGATGATCTAAGAGCAAGGAAAGAGAGAGGGTGCAGAAGATTTAGTGTCTAGTCATGAGTGATCCAGTGTAGCTACATGATAACTCCTCCCTGCTGTTCACCATTTATATTACTACAATCTATCTTTGATACAAAGAGAGCATCACCCCACTCCCTATGTTAGCACTAAATAGACTAGAAATTCAAATTAGATAAGAACAGGGTTAAACTATAAGGTTTCTCATAGGTAATTTTTCATATTTGTGATAAGAAAATGTATGTGATGTATTAGGTCCCATAATCTAGATATATCTAATCATTCTTTGCTAGACATAACATGTTATTATTGATTCAAAGGTAATAATCCATTAGATCACAAATATAACAAAACTTCCAAAAAATAAACATAAAATAATTAAGCCTAATACTCACGGAGGGGAATGTATTTTCGAATCTTTATTTTTTAGCAAACACAGAGCTTCTGCAGCAAAAAGCCTAAAGCAAAACAACTCTGTCAGATTAGGGGGCTGGCAACAGTAGCCCCTCAGAGGGCTACAGAGAGCAGCTCAGGCTGAAGGGTTTTATTGCTTCATTGCTTCATTGCTCTGAGGTCACACCAGGAGCACAGTTGAGTGGCTTTTCAGTAAACTCTATAGCTCTTGGTGGAGATTACAGGTGAGGAAAAGAGAGTTAGTCTAAAATATAGCTGAGGTGGCAAACAGGACTCGGGACTCTTATGGAAAATAAAGAGTGCTCCGTTTCTGCTACCTGATACAGCAGGCAGATCTTAATAATTCCCACTTTCTAATGTTAATGCCTTTGTGAAAGCTCTTCCTCTTGAGTGTAAGACCCATGACTTGCTCCTAACCTATTATATATAGCAAAGGTGATGGGCTGTCACTCCCATCATCATGTTACATGATTCCATCTTAGCAAACAGAGAGATTCTCTTGCTGGCCTCAAAGAAGCAAGCAGCCACATTAGAAACCAGCTATGAAGAAAGTCACATGGCTGAAGATAACCGCAGGTGGTCTCTAGAACCCAAGAGGGCCTCCAGGCAGGAGCCACTAAGAAGCAGGGGTCTTCAGTCATTCAGACACACAAAATGAATTCTACGAACAACTTGAATGAGTTTGGAGCAGATTACTCCCAGTCAAGCCTCCAGCTGAGAGTACAGGCTAGCCAACACCCTGACTGCAGCCTTGTGAGGGCCTGAGCGGAGGGCCCAGCTAACCTGTGCACAGCTTCCTCACCCACAGTAACTGTGCGATAATACCTGTGTGTTATTTTAAGCCACTGAGTTTGTGGTAACTTGTTATGCAGTGTAGAAAACTGATACACTGAGTCAACATGGAATCTTTCTACTTTGAATCAACCAAGTTTAGCTGACCTCCTTCCCTCATTTATTTGTAATGATCCCAACCCTCACTAAAGGGGGCCTGGTACTTAATCTCTGTGAGGTTTTCTTCAGAGAGGTCTCAAGGTTTAAGTGAACAACCACAGATACTTCTCTTCTTTTTTTTTTTTTTTTTTGCCACTGAACTGTATACTTAACTTTTTTTCTATTTTTACATTTTTCACTCAATATTTTTCTTATTAGAGTATAATTGCTTTATAATGTTGTATTAGTTTCTGCTGTACATGAAGCGAATCAGCTATATGTGTACATATATCCCCTCCCTCTTGGACCTCCCTCCCTCCCATCCCACCCATCTAGGTCATCACAGCATCCCAGGGCATCCCTGTGAGTGTGCTCAGTTCCCTGGGGTGTCCCAGCACACAGGTTAAGAACTGTGGTGTTAACACATACCTAAACCTCTTCCTTTCTCTTACATCAAGCTACTTCGAGCCTCTTCAATAGCTTCTCTGGCTTCCTTTCTAGAATTTCTCCTCCACGATTTCTTTTCTGAGTAGCCCCAGATTGCCTCAATAAGACATAAATATATATACAACCATGCATCCCATAGTAATACAATCATTCAGAGGCCTTTATTCTGGTGAAGAACTCATTTCCTTTGTCCTCTAGGTTTTTTAAAGGATTTAACTCCTTTTGAATATTTTAAACACCAAACTGAACATAACATAATTAACAAATTAAAACACATCTCCTCACAACACCTGTAAACAATGGGAAGCTCAAGGAATAGTCTCTGTTCCCACAAAAATAATTCTGTTTACTGTGGAAGCCAGTAATCTCTTCTGCTAGCATTTTGCTCTTAGACAGTACCTTAAGGCTTAACTGTTCAATTGTTTTTAAAATCATATTAACAGTCTGAATCATTACAAACTGTTTTTTAAAGGGCAACATTTTAGCCCATTATGGGAATTTCAAAGGACTATGACAAAAACCAATACTTTTATTCTAATGAAAATTAAATAGTCATTAGCTTTCAGAGAAGGATAGACTAGAAAGCACCTTCTCATTGTGAGAATCAATCGTGCACCTCCATTTCTCCAAATCTCCAGTCACCTTCTGACTGCTCATGTGACACAGAGTTAGCTAGCGGCAGGAGGGATGCTGTCATAGCCCATTACCAACACCACACACACAGCGAAACAGAGCCGGCTGCAGCCTGGCATTCCATCCCTCAAAGTGAGAATTAAATCAAATTGAATTTGCTTTATGCAGAGGTAAAATCATACAGTAGGTCTGTGGCCACCCCCTCTCCTCCAAAATAAAAAGGTCAGGGTTTCTTATCAATGACTTAAACTAAACCTCTGCTTATCTACATTCTTAGCTAATTACAAAATTAGAGATCCCACCCCTGCCACCACCAACCCCGAGGCCCGTCTTCTATGGTGACATAGCGCCATCTAGTGCTAATATCATCTTAGGGGTATTTAAAAGCACACGAATACGGGGCTTCTAAAAAGCAATGGTAAAATAAAATAAAATCGACAAGTATTCACTGAGCACCTACTATGAAGGTATCATGTGCTGTTTTTTTCTTCACGACTCTGCAAAAGCTTTCAGAGGCTTGAGTCGCCCTAAGTTTTGTGGAAATGGTTTCTATTGCGGTAGGAGGGAAAAAAGAGATGCTCTGTTGGAAGTTTTGCAGAGGATTCTATCAACATTAACTGTAAGCGTGGAGGTGGCCATCAGGCTGCTCAGCTTGAGCAGATCCATGATTACATTTGCTGCACCTCTTCCCAGAAAAATATGTGGCTACTTGGCATTTATATTGCACTTTCCATCTCCAAACCACTCTACAGAACCTGTCTGACTAATTCCCCCAGCGCCCTGGCAAAGTAGTTATTACCCTATACTATTAGCTTCTTTATGAAAGCTTTTGATGGCCATTTCCACTGCGTGTTAGTGAACTGCATTTGCCAAAGAGAATTTCTCCAAAGACTCATTTCCAGAATCAAAGAACAATTACCACCTGAAACCTTAATGTTTCCCCTTTTTTTTTCCAGGGGAAAAAAAACACATAATTAAGGAGTGAACATATTGTCCCTTTCCCATTCAAGATAAGACTGTCAGAACAAAGGAAAGCATTATATCATCAATGTGAGACTTCTCCCTAATCTCCCATCACTACTACCACGCCAGAGACCTCTCCTCTAAAACAATAACATCGTTGTGTCCTAAAATAAAGAAAACCCAGGAGACAACAGGAGGACTTTGTAAATTAGTATTCTGTGATAAATTAAAAACCTGACCTTTTTAATCTAAATTCTAAGCATCTGTCACTCTTAATCACATTTCATAAACCGGCTATTCCTTACAACATTTCAATTAGTGGTATAATTTACTGCAAAAAAAAAAATGGTTAAGAACTTGTGTTTTAATTAGTTAAGTCCACTACCCAGACGTTCAGGACCTGCAGGCCAAACCTGCCTTGGTTAATGTTCCTTAGCTGGTGACAGGGCCCTACAACTGGGATGATAACCTTCGGGGTTATAAGCTCAGTGCCAACCCTGACTTCTGACCTGGGCCCCAGAGTGGGTTGGAATGGCAGTGACCCCACAGTTCCCCCCACTGTCCGGCACCCAGTCTGCTTCGTATCCATAGGCAGTTGGAGACCCTCCTGTCTCTGACCTGCTCTGACCCTCGCCCAACAGCGCTGCTGCAATGAACTCAATCCGACCCCTGGTGCATTCGTCAAGACCAGGTGCAGCTCCAGCAGCGCGAGGTCATAAAGGTGAGCATCACCTGCACCCTCAGCCCTTATAGACTCCCTGGGGACAGAGGCCACCAGGTGGGTGACTCAGACAATCCTGGGCTGCCGCCAAGATGACGTGGACCCTGCAGCACTGACCATGGGCCAGGCCTGTGGGGCCTCCTCCTGGCTCCGTGGAGGGAGGGCTGTTGCCAGAGGTGCCCGTGTCCATAGGCAGAGCCCGAGGAGGTCAGAGCTTGTCCACCTGGCACAGAGGAGGTAGAGGGATAGGAGGAGGAAGGAGAGAGGATGCAGGAGGAGGAGGAAGTCAAGGTGGTTGGAAGTAGAGGCGGAGGATAGAGGGCTCCAGGAGGAGAGATGGACAGAGGAGGAGGAGGTCAAGGGGCAAGAGGAGGAGGAGAGGCAGGAAGAGGAGAGAAGATGAAGGGAGTTGGAGGAGTGGGAGAGGCCAGAGCTGGGAGCAAGATTAAGAGGACATGACGGAGGAGGGGAGGAGGGTGACCAGTGGACGGAGCAGGCAGGGCTGATGGATGGAAGGAAGAGGTGGAGGGAGGTGGAGGGAGATGGAGGAGGGGGGAAGGTGGAGGACCAGGGGATCCAGGCCAGCCCAGAGCAGCTGTATCAGCATCAGGTTGAGGGTCCACGGAAAGGCTGTACCCAAGTGAGCCCCTGGCTTGGCCATCAGACCCAGAGAACCTCACAGAAGCTGGGTGAGGCCTACCATGGGGAAATGGCTTCAAACTACAAAGGCTTCGGGTTAGCATATGAAACCTCCTGGCACTGCTAACTAGCAGGGGGAGGGGAGGGGTGAGGGCCGGTCGGGGTTTGGGGACCGGCTGGTCCTGAGGGTCCGGTGTCAGGGCCCAACGCCTGCCAGGCTACATCTGCCTCTGGTCACCTTCCCCTGCCTGGTGACAGGACCCTCCCCTTGGGTACCTGACCTTCGGGGTTACAGGCTCAGTGCTGACCCAGACCTCTGGCCCAGGCCCCGTTGTGCCTCGCAACGGTGGCGACCCCACAGTTCCCTCCACTGCTGAGCACCCTCTCTGCCTCACGTCTGTAAGTGTTCAGAGGCCCTCGTGGGCTCTGACCTGCTCTGATGTTCGCCTGCCCTCTTCCATCTCCTGCCCCATCCCTGGGTGCACTTCCATCGAAGAGGCTCAGCTCCACCAGCGAGAGGTCGTATAGGTGAGCATCACCTCGTCTCTTCTGGCCGCGTTTGGGACAGAGGCCACCAGGTGTTGACTCCATCCTTCCTGGGATGCGGCAGAGGTGACGCTGAGCTCCCAGTATTGAAGGACAACCAGGCCCGTGCAGCCCCCTCCTGGCTCCATGGCGGAGAGGGCTGCTGCCAGAGGTGCCCGTGTCCGTGTGAGGAGCCCAAGGTCAGAGCTTAGCTACCTGGCGCAGTGGAGGAGGAGAGAGAAAGGATGCAGGAGGAGGGGAAGGAGGGGATGGATGGAAGATGCAGAGAACAGATGGCTCCAGGGGGAAAGCTGGACACAGGAGGATGGAGGCAGGAGGGGAGGTGAGACAGGGAAAGGACAAGGAGCAGGAAAGGTAAATGGCAGAGGAGGTGGAAGACAGCATGAAGGAGGAGTGGGGGAAGAAGGAAGCGTGGCTGAGGTAGAAGGAGGAGTAGGTCTGGGAGTGGGGCAGACGTGGAGGGTGGAGGCGAGGGGCTGGCCGAGGACAGTGTAGCAGCTGAGGGAGGAGGAGGTAGGATGGAGAAGTGATGGAAGATGACAGTAGGAGAGGAGGATGCAGGGGATGAGGTGTGTGGGTGGAGGAGGGAGACCAGCAGAACAGAGGAGAGCGGGGGGAGGACGTCAGAGCGTCGGCAACGCCAGAGCCCAGTGCTCACTCCAAGCCCTGTGCTTGTGCCCTGGATCCTAGAGGTGTCCTGTCCGTCCGGCCCCAGATCAGAGAGACTGGCCACATGCGGACCTTTGGCCTGTGGGCTGGGGTGGGGACACAGGGCCTCACTCGGTGCAGCGCTTTGCCCCCAGTGCTCTCGATGAGTCACCAGCCCCACACACGCCACCTGTGTGCCCTATGGGTTGGGCCTTCTGTGCCTGTCCAGGAACAAGTGGGTGCCTCTGTGTCAACGGGGGAAATGAGGCCCTTCCCCCTTTGCCTTGTTCAGAACTGTGGACCGAGAGATGGTCTCAGCAGCACAAAGGCTGCCTGACGTCAACTATGTCATCCTTTTCCCAAACCAACACATTCCTGATCAGCTGGTGTGTTGTCTGAGCTGATTCACCAGCTAGAATCAGCTGCGAGTTAAGTCGAATGGAGTAGGTATGAGCATCTTGTCCTAGAGGCCCCTGGTCCCCAATCCCTGCTCTGCCTCCCGAGTGGGGCCATTCTGGGTGGGTGAGTGGTCCTGGGAAGAGCCTAGCGGGCAGGAGCCCGGCGCCACCCTGGCAGTATTTTAATCTACGTGCAGTTTCTCAGCTGCCACCTTCAGGGTCTCCTAGGGCTGAGACGGTGGGGAATCTGGCTTAGAGAGCTCTGTTTCTTAAACTCAACACATCATCAAATTTAGCTGTTAAAGTATACCATTCAGTGCAACCATCACCACTATTTCCACATCTCACTACCTCGTAAAAAATCTCTTATTCATCAGCAGATACCCACCACCCCTTCCCCAGCCCTGGGGACCAATGATCCAGTTTCTGTCTTGGATCTGGCGATGCTGGACATTTCAGATCAATGGAATCATACAACATGCGGTCTCTTGGGTCCTATTTCTTTCCCTGAGCGTCATTTCCATCCATGTTGTAGCCCAGATCGTTATTTCCTGCCCGCGGTACAGGAGGGTTCCAATCTCTCCGCATCCTCGTGTTACTGGTAATAGCCATTCCGTGGGCGAGAAAGTGGTGTGTCCTGTGTTCTTGGTTTGCATCTCCCTGATGGCTGGTGAGGTTGGGCAGCTTCTCCTACACCTGTTGGCTTTATTCTCTAAAGCTGGGTAGACTTTGGAGAAAGGCCTATTCATGTCTTCTGCCCATTTTCTAATTGGGCTGCTTCTTTTTATTGTTGAGTTACGAGTTTTTATATATTCTGTATAGTAGGCCCCTTATCAGATAGGTGATTTACAAATATTTTTATCGTGTGGGCTATCTTCTCATTTTCTTGATGGTGTCATTTGAAGCACAGAAGTTTTTCACTTTGATAAAGTCCAGTGTATCAATTATTTTCTGTTGCTCGTACTTTTTTTTTTGGCCACGCCACAGGACATTTGGGATCCTGGTTTCCCCACCAGGGAATCGAACCAGTGCCCCCTGCCGTGGAAGCGCAGAGTCCTAACCGCCAGCCCGCCAGGGAATTCCGCTGTGGCTCGTACTTCTGAAGCCTGAGCAAAACGTGATTCCCGGAAGCTGCAGGAGCCCCTCCCCAGCCAGCAGCTGCCCTCTCCTTTCCTCAACGCCCGAGACCAGGAGCACGCCCCGCTGCGCTGAGGCTCAGCACCTCACCTGGGCCTCCTGGCCCCCTTCTTGTTCCTCATCATCTCCTTGTGACAGAATTTCTCAGGCGGCTGGGAGAGGGGAGTCTGGAAGTGGAAGTGTTAGGAGGTGTGGGTGCAAACCATGACCAGCCAACTGGGATGCCACCCGCCTTGGTGGCACAGTTTTCTCCCCCTCTGATCAGACAGACCAGAGAGCTGCCAAAAGGGAGACAACTTCAACTTGCTGGTTCCCTGAAGTTCTTTAGTGCACTGGAATATATGGACTTTTTTGTCTTGTAGCGTCGGACATGGAGAAGCTGGAGACCCTGCTGGCCTTGGAACGAGCTGAAATAACGTCAAAACACGAGCAGGCGAGGCTGCGGCAGAGATCATAGACACTGAGAGCAGGTGCAGCCCAGGAACGCGAGGCCTGGTGGGGATCACAGCCAGGTAGAACAGGTAAGGCCCAAGTGGGTATCGTCACCACTCAGAGCAGGTACATCCCCCAAGCAGGACTCATAGCAGCCCGGTTGAGATCGTGGGCCCCGGGAGCAGGTATGTCCCAGGAGGAATCAGAGTCAAGCATGAGCAGGGGAGGCCCAGGCCGGGATCACAGTCATCAGTAGCAGGTGAGGCCCAGGTGGGGAATGACAGCCAGCACAGCCAGCAGGAGCAGGTATGTCCCTGGTGAGATCACAGCCAAGGAGGAGCAGGTGAGGCCCAGGTGGGGCCCATCACCAGGTATGTGTAGGTACAGCCCAGTGGGAAGCATAGGCAGCAGGAGCAGTTATGTTCCAGGCGGGGATCACAGCCAAGGCTGAGCAGGCAGAGCCAGGGAGGATATCCTCACCAGGAGGAGCAGGTATGCCCGGGTCGGGGTCACAGCAAGCAGGACCAGGTGGCCCAGGCAGGATCCTAGCCAGGTGCCAGCAGGGGAGGCCCAAGCAGCTCCCACTCAAGCAGGCGGGTCTGGTGCTGAGCCCCTGGGACACAGGGCAGGGGAGCCATCCTGCCCCTCCTTTCCCCACATCTCTGGCCCTGGTTGCGCCCTCACCATGGGCCCATCTGGGTTTCAGGGACTCCAGGCAAGGGCTCCAGTGGAAGGGGAAGACACTGACCTCTCATTGTACAAAGTCACCGACAGGCTAGGATTTTTGCCATTAGACATCGGCATGCCCTTCCTTCCCACCTCGGGGCGGGTTTCCATTTGCAGAAAGACCTCTCTGGAGGCGGGACCCATCGCCCTAGCTCAGAGCCTCGACCCCTGGTGGCCACAGCGGGTCGGAGTCTGCACCAGGCTGGAGATGAGAGGACTCAGGGAGGCGGTAGGGGCAGGGCTGCGCGCCAGTCCAGGCCTGGGCCTCAGCCACGAGGCCACCACGCCCAGCCCTGGCCTCTGCCTCCGGGGTCAGAGGGAGGCCTCAGCCTGGTCAGCAGGCTCTGCAGAGCGTGGCCACAGCGTGAGGGGTGCCTGGGCCACAGGTCTCTGAGGATCCGGTGGGCCCAGCCAAGCAGCCACATGGGACGGTCCCAGAGGGTAGTGCAAGGTGTGGCCTCAGGCGTTGCAGGGATGGGCAGGGGGAGAGGGCAGGCAGGACCCGGCCTCAGAAGCTCACGGGAAGGTGACAGAGGCAGGAGAGTTTGCAGCAGAAAACGACCTGACCCCTCAGCCTGGGAGAACACTCGGGGAAGGCCAGGCCCGGCCCGGCCACGGTGTGGGGAGAGAGGAGACGCGCGTGTACCTGGATGGAGCTGGCCCGGGGCAGGCTGCGGGTGCTGGGCTCCTGAAGGGCGGCATCCTCTCTGCAGGAGGGCGGCCTCGAACAGGGCGAGGCCCTGGGCAGCAACTCACCCGAAACAGCTGAGCCAGGGCCTCCGCTCTCCAGCAGGGCAGGGGCCGCGAGGGCACGCAGCCCACCCCCGAGCCAGCACACTCCAGGGGTCAGCCCCCACCTCCAGAGTCTCCTGGGCTGAGACCTGGGGGTTGATGGGGGTGGGTGGGGCCTTCCGGGCACCCGGCCTGGTGCAGGGCCTCACACTCTGCTTCTCTTGCCTTCCAGTCAGGAGGCACTGCCTAGCCTCAGCACCCAGGGCCCCAGCGTCGGTGGCCTCAGCACCCACTTGGCAAAGGTAAGAGCCTGTCCGTGCTGTACTGGCAAGAGGAGGTCATGGGCACAGCTGCGGTTCCCTGCCACCCCTGACCCCAGAGCTGTCGAGGTGTCCTCGGGCTGGGAGGGGTCTGTGCCTCTCCTGGCCCTTTTGAGTTCATACCCATCAGGGCCACCCTAGGAAGCTGGCAGCTGGGCCAACACCACCATTTCCCATTTTCCATCCAAAAAAGCCCAGGAGATTGAGCAAGCCAACAAGTGGGTGAAGATGCTGTGGAACTGGAGTAAATACCAGGGCAGTGAGAAGGTAGAAGGCTGAGCATCCTGACCCTGAAAGGCGCTGGCCTGGGTGCCCCACAAGGCCTGGGGAGAATCCAATGCCAGAGCCGCAGCCAGCCCAGCCCAGGACCCGCAGGAAGGGAACAGCTGGGGCCACGGTCCACTCTTAGTCTTGAGAGGCCAGGCCCAGGTCTAGGCAGACCCGGCTCCTCCCGAGCATCTTCCAGATGCTTCTCGCTCCGTCTCCTCCTCGGAGTCCTCCCCACCTGTCGCAGGGCTGGCTTCTCTCCCGTAGATGCAGTGGCGGGTCTACAAAGGAATCCCCCCCACACGTTCGAGGTCAGGTATGGTCTCTCCTGTTGGATGTGGAGAAGGTGAAAGCAGAGACAAAGGGAAATACCACGTACAGCCTGTCCACCTGCTCAGGGGCAGCACTGACAGGCCAGGCCATCAGAAGCTTGCGGGGAGGGCTGCACCTCGGGGACCCCTTGCCCATCTCCAGTGCTTTCCTAGCACCTCCCAGGCTCACAGCCCCCAGGCCCGCCTGGCAGGAAGGCCCTGCACAACCCCCCTGCTGCCCATCCCGTCTGGCCCAGTGCAGACACTGGATCCAGAGATGGATAGATGCCACCTGGAATCAAAATAAGCCCTCCCAGACAGCTGAGGGGGCGAGGGGCAGAGTCACACAGCAAGGGATAGAAACCAGGGGGGAAAGAGCAAGGAGACACCCACAGAAACCATGAAAGGAGAAGGCAAAGCCAAACCTGAATCAGGACAAGAAACAGGTCTTTTCCCATCGCCCCAGAGAGGTCCCTGCACCCGGCCTGTTCCCACCGCTCAGCCCCGCCTCTCCACCGAGGGTACCCCCAGGTCACATAGCCAGGGGAGGCTGCTCTGTGTGCCCAGACCATGTAGGAGCAGCAGGGTAAATGCAGCAGAGTGGGTGTGACGGTGGTGATCACGCTTCTACAAGCAGCCCGAAAACACGTTAACCTAAGAAGCTAAGAATGTGGTGAACACCCACTGATAATTGTGGGACCACACCCAGAATCAAACTCAGTCCCAAAGCTCTTAAATGGTCCCCCGAAAACCAGGCAGATACAGAGATCAAGATAATATGCGGAGGTCAAGAATGTCCCTCTATACGAACAAAAAAAGCTCTGAAACTGGAAACATGCTTGTCTGTTAGGCCTAAGGGGAGCCCCAAGGATACTTTTCGCCTTCTTAACCAGGGGTCTGAGAGGAGGGTGTCAGGGCTGTGGAGCTCCGCACTCCTCCTGGGCTGTTTCAGCGTCAGGGTGATGGGAGCCCGAGCCCCCCCACCCCGTTCCCCGGGGCCCTGAGTCTGGCTGGTGCCAGATTCACGCTTGGTAAACGCGGAGCAAGAGACTATCAGAAGAGAAAGTTGTGAGCCCTCGCCCAGCCTAGCCTGTTCCCGCCTGTTCGCTGTGCCACTCCGGCGGGTGTCAGGGAACAGAGGCCCAGCCGCCCTCCCTCCCCCCTCCAACCCCGTACCTGGGAGCAGCCTGCGGGGCAAGCTCAGGGCAGGCGGGCCCTGTCATCCTGGAAGGCCCCATGCTGGGGAAGGAGGAGGGGTCCAGCTGGCCTGGACGGTGCCTTCTTAACTGGCAGGGGTCTGGGCCTTGCACGTGGGCGTCACTCGTAACCCGCCCTGGCTTCAGAAACAAGCAAAATGAGCTTTCTACAGAAACAGCTCACGTTCGGCGGTCCGCCCAGCGCCCGCTCTCTCGCGGTACTTGTGTCTGTCGGCACGGGTTCTGCCTGACGCTGGCCCCGCCCACAGGGGATGAAGGAGCAGGCCAGGCTGTACACCCCGGGTATAAGATAGACAGAGCTGGATGTGACCCGCGCTTTCTGAAATCACATCATGTTCCGGGAGCGCTACGGCATCAAGTGGGTTCCCAGGGCCCCCAGGGGCAAGGGCGAGGCCGTGGACCTGGGGTGGCGGGATGCCCGACCCCTGGCCTGGCTGAGCCTTGAGGGGGCGCTAGTGGGCACGTGAGGAGCAATGGCAGAGGTGTGGGGCACAGGGCAGGGGGCGGGAGGCCGAGGGGAGAGTGGGGGCCGGCCGGACAGGCTCAACGGGCCCCAGAGAGCCCCGTGGGAGAGGAGGGACGCCAGGCAGCAGAGAGGCTGGACCGGAGCCCAGATGGACTGAATGCGGGTGGGAGGGGTCAAAATGATGCCCCATCTTGATGTTTTCAGTTATATATTTCTGCTCTTTTAGACCGTTTCCATCGTTTATAAAAATAAAGTGTGGGGCTTCCCTGGTGGTGCAGTGGTTGAGAGTCCGCCTGCCGATGCAAGGGACGCGGGTTCGTGCCCCGGTCCGGGAAGATCCCACATGTCACGGAGCGGCTGGGCCCATGAGCCATGGCTGCTGAGCTTGCGCGTCCGGAGCCTGTGCTCCGCAACGGGAGAGGCCACAAGAGTGAGAGGCCCACGTACCGCAAAAAAAAAAAAAAACAAAAAAACAAGGATTCTTTTCTTACACATGATCTGGACCCCGTTGCTACACCTGAAGCAGTTACTGTACTCCCCTAATACACAGCCAGGGAGCGGCTCTCCCAATCCCTCACTGCTTTCTGAACAATCTGTTCCAACCCAGGTGACTGTATGTGGGGTGAAAAGCCTGACTGCCGAGGAGACCGTATGGGCGGGCAGGAGAACAGGTTCTGCCAGCAGATTCGAGGCACCCATGATTAGCCAGCAGGTCAAGCTCACTCTGGACCAAGAGATGCTCATCAGAGCCCTGACCCCAGAGAGAAGAGGGGTCTGGCCACAGCGGTGCTGAGATCAGCAAGGCCAACGTGGGCTGTGCTGCCCAGTTGGTCACCCCGGACCCTTCACTCTCCTCTCACAATGAGATATCTCTACCAAGGGGGCTCCATGGGCACCGAAGTGGGGTGGCCCCATGTCTGCCTTGGCCAGGAGAGTATGTCTGTGTCTCTGCTGACCTCCAAGGCCAGGCCCAGGGCGAGTCAGACGCCACTGGCCCTTGGCACATCCATCACCCCACGGCCACCAGGCTGCAGGCCTCACGGAGATAGGAGCCCAGGGTGTGTGGGATGAGCCTGGTGGACCCCAACGTGCCCGCCACCCCTGCCCATCTACAGACCTGGGGACAAAATCTGGGAATTTTCGTGTAATGGGCCAGATGGTAAATATGTTAGACTTCAGGCCCAGGCAGTCGTCCAAGAACGCAGCCTACTGGATACACAAATGAGTGGATGTGGCCATGTCCCAACTTGGGACCCTATCTTACACCTCTGGCTTGTTTGCAGGGTGGGGGGACTTGCTTGTGGCATTAGAAAACCAGACAGTCAGGACGGGGTAAGGCCATGGACACTGGGGAAGAGGCCAGCCAGGTGAGAGAGAGGACACCTATGAGAGAAAGAACTGACAAGTACAACTGAATCTAAATGTAAAACTTTCATTCTGCAAAAGACACTGTTAAGAGAATGAAAAAGAAAGCTACAGAGTGGGAGAAAAGATTTGCCAATTGTATATCCACTAAAGGACTCACATGGAATCAGACGCAAAGTGCTGGCAAGGACGTGGAGCATCAGGAACTCTCGTCCAGCACCGGTGGGGATGCATATGGTACAGCCACTGTGGGAGACAGCTTGGCGGTTTCTTACAGAACTGCACATACTCGCACCATGTGCTCAGCAGTCACGCTCCTTCGTATTTACCCAAAGGAGTTGAAAATTTGCATCCACATAAAACCTGCATGCAATCTTCACTGCTTTGTTCATGGTCATTAAAAACTGGAAACAACCAAGATGATCTTCAACGAGGGAATGGATAAACCGTGGAATTCCATGAAATGGACTACGATTCAGGGACACAAAGGAACAAGCTATTGCTTCACTCGAGCATGGATGACTCAGACGCATTTTGCTAAGAGAAAGAATCCAGACCCATGTATGATTCCATTCATAGGACATTCTGGAAAAGGCACAGCCCCAGGAGGATAAGGATCAACGGCTGCTGGGGCTGATGGTCTGGGAGCTTGAGCTGGAGCGCAGATGCGGTGGCCCCTCCTGTGGATGAAAACCCACGGGGCTGTACATCCCAGAGACTCAACTATAATGTGTGCAAGCTGCAAAAATAAAGAAAATAACTCGTCAAGCTGTATACCTGGGATATTTGCGTTTCATTGCATGTAGACTTTACTCCTGAAAAATATTTAACACCGAGGTACCCTGAAGACTTCACTGCTTTTTTGGCTTATTTCTTAAACACACCTGTTTTGTCGTGAGGGTTTGTCAGACAACATGAAACTAAGATCCTCAGCATGAAACAAGCACCCCTGTGTCCCCTTCCCCAGGCAGCAAGCCCTGTTCCATGTGCTGGCGGCCTACTCTATGTAGACACTGTGAGTGTACCCAAGCTCAGGCCCTGCCCCTTCCAGGTGGTCTTCACGCTGGTCAGTACACAGGCGCACAGGGTCACAGAGATGATACAGGGGGCTTCCCAGTCTCAGACTGAGACGGTAAGGCTGGGGTGCAGACCTCTGCTTTTCAGGACAGAAACGGCCCCCGACTCCTGGGTTGCGTGAGCCCTGCGCTTGGCAGGGCTGCCAGGTGCTGGCCTCAGCAGAAAGTTTTTGTAACAAGTTAGCTCGAGGCCTAATAAGCATCGCTGTGGTCATGAAAGGAGTTTTGATCCTGAAGATGCCATATTATTAATCGGAAACTTAGCAGGGATGGACGTTCCTAGTAACCTAGATGCCTGTGGGCCCCCACGGAGGTAGCTCTCACCCCACCTGCTCTTTCTAGAACATTCCCTCCAGGAACACCAGCTGAGAGGACCCCACGGGCTGCCCACAGTGGGGTCTTGGGCCAGTCTCCTGGCCTTGTGCCCTCCGAGGCCCACACGGGCCACAGTCAGGCCCCCTGCCTGCTCTCACGGCAGGACCTCCAGACCCCATCACCCTGCATGCCTCGTCTGAGAAAGTAGACTTCAGGACAGCGCCCAGAGCCTCAGGCACGGAGCTCTCCCAGCCCGGAGGGCATCTCAGGTGGCCCCCTCCAGGGCGGTGTGAGCTCAGCCGGGTGGGAGCCGTCTAGGAGATGAGGTGGGAGTGTGATGAGGGTGCAGAGGAGGGCTCCATATGCGTCTGACTCTTGCAGGAGGTGGGCACTGCCAGGGCATGAAACAGGTTGTGGCCGTCCTGCTGATGTTCCTGAGCGAGGAGGACATCTTCTGGGCGCTGGTCCAGCTGATGACTGACAAGAAGCACGCCACGCATGGTAGGTGCCTGATGTGGACTGCTGGGTGTGCCTCAGGGCCAGGGGTCTCCCCGCAGAGTTCCCCTGGCAGCAGGGCTGGCGGAGACCCCAGCCCAGTCCATCTCCCCATCAGCGAAGGGCCCTGGCTCCCCACGCTGCCCTCTGGGTCCTGGAGCCACGGCCCTCAGTCCCGGCCACATCTAGACAACTCTCCCTTCCCTGCTGGTACTTCTGCCTCATGCCTGCCATTCCCCAATGCCCTCTGAGCCCATGGCCAGACAAAGCCCCGCAGCACCCCCTCCTGTGCCCCCAGCCTGGATGCCAAGCCCAGGAAACAACCAGGCACACCCCTGTCCCCCACCCCGTGGGCCGCACGCCCTGTCCCTTACTACCAGGACTCCCATCCCACACTGTGGCTGCTCTGGGGAGGGCGAGTGCCAGGACCGGATGTCCGCCCGGCCCTCGGCCCAGGGCACCAGCTGAGCTGGGCTTCCAGGAGCGGGGCCTGTGCCCCGGCCACCCCGGCCTCACAGGCTGTCCTGCCCGGGAAGGGCATGTCCAGCCAGGGCTCGGGAGGGCCCCACACGCTGGGGTCACTGCCGGGGACACCTGCGGTACTCGACCCCCCTGGGCATGGCTCTGACTTGTGGGGGTCCGGGGCCTCCTCAGTCTTCTTCATTCCGGGGTTCCCAAAACTGCTGAGATTCCAGGCCTATCACGAGCACGTTCTAGGCAGCGTCCTCCCCCAGCGGAAGCAACACCTGGTGAGTGGAAGTGGCATCCCCCACCACAGAGGCGCTGTCCCACGTCCACTTCGGGGGCCTGGCCCTCCTGCAGGCTTCATTCTCCTTCTCCTGGGGGGCCAGGGGCGAGCTCAGGCCGAGCAGGCCCATGGGCAGCACGTCCCCCCGGGCCCTGGGGGCGGCTGCACAGGGCCCTGAAACAGGGAGGTTTCTGGCCCAGCGGGCAGGCCCTGAGCCCCTGTGTCCGCCATTAGGACAAGGAGCAGGTGTCCACGGGGATTTACACCACCAAATGGTTCCTTCAGTGCTTCATAGACCGGGTAAGGCTGCCCAGGGACGCTGGGTCCCCAAGGCGTTCCCTGCCCCTCACTCCTGATGCCCGGGGAGGGCCCAGCCCCACCCCTCGACATGCCAGGCCTCTCCTGAGGGGCGTCTGAGGGGCAGCCCAGAGCCTTCCTGGTGGGTGCGGAGCACCTCAAAGTCCCAGGGACCAGCCATTTCCACCTTGGCTCCCAACCAGCAGTCTGGGTCAGCCCTGCGTGCAGGCAAACCAGTGTCGTGCTCCGCTGAGGTGTTCCCACCAAGTGTGGGACAGTCTCTGTTGCCCCCAGGTTAGTAGTTATGCTGGCCAGGCCCTTAGGACCCTGAGTGGCCTAGCAGGGCCTACCCAGATGAGGAGCTGTAGGCCTTTGTCTTATGCAGCCTGGGGGGTTTGTAGGGACCAGAGGCAGATGCGGGGTGGGGGGGTTCTTAGCCTGTGCTGGGACCCCCACTGTGCCCTGCTCAAGCTGACCCTCCTGTGCCTACTGTCCCCACAGACCCCCTTTTTGCTCACCCTGAAGCTCTGGGACACCTACATCCTATAGGGCAAGCGTGTGCTCATGGCCATGACATACACAGTCCTCAAGGTACACAAAAGTAAGTGGGCCTGAGCATGGAGCACGCAGGCTGTGGTGGAGGGAGGGCCAGCCGGCACTCAAGCTGAGCAGTGTGCCCTCCGGAGAACACCCTTTGCTATGGCCCTGCCCATGGCTCTCCCAGGCACTCTCTCCCAGCTGGACCCCCAGGTGTGGCGCACAGTGGAACACAGCCGCAGCCCACTGGAGGTGCCCCAGGATGCGGGGGGCTGGGCCTTCCCAGTGGGGCCCCCACTGCCCTGACAGCATCCGCAGCCCTAGAACGCTTCCTGAAGCTGCCCCTGGAAGGCCTGCAGGACACGCTGTCCCAGGCCTGGGCCCTGGAAGATGACACAGTGCTCAGCTGCAGGCCTCAATGGCTGAGCTATGCAGGATGAAGTGTGACTTGCTCCCCCCAGATGGGCTCAGCTGCGGTCTCCTCCCGAGTCACCCTCTGGGGCAGTGAGCAGTGGGGTGAGCCCCAGGCCTTCCTCCTCACCCCCATCCATCTGCTCTTCTGCTCTAACACTCGGCCGATCACACCAGGGCTGGGCATCAGGGCAGCCACCACACCAGAGGCAGCCATCGGACCTCTGGCAGATACCAGAGGTCAAAGGCCTGGAAGGCTGCTCTCAGTGTTGGGCTGGGGCGGCCACGCAGGGCCCCATGGGCCCACTCTGTGCAGGCTGAACGGCCGGGTGGAGAAGCTGACCCAGTCTGTTCATTTCCAGCAAAACCTGAGGAGCTCCCCATGAGGCCCCTGGGCCTCTCCCTACCCCTCCCACCATCAGGATGCTCCCCGGAGAGGACAGACTGGCCCTCCCTGGCCCACCTGCCCAGCACAAGTAGCCCGGACCCTCACCCAGCCCAGCCGTCCGAAAGGCCAAGGAGCAGCAGCACCATGAGAGGACCACGGGTGCAGGCCTCCCTCTGGGGGCCTCGGAGGCTCCAAGTCTGGCCTGTCCGCCCCCAGCCCAGGACAGCCCTTAGGATCGGCTGCGGCCACGGCGATGGAATTCCTTCCCGAACCTCCCAGTGAACCATGAGGCCACAGGCAAGTGGCCCACAGACATCAGTTTTGAGCCGGAAGGCTGGGTCCCTTCCCCTGCAGCGCCAGGCTGGGCCACCCCCAGGGCCACATGACAGGCCTGGCCCTGCAAGGCCACTGAGGCCCCAGCCACCGGCTCTGCCCAGCCTGCTGAAGACAGCGCCGCCAGGCCCAGGATGCTCCTGCTGCCCTGTGGCACCTGCAGCCAACGCCCCTTCCAGGGCAGTGACCAGCATGGCCACGACGGAGTCAGGGCAGTGCCCCAAGAGCTGCCCCAAGGCCCCGCACGTCCCCACAAACCCCTGACCTCTACATCCACAGGGAAGCTGGACGCTCAGGGGCCTCCAGAAGACAAGGTGACTGTGAGCACAGTGACCCCGAGGCCCCGGGAAGCCAGCGACGCACCCTGCTTCTTCATGCTGGCCTTCCTGGAGGACGGTGCCCCCCTCGCACAGCACAAGTCCCTGACCTGGAAGGGCCTGGCCTGGCCTGCATTTGGGCCCCAGGAGGGCAGGGCGCCGTGAGCCTACCCGCAGCCAGGATGATGACTAAAGGGGCTGCCCTGGCCAGTCCAGAATTCTGGCCCAAGGCAAAGTGAGCCTTCTCGGAGCTGTATATGGCCAGCTGGGGTGTAGACGTGCCCCACAAGGCCACTTCGGTGACCTGAGGTGTCTCTGGGAGCAACAGGCCACCTCCACCGAGGGGTGGCAGAGGCAGGTGGACTGACCTTACCCTCGAACACGTAAGGAGGTACGGCTGGCCAGATGCCAGAGCCCAGGCAGCCACCTGGGCCCCGCGAGGCTGAGCAGAGGACGCTGCTGGGCAGGCTGGACCCAACAGGCTGCCTGCCTTCCTCTGCCAAAGTCAGTTACTTCCTTTCAGGAAATACAACCCCATCCAGAGGCCAAATGAGCTCCCCACCTCCCAGCCATTCCTTATGAAGGCCTCCCTCCCAGGGGAAGGGACAGCCTTTGGTCCCAATTCCCCCCTTGCTGGTGAAATGTTAATAAAGTTTCATGCGTTAAGTGCTAGACTGGCGGGTTCCTGCAGCACACAGAGGTCTCTGCAGGATGCCCCCAGGGTCCCAAGAGGCAGAGGAGCTGCCGGCTGGACAAAGCTGAGGTTCCCGCATGCCTCCTGGGGGGCCACACATACCGCAGCCTCTCAGCCTCAGCCAAACACAGGGGACAAGACCATCAGATAATTTACTGCGATTCAGCCCGTGCCCAGCGGGCGGCCGCGAGCAGAACCCCAGTCCCTCCCCCACCCTGCCCTACAAACGGGGAGCTGGGCCCTGCTCGTCTCGGGCCCCAGGGCCACTCCATTGGGAGGCCTGTCCTCAGCAGCTCCCCCACGGCCCACTGACACTTGCGGGGTGCTCTGGGGGCACAGGGGCTGCGGCTCCAGGGTCACTGCTCCGGCCTGGCTCAGGGCAGCTCTCTCCAGGGACCTCCACCTCCCGCAGGAGCTGTGTCGGCCCAGACCCAGGCCCTGGCCTCCCTCGCTGCCCTGCCGTCCAGGGAGACTTACAGCACGAGGGGCTGCTAGGTCACGGGGGTCCCAGAGAGTCCCAGATAGTCCCGGAGCTGGAGCCAGAGCGTCTGCCCTGCATCGAGGGAGAGGGGGCAGTGAGCCCTCTGCTCACTCAGCATGGCCAGACCAGGCAGGGCACCCCCTCTGAGCCCCCTGGGCCAGCCTGCCCTCTGGGCCTGGATACCCAGGTAATAGGGGTGGCAGGCAGAATGGTGGCCCAGCCACTCACCTGTGGCACCTCCAGCCCAGAGGTGGGAGGGGGGTCCTGCCTCCAGCTGCACTTAATGACTGCATGAGAGAAGCAGGGAGCCGGCCCCCCAAAGGCAGGGCTGACAGCTGAGAGCATCTCCCAAGCACGCACCTGAATTAGAAGCTGCTGGGTAGGCAAAAAGGCTGAACAGGAGGCACCGCGGGCTGAGGTTACTAGCACCCCCATGAGAAAAGGGGGTGCCACAGTGGCAGGCACAGCAGCGTGCTGGCACAGGCCGGTGGCAGCCAACAACCAGGTCCAGGGCCCCGCCCACCGGCCATGCTGGTGCACTTGACAAGTATTCACTGAGCACCTATTGCATGCCAGATGCTGCTCCAGGCACAGGGTGACAGGCAGACAGAAAGAACCCCTACCCTGGCAGGCTCGGGCTATGCCTCAAGGAAAAAGTCCACATAAAGGGAAAATAAAGAGAAACCCACGGGGCCCCAATACCAGAAGAACTTTGGAGACCATAAGACAGGTGAGGAGGTGGGCAGGTAGGGGACCAAGGCTCCAGGAAGCAGAAGCTTATCACAGGAAAAGACCCAAAGGATGTGTGGGAACAAGGGGACAGGCGAGAAAGGAAAAGGGCCTCGGGCCAAGGATCCTAGCAGGGGTATCCCCAATTTGTGATGCTTAAAGAAGGGGTTCCATCGCGGGGACAGTGGGCAGTGACTTCCTAAACCCCAGAGTCACCTGGTGTGTGTGATGGGGGTTCCTTGGAGCTCTGGAGGGTGGGACCCTGCCTAGCGCCATGGTCACGGGCGGGTCTCCACTCCGGGGCACACAGCCTACTTGTGGGGCCCCGGAAGACAGGGCCCAGGACTCGGAGCCAGAGGGGCTGACCTGGGCAAGGTAGAGTGGCCCAACCGCTGCCCGCGGTCCCCGCCGCCGTGCCCCGCCCACTGCTCCTGAGGACAAACTAGAGGCCAACTCCTGGACTGGCCTGGAAAGCTGAAGGAATTCAAGCTAATTAAGAATAAATCTTAACAACTGGAAAATGTTCCTTTACAGCCAAGTGCCTTTTGGCTCTGAGAGACAAGCACAAGCACGCCCAGGCTCGAGGCTCTGTACTCCTCCATTTACTGAGCACTTCCAGCGGCGGCCCTGCGGGGCTGCAGGTGAAGTTGGGGAGCTGTGGTCCCTTCCCAGGCCGGCAGGCAGGGTGTGGATTCGGAGCCACGATCCTCCCCACTCAGCCCTGCTGAGCACTGCGAGGGCCTACTAGGTACCAGGTGCTTTCTGGTGCTTTCTGATTTTGCTAACAACCCCGAGCAGATTGTGCTCCTGTTTGCAGAGAAGGAAACTGAGGTGTGGAGAAGGCACTTCACCTGTTCCAGGTCAGTCCCAAAGCTACTGAGTGTGAAAGCTGAGATTCAAACACTTCTTTATCATTAACTATAGTCACCATGCTGTACATTACATTCCCGTGACTGCTTTTATAACAGGAAGTTTGTACCTTTTGGCCCACTTCACCCATTTTTACCCAACCTCCAATGCCTGGCCCCTGGCAACCACTAATTCGTTCTCTATACCTATGAGCTAGACTTTTTTCCACATATAAGTGAGATCGTATGCTATTTGTCTTTCTCTGACTTATTTCCTTAGCATAATACCCCCAAGGTCCACCCATGTTGTCACAAATGGCAAGATTTCCTTCTTTTTAAAGGCTGAATTATATTCCATTATATATATGAGTGTATATATGTATATATATGTATGTGTGTGTGTGTGTATATATATATATATATATATATATAGCACATCTTCTTTATCCATTCTTCTATCAATGAGCACTTAGTTTGCTTCCATATCTTGGCTCTCGTAAATAATGCTGCAATGAACATAAGGGTACATGTATCTTTTCAAATTAGTGTTTTCCTTTTCTTCATGTAAATACCCAGAAGTGAACTGGTAGTAGTAATCCACCCAGTAGTTTTAATTAGACCTCTTTACCAAATTTTCAGTTTTTCAGACTTTGCTCCCTCACTTCCAACTTCCCTGAGATGGCCACTGTATAGATAAAAGGGACTTACTATGCCCTCCTGGCAGCAGCAAGGAGGGGTCCCCAGACCACCATGGCATCCTCTGAATCCAGTGATCCTTGCTGCTGAGTGGCTGGATTGCCTGACCCCAAAGGCACAACTGTAACCATCACAGACCAGTTCAAACTGGCCCTATCATATCAATAAGAGAATTTCAAAGTTATCTTGCAGGGGCACTGAGTCTAAACTGTGAGTCATGTAACTAGAACATGTGCAGAAGAGTATATTTTGACCTGAAATAACACCTGGCACCAAAGTTTTTCCCCACCGTGGAATCAAAGGACTGGGACGTGGCCAGAACTTGAAAGCCAGAACTTCTTCACAAGAAGGGTCCATTGTTCAGGAAGATCTGGTGTTAAAGCCCTTTTTCAGACCTTACCATAAATGGTCTTGTTTAAAGTCGTTCCAATCAAAATCTGTCCTGCCAGTGCTTCCTCATACCAACCCATCCTTCCCTAACTCATAAAAGTTTGACCAAACCACAGATCAGGGAGATGGATTTGCCCTTGCCTCCTGTCTCCTTGCTGGTGGACCTCACCATAAAGCTCTTTCTCTTCTCAAAGGCCAGTGCCAATGTATTGGCTTCTATGTGCATCAGGCAACAAGTCCTTGCTTCCTAACACAACTGGCCATGTCTGGCTGTTTGGAGGTGATGTGAGAACATCCATCTCTAGGCCTGCGGTCCCAACTGTTTGTCCCCAGTCTAGACGGCCCCACAGATGGTAACCTCGATGTTCTTACTCTGGGCCTCTACCAGGTCCCATCACAGATGGCACCTCCATATCTCCTCCTTGGGGCAAAAAGGAATTCCTGCATCCCTTGCTCATGACTCCAAGTTCATAGGAAACCAGAAGGGCTACTACAGGCCTGTTCATTTCCACCACTGCTGCTGGGACACCATCTGCACTTTCCATGTTAGTAGTGGCCAGCTGCAAGGCTGCTTTTAAATCTTGCAGTGTCCCATAGCATAACTGAGAAGGTTTATTAGTAGAACTAGTATCTTGGGCTCCCACATACATGTCTGGATAGTTCTGTAATCCTTGATGCCTGACCTCCTTGGTTTCCCTTCTCCCCTAAGCCTTATAGAGGGGACAGAGGGACCTCAGACTTTCTTCCTCTTTGTCAATACTTCTAGTCCTTTTTCATAACAAACATAAAAGTTCACAATAATTGTTCAGTACACTGGAGTAAACTGGAGGAGATTTGGGGACATCTATATGTGGTCTGCTGAAAAAAAAATCATTACACTGTAATTATAAATAAAAAGACAAGAATCAAGAAAGTTATTAAATTTTGAATTTGTATAAAATACACAAATATTTTCCAGTCTTTTAAGAGAAACCTGAACGTGACTCTAAATGCATAAGTTTTATGTCAGCTTGTATCCCTAAAATAGGCACAAGTAATTTCTGAGCAAGTTTTTCATGATGAGCTCTTCAAATTCAGAAAGTTGACACTGATGAGAAAATTTAGTCTCACAAAGGTGTGATAAATTTAAAACCATTTTTTGCATCAAATATTTTGCAACCATTCAAAATTTGGGGATTGTATAAAAGCTCAAAAACTTACAATAGTAGAAATAATGACATTTAAAGAATCTACTAGGGCTTCCCTGGTGGCACAGTGGTTGAGAGTCCTCCTACCGATGCAGGGGACACGGGTTCGTGCCCTGGTCCGGGAAGATCCCACATGCCGCGGAGCGGCTGGGCCCGTGAGCCATGGCCACTGAGCCTGCGCGTCCGGAGCCTGTGCTCCGCAACAGAAGAGGCCACAACAGTGAGAAGCCCATGTACCGCAGAAAAAAAAAAAAAAAAGAATATACTAGCTGTTTCTTTCCTTTCATGGTTAAATGTAATATTGAAATCTTGGGTGATTATGGAAAAGCACCTCAAGTGCAATCAAACTTTTTCCCACGTCAAATATTTAAACTAATGGTAAAGTTAATTTGTAGAAGGCACATGCATTGTTAGAGCAGTCACTCCACCTACAGCTTGGGCACCATAAAAGGGTGCATCTGCTGTACCTGGTAAAAAATATATCATATATGGAAAAACAGCCATAACTGGGTCTACCAGGAGCCTGCACCAGGCCTCCCAACCTCTGAACTCTGACCACAGGCCCTCAGGTGATACCCACGCTCCCCAGCACCTAGAAGATGAGGTCCCCCACACCCCTGCAATCCCCTGCAGCATAAGAGGCCATGTGTCCACAATGGGCAGCAACACATCTGCCTGATCCACTGGCTGATGAAGTCCACACTCAAGTGCAGGGCATCTCCTAAGCCAAGCATAGGGAGAGTGCCTGATTCCATTTTGCTCAAGCCACAGACAAAACTGTTCATGTCTAGAAGCCACGAGCCAGGAGCCACAGCTACTAGCCAAGGGGAATGGCTACCTCAGATCATGTCAAGCTTTCCTGAAAACTAAGAGTCAGGAGGTACCTCTAACCCACTGGCAGTACACAGGTTGGGAAGCCCAGTTCTGCCTTATTCTTGATTCCTACTTGGACATCAAGCCTCCAGGCCTAGATAACAAAAGGGACAGGGGAATCCTTTAAACACTTTAGCAGAATCCTATCATCTGAAGCCTCTGGGTTCTTTTCTCAGCCTGATAAAGGAATTCAAAAAGCAGTCCTACTTTTAAGAAAAAACTTGGCTTCCAAGCTTATTGTCTTGCTGCTAAATCCTATTTTGAATTTCATAGGCTAAATATTAACACTTGCTTTTCATCTGCATTTCAACTTTAAGAATTCTAGAGTCTTTGCTCCCAGGGAAGTTGTATGCTTTGGCTGATGATGGAGCAAATCAAGTACATAGAAATAAAAAAGAGAAAAGCTCGTTACTATTTTTTGATACACTGACCCTAATACATGGACATTCGATGCCTCGTAATAAGTAGCCTCAGCCTAACTCTCCAGCTTCACCTCTCCCTACTCTGCTCCACGCAGGAATGTTGCAATCTAGACAACACAGAATTTCTTGAACAGACACCATGCATTCCCCTTTGCTCATGCTATTCATTCTGCTTGGAAAGTCTTCCCTTCCTGTCTTCAGCCTTTAAAATATCTATTCTTTTCCTTCAAGATCCATCTTTTGCTGAGTCTCTCACCACATTTGCTCATTGATAAACTTGATGCATCTTTCTCCTCTGAACCCCTACAGCATTCTGCAATCTTTTCTGCACCTCTCCTACTTTACTTTGTGCCAGAGTGAGTTGTACAGGTTTCTGCCCCTCATGCCAACTTATGAGCTCCCTGAGAATAGTGATGGTGCCCTGTTACTTTTGTGTCTACTCAACACTCATAGACTCAGGTTTGAAATGACTAGGGTAGCAGTATTGATTAGAAGTAGGTTTAGCTATCTATAAAGAAAAAATAATAGTAGCTTCAACACAATGGGTGTATTCTCTCACCTAAGAGCTTCCAGGTATAGGACTGTTTGACTGGGGTTAGGCAATCTAGGGCTGGGATCAGGCTCCTCTTAGTTTCCTGCTCTGCCATCCTCAGAATGTGACTTACATGCTCAAGGACACCTTGTGGCTCCTCCAGGTGTCATACATGAATTATAGGCAGCCAAAGGGAGAAAACAGAAAAAAGAACACAAAGGGCACACTGATGTCTCAAAAAATAAAATCTTTTTAAAAATAAGGAAAACAAGCCTCCCCACCACTACCACACACACCCACACCCCCTACACACACACACACACACACACACACACACACACATATACACACACAGAATACCTGACAGAAAGAGAAGTCACAATTTGTGCCCAGTTTTTCAAGGGGTGAAGAGACACAAGAGGGACTGCCACAGGCAACCCAGGGGAACAAAGTATTCAAATCCTTTGGTACTTCTAAGTCAGGATAGGAAACACGTAGAAGACTATTTGCAGCACAATTTTCCACACACAGAGGAGGCTCCCTCGGCTGCCTGAGCAGTCAGAAGGGAGGCAAGAGAGTCAGAGACTAGTGAGCATGCCCAGTAACTGCCCCTGCCCTCTCTCAGCTGAAAGAACCCACCATAATTTGAGGGATGTGACAATAGATAAAATCTGAACCTTGCTTTCTAAATGAAGTCCTAGAAATTACCAACATGCTGCAGTGGTGGAGTAGAAATAGTGACCAGACAGAGGGTGCTTCAGACAACCCCACTGAGTTCTCATGGCCCAGTGTGGCTTGGAAGAGCATCAAAAATTTTCCTTCTACCAAACTCTACAGAGGTTCAGTGTAGCAGAGAAAGCCCAAGGATGTGAAGAAGCTTGGAACTGAGTCAGATTGAGGGAACACAGAATAGAATGAAAAGAAATGAGAACAGTCTAAGGGACCTATGGAACAACATCAAGCATACCAACATTCACATTATAGGGATCCCAGAAGGAGGAGAGAGAGAAAAAGTGTTGAAAATGTATTTGATGAAAGTATGGCTGAAAACTTCCCAAACCTGAAGAAGGAAACAGATATTCAGGTACAGAAAGCACAGAGGGTCTCAAATAAGATGAACCCAGAAAGACCCACATCAAGATATATTATAATTAAAATGGCAAAATACAAAGATAAGAAGTGATTTCTAAAAGCAGCAAGAGTTTAAAAAAAAAAAAGACTCATATACAAGGGAACCCCCATAAGGCTATCAGCTGATTTTTCTACAAAAACTTTGCAGGGCAGAAAGGAGTAGATGATATGTTTACAGTGTGGAAAGGGAAAAGCCTGAAACCTAAGACACTACCCGGCGAGATTATCATTTAGAATTAAAGGAGAGATACAGAATTGCTCAGGCAAGCAAAATCTAAAAGAGTTCCTCAAAACTAAACTGACCCTAAAAGAAATGTTGAAAGGCCTTCTCTAAGTGGAAAAGAAAAGGCTGTAGGGCTTCCCTGGTGGTGCAGTGGTTGAGAGTCCGCCTGCCGATGCAGGGCACATGGGTTTGTGCCCCGGTCCAGGAAGATCCCACATGCCAGGGAGCAGCTGGGCCCGTGAGCCATGGCCACTGAGCCTGCGCGTCTGGAGCCTGTGCTCTGCAACGGGAGAGGCCACAACAGTGAGAGGCCCGCGTACCACCAAAAAAAAAAAAAAAAGAAAGAAAAAGCTGTAACAAGAAGAACCTACAGGAAAGGAAAAATCCCACTAGTAAAGGCAAATATATAGTAAAGGCTGTGGATCAACCACTTAAATCAGTGAGTATGAAGATTAAAAGACAAAAAAGTATAAAATCAACTGTAACTACAATAAACAGTAAAAGGATAAATATGAAGATGTAAATTATGATATCAAAAACACAGAATGTCATAGAGGGGAATAAATCATGTAGATCTTTTAGAATGTGTTTGAACTTAAGTGACTATCAGTTTTTTAAAAAGTAGACATAGTTATACGTCAATATATATGAACCCCAAGGTAACCACAAATCAAAAACCTACAACAGATACACAAAAACTAGAGAGAAAGTAACACAAGCACATCACTAAAGAAAATCATCAAACCACAAGGGAAGAAACTAAAAGAAGAAGGAAAGAACAGAGAAGAACTACAAAAACAACCAGAAAACAAGTAGTAAAATGGCAATAAGTACATACCTAGCAATAATTACTTTAAATGCTCCAATCAAAAGATATGGGGTGATTGATTGGATTTTTTAAAAAAAGACCTGTCTATATGCTGCTTACAAGAGACTAACTTCAAAGCTAAGTACACAAAAAGACTGAAAGTGAGGAGGTAGAAAAAGATATTTCATGCAAATGGAAATGACAAGAAAGCATGGGTAGTGACACTCATATCAGGCAAAGTAGATTTTAAAACAAAGTCTATAGCAAACAATAAAGAAGGACATTTTATAATGATAAGGGGATCAATATAACAGGAGGATATAACATACATTAACATATATATACCCAATATAGGAGCACCTAAATATATAAAGCAAGTATTTACAGACATAAAGGGAGAAATTGACAATAACACAATAATAGTAGGAGATTTTAGCACCCCACTTACATCATTGGACCAATCACCTGGTAGAAAATCAATAAGGAAACAGTGGTCTTAAATGATACAATAGACCAGTTCGACTTAATTGATATTTAGAGGACATTCCATCCAACAGAATACACATTCTTTTCAAGTGCACATGGAATGTTCTCCAGGATAGATCACATGCTAGGCCACAAAACAAGTCTCAACAAATTTAAGAGACTAGAAATTATAGGGGGCTTCCCTGCTGGCTCAGTGGTTAAGAATCCACCTGCCAATGCAGGGGACATGGGTTTGAGCCCTGGTCCAGGAAGATCCCACATGCCACGGAGCAACTAAGCCCATGCGCCACAACTACTGAAGCCCACACATCTAGAGCCCGGGCTCCACAACAAGAGAAGCCACCACAATGAGAAGTCTGTGCACTGTAACAAAGAGTAGCCCCACCTCGCCGCAACTAGAGAAAGCCCACATGTAGCAACAAAGACCCAAAGCAGCCAAAATTAATTAATTAATTAATAATAAATAAATTTATTTTTAAAAAAGAAATTATATCAAGCATTTTTTCTGACCATATCAGTATGAAACCAGAAATCAATTATAGGAAGAAAAATGGGAAAAACACGACACAAACATGTGGAGAGTAAACAACATGTTACTAAAAGACCCGTGGGTCAAAAATAAATCAAAAAGGAAATCAGAAAATACTTCAAAACAGATAAAAATGGAAACACAACTTTCCAAAACCTATGCAGTGCAGCAAAACCAGATTTACGAGGGAACTTTATAGCCATATAGGCCTACCTGTACACTAGCACACAGCTGGAGGCAATGTAAATTGGTATAGCCACTATGGCAAATAGTATGGTGGTTCCTCAAAAAACTAAAAATAGAAATACCACATGGTCCAGCAGCTCCACTACTGGGTATATATCTGAAGAAAACAAAAACACTAATGCAAAAAGATACATGCACTACAATGTTCATAGCAGCATTACTTACAACAGCCAAGATATGGAAATAATCTAAGTGTCCGTTAACAGATGAATGGATAAAGAAGAAGTGGTTTGTACACACACACACACACACAATGGAATATTACTCAGCCATAAAAAATGAAATTCTGCCATTTGCAAACATGGATGGGCTTAGAGGATATTATGCTTTGCAAAATAAATCAGACAGAGAAAGACAAATACTCTATGTTTTCACTTATAGGAGGAATCTAAAAAATAAAACAAATGAATGAAAATAATAAAATAGAAAGAGATTCACAGATATAGAAAACAAAAACAAACTAGTGGTTACCAGTGGGGATAGGGTAGAAGGAAGGGACAAGGTTAGGATAGGGAATTAAGAGATACAAACAACTATGTATGAAATAAACAAGCAACAAGGATATATTGTGCAGCACAGGAAAATACAGTCATTCTGTAATAATTTTAAATGGAATATAATCTATAAAAATATTATATCACTATATTGTACACCTAAAACATTTATTATTATAAATTAGTTATACTTCAATCAATCAATCAATAAAAAATGATTTGCAAAAATATTTTAAAATGCTACTCTTCTCACTAAACTATTTGCTTTGGAAAGTTTAGCTATTTTTCATAAATATGTGTTGTTTATATTTAAATGCAATGAGTTTGTTATTGTTTTAAAAAAATTTCTAACATGGTAAATATCAATTGATATAACCAACATAAACAAAAGCTCTTTGGAAGTTTCAATAATGTTTAAGGTCCTGTAGAGAGTTTTTGAAACCAAAGAGTTTGAGAATCAGTGCACTGGAGAAATGAACCTGAAAGACTCCAGATTTGGGGACATCTTGAACAGCAGAAGGCAAAGATAAGGCATGAAACAAGGAAAGGATTAAGAGTCTACATACTGATCTATAAAACCTTTCTAACCCTTACTCCCATTGAGCACCCAGGAATCTAGGAACAAGGATTATACCACCTCACCCCAGGCAAAAGATAGGAGAATTCTATTCTGGAGAAACTAACCGACTAAGGGAAAAGTCTAATAAATGACTCCATACTCCCAGGATCATCCTACAGTGAAGTCACCAAACGACAGGCCCTGGCCATGCACACAGCCAAACCAGCTTGTTAATGTCTCATTTAAAGATGAATTGACAGCCCAGGATCACCAACCATTTGGGGGAAACTTCTAATGTGAAAGATAAGACCAAAACAAGCAAACAAGACAAGAGAAAGGCCGAGAAAGGCCATGAAGCAAAAGAAAACTTCAAAAGAAAATTATCATTGCCATCCTAAGTAATTGACATTACTTCAGGATACAATGAAGGAATACCTAAAGTAACAGAAGACTTGGAAATTAAAAACAAGATAGCCAAAATTAAAAAGATCAGTGGAGGTTTGGAAAACCTAGTTGAGGAAATGTCCTAGAAAACAGAGCAAAAATATAAAAAGACGGGAACTAGGAGAGAAAAGGCATTAAAGGACTGGTGAAACCAAGTCCAGTCCATTAACTAGTATTAACTTTTGATTTTAAAGCTTTTTTTTCTCTTCATTTTCTTCTTACCCCTCTGACTTTTCTCACACTTGAGCAGTAATAATTAACTGACTTTTCTCACACTTGAGCAGTAATAATTAACCAGTACAGGATGCCTTAAGAATGTAACCTGTGATAATATCACTGACGCACAAATCTAAGTTGTTTTCCAGGGCAAGATGACCTTTGCAGATCATGTTAACTCAGACCACCAGGTCACAGACCACCGGACCAGAGACACATAAACCGCAGACACCCTGCCTCCTTGTAATATGACTAAGAAATGTCACAAGATGATTAACCGCAAGCTCCCGTTTCTTTCTCCTTTAAAAATCCCTAGCTTGAAGACCAAGCTGGAGTGGATCCCAGACTTGCCTCCCACTTCCTTGCTTGGTGCCCTGCAATAAAATCCTTACTTTGTTGCGAACTCTCACTGTCAGTTGGGCTTTCTGCGCTGTAGGCACATGAACCCTTTGCTTGGTTTCACTGGTTTAGAATGTGCAGCATCTGACTTAAAGTAGTTTCACTAAAAAAGGAGAAGAAAACTAAAACACAAGAGAGGAAATTATTAAAGAAATAATTCAAAAAAATTTCCCAGAGCTAAATGATATGAATTTCCATATAGAATGGGCTCACACAAGTATAAGCCTCCAGAGAGGAAAAATGTCATATTCAAAGGATGGGGAATCAAATCTTTGTCATAACTTCACAGGAGCACTGGAAGCTCGATGACAAATGACACTTCAAAATATTAAGGAGACTGTTATTCAGCCATAAAAAAGAAGGAAATCCTGCCATTTTCAAGAACATGGATGGACTTTGAGGGCATTATGCTAAGGGAAATAAGTCAGAGAAAGGCAAATCTCACTTATATGTGGAATCTTTAAAATCAAACAAAAACAAACAAAACTCATGTCCAAAAACCAGTTTTTGAATACTATTTGATGAAGACCAGCAAGACTAAAATACAAGTATTCTACTTATAAGAATAAATTACAATGAATCAGAACCCCTAATCATTAACAGTTAGCTTTGAGATGGAATCATACATTCAGGAACATCAGCACGTATCTATATACATGTATTTTTCACACTAGCCTAAGCCTATCAGGGATTAGCATCTCACCTGATAACTGCAGTGAAGCACCAGGAGAGGTTTGCTAATACTTCTGAGACACAGGCAGTTGCAGCTGTGAGGACATAAATCTTCAGCTACTCCTATCTGCCCCCAAAGGACTGAGTTTGTCTGAGAATGGAGCCCAAGTGAAAGGGACAGAGCTGGCGGATATAAAGAAATTCTGTCCCATTTTCATTATTTAATCCCCTAAGTAAGCCGCTGAGCATTCCACTAGCACCTCTCAGTCAATCATCTATTTACCAGTTTGGAGGAGGCCAGTTGGACTTTCTGCCCAAAATGAAAAATTCCTAAATGATACAAATATAAAAGATATTTGAGGCAGAGGAGGTCTTTCTTTAGCTAGCGATGGTCTGCCAGGCTGTAACTCCAGCCCAGCTCCCCACAATGGGGACATTTGAACCTGAATTACAAAGCTGCCCTGTGGCTATGATTCATGTGCAGCAACAAGCTAGCATTCATCAACTGCGTCCCTCATTTTAGCATCTGTTCTCCTACTACAGCACCATTAGGTAATGTATTTGTTTCCTGGAGCTGTCATAACAAATCACCAAAAACTTAGTGTCTTAAAACAATGTAAATTTATCCTCTCATAGTTCTGGACTCCAGAAATCCAAAATCAAAATGTTGGTAGGCCACACTCCGTCCAGAGGCTCTAGGGGAACTTCCTTTCCTTGCCTCTCCCAGCTTCTGGTGACCACGGGCATTCCTGGGATTGTTGGCACATCATTGCAATCTCTGCCTGCATGGTCACATGGCCTTCTCCCCTTCTCTCTGTCTAATCTCCCTCTGCCTACCTCTCATAAGGTTACTTGTCATTGAATTTAGGGGCCACCCAGATCATCCAAGATGATCTCCTCACTCAAGATCCTTAATTTAATTTCACTTGCAAAGACCCTTTTTTCCAAATAAGGTAACATAGGACATGGACATATGTTTTGGGGCGCCACCACTGAGCACACTACAGGTCACTAATGTCTTTAAAACCTGTCACAGATCATGAAGCATCTTCTTGAGGAAATACTCTTTGACATGGTGGTTCCCAGACTCTGCTTACACACTAGAATCACATGGGAAACTCCTAATGCCCTGCTGACACTCCATGCCAACTAAATTTCAATATTGAAGAACGAGAACCAGGCATCAGTAGTTTTTAAAGATGTCCCAGGTCATTCCAGTGAGCAACAAAATTTGGGAACCATTACTTTCATAGCAGTTCTTTGTTTCTATATATTTTCAGTAATCTTCAAGTTCAAAACTCTCCAGTTTACTTTTTCTGTTTGTTTATTAAAACTCTTAAACTTTTCCCTTGTGGTATCTGTTATTAAAATGAAGTCATTTTATAAAAATAAGACAAAAGAATATCTTACCAGATATATGGTTATGTTTTCCCGTTGATTGTGCTCTGAGATCTTAGGACCTGCTCTCACCCCATTTTCAAAGAACTGCTCTAAAATGAATGATTAAACATTTAGAGCTTTTAGCTCTATGAAGTATTAACATCAGAGAAGAAATGAAGAGATCGAGTTTTGAAGGAATCTTGATATGGGTATGGAAAAGAGATGCTCATATTTCTTATATTTTAAGAGAAATGGTTTGTAATATTTTCAAATGAGATCCATGATCTTAGAATCTTAGGGCATGGCATTAGTCCTGAGACATAGTGCTTTCAGGAAGGTGCTAAGTTTATCTTTACAAAGAGAAGTTCAACTTGAGCCACACATGTAGTTAAACTAGCTCTTAGATATTGAAATCATGAGCCATCTTTCCATTTTTCTTATTAACTTTTTATCAAATTTGCCAACATTCCACTGAAATATTTTAGGTAAAAATATTTCCCAGTATATATCTCTCCTCACACTAAATCTTAAAGCTCTCCACAAGGATATAGCCAAAAGTTATTAAATAATCCAAAAGCCCAGAACAGATGAGAACA
The DNA here is from genome assembly GCF_963924675.1 of Phocoena phocoena. Taxonomy (NCBI): domain Eukaryota; kingdom Metazoa; phylum Chordata; class Mammalia; order Artiodactyla; family Phocoenidae; genus Phocoena; species Phocoena phocoena. The sequence goes on along the minus strand of NC_089221.1, from coordinate 93,593,638 downwards.
CAGCTTATACGTACTAAAAGAAGGAGTTTATACCTATTTAATATCCATTTCATATTACTGCAAGTGATTTCTTTCCCATAATATAAGTTTGACCCCTGGAATAAGCTATTTATCAACATGGCTAATTTTAATATGTATTTACTAGATTAATAAGACTCTTTTTACTTTATACACTAATATTTGCTAAAGGCTTTAGTAAATCCCAGATACTATACTCTCTGTCTTCCAAGATCTTTTAGCCAGAAGACACATGAGGATGCAGATTAAAATATTCCAAGATCTTATAGCCTGAAGACTCAGGAGGACACAGATCAAAATCATCAAGAGCAAATATTTATCAAATGCCTACTTTATGAAATGTGTTTTTCTAAGAATGAGATACCAAGAGGTTTGATGCCATTCCTGGGCTGGAGAGATTTCCTTGGCCTTAGTTGAAGACTAGGACTTGGACAAGGAGAGCTGCTAAGCAAGATAATCAGTTGGAGGAAAGGACCACTGATACGAAAGTACTTGTTGTGGTAGCAGGTATCTGGTCATTGTTTGCCCAGCATCCTTTCTTCCTTTTCAGGTAATTGCACCCCAACTTTCTTTTGGACATCTATTCTTCTTTCATTCTCAGTCAGCCAGTTTACAGATCCTGACAGAAGACACAAAACTCCTGGATCAGAGTCAAAACGCATGGTTACTCACAGCAATAGCAGTTGCCAGAGTATTTGCATTTTCTTGTGTCAGTTACCTGAGCCCTGGTTCCCAGAAGGCAATGCAAAGAGAGTGAAGGGACATCTGTACACACAGAGGGGTGTGTTGCAAGAACCCAAGCTTTTACAAGGATGGTAAGCATGCCTCCCATTTGTTCCAGAGGGAGACACCATCTCTATCTTCCAAGGCTGTTTGCTATATAAATGTGAACAAAGAAGAACAAAGAGTGTTGCTCACCACCTGGTTTTGCTAGGGTTAAGTCGTAACCCACTGCTGATCCACAGTGCACTCTAACAGGAAACTGAGACAATAACGGGATGAGGCCCTCTGCTTTGGACAAGCAGTCCCCTTAGATAGTTAGATGTATATCTCAGGCAGAATTTTAATGACCCCAGATTCTTGCATCTTCCCATACACAGAAAAGCACTAAAATCATTCACTTGAGATATCTGTCCTTTGTGATTAGCAGTAATCTTTTGCCAAGATGTATGCTTGACTGTATGTATTCCCTAGCCAAAAATCAGATATAAACTGGTTTCTCCCCTACTTTTTCAGAGCAGTTTCCTCAGAGCTGAGTGATTGTCTGTTGGGCTATAGTCTTCAGCAAGACCCTGAATAAAACTTAAACTCACAACTCTTAAACTGTGTGTTTTCCTTTAGGTTGACACAAACATCATTGAAAACAAAACAGTCACTCAGTGCCTCTGCTCACAAGACATGCAGAAACACATGAGACACAAGGAGAATTGTCTGCCAATGGGTACAGTTTTTGTTTTTCAGTCCATTCTTCCCAGGAAGTATACTAAGTATGCAACCACTCAATTAAAAACCGCTAGTCATCTGGCAGTTTGTTTCCTTAATTCCCCAGCAAAAAGTAAGGACGAGAATAACCACCTTGGATGCTGTACTTAACCATGCCTCAGAAATGCATAGAAGCCTTGCTGAGAAATTTTGTCCAAGACAACAATCCCCAAACTTTAACTCTTGGGATAGGGCTTTGGATGTCACAGTGATAGACAGTACACAGCAATTTTAAGAAATCATCTGTTTTTTACTCGAGTATAAAGAACAGTATCTTCTGCATTTTGGTGAATAATCTAGTTCATTTGCCAGGTCACTTTCAAACTATCCCATATTAAAGATTAGTATGCAACATGAAAGTAAAAATAGCATTTTCCTCATTCCTTTTTTTCTGAAAAACTAACAAAGAAAAACATTTGTGTCTGAGAATGGTGGTTTTATTACAAATAAAAGGAATTTCTGCACAGTGTGGGTAAAAACTGAAGGAACCCATCCCCTTTAAGAAATTATGCCAGTGAATTTTTTCAAAGATTTAGAAAAGTTCATGAGTAAGAAATGCAAAATAAGTTATAGGGAACACTTAAATATTAAAGGAAATAATACCTAACCATGAAGTGAGCTCTAATGTGACATTACCAATATACATACTTAATAAGATAGATAACTAGTGAGAACAGACTGTATATGCAGGGTGCTCACTCAGTGCTCTGTGGTGACCTAAATGGGAAGGAAATCCAAGGAAGGGGGGATATATGTATATGTATAGCTGATTCACCTTGCTGTACAGCAGAAACTAACACAACATTGTAAATCAACTATACTCCAATAAAAATAAATAAATAAACATACTAAGCTAATTCATAACTGGTTTATTGTCTTATGATCTTATTCTGATCTCTGAAAGTGGCATTTAATATGATGAAACACAGTGGAATTCTTGTTAATGAGCTATCCATATCATAGTCGTTTTCTGCTCTTTTCTAAACAGGTGAAGTGATGATTCACCATTTCAACTAAATAATCTGCAGATATAGTTTCTGGCCTTACATTTAGGCCTTTAATCCATTTTGAGCTTATTTTTGTGTATGGTGTTAGGGAGTGATCTAATCTCATACTTTTACATGTACCTGTCCAGTTTTCCCAGCACCACTTATCGAAGAGGCTGTCCTTTCTCCACTGTACATTCCTGCCTCCTTTATCAAAGATAAGGTGACCATATGTGCATGGGTTTATCTCTGGGCTTTCTATCCTGTTCCACTGATCTATCTTTCTGTTTTTGTGCCAGTACCATACTGTATTGATTACTGTAGCTTTGTGGTATAGTCTGCAGTCAGGGAGCCTGATTCCTCCAGCTCCGTTTTTCGTTCTCAAGATTGCTTTGGCTATTTGGGGTCTTTTTTGTCAACATACAAATTGTGAAATTTTTTGTTCTAGTTCTATGAAAAATGCCAGTGATAGGGATTGCATTGAATCTGTAGATTGCTTTGGGTAGTAGAGTCATTTTCACAATGTTGATTCTTCCAATCCAAGAACATGGTATATCTCTCCAGCTATTTGTATTATCTTTAATTTCTTTCATCAGTGTCTTATAATTTTCTGCATACAGGTCTTTTGTCTCCTTAGGTAGGTTTATTCCTAGATATTTTATTCTTTTTGTTACAGTGGTAAATGGGAGTGTTTTCTTGATTTCATTTTCAGATTTTTCATCATTAGTGTACAAGAATGCCAGAGATTTCTGTGCATTAATTTTGTATCCTGCTACTTTACCAAATTCATTGATTAGCTCTAGTAGTTTTCTGGTAGCATCTTTATGATTCTCTATGTATAGTATCATGTCGTCTGCAAACAGTGACAGCTTCGCTTCTTCTCTTCCTATTTGGATTCCTTTTATTTCCTTTTCTTCTCTGATTGCTGTGGCTAAAACTTCCAAAACTATGTTGAATAAGAGTGGTGAGAGTGGGCAACCTTGTCTTGTTCCTGATCTTAGTGGAAATGCTTTCAGTTTTTCACCACTGAGGACGATGTTGGCTGTGGGTTTGTCATATATGGCCTTTATTATGTTGAGGAAAGTTCCCTCTATGCCTACTTTCTGCAGGGTTTTTATCATAAATGGGTGTTGAATTTTGTCAAAAGCTTTCTTCTTAGAGGAAAACATAGGCAGAACACTCTATGACATAAATCACAGAAAGATCCTTTTTGACCCACCTCCTAGAGTAATGGAAATAAAAACAAAAATAAACAAATGGGACCTAATGAAACTTCAAAGCTTTTGCACAGCAAAGGAAACCATAAACAAGACAAAAAGACAACCCTCAGAATGGGAGAAAATATTTGCAAATGAAGCAACTGACAAAGGATTAATCTCCAAAATTTACAAGCAGCTCAATAACAAAAAAACAAACAACCCAATCCAAAAATGGGCAGAAGACCTAAATAGACATTTCTCCAAAGAAGATAGACAGACTGTCAACAAACACATGAAAGAATGCTCAACGTCATTAATCATTAGAGAAATGCAAATCAAAACTACAATGAGATATCATCTCACACCAGTCAGAATGGCCATCATCAAAAAATCTACAAACAATAAATGCTGGAGAGGGTGTGGAGAAAATGGAACACTCTTGCACTGTTGGTGGGAATGTGAATTGGTACAGTCACTATGGAGAACAGTACGGAGGTTCCTTAAAAAACTACAAATAGAACTACCATATGACCCAACAATCCCACTACTGGGCATATACCCTGAGAAAACCATAATTCAAAAAGAGTCATGTACCAAAATGTTCATTGCAGCTCTATTTACAATAGCCCGGAGATGGAAACAACCTAAGTGTCCATCATCGGATGAATGGATAAAGAAGATGTGGCACATATATACAATGGAATATTACTCAGCCATAAAAAGAAACGAAATTGAGCTATTTGTAGTGAGGTGGATGGACCTAGAGTCTGTCATACAGAGTGAAGTAAGTCAGAAAGAGAAAGACAAATACCCTATGCTAACACATATATATGGAATTTAAGAAAAAAAATGTCATGAAGAACCTAGGAGTAAGACAGGAATAAAGACACAGCCCTACTAGAGAATGGGCTTGAGGATATGGGGAAGGGCAAGGGTAAGCTGTGACAAAGCAAGAGAGTGGCATGGACATATATACACTACCAAACGTAAAATAGATAGCTAGTGGGAAGCAGCCGCATAGCACAGGGAGATCAGCTCGGTGGTTTTTGACCACCTAGCGGGGTGGGATAGGGAGGGTGGGAAGGAGGGAGACGCGAGAGGGAAGAGATATGGGAACATATGTATATGTATAACTGATTCACTTTGTTATAAAGCAGAAACTAGCACACCATTGTAAAGCAATTATACTCCAATAAAGATGTAAAAAAAAAAAAAAAGAATCTGTAGATTTAGAATAAAGCTGCTGCCAAATATATAGACTCAGGACACTCAAAATGCATCCCTAACAAGACCCCTTTGATTTATTTACTCTCAAGTTTGTTTTCACACAAGGCAATATAGTCCACATTTTTAATGAAAGTGAATGTTTATGAGCACTTATTAAATATTACACATATTAACCCATGTGTCTGAAAGCCACTCTCTGAAGACATTTGATTCTTCCCAACTTCAGATGAGGCCACTGATGCAACTTGGCCAAGCTCCAGTGCAGGGAATGGTGGAGTCTGGATTCGAGCCCAGAGCCTGTGCTCTCACCTCTACATCCACTAGCCTTAGGAACAGTAGCTACTTAGTGGATAGCAGTTTTCCCTACTTAGTGGATAGCAGTCAGAATCAACCCCCAAGGTATATAGCATTTCCTCAATACATTTCTAGAATTAAAAAATATCACAAGGGTTTTCTCATCTTAATTTGTTTTGGCTGTCATTTGTCATACTATGTAGTTTGTTTTAAGAGTTATATTGATTTATTAGAACTGTAAATTTCTCACCCTTTGCTCAGATGGGCAGAGGAAATGTACATTTTTAAAATCTTGCCTATAACTCTTCTGATAAGTGCTCACAAGCACCCACCAGCTAGTAGCAGGAGGAAGACATTTACATTTCAGTCCAATCTAGTAATCTGTCCGTCTGAGAACATTCTTTGAAGTAACTCATTGATCCCTCCTGGGATCATACAGGAGATACAGCCAGACTTCCACTGGGGACATCCAGGCTGGGACCAAGGCCAGGCTTTCAGAAATTCTCCCTTCTACCACCCCTGCCCTCAGATGCGGTGCATGCTCATGGCAGTGGACAAAGGGATCTAATGATCTCAGTGGTAACTTCTTGCTTCTCTGACCTCTGCATATCACCCTAGTCAGACTGCTCACTTATCTCTCTGACAGCATTTACAGCACAAATCCGTGCCTGGTGTAATTTGTGGTTTGGTCTCTTTGGCTTGTTCTGGGCCTAGCATTACTCATTGGCTTACTTGGCTTACTTGGCTTACTTGGAAGTATGTGTCTCTTGTATGATCCCAGCCACAGGCTCTGCCTTGCAGCCTTCAGCTACATGGTAACTTCCCCCCACGCTCCCCCACTCCAACCTAGAGCAAGTTCCTCATCTAAACCTTTAGCAGGGACTTCCCTGGCTGTCAAGTGGTTAGGACCCTGCGCTTCCACTGCAGGGGGCGTGGGTTCGATCCCTGGTCAGGGTACTAAGATCCTGCATGCCGTGCCACGTGGCCAAAAAATAAAAAATAATTTTTTTAATTAAAAAAAAATTTTTAATTAAAAAAATCCTTAGCCAAATGTTGTGTCATTCCTAAAGAATATTAGAAGCTTCTTGACTTGTCTAGGCCATGAACCAAACGTGAATGGGAAAACTAAGCTTAGCCCCCCTTTTACGCCTAAAACCACTGTCAACAAGTTTAATTTGATGTGGTTTCTCCCACAAATTAGGGTGTAACTTACAAAAATAACCTGCAACACCAAAATGCCAATCAAGGACACAGCTCCCTAACCGTGGCATTCCCTTCAGATTATTTAACATATTTTAGCCCAGAGAGGAGTGGTTGGGATGCCTCTCACCCCTACCTACTCTGCCTCTCTCTTCCGTCTTTATCCCACAATCCCTCATGACAAGGGGATTTCATTTCATGCTTAGGGCAGTATGCCTCATGGAATAACTGTCATAGAGAGATGGGAATTTACTTTTGTTTACCTTTATCAAAGAAACCCTGATACTCTGATTCAAGTTCTCCCTGTTTGGTTCTTGACGTGCTAAGTTTCAGAAATTTGCCTCTTCCTCATAAAGTTTGTCATGCAAGCCTACTGCCTTAATGCAAAATCCTGTTTGATATGGCAGAAATTGAATGTTAATTCTTTCTTTCTCTTTATATTCCTACTGTAATAATCCTATAACCTCATCTCCACCCTCAGCCATATGAATCCATCAGTCTGTAGAAGAAAAACACATGGAAGGAGACGAAAAAGAAAAACACAATATATTTTTAAGAATATTATCCTAGTTGCACTCATATTTAACATCTATAAGTATGTGCATATTTTCATGATTCTTGTATGGAAATATTGCTTCTACTTTTTTTTCTTTAAAATGTTTTCCGATTCAACCTTGGAGACATCCTTTTATCACATATGCCACTTATGAGCTATTAATTTGATCTTTCTCTTGATTAATAATAGGTATATATAAATCTTTACTACTGATATAAAATTACAAGAAATAATTACATTAATGCCAAGAAAGTGCTCTTCATCTTATTTTCATCATTTAGCAACAATTTGCATTAGGTATCATTTCATTTCCGAGGCATTTTTACAATGGTTACTGTCTATATTTTACAGTGTATTCAGTTGGTGTGCATATCCATGGATGAGAAATTATCTCCACAGTTTCTCCCAGTATCAGCAACAACAATAGCAAGCCAGAAGTAAAAGCCCAAGATCTTAACTCTTCTGAAGACAGAAAAATGAATACAAGGCACCAAAGAGAAGCAGCATGATCAACAGTCACTAACCATCAGGGAAATGCAAATCAAAACTACAATGGGATATCACCTCATGCTGTCAGAATGGCTAGTGTCAAAAAGACAACAAACAACAAATGTTGGCAAGGATGTGGAGAAAAGGGAGCCATAGTACACTGCTGTTGGGAATGCAGTTGGTGCAACCATTATGGAAAACAGTATGGAGATTCCTCAAAAAATTAAAAATAGAACTATCTTATGATCCAGCAATTCCACTTCTGGGTATTTATCCAAAGAAAATGAAAACACTAATTCAAAAAGATACACACACCCCTATATTCATTGTGGCATTATTCACAAAAGCCAAAGTATGGAAGAAAGAAAAGTGCCCATCAATAGATGAATGGATAAAGAAGATGTGCTCCTGCAACTACAGGTAGAAAATGTACAAAAATCCTTAAAATTATGTAAGTTCCCTGTCACATGTTAGCCCATAGCCCAAAGAAAATCTCTGTAGGGAAGTATTGATAGATGTAGCCTTTCCCCTTTCACTTTCCTACTGGGCTTTTACTCAGAATTAGCACTTTCCTATGTTTCAGCTTCACTCTCCTAACCACACAGAGAAGTCACCATAATTGTTCCCTTCCATCACTGCTGCCTCATTCTCTCAGCAAAGTGTGGGGGAGTAAAATAAACAGAGTTCTCAGGACTTCCCTGGTGGTGCAGTGGTTAAGAATCCGCCTGCCAATGCAGGGGACACGGGTTTGATCCCTGGTCCGGGAAGATCCCACATGCCGTTGAGCAACTAAGCCTGTGTGCCACAACTACTGAGCCTGCGCTCTATAGCCCGCGAGCCACAACTACTGAAGCCCACACGCCTAGAGCCCATGCTCTGCAACAAGAGACGCCACCGCAATGAGAAGCCTGCGCACCACAATGAAGAGTAGGCCCCGCTCGCCGCAACTAGAGAAAGCCTGTGCACAGCAACGAAGACCCAACGCAGCCAAAAATAAATAAATTAAAAAAAAAATAAGGCCACATCTCGATATAATTTAACAAGTGTTTTAAGAAAAAAAATACTGAAGTAAACGGAGCTCTCACTTCCTAACAAAGCCTGGAGGCAGGCCCACGTCAGGGACTGTTGGGCACTTGAACCTAAGCTACCTCCTGAAACACTGAAAACTAAGTCAAGATCAGTTAGGAAAGTCAAACCAAGCAACACTTTCAAAAGCTGATTGGAAACACACTAATCTGAGAAAGATTTTGTCATCAGAAAAAAAAATTTTAACTAGCATTAATTTACAGGTTCTGTGCTTCAGACTACCAGGTTGTGCCCAGTTTTTCTATTCAAACACTTGAGAATATCCTCCTTTCTCTCATGCTGGGACACTCTTCAAGGAAGGAAAGGTTAACCCAAATACGAATACACAATGCTCCAACCACAAATTGTAGATGTGTATTTTTCACGGTAAAAACACTAAGCTCCCAAATGGACGTTTGTGCTCTCACATTCATAGCAGCATTATTCACAATAGCCAAAAGTTGGAAGCAAACCAAGCATCCACTGATGGGTGGATTAACAAATTATGGTATGTATGTATGTATGTGTATATATATATATAAAATGAAATATTATTCAACCTTAAAAATGAAGGAAATTGTGACATGCTACAACGTGGATGCACCTTAAAGACATGAAATAGGCCATCCACAAAAAGGCAATTATTGGTATGATTCCACTTCTATGAAGTATCCAGAATAGTCAAATTCATAGAGACAGAAAGCAGAACGGTGGTTGCCAGGGACTGAGGAAAAGAAAGAATGGGGAGTCATTATCTAATGGGTACAGAGTTTCAATTTGGGATGAGGAAAAGTTCTGGAGATGCACAGTGGTGATAGTTGCACAGTACTGTGAATGTACCTAGTGCCACTGAACTGTACACTGAAAAACTGTTGAAATGGAAAATTTCATGTGGGATATACATTTTACCACAACATAAACACACATGCGAGTGTGCGTGCACGCATACGCCCGTGCATGCGCGCGCGCGCACACACACACACACACACAGCTGTGTCCTTGCTCTGAATATAAAAAGTTCCTCAGCCATGCTCCTATACTTGCTGTGTACTACTTAGGAACTGATTTTCTTTTTAGAAAAACTGAGGCATACTTTCACCAGTTGCAAACCCCCTTCCTCTGTCTCGAGGTCATGCTTTATGACCATGCGCATTGGCAGCCTGATCTTCATCCTGGATTGGAGGAGGCAGAGGAGGACCCCAGGACCTCAGCTTGTCCAGCTAAAGCATCTCATTCCACTTGTGCTACCTCCCTGTTTTCCCCAGATGACGGATTCCATTCTTGGTGCCAGTTGAACTTGGTGAACTCCTTGTCCGCTCAGAAAACATCCTGACTGTGAGATGGTATCACGTGGACATGCATAAAAGATTCTGAACAAGTTGAAACTTTACAGTGTGAAGCAGGGAGGGAGGAGAGCCAAGATCTCCCAATGCTCATCCCAGCTCCTGACTGAGGAAGGGAAGTAAAGGGTCCTGATCATGAAGTTAGAGACTCCTCTAGGTCTCCCTTCAACACCTGTCCTTGCACCAGACCACATGAATGCCTTCAGGCTTGGACTCTGACCTGTCCTGGAAGTATTATATCACCTCTGGGCTCAAATGTCTTTCCACATGAGTTGGAGTAAGGGTTAAAAACTGAGGCAGTAAGTCCTCTTACCTGCAGCCTTGAGAAAGGGCTTTCTATCTGGAATTAGAACAGAAATATATGTTGAGGTCCAGTCATCCAGAAAGCCCCACATACCTGATCTTCATCCTGGCCCCTCTGTCAACATATCATCTGAATGAAGGACTCAGAGTTAAGTTTCAGAGACGCACTTCTCCACTGTCATAAAATATTATTACATGCATCCTCATATCTGATTATTCTTTCTTAAGGGTTTTATGCACTCCTCCACTGTCATAAAATATTATTGCATGCATCCTCATATCTGGTTATTCTTTCTTTTTTTTTTTTTTTTTTTTTTTTTGGGCGGTACACGGGCCTCTCACTGTTGTGGCCTCTCCCGTTGCGGAACACAGGCTCCAGACGCGCAGGCTCAGCGGCCATGGCTTACGGGTCCAGCCGCCCCGCGGCATGTGGGATCCTCCCGGACCGGGGCACGAACCCGCGTCCCCTGCATCGGCAGGCGGACTCTCAACCACTGCGCCACCAGGGAAGCCCTGGTTATTCTTTCTTAAGGGTTTTTATAAGCAGCTTGTAAATTTCAAAAGAAGTATGGGATGCAAATTTCTTAGCTAAATCAGTGTAACAAATGGACTTCTTGACAAGGGTAGGTCAGTCCTGGTGTCTGTAGAGTTTGTACGTTTCAAATATGTCTTCATTGTTCGAGTGCTCACAGTGACAAGGTCTCAGACCTGAGACCTGTTGTAGGAGATTCAAGGAAAGAGGTAAAAACAACACAATCTGAACTGGAATAGGAAAGCATATGAGATTGATTCAGCTCAGTCTTGAATTAAACCTCTGAATTAAAGCTCTGAATTTCCTCTAAGCATTTGGCAGCAATTTCACCCACAAATGGCTTGCAGTATCACTTAATTTCCTATTGGAACTTTGGGGGAAATAATGATGCTAACAATAAAGTGAAATAATACATGTGCAAGAACCTAACTCAGTGCCTAGTAACATGTCAGTGCTTGGATGAATTTGAAAAACAATAATAACTTCTTTTATTAAACCAGCTGTAAAACATTTTTCTATACTTTATAGCAGTGTTGAATGGGGATGATCATTTGTCTGTTGGTTGCTTCATCTGCTTTCAAAGTGTTCAGCCTGTAAGAGTGGATCAGTCTCAAATAGATATGACTCCTGGATGTGGGAGGGAAGGCATGCGCAGGGCTCCTACACCCGACCAGCAGAAAGTAAACTTAGAGGATTCGATTCAACTCTCTTTCCTCAACTCCAAAAATGGTAATGCTTCAGAAATGGGACAAGTCTAAGTCTGGGCAACAGGATGAAAAAAATAATATGAATCCACTCTCCCTCCTCCCCAGTCCGATCCAAAATAGAATTAAAAATGCTAAAAAGTACTGTAGACCCCATGGAATCACAACCAACTTGTATTACTGACTTAGGGAGAGAGCTTCGGCCTCCTTTCACATCATTTGCACTCTGAGTGCCATCCCAAGTGAAAGAAAATTGCCAGAGCAAGGCATCTTTATTGATAAAGGCTTGTTTTTTCAAAAGATTAAACCTTAAATGACAGAGCTTGGTTTATGAGTCCTAAATGGAAAAAGATTCACAAACAGGTGTTGAATTCCTCCCTATTCACAACTTGCTCAGCTTTATGACATGCTTCTTGTGTTCCCTGAACTGCTTGAAAGTTTTTATTTTTAATTTAGTCTTTTTGCTTTGAAACAGGCTTCATTTACTGTGTGCTTTTGGCATTATTTATTTTTCTAAATTTTATTTTCTAAGACACTGTGGTCCTAAGATTCTACTCTACCCTGGAGCCCATTTTTATGTTTTAAAACTGATTAGGTGGTTTATTTCATTTGTTTGCTTCTGTTTCCTGATTTTATGTTTAGTAGAAATAAAGCATCATGTTAGGGTATGTCTGATGAGATAAGCTGGTGTCCTCTTATTATTCACATTCTTACTTCAGAAGCCTCTAGAACTACTCTAGAGAATGTGCAAGCAGAGAAGAGAGAAACTGCAATGAAGTCATCACTTGTGCAGGATCTGCAGAGGAGACAGAGATGTCTGAATATGTTCAGAACTTCTCTCCTGATCACCAGAAGCACACTTATTTTCTAGGGTAAGACATCTTTCTTTATCCCATAACTGTGTTCTCACCTTCTTGAGAAGGTAAGAAGTTTGCATCCCATAACTTCTTTTGAAATTTACAAGCTGTTTATAAAACCCTTAAGAAAGAACCATTTTAAGAAGAGATTGGAGCCTCGAGGAATGGCTCTGAGTTTGTGTTGGAGCATACCTTCAACACTCAAGAAGTTACAACTCTGCCTTAGCCTTCACTTTCTGCTTGCCCGTGGCCTCAAAGGCAGCCAGAGGGGAGAAAATGAGGCCCTCTCTGGCCTTTCCTGGATATGCTCACAGTCCCACACATGCACATGGCATTCTAGATTACCAGAAATAAATTAGAGTTTTTCAAAACCCCCTATACATATTTTGTTTCCCAGATTTTCCTCTAAAGTTTCTGGCCAGGCTTGTTTGCCCCAACTGGCATTGTAGCTTCAGGCAGCTGAGATGTTAAAGACTTGCTGCTTATTGTTTTTGTCAAATGCCTTGGGGACAGAGCATTTCCCAATAGATTAAGTTCCTGAGTCAGGTCAAGTCATAACAATGCCAGTCATCTCACTAATTGTATTTTGTTTGAAATATACATAAGTATGCTATTTATGTTAAAATGTAACTAGTAATTTTTCAATGAAGTAATACAATTATTTTTTAATCTTTTTTTCAGTTTTAATATCAATTGCATTAAATATTGATAGACATAATCCACAAAAACAGTATCTCTTTAGAGTCCTCAATGATTTTTAAGAATGCAAAGGAGTTCTGAGATCAAAAAGTTTTAGAACAAACAGTTTAGCTAAAAATAAAATTCTAAGTCTAAAGGACTTTTCCTTTAACATTTTGAAGACACTACTTCATTATGTTCTTGCATTCCATGTCATTGAAGAGAAGTTCAGCATTAAATTTACTCTTACCCTTGTACTGTTATGACTTATCTGTTCTTTCTTTCTAGAAGCTTTTAGAATTTTCTCTGGTTCTTATTTGTTCTTAAAGTTTATGATAGTATGTCTAGGTATAGGTATCTTCTTATCTATCCTTTTTTATACTCAGTGAATTCTTTCCACTTTCTCTCATTCTGGAAAATTCTCAGTCATTATTTCTTAAAATATTTACTTCTTTGCTTATTTTTTTCTCTCCTTTGGGGCCTCCTATTTTTATACAGATGTTAACACAGTTCCTTCTACTATTCATATCTCTTGGCTTTCTGTTTATATTTCTTACCTTTTTATCTTTTCCTAACCAGTGTGAGCTCCTCAAAGTAATCATACTTAGTTTTAATTCATTCTTCGTTATTTTTGAGTTCCCATTTTATTCAGTTATTTTATTTGTTTATTATGAAACATAGCAAACAGAAGAAAGTACATAAAACATAAACACCTAGCTTAACAAATTATTATAGAGTGAATACTCATCCAATCACCGCCAAGGCTGACTCATGTGCAGTTACACAGAGACCCATACTAAGGTCCCCATGGTTGATCTAATGTCACTGTCTTGAGATTTTTAATAATCTTTAAAACAAGGGACTCCACATTTTCATTTTGCAATGGCTCTGCAAATTATGTAGCCCATCCTGATCACCATCCATGTCAAGAAACAAAAAAATTGCCACACTTCAGAAGCCCCCAACTTGTCCCTTCCCAATTACAATCCCTTCCCTCCCCACAAAGATAATATCTATCCTGACTGTTATGGTAATAACTTCATTGCTTTTCTTATAGTTTCATCACCTACATATGATCCTGAATACTGTAGTTTAGTTTTCCCTGCCTTATGAGTGTCTCACGTTGTTGCTCATCAATAAGATGGAGTATACAGAAGCTACTAAAATTTAATTATGAAAGTCACAGGGAATGGAAATAGGGAATTCCTTGTTCCTGACAAGATGGCTAATTATCATAGGCTCTTACTTCCTCCTCCAACTCAACTCTGAAGATAGCACACAGAAAAGAGCAGTGAATGAAGCCAAGGCAATAATGTAAAAAGAAGGGGGGGAAAAGGCTACAATGTCCCAGGTGGCATGCTGCAATAGTGCACCTAGTAGATAGGGTTCCTGCACAAACACTGAAAAAACGATCACACAAGGTATATGTCTCATAAATGTTCAAAGAAAAATACCTCATGCAATAAAAGCACATAGTGGGGATTTGACCAAGCCTGAAAATCTGAGAAGGCTCCAGGAGTAACTTTTGCTCTGAAATCTGAAGATGTGGACTGAGGTAAGCCCTGCTGTGGGAAGGAGCACATCTCAGACGAAGGATTTTAAGAAAGTGTGCAGCAAGTGAAGAGGAGGTGTCAGAAAAACCTGGACAGGCAAGCAGGGGCCAGATCAAACAGACTTTTATGCCAACAGCAAAGATTTGAAATAGGTCAGGGATGTAATCCAACTTGGTTTTAAAGGGTCTCTTGAGTTGCAGAAAGTGGATTGGAATGGAAAAATGGAAATGAAGAGACCAATTAGATGGCTACTGAAGTACTCCAGGTAAAATGTGAGGATGGCTTGTCCAGGGCAGTGACAATGAAAATGGAGAGAAACAGATGGATTTGAAAGATATTAAGAAGTAAAATGGTCAGTTGTGGCTGTAGAAGGTGAGGCAGAGGGATGTATCCAGATTAAGAATAACCCCTAGCTCCTGGCACATGCATCCGAATGAACTGGGGTGCCATTTGCTGAGTTAGTAAATCAAAAATGAGGAACACCTGGAGGGGGTTGTGGAGTGGGGGAAGGGGGCATCCAAATAGCGAACTTGGTAGTTTTAGACATGGTGATTTGTTTCCTTGGAGACATCCAGTGAAAATAGTGAGTAGGAAGCAGTGTGGACCTTAAGCCTTTCATATGGCCTCTGATCACACTTGGAAGTTTACCAAAGAAAAAAAGAAAGAAAGAAAAAGGCACCCAAACAATATTCTTTTCATGTACCTATCTTACTCCTTTCTCCATTTTCCAAGGAAATTAATGAAGCCAGATGTATGATTCTTACTAGGACAGCCTCATTCTCAAGCCATGACTCTATCTGAAGAGCACTACAACCTATAATCTCTGATAAACAAAGATTCCTGATCCCTGGACATTAAATAATAATTATTATTATAATAAAATATTTAATGCAAAACAACTTGAGGAAGCTCTTTAAAAAGCATTGTGTACATTCTGAACTCTTATTACTGGGTGCCTACAATTGTACTGAACATTGGGTAACTTACTGAGAATGATTCCTTACTAAAGGAGAGGGATTATGTAGAAGAATATGACTTTGTACAGCAACAATTTTTCAGAGACAATATAAGCATCACTTTTCCTTAAAAGGCTGCAGATGTATTCTGTATGAATTTAATACTTAAGCACTAATCATTAACAATAATTCAGGAGTTCCCATAATATCATTATTCTAATAAAGCAAGATAACTTCCATAGCATCAGTGATCAGTGTTTAAATGAACAAGACTTATTTTATCATCACAAATGGTGGGAGGTAATCAATCTAATATGCCAGTATGTTAGCCAAGGTCCAATCACCCTTCAAACTTTTCTTTTGTTCTAATTGCGTGTCCCTTATAGACACATGTGTTTCTGACTTGCTGCTTCTGATTCTCCTTTCATGATACATTAAACTCCCTTAGCACCAATTATTAATTTATTAATTATCACCAAGTAAAAATTTGTTAAAAATGCCCGGAGGATATGTACTGTAGGTTCACAGCTGTAGATCCAGCAGAGCTTATGAACTCATTTTCAGTGAATTAGGAGACTTCTATATGCTCAGAGGTCATTATTTGAACCAAAAATAAAATTTCTAATTATTTCCATCTATAAAATGTCCAGGAGAATGCTATGCTATGCTAATTTTAAGAATATAGAGTAATGTAACAGGTGTCATGGGTGAGCTACCACCTAGGAGAGACAAAATCCTTCAGTGAAGGAAGCTTTCTTTTTGGCATTATCATATTTCATTACTTATGAGCTCTAACCACTGAATTAGCAACAATAGTATATTACGAGGATGCCCTCTCTGTCCCAGACTCTGAACCAGTTGTTTTCCGTGAAATACTGTTTAATCCTTACAACAAGCTTATGAGGTATATATTATCTGCATTTTACAAAGGCAAAACCTGAACACATTGGGAAACTTGCTCCAAGTCACACAGATAAGTAAAGGCAGAGCCATAAATTAATACCTTGCCTTTGGACTACAGAATCTCTATAGGAAACGATGGTAAGGAACAACTGGTAACCTGTGTACACCAGAAATCCTAGAAGCAGAAAAAGAAAACACCCAATAACAAAGATTTTCAATATGATTTTCACCTCCAGTCAACTCTTGATCATCTCAGGATACAGAAAACAGAAATTACCTAAACGATGGAAATTATAGGAAAAGCTTCAAATTTGCTTCACCAGTTCCTTTTCTTACTTAGTGTAAAAATGTGTTTAGGTTGCAGAGAACTAATGCCACAAAGATCTAACATTAATTATAGGGAAACAATAATCAAACAGAATTAAACTATGTGTGTTAGAAAATGACTTCAGAAATTTTTCATTTTTCCTCTTTCTCCATGTCCAAACCAGGAGTCAGACATTTCCTCAAGATATAATAGCACTGACTAGTACCACATTTTCACCACTAATTTATTTCTTGATTATTTTATTGTCAAATCTACTTGCTTTAGAATATCTCTGCCACAACCTCCATTTTCCCTTTTTGGAATTTTGGGTTTTTATTTTTTATTTTTCTGCCTTTCCATAGAAACCTAGGCTTAATATAAAACTTAATATAAAACTCATTAACTCTCTATAATATAATAAACATTGTTTCTGTAAGGTAATCTCTTAGGATCCTGGTCATTCTGAAAATTATCCTAGTCTGGGAGCAGATCTTAAACAATAAAGACTGTGTAGGTACATGGTCCCTTTTAACATCATCTCCCTTGTTTTGGGAATAGAAACATGCTGCAGTCAAGGTCCTCCCTACT
Source organism: Phocoena phocoena (assembly GCF_963924675.1). NCBI lineage: Eukaryota > Metazoa > Chordata > Mammalia > Artiodactyla > Phocoenidae > Phocoena > Phocoena phocoena. The sequence goes on along the minus strand of NC_089221.1, from coordinate 93,576,398 downwards.
TCTCCTTGATCCACCCATAGGATTAATCCTTACTGCATCAAGTTAAAGGTTACTAGTGGGGCTCTTTTTAATCCACTAATTTACATTTTGAAATCTGCCAATTTCCCAGTATCAGAGGATATAGGAGTCAGCTCTGAGCATCCTTTTTCAATTTAGTTCAAATGATGTTATATCTAGAAGATATTCCTTCATCTGTGATGTGGAATTTAGTTGTTTCCTAGTTTCCACTATATTTTTTCCTCTATATTTGATTCTTTTTGTTCATTTTGTGTCTTCAGGGAGAGGAATAAGGCAAACCTACTCTTATTTTACTATCCTTCCAGAAACTTATCTAATTTGAATATTTAAATACCTTATCCAATATTCATCAAAATATTGATTAAATAATGCATATTTAAATTGATAGAGGTATATTCTATGGAATTAAAAAAAAAATTCAAACATCTAAAGCCTCTTCTGATATTCATTGTTAAGAGTACTTACCCAAGCTTTGTTCAAAATGTGAACCTTTGACACGAGAAATCACATCACTCACTCCCTTACTAACCACTGGTTAATAGGAGTCTTGGTCTTCTCTACATTACACTAGGACCCTATAAGAACACGGAGATAACGGGGGTAACTACTTAACCTGTACATAGTATGCATATCGACTGGCATGGTGAGTAGGTAGGTAAATTTGTTTGAACTATGAGCAGGAACCACAAATGATGGTTTGCACATGATTTAGGAAGAAATAACTTAAAGAGCAGCAGCAATACTTTTTTTTTTTTTTTTGTGGTACGCGGGCCTCTCACTGTTGTGGCCTCTCCCATTGCGGAGCACAGGCTCCAGATGCGCAGGCTCAGCGGCAATGGCTCACGGGCCCAGCCGCTCCGCGGCATGTGGGATCTTCCCGGACCAGGGCAGGAGCCCGTGTCCCCTGCATCGGCAGGTGGACTCTCAACCACTGCGCCACCAGGGAAGCCCAACAATACTTTTTAAGAGTATGAATTCCATGGTTAGGCACTACTTATTAACAGTGCCTGGACCACAATATGAACTAGCCCCAAGACCACCTGGCCTGGGTCACCAGACTACCCCATAACTCTTGTCACAATGGACTACTCATTCCTTTATATGTTGCACAAAAGTGCCTTTCCCCACAAAAGTCTCTCTACCTGAACATTTCTGATTCTGCCTGCCAGTTTTACCCATTGCAATGTCCATTGTAAATGCTTTCTCTTCCATGAAGCCTTTATCATTGTTTTCTCCAGTCAAAATTAACCTTTCCCTACTTTGCATTTCTATTTTTCCATCTGCCCTTTGTCCTCATTCATTAATTATTATTCAGCATCTACTATATGCCAAGCACTATTCTAAGGATTATGGATACAGTACTTTAAAGGGTATAATTATTGATCTATTAGCTCATATTCAAGTGGATGATACAAAGTAACAAACAAAAATAATTGAATTTCAAGTACAGTTTGGTGCTATAAAGAAAAATTAAACTAGTTAAAGAGTTAGGTGAATAGAATGACCGTATGGAAAGGGCTGGGGAAGAACCCTCTGACTAAGTGACATTTGAGCAGAGACCCACGTAGTGAGGGAGTGATCATGGTAAAATGAGGGAAGAGCCTCCCAAGCAAAGAGAACAGGTGCAAAGGCCCCACGGCAGGAATTAAATGCTTAGCATACTTAAGGAACAGCAGGAAGGCTAGCGTGGCCTAGAATGTTGGGGAGGGGGACAGTGGAAGGAGATGAAGTTTAGAAAGATAGAGGCCAGGTCAAGTACAGCCTTGTCGGCAATAATAAGTACTTTAGTAACAAGGACTGCATCTCCAACTGCACCAGACATCTCATCATCCTTTTCTTTGGTGAACTCTCACCATCCCCCATAGGGTTCTGTTAAATCTCCGTCACAACACCTTGCCAGTTCCCCTGCTGCAAAGTACATGACCCAGGTCAGGTCCAGCACTATCCCCTCCCATCCAGTCCCCAGAGAGTAGATGGTCATGTGACTCAAGCAAGGTCAAAGTTTTAACAACTGCATTGCTACCTTGTGCCAGGGGCTATCTGCATTCCATTTACCACCAGTGATGAGAGTCCTTTTTGTCAACCAAATGGTGCATAATCCAGATCCAACATCTTCTGCCAGCATCTACATTTTTGGATCACTCCTGGCACCAAATATCACAGGTTGGACCCAACTCTGAGAAGGATTATGGCATGCAGGAGTGTTCTTGTGATAAATACCTGAAGAGGGGAAGCAAAGAAGCAGAGTTGGGCAGAGGGAGAAGATGAGCCACAATGCAATCTCAGTGGAGGTCTCAGCCCTCTCTACAGAAAGTCTTGAAGCTGGAATGACCCTTCAGAGTTGTCTCAAGTTGGGACAAGAGGCCTAAACATTTACACCCCAAACGTCAATCAGTCACTGGAGATGGGCCACCCTGGAAAGCAGGCATGGCTTGGGCAAGGCAGTTCTCTTCAACTGAGGCAGTACCCACAAGGGGCTGACATCTGAGGGCTTTCTGCCAGCAGCCCAGGCAGAAAGGGGACCTGTTTCCTTCCTAAACAGGTATCTGGGTAACGTACCAGAGTGCCTACATAGAAACTATGACTAGCAGTAAATAATGGATTTTTATGATAGTATTTTAAAACACACATACAAATACATACACAGTAAAAAATGTCAATGTTCAACTATTATGTTAATGCCTAAAAAGTTTCAGCTATAAAGCCCTCAGTTCAACCTAGAGGGTTGTGATGAGGATAATACATAATGAGAAACTGAAGTGCCTCATTTTGTCAGGGAGGGGAAACTTTACCCTTACCCCTCTTGGTTCTTTTGGCTGGTCTAATAATTAAATGGACACAAGGCAGATTAACAGGAGGAAGGAAAAAAAAAACAAATTTAATTTTATATTTAGGGTGGTCCCATAGATATATGATCCATAAAAGTGACAAAAGCAGGCAGCTTTTACACCTTTTAGACAAAGAAACAGTAAATTCGTGAAGAAATGACAAGACAAAGGGGTTTGGGCTTGGAGTAGTAAATTAGTAAAGAAGTAACAAGGTTTGTTTATACAGCCTTCTTGGCCCCCTGAATTCCCTGTCTCTAGTGATCAGGATGTCTCTCTCCCTCCTGGTACAGTGATGGTACCTTTCACAAGGGAGATTTATTTCCTGCTTTCAGGGGGACAAATGGAAATCAAAGTGTCCTTCTTGCACCAGCTGTGTCTTAAATAACTTTAATTCCAAATGATTAATATGCCAAAGGGCATATTTTGAGGCAGCATGGCCTAAGCCTCATCAATGCCATACCTGGCACCCAGTAAATGTTTTCAAATTAAATCTAACAAAACTTGACCATTAATGCTCCAATTTGAAAATTCACATATAAATCCATCATCACAGATGTTAAGAAGGAATCTCATACTACAGAAATTCAATAAAGTTTCATTGAACAGGTCAGGGTTTTGACTGAAAACAGATGGAAAGATTGAAGAGATTTTTATGAAGTGCCTATTTACAAAGGACTCAGGGTTAAGGAAAAACAACAAGGGGGAATGAAGTACCCAATGACTGGCAAGAGCAGGAGGCTACTACCACCCCTAGACCAGATGGAGCAAAGGAAGGAACAAGAAGTCGCTGGAAACCAGAAAGTCCCAGCTGGAGGATAGAGCTATCTGACAGGAGCTGTGGCTTTTAGCAGAAGATCAAGGACACAGAGAACCTGCCCAATGACCTAGCAGACGGATGTAGGGAAATAAATTCTCAGCTCTCTATCTTCTCACCTTCCCATTTCTCACTGTTGCCTTCCATTGGCCAAGCCCAACAAGAAGTCAGAGGACATAAAAGCCAGTATCCTGGGCACAAAGGAGAGTGATCTGTAGAGTCAAGGTCTATCCATCATAGCAACCTTCACAATTGCTCACTATAATTTAAGATACAACATTGAGTTTTAGATATAGTTAGGTATGTTTATCAGTGCAAATGAAAAGATTATTCTTTTAAAGGACACTTTATTGACTCAATATTATCTTCAGTGGAAAGAGGTGTGAACAGTGAGCACTTTAGTTCCTGTCTTTGCTGGAGTGTGGCTGAGGATATTACCAAAGTCAGAAAGGACTGGAGGAAAAAGAGAACAAAGAAGTAGAGGGGAAAATAGCACATCTTTTGGAGATTTAGGCACTTCAAGAATTTGGGGGGGAAAAGGGGAATTCCCTGGCTGTCCAAGTGGTTAGGACTTGGTGCTTTCACTGCCCTGAGCCCAGGTTCCATCCCTGGCCAGGGAATTATTTAGAGCCTGCAAGCCACGCAGTCTTGGCAAAAAAAAAAAAAAAAAAAAAAAAATTTTGGGGAAAGGAATATGGAAGGGTTATACTCTAGAGAGGTGGGTCCTGAGCACATGCCACGGCTCTTCTTCATGCCTTTGTTTAGTGGTCTGTACACAAGGGATGCTGCAGAGAATCTGTATAGCCACTTTGCCCAAGTGGTCTCCCCATTTGACTTGGGTTTTCTCGCTCTTCATGTCTGAGGACTCCAAACACCAGTATTTATAATATGTTCCTTATGTGTCATCAATCCTCCGTATCCACACATTTATAGTGTTACCTTTGGCTGTGGAGAGAACATAAAGCACATAACTATAAGGTACGTGAAAGGGGTAGGGAAGGTTAGTTACAAGGAAGGCTCTGGGCAAGCTCCCTCCCTAACCAAAGCCTCTCAGCATTACTAGGACCCCTTCTGCCTCAAGGGAGAAGGACCGGCTTTTAAGTCATGATTGTAACTGAAATATAGACATGTCTCAGAGCCAAAGAATCCAAGTCCACAACCAGTATCACCCTGGTCCCTCAGCAGCCAGAGGCATATCCCTAAAGTATGTTACGACTGAAGAAGAGCCCCAGCTCCAAGTGTTCTTCCCGATCAGGGCATCCTTTTGACTTTTCCAAAGTCCTGTTTTCCGTCAAAGCTCTCCCTTAACCTTTGGGCATTAGGTTCTTCAACTGTTAAAAAAAAAAATCATGCACTTTGTGATTTCTTAAATTCCTTCCAACCCTAAAATGTTCTTGAGAACGTGCCATTTAAATCACTGCACTTTTTCATTCACGTCTATAAAGCTTACGATTGAAGTTTGAAAGCACCATGCAATACCACCATCTAGTGGAAAAAAGGAAATAATACTAGGGATAATTAATACAAACAAAATGAAATTTCACAAGGAGAAAGTAATTATGTAGAACATTCCAGGCAGTTTTTTTTTTTTAATTATTTATTTGTTTTTGGTTGAATTGGGTCTTCGTTGCTGTGCGCGGGCTTTAGTTGCAGAGAGCAGGGGCTACTCTTCAATGCAGTTGGGCGGGCTTCTCATTGCCGTGGCTTCTCTTGTGGAGCACAGGCTCTAGAGCGCAGGCTCAGTAGTTGTGGCACACGGGCTTAGTTGCTCCGCAGCATGTGGGATCTTCCTGGACCAAGGGCTCTAACCCGTGTCCCCTGCATGGGTAGGCAGATTCTTAACCACTGTGCTACCAGGGAAGAGCCTGTATTTCTTAACTTTTTATACATTGTGGGCCTCTTGGAGATTCCCCCCAAAATGATAAAGTCATATATACCTAAATTCTGCATACAATTTCAGGGAACATATGGCCCTGTCGAGGCCTCTCCAATCATGCATGGGCCACAGGTTAAGAACCTCCACTGTTTATATTATTTCAACCATTGGGAAAATAAAAAATGATACTATAATCATCAGGAATCAGTAGATGCTATAATAGATCTATGTCTCCCTTAAAAAAAAAAAATCTAACCATAATTCAAACCTCCTTGTTCTTGGGAGGGATACTTCATTGTATTTGGGTGGTTGGGAGGCAGGGTCCCACTGTCCATGGCAGAAGAGGCCAGATGCTTCTGCTTCCTACTCTTTGACAGGAAGGTTACCCACTTGGCCAGTCATTCGCTCCCACCAATTTTGATTCTTGAGAGGGTGGGGAAAAGATACAGGGGAGACTGGGAAATTCATTGAAGAAAGAAGTGGGAATCTAGCATTGTCAGTGTCCAGTGGCAGCAAAGCCAGTGGTAAGATCCTGGACTAACTTTTCCTTGGCTCTAACTCCATCTACACACTCCCCTGCCCATTTCCATATATTTAATCCCATCAGTTCTCTAAACTGCTTTGACATCCTTCAAATAAATTCCTTTACGGCTTAAGTCAGAATGTGTTGCTTACAATTAAGTTACACCAAACTTTTTGATTGATACACACACCAAATTCTTAGGGGTGACCCAAAAGTTAACTTTCATTCAATACAACATATTTTATCATTTACTTACCAGCACTTCTACTTAAAACAAAAGACTGAAAACTAAAATTTCCAGAAGCCACATCTCTAAAGATGATCAAGTATTGACAGTGCATTACAGCAATATAAGTCAGTCTTACATGCACACTTCTCTTAACTGATGACCCTATGTTTTGCTGTTTATACAATAAGTCATTTCTTATTTTGTTATTTTCCCCTATGTTTCACACCAGAATTTGTTTAGTACAATCTCAAATACACTTTGGAACAAGATAAAGGATTCTATATATTTACATACTCACATAAGTGTTTCTGATGGTTAACTAGGATGAATTAAGGGTAGATGAAACATGTTCTGAAAAAAATTAATTGTAACTATGGAATCATTTTTTAAGAAACTGCCACACGAAAGGGAAAGAACCACCAACAGGTTTGTGTGTGTTTTTCAAACTCAAACAGAATAGGACTAATTTTTAAAAAGATTATTTCCCTGATTTAAAAATAAAAGTTTTTGTTCACTAAACTTATTGTGATAATCACTTCAAGATGTAGGTAAGTCAAATCATTATGCTGTACACCTTAAACTTATACAGTGCTATATATCGATTACATCTCAATAAAACTAGAACAAAAAATAAATAAAAGAAAATTTAAAAAAAGTATCCAGGTATAGCTAAGACCATTTCCATACCCAAATCATTCTGTTTAAGGAACCATATCCTCCACTTGTAGCTAAGTATACCTTGAAATACATAGTAGAATTGTTCATACCCTCTCATCTAGTAATACTACTCCTGGGTATCTGTCCTAATGAAATTATTTAAAATAAGAAAATATTTGCAATAATACTATTCACAATAGGGAAAATAAATGAAATAATTTTATTCTAAAAAAATGAAATGTATTCAATATTATATAGCCATTACTATGAATGAATCAGAAGTCTGCAATACCATGGGGGAAAATCATCATATAATTTTAAGTGAAAATAAAATATTATACTGTACTATAAAAAAGACTAGGTAAAATTAATATTCAATAATGACTTTTTCTCATTGCTATTTTCATTATTGCTCTTAGTAATTTCTTAGCAAATATTTATTAAATGCTTACTAAACACTGGGCAAGAAACTCAGCATATAAAATTGAAAGATTCCTCACCTCCAAGGAATGTCTGTGGACAGAGAAGAAGGCAGACATGAAAACAGTGAATCATAAGCAATTAAAGTATCTGATAATAACTATAATTAAAATATGCAAAACAGTGAGGAAAAATTATGTCAATACCTAGGACTGGAATGTGGTAAGTGTATGTTTAAATTTTTAAGAAAATGCCAAACTATTTTCTAAAGTGGTTGTATCATTTTACATTGGACTGAGAAATCCAATTTCTCCCTGTCCTTGCCAACATTTGCATGGCCAGTCTTTATCATTTTAGCTATTCTACTAGATACATAATCGTATCTCATTGCAGTTTTAACTTCCTAATGACTAATGGTATTGTGCATCTTTTTCATGTGCTTATTTGGCTTCTCTGTATCTTCTTTGGTGAACTACCTGTTGAAATGGCCCAATTTTTAAATTGGGTTGTTTTTCCTATTATAGATTTTGGAGAATTTAAGTGTCCTGGATACCAGTCCTTTATTAAATGTATGTCTTCCAAATGTTTTCTCGCGGTCTACAGCTTGTGTTTTCATTCTCTTAATAGTGTCTTTTAAAGAAGAGAAGTTTTAAATTTTGATGAAGCCAAATTTATCCTTTTGTTCTTTTAGAGATAGTGGATCTAAAAATTCTGCAAAACCAAGAAAGATTTTCTCCTGTTTTCTTCTACAAGTTCTATAGTTTTAGCTCTTATATTTTAATCTTATGATCCATTAGGAGTTAATTTTCATATATTATGTGAAGTATGGATCTAAGTTCATTATTTTGTATATGGATACCCCATTGTTCCATCACATTTATTGAAAGGGGTATACTTTCTCCACAATATTGCCTTTGTGCCCTTGATTTTATTTATTTATTTATTTTAACATCTTTATTGGAGTATAATTGCTTCACAATGGTGTGTTAATTTCTGCTTTATAACAAAGTGATTCAACTATACATATACATACATCTCCATATCTCTTCCATCTTGCGCCCTATCCCACCTCTCTAGGTGGTCACAAAGTACTGAGCTGATCTCCCTGTGCTATGAAGCTGCTTCCCACTACCTCTCTATTTTACATTTGGTAGTATATATATGTCCATGCCACTCTCTCACTTCGTCCCAGCTTACCTTTCCCCCTCCTGGCATCCTCAAGTCCATTCTCTACATCTGTGTATTTATTCCTGTCCTGCCCCTAGGTTCTTCAGAAATTTATTTTTTTTGTTTTACATTCCATATATATGTGTCAGCATACAGTATTTGTTTTTCTCTTTCTGACTTACTTCACTCTGTATGACAGACTCTAGGTCCATCCACCTCATTACAAATAACTCAATTTCGTTTCTTTTTATGGCTCAGTAATATTCCATGGTGTATATGTGCCACATCTTCTTTATCCGTTCATCTGTCGATGGATACTTAGGTTGCTTCCATGTTCTGGCTATTGTAAATAGAGCTGCAATGAACATTGTGGTACATGATTCTTTCTGAATTATGGTTTTTTCAGGGTATATGCCCAGTAGTGGGATTGCTGGGTTGTATGGTAGTTCTATTTTTAGTTTTTAAGGAACCTCCATACTGTTCTCCATAGTGGTTGTATCAATTTACATTCCCACCAACAGTGCAAGAGAGTTCCCTTTTCTCCACACCCTCTCCAGCATTGATTGTTTGTAGATTTTTTGATGATGGCTATTCTGACTGGTGTGAGGTGGTATCTCATTGTAGTATGGATTTGCATTTCTCTAATGATTAGTGATGTTGAGCATCCTTTCATGTGTTTGCTGGCAATCTGTGTATCTTCTTTGGAGAAATGTCTGTTTAGATCATCTGCCCATTTTTGGATTGGGTTGTTTGGTTTTTTGATATTGAGCTGCATGAGGTGCCTGTAAATTTTGGAGATTAATCCTTTGTCAGTTGCTTCATTTGCAAATATTTTCTCCCATTCTAAGGGTTGTCTTTTTGTCTTGTTTATGGTTTCCTTTGCAGTGCAAAAGCTCTTAACTTTCATTAGGTCCCATTTGTTTATTTTTTTAATTTCCATTTCTCTAGGAGGTGGGTCAAAAAGGATCTTGCTGTGATTTATGTCAGAGAATGTTCTGCCTATGTTTTCCTCTAAGAGTTTTATAGTGTCTGGACTTACGTTTAGGTCTTTAATCCATTTTGAGTTTATTTTTCTGTATGGTGTTAGGGAATGTTCTAAGTTCATTCTTTGACATGCAGCTGTCCAGTTTTCCCAGCACCACTTATTGAAGAGGCTGTCTTTTCTCCATTGTATAATCTTGCCTCCTTTATCAAAAATAAGATGACCGTATGTGCATGGGTTTAATTCTGGGCTTTGTATCCTGTTCCATTGATCTATATTTCTGTTTTTGTGCCAGTACCATACTGTCTTCATTACTGTAGCTTTGTAGTACAGTCTGAAGTCAGGGAGCCGGATTCCTCCAGCTCTGTTTTTCTTTCTCAAGACTGCTTTGGCTATTCAGGGTCTTTTGTGTTTCCATACAAATTGTGAAATTTTTTGTTCTCATTCTGTGAAAAATGCCATTGGTAGTTTGATAGGGATTGCATTGAATCTGTAGATTGCTTTGTGTAGTATAGTCATTTTCACAATGTTGATTCCTCCAGTCCAAGGACATGGTATATTGTCATTTGTTTGTATCATCTTTAATTTCTTTCATCAGTGTCTTATAGTTTTCTGCATACAGGTATTTTGTCTCCTTAGGTAGGTTTATTCCTAGGTATTTTATTCTTTTTGTTGCAATGGTAAATCAGAGTGTTTCCTTAATTTATGTTTCAGATTTTTCATCATTAGTGTATAGAAATACAACAGATTTCTGTGCATTAATTTTGTATCTTGCTACTATACCAAATTCATTGATTAGTTCTAGTAATTTTCTGGTAGAGTCTTTAGGATTCTGTATGTATAGTATCATGTCATCTGCAAACAGTGACAGCTTTACTTCTTCTTTTCCAATTTGGATTCCTTTTATTTATTTTTCTTTTGTGATTGCTGTGGCTAAAACTTCCAAAACTAAGTTGAATAATAGTGGTGAGAGTGGACAACCTTGTTTTGTTCCTGATCTTAGAAGAAATGGTTTCAGTTTTTCACCCTTGAGAACGAGGTTAGCTGTAGGTTTGTCATATATGGCCTTTATTATATTGATGTAAGTTCCCTGTATGCCTACTTTCTGGATGGTTTTTATCATAAATGGGTGTTGAATTTTGTCGAAAGCTTTTCCTGCATCTATTGAGATGATCATATGTTTTTTCTCCTTTAATTTGTTAATATGGTGTATCACATTGATTGATTTGCATATATTGAGGAATCCTTGCATTCCTGGGATAAACCCCACTTGATCATGGCATGTGATCCTTTTAATGTGCTGTTGGATTCTGTTTGCTAGTATTTTGTTGAGGATTTTGCATCAATGTTCATCAGTGATATCGGCCTGTAGTTTTCTTTCTTTGTGACATCTTTGTCTGGTTTTGGTATCAGGGTGATGGTGGTCTCATAGAAGGAGTTTGGGAGTGTTCCTCCCTCTGCTATATTTTGGAAGAGTTTGAGAAGGATAGGTGTTACCCCTTCTCTAAATGTTTGATAGAATTCACCTGTGATACCACCTGGTCCTGGGCTTTTGTTTTTTGGAAGATTTTTAATCACAGTCTCAATTTCAGTGCTTGTGATTGGTGTGTTTATATTTTCTATTTCTTCCTGGTTCCGTCTCAGAAGGTTGTGCTTTTCTAAGAATTTGTCTATTTCTTCCAGGTTGTCCATTTTTGGCATAGAGTTGCTTGTAGTAATCTCTCCTGATCCTTTGTATTTCTGCAGTGTCCATTGTTACTTCTTTTTCATTTCTAATTCTATTGATTTGAGTCTCTCCCTTTTATTCTTTATTAGTCTGGCTAATGGCTTATCAAAATTTTATTTTGTCAAAGAAACATCTTTTAGTTTTACTGATATTTGCGATTGTTTCCTTCATTTCTTCTTTATTTCTGATCTGATCTTTATGGTTTCTTTCCTTCTGCTAACTTTGAGGATTTTTGTTCTTCTTTCTCTAATTGCTTTAGGTGTAGGGTTAGGTTGTTTATGTGAGATGTTTCTTGTTTCTTGAGGTAGGATTGTATTGCTATAAACTTCCCTCTTAGAACTACATTTGCTACATCCATAGGTTTTCGGGCGCTATGTTTTTATTGTCATTTGTTTCTAGGTATTTTTTGATTTCCTCTTCGATATCTTCAGTGATCTCTTGGTTATTAAGTAATGTATTGTTTAGCCTCCATGTGTTTGTATTTTTTCACAGATTTTTTTTTCTGCAATTGATAACTAGCCTCATAGCATTATGGTCAGAAAATATACTTGATATGATTTCAATTTTCTTAAATTTACCAGGCTTGATATGTGACCCAAGATATGATCTATCCTGGAAAATGTTCCATGAGCACTTGAGAAGAAACTGTATTCTGTTGTTTTTAGATGGAATGTCCTTTAAATATCAATTAAGTCCATCTTGCTTAATGTATCATTTAAAGCTTGTGTTTCCTTATTTATTTTCATTTTGGATGATCTGTCCATTGATGAAAGTGGGGTGTTAAAGTCCCCTACTATGATGGTGTTACTATTGATTTCCCCTTTTATGGCTGTTAGCATTTGCCTTATGTATGGAGGTCCTCCTATGTTGGGTGCATAAATATTTACAATTGTTATATCTTCTTCTTAGATTGACCCCTTGATCATTATGTAGTGTCCTTTCTTGTCTCTTGTGATAGTCTTTATTTTAAAGTCTATTTTGTTTGATAGGAGAATTACTACTCCAGCTTTCTTTTGATTTCCATTTGCATGGAATATCTTTTTCCACCCCCTCACTTTCAGTCTGTATGTGTTCCTAGGTCTGAAGTGGGTCTCTTGTAGACAGCAAACATATGGGTCTTGTTTTTGTATCCATTCAGCCAGTCTGTGTCTTTTGGTTGGAGCATTTAATCTCTTTACTTTTAAGACAATTATCGATATGTATGTTCCTATTACCATTTTCTTAATTGTTTTCAGTTTGTTATTGTAGATCTTTTCCTTCTCTTGTGTTTCCCGCCTAGAGAAGTTCCTTTACCATTTGTTGTAAACCTGGTTTGGAGCTGATGAATTCTCTTAGGTTTTGCTTGTCTGTAAAGGTTTTAATTTCTCCATCAAATCTGAATGAGATCCTTGCTGGGTAGAGTAATCTTGGTTGTAGGTTTTTCCCTTTCATCACTTTAAATATGTCTTGCCACTCCCTTCTGGCTTCCAGAGTTTCTGCTGAAAGATCAGCTGTTAACCTTATGGGGTTTCCTTGTATGTTATTTGTTTTTTTTTCCTTGCTGCTTTTAATATTTTTTGTGTTTAATTTTTGATAGTTTGATTAATATGTGTCTTGGCGTGTTTCTCCTTGGATTTATCCTGTATGGGACTCTCTGTGCTTCCTGGACTTGATTGATCATTTCCTTTCCCATGTTAGGGAAGTTTACAACTATAATCTCATCAAATATTTTCTCAGTCCCTTTCTTTTTCTCTTCTTTTCTGGGACCCCTATAATTCGAATGTTGGTGCCTTTAATGTTGTCCCAGAGGCCTCTGAGACTGTCCTCAGTTCCTTTCATTCTTTTTTCTTTATTCTGCTCTACAGTAGTTATTTCCACTATTTTATCTTCTAGGTCACTTATCTGTTCTTCTGCCTCAGTTATTCTGCTATTGATTCCTTCTAGAGAATTTTTAATTTCATTTATTGTGTTGTTCATCATTGTTTGTTTGTTCTTTAGTTCTTCTAGGTCCTTGTTAAATGTTTCTTGTATTTTCTCCATTCTATTTCCAAGATTTTGGATCTTCTTTATTATCATTACTCTGAATCCTTTTTCAGGTAGACTGCTTATTTCCTCTTCATTTCTTTGGTCTGGTGAGTTTTTGCCTTGCTCCTTTATCTGCTGTGTGTTTCTCTGTCTTGTCATTTTGCCTAACTTACTGTATTTGGGGTCTCCTTTTCATAGGCTGCAGGTTCGTAGTTCCTGTTGTTTTTGGTGTCTGCCCCCAGTGGCTTAGGTTGATTCAGTGGGTTGCCTAGGCTTCCTGGTGGAGGGGACTAGTGACTGTGTTCTGATGGATGAAGCTGGATCTTGTCTTTCTGGTGGGCAGGACTGTGTCCAGTGGTGTGTTTTGGGGTGTCTGTGACCTTATTATTTTAGGCAGCCTCTCTGTTAATGGGTGGGGTTGTGTTCTCATCTTGCTAGTTGTTTGGCATAGGGTATCCAGCACTGTAGCTTGCTGGTCATTGATTGGAGCTGGGTCTTAGCATTGAGGTGGAGATCTCTGGGAGAGCTTTGCCATTTGGTATTACATGGCACCGGAAGGTCTTTGGTTGACCAATGTCCTGAACTCAGCTCTCCCACCTCAGAGGCACAGGCCGGACACCCAGCTGAAGCACCAAGACCCTGTCAGCCCCATGGCTTCATTTCTATAGATTAGGGCTTTCCAGATGGTAGAATTATAGATGTCCCTCAATATATTCGGTCTTCTTATCCTTTGGGAAGTCCAGGCAAGTAGCTTGATCCTGAGCTTCTCAAATTTGGGGCTGGCTTAAAGTCAGGCAGGCTGGAGATGTTGGGCTGCAATGTGTCTCCTCTGGATAGTGGTTCTCCAAGTGTGATCCCCAGACCCTCAGCCTCAGCCTCACCTGCGCATTTCTGTGCCCTTGTTTTTTTTTAAAAAAATCAGTTATCCCTAGATGTTGGGTTTACTTCTGGACTCTCTATTATGTTCCATTGATCTACCTGTCTATCCGTATGCCAATATCAAGCTGTTTTATGTACTATAGTTTTTTATGAATCTTGAAATCAGGTACTGTGAGTCCTCTGAAGTTGTTCCTTTTCAGAGTTGTTTTGGCTACTCTAGATCCTTTGCAATGCACATGAATTTTGTCAATATCTACAAAAAAGGCTTATGGGATTTTGATTGAGATTTTGTTAAATAAAGAGTTTGAAGAGATCTGACATCTTAACAATACTGAGTCTTCCAACCCATGAACAAGTTTAAGTCGCAAGTTGCTTTTTAGGTCTTCTTTCTCTCAGCAATATTTTGTACTTTTCAGAGTACAAGTTTTTCCACATCTTTTGTCAGTTATTCCTAGGTATTTGATATTTTTAATGTTACTATAAATGTTACTTCTTTTAATCTACAATTGTATAAAAATACACTTTTAAAAAACTGACCCTGTATCCTGCAACCTCGTTAAACACACTAATTATTTCTAGTAGCTTTTGGTAGTGGATAGCTAATAATTTTGCCTTCCCCAGAATGCTTATTCTGGTAATATTACTTTGATATCCCTTTAGAGGATCATTTCTCTTCTAATCTTGGTCCATGTGTTTGGGGTGAACATTTGACACAGATTTGGCCAATTAGCATAGTGAATGGTATAGAGATAAGCACATGACCAATTGATCCAATGAGAGTCAATCCTGGAGCTTATGAGGAAACTAGTGAGAAAATGTTGCTTTTTCTAGCTGGTTTAAAGTAGGACGTTACTCATTTCTAATTTAAGTCCATTGTGGTTAGAGAACATACTCTGTATGTCCGGAAACATTTTTAAATTTATTGAGATTTCTCAAAAATAGAATTATCATATGATCCAGCAATGCCACTTCTGGATATATTCAAGAGAACTGAAATCAGGATCTCAAAGAGACGTGCACTCTGTGTTTACTGTATTATTATTCACAATAGGCAAGATAGAGAAACCACCTAAATGTCTATCAAAAGATGAATGGATAAAGAAAATGTGGTACATACCTACAATGAAATATTATCCAGCCTTGAAAAGGAAGGAAAGCCTGCCAAACACAACACCATGAATGAACCTGGAGAACATTATGCTAACTAAAATAAACCAGTTACAGGAGGACAAATACTACATCATTCACTTTATGAGGTATTTAAAGTAGTCAAAATCATAGAGACAGAGAATACAATAATGGTTGCCAGGGAACAGGGGGAGTGGGAAATGGAGATGAATAAGTTCTAGAAATCTGCTGTACAACACCATGCCTATAGTTAACATTATTGTATTGTACACTTAAAAATTTGGTGAGGGTAGACCTCATGTTAAATGCTCTTACCACAAGAAAAAATAAATTAATAAATAAATGTATTGAGATTTGTGTCATGGTCCACAAAGTGGTCTATCATGATATTCTGTGTGTACTTGAAAAGAGTGTATATCCTGCTGCTGTTGGTTGGTAAGTTCTATAAATGTTAATTAGGTCCATTTGGTTGATAGTGTTCTTCAAGTCTACAATATATTTGCTGATTTTTTGCTTACTTTTTCTATCAACTATTGAGAGAGGTATTGAAATCTGACAATACTGTGAATTTATCCTTTCAGTTCTATCAACTTTCACTTAAGTATTTTGAAGCTCTTTTAATTAGGTGCCTAAATATTTAGGATTATGTCAATTGATCCTTTTATTATTACTGCCTGTCTTCAACCCTGTCTTTATAGTCACTGCTCTGAATTCTACTGCCATTCTAGGTTTTTGTTTGTTTGTTTACTAATAGTAGCATGGTATAACTTCTCCCATTTTTTAAAACTTTTAACCTATTTGTTTTCATATTTAAAGTATATTTCTTGTAGGCATCATGTAATTGAGTATTGATTTTTTTTATCCAGTCTGACAAGCTCTCCCTTTTAACTGGGATTTTTAGACATTAATATGATTATTGCTTTTGTTATGTTTGAGTCTATCATCTCATTATTTGTTTTCTATTTATTTTGTTTCCATTTGTTATTTCCATTTGTTCCTTCTTTTTTCCTCTTTTCTGCCTTCTTTCGAATTTTTACAAGTCTGGCTAGTGAAAAGAGTTACTATTACTAGCCTTTTATAAGCACCAGGCACTATTCCCTTTAATCCTTTCAGATGGTTCTTTTCCTGACCTCAGGCAGTTTCTGTGCATGCATGACCTGATCGGCACTCTGATGAGTGTTCCATGGAGACCGACAGATCTCTGGGGTTCACCTGCTATGCAGTTCTACCCTCTCTGGTCTTCTGTTCTATGAACTCTAGCTGCTCTGGTTTCCCCACTCTAACCTCTGTCTCCTCAACTCAGAAACTTTCAAGTTCTGCTTCAGTTCCCCTCCCTATGCCACAGCCTGGAAACGCTCTGAGGCAGTAAGCTTGGGCAATTGTAGGACTCACCTTGTTTGTTTCCTATGTCTCAGGAATTACTGTCCTTCACCTGATGTCCAGTGTCTTGAAAACTGCAGCTTCATGTATTTTGTCTTATTTTTTTAATGTTGTTTCAGGAAAGAAGGTAAATACGGCCCATGTTACTCCCCATCTTGGTTAGAAGCGCAAGTCCTCACTACCCAATTTTTAAAAATTACTCTAAAACACCAATAATCGAGACTTCAGTATTGAAGGACAAATATATAAATCAATGGGACATAATAGAGAGTCCAGAAATAGAGCCAAAGAAATAGGCAAACTGATTTTTGTCAAAGGTGCAAAGACAATTCAATAAAGGTAAAGTTTTCAACAATGGTGTTGAAACCACTTGACATTCATATGCATTAAAAATAAACCTCAACCTAAATATCACAACCTGTACAAATATTAACCCAAAATGGATCATGAATCTAAATATAAGACATATAACTACAGAACTTTTAGAAGGAAACATAGGAGAAAATCTTCATGACTAAGGATTAGGCAAAAGACTTCTTAGATATGACACCTAAATCATGATTCATAAAAGAAAAAAAACTGATTTTTTAAAAAAATTTAAAAATACAAAAAATACTGTTATGAGAATTAAAAGCTACAGAGAGAAAAATAAATTTTTAATCACATATCTGACAAAGAACTTGTATTCCAAAAATATAATGAAATCCCCAAACTCAACAGTAAGAAAACAAATGATTTAATTTTTAAATGGTCAAAACACTTGGACAGGCACTTCACCAAAGATGGAGGGTGACTGCTAGAGGCTGAATGTTTGTGTGCCCTCAAAATTCTTATGTTGAAATTCTAATGCCCAATGTGATGATATTAGGAATCTTTCTGGGACCTTTGGCAGGTGATTAGACGATGAGGGCTGAGCCCTTATGAATGAGATTAGTGACTTTAAAATCCCCTTCTACCATGTGAAGACACAGTAAGAAGTCAGCAATCTGCAAGCAGGAAGAGGGCTTGCACCCAAACTCAACTATGTTGGCACCTTGATCTTGGCCTTCCAGGCTCCAGAACTATAAGAAATAAATTTTGGTTGTTTACAAGCCACACAATTTGTAGTATTTTGTTATAGCATCCTAAAGAGACTAAGAGAGCACATGAAAAGATGGTCAACATTAATAGCCATTAGAGACATACAACTTAAAACGATGATCAGATGCTATCACACACCTAATAGAATGATGAAAATAAAATATACTAGCAATAGTAAGTACTGTCAAGTATGTGGAGCAACCAGGAACTCTAAGACATCGCTGGTAGGAATGAAAAATGGTACAGCCACTCTGGAAAACAGTTTGGCAGTTTCTTATAGAATAAAACATACACTTACCATATGCTCCAGCAATCCCAGTCCTAGGTATCTACTCAAGAAATGGAAACATATTTCCACACAAAATACTGTACACAAATGTTTAGCTGTTTTACTTATAATCACACACACACACAAAATGGAAAACAATCTAAATACCATTTGACAAGTAAATGGTTAAAAACAAAATGTGGCACATTCTATACAATGGAATACTACTCACGATAAAAAGAAATGAATTTCGATATACACAACTTGGATCACTCTTAAAGGCATTATGATGAGTGAAAGAAACCAGACCCAAAAGGTTACATACTGTATGATTTAAATGATATTCTCAAAAGGAGAAAGCCAAAAATGTCAGAGAACAGACCAATGGCTGGCAGGTGTTAAGGGTATATAACTACAAAGGGGTGCATGAGGGAGTTTTGGAGGTGATGGAACTGTATCTTGATTGTGGTGGAAGTTACATAAATCAGTACATGTGTTAAAATTCATAAAGCTATATATCTAAGAAAAATTTGATTTTACTGTTTGTTAATTCTAGAAGTTAAATAAATTTTTTTTTAAATTTACAGTAAACCTAACACTGAATGATGACACAACTAATTGGCCAAACAGATATTCTGAGAAGAGTAGGCAGAGTGAATAGCTAAAACTAGTCTCTGATGCTGGAAGGTGCCTGGTATATTCAAGGAATAGTGAGGAGGTCAATGTGGCTAAAGTGGAATGAGCAGAGGAGAGTAGAGTAGAGAAGTTCATAGATGTAATGGGGGATCAGATCATAAAAGGTGCTTATACCATTATAAGGACTTTGGCTTTGAGTGAAATGGGGAGCCGCTGAAGGGTTTTGAGCAACAGAGTAATATGAACTGATTTAATGTTTTTAAAGGACTACTGATTTCTGTGTTGAAAACAGATTGGTGGCATGAGGAACAGGAGAAAAGGGAAGACATCTTAGGAATGATGGTGGCTCAGTCCACAGTAGTTATGACACATGTGGTGAGAAACAGCTGGAGTCTAGATATATTTTGAAGGTGAAGCCAAGAAAATTTTCTGATGGATTAGTTTGAGAGAAATAAAGGAATCATGGATGACTCCAAGTTTTCTGGTCTGAACAACCAAAAGAATGAAACTGGCATCGATTGAAAATAGGACAGCCTTAAGTGGAATAGATTGTGGGGAAAGAACTGTAGTTCAATTTTGAATATACATAATTTGACATTTTATTAGACAACCAAGTAGAAATTCATTTTTGGCTAGAAAGACCATGATGCATCCAGTGGCCTTGGCTATACTGACTGCACTGTATGGTCCTCTGGGTAGAGAGGAATCATGGAGAATTCAGGAGCACAGTGAGGATGTGTGCTGCGGGAAGCTCATTCGGACTGAGAGGTGTGGCCACTTGTGAATTATGTGTCCAGTTTTTCACCCTGGTGTTGATTCAGGGGTTAAGTTCATTTGACTTATTCCTTAACACTTTCTCTGTCTCAGGATATAAGATTTTAAATGGTGAAGAATGAGTCTCTGAGCATAAATTCTTAAATGAACATGTCTTTTCTTGAAGTACTCATTTGAGATTATTCTTTCCTTATTGTCTATCTTTGCTGTAATTGGTAGAGTGAAGCTGGGTTGTTCAGTGGATGCAATAATGCAGTACCATCATGCAGTGTCCTGAGAACAAAAGGTCCACGGCTACATATTCTATTAATAAGCAAAGGATTTTATATAAAAACACGTCTTGGGATTTTCCCCATTCCCCTATCGTAATAAGGCAATTTTTTTTGAGGGGGAGGTATTGATATGAGGCCATCACCTTCTATTGCAATTTAGTATTCTTCAAAGTGTATGAAATTCATTAATATCTCAAGGGGTATTGTTGATCATTGTTACCTTAGTCCTACTATATAGTGTCAGAAATAACAAAATTTTAATGATTTAACAGAACTTCATTTAATAAGTATGTTTAAAGTTCATCTCTTCCAAAAAACAGCATTTTAATTACATTCAAATTGTGTTCATCTTAAATATCAACAAACACATCATTTACATACAGGGATATATATTAGAAAACAGATGGAAATTAAAACAACTTCTATTTTTTAGAAGTTCTTACTTCCAAATTAGGACACTGTGAACTGCTAAATATGTACCTAAACAAAATGTATCCATTATCAGAAAACCACAACTTGCTCTAATAGGAAAAGAAGTGTAATACACATATAGTGGAACATAATTCACATAGGCTTAATTTACAGG
The DNA here is from genome assembly GCF_963924675.1 of Phocoena phocoena. Taxonomy (NCBI): domain Eukaryota; kingdom Metazoa; phylum Chordata; class Mammalia; order Artiodactyla; family Phocoenidae; genus Phocoena; species Phocoena phocoena. Next base: position 93,556,151 of record NC_089221.1, on the reverse strand, counting down.
TATGTTTCAAAGTATAAAACAAACAAAAATCCTGTACCTACAAATACAGGCAAAAGTCACAGCCGACATTTTAAACTAATGCACCAACATATAATGCTTTACCAGAGAAAGTAGAAGAGTTCCCAAGATTTTATGTTGACCCATGATTTTTCACTTCTTTGTTCTCAAATACAGAAGAAGAGGACTTAGAGTTTTCTTTTTGTCTTTAAATCATATTCATGTTTGTTTTTTGTTACATGGCAATGACCCAACTGCATCATGAGAAGTGCTATCAAACCAGATAGAACTCAGTAACCAAGACATTTCTTTGATTTCTCCCTGTACCTCCATTTCTCTTCAGAAAGCGTCTAAGGAAACTTCATAGACAATTGTGGTAAAGAGAGCAAACCAAATAATTCTGAGATGGCAAAGAAATATATGAGAGTTGGCACTAACATGGGTTTACAAAAAGTTACCCACCATTTATTAAACCACAAATGCAAACAAAGAGAAATCTTACCTGGAAACATAAGTAGAATAAAAAGTACTAGAAAACAAATAGAAGGCATTTAGAATTGTGGCGTTTGGAGGCTTCAGTTTGGAAGACATAGAGAAACTAAGCTACCAGTAACTGTTAAGAGCATTTCTTTTCAACTTGTATAATTTACTTAAATTTTTAACTTGTCTAAATCAACTTTCTCTAGCCAAAACAAAGAGATCATAATCACTGTTTTTATATCAGAGATGTGTGACGACTGTAATGTAGGAGAAAAGAATGTTTGGGACACATCAGGTTTAAAGAGGTAGCACCAGGAATAAAACTAAGCACTTAATCTGATCAAAGTCAGGGAGGAATTCTGCCTTTCTTCAGTTTTTACTGCATTTCATAGTTGCAAAAAAAGAACATCCTTTCTTTTTTTTTTTTCCTTAATGTGCCTCAGGTTAAAAATGGCACAATGAATAGTCCTTAATCAGCACACATTATTTTTGAAAGGGACATTTTTAGATTTTGGTCATTTGCTTTTCTTTGCTTGTTTTTTAATGATAAATCTTTAGAGTCGACTCTTTTAAAATGTTGCTCAGATGGACAGATATAGTCAGACCTTTCTTAAAAGTAAACAATTTACTCTGCATTAAAAAAAATCACCAATAAGAGTTCAAAGTCAGTGTTTCAAACAAATGAAATGTTTAACTTCAAATTAAGTATGTTTAACTGCTATTGTGTTAAATAATGAAACTAACTCTATTTCATTCAATTATAAACATATTAACAAACATATAATCATTCCCTATGATCACTATAAAAATTAAATTATCCTTTTCTCTTTTATATGAAGATGGTGGTTCTAAAGCAACACTTTCAACCAGAAAAGCCCATTCAGAATAACACACAACCCCATTTCAGTTTTTGGAAGTCAGTGCATTCAGTGGTTATGAGTAGGCATGATGTTCTTCTGAAGCTAAGAAGTCTGGAAGGGTTAAAAAAAAAAGAAGAAGAAGAAGAAGAAGAGGAAGAAAAAGAAGAAAAAAAGAAAAGATAAATAATCTGAAAGATATCCTTAATGATCACAAATACTGCCAGTACTCAAAGTCAAGTATGTTATAACCTGAATGTCAATCAGTTGTGGTTTTTTCTCCCAATGAAAGGCGTTCCCATAACTGGAGCAACTGTTCACCAACCTGAGGTTCTAGTTCCTAGATAAACCAAAAGTCAGAATGAACATAAAAAGGACCAGACTGAATTTTTTATCATCAAAACCTATACTGATAAAAATGTAAGAAAATCAACTCAAATTCCATGTTTCTACAAGAACATGCTAAACTCCTATGTTATGCATTGCTCTAATTCTTTTCGTTAAGATTCAGAGTTGACTTCCAGATTTCCAAGATTGTAGTTAACCTGAAAATATTGCAACTATCTGTGACAAAATGGTGAGAAATTTCCAGGAAGTTCTTCTGCAATTTTTTCTATCTGGAAATAATAAATTTTGTTTTCGTGGAGATTTAGCAAAAGCACTCAGCTTAAACTTCCAAAGGTTTATGGTGATACTTAGCATATTAGATGTTTGGGGTATTTTTCTCAAGAAAGTATCTTGGATGACTATAAGGAATGTGACTTATTTCAAAATCATTATTATAGAATAAAAATGAAAATATTTTTATATATTTGAAAAGAGCATTTATAGTCCCCTTGTGACATCATGTGCACTTAAAAGGAACCCTAACACTTTTCATATGGTGATTTGAACTGAGTCACACTTGTTCAAATAAAGTATTAGATGTGACCTTAGGCAAGACTAGATAGATTCTCTGAATCTATTTTCTCCTATAAAATATTTGGCTAATAACTCATTTTAGGCCTAAGAATTGAACTACCTCATATAAAGAAGCTAGCACAGTAGTCAATATATCAATATATGTTAATTCCCATCACCTTAACTAGTTTAAAATACATAGCAGCATCATGAAGGCAAAGCAAAGCATAATAGAAATAAAACAAGCCACAAAAATATTAAAAGGTTATTATTTATGTTATATTATTAGTTAAAGCCACAAAGAACTTAGATACTGTTGTTATCCTTAGACTTTAGTGAAATTACTTCAGAATTACACTAGGTTTTGATCATATCTTTAGTTAAACAGGAACCTCCAAGAATTGACTTATGAAAGATTTTATATATGCAATGACAGAGAGAAGTCAAATTTACAAAATGTTAAAAAAAACAATGAGCTCTGTCAGGCACATTTGAAAGTAGGCTTCTAACTACCTCTTTTACAAATCTGAACCATTATCTCCCCATGTGCACATAGAATATACAATTTGTATTCTTGCATTTGCTCCTCAAACAAATCACTGAATAACAGCCAAACAAAACAAAAAGAAGAGTAGAAGAAAAATATTAAATGCCATTGCATACCTGCCCATCTCTGCTTATCTGGACTTTCTTGTTGTCATTCCAAGGATTGAGTAAATGGTGTGCAAACTGAAAGGGAAGACTTTCTTTTCGTATCCACTCCACCTTAAACACTCCTCCTAGTCCAGCTGAACCCCAGTCCTGACTCTTCTCCCTTCCTATCTCAGAAGACATTCTAGAAAATCCCTGTGGGTAAAATGAGGGGAAATGGTGAAGGTGAGGATGACATTAAGACTCTGAATTCAATTTATCTGAGAAACTCTGAGTTGTTTTATTTTAAGGTAAAAATGTAATATAAAAATAATAGATATATAACAAAAATCCAGAAAGCCACCCATTGTTTTTTATAAAAAGATGAATTAGCAAATTTTAGAGGAAAGACCAATTCCAACCTTCTAATATAATTTCAAATACAGATATTTTCTAAATAATATATCATAGTTCTAAACCCACATTTATCCATTACAAATGGATACAATCTAATTTCTAGGTTTTTAATTCCAAAAATGATAATAATATCAAATAATAATTCATTATTTTATAAATTCAGATATACATCAAGTAAAGATGAATTAAGAAACACACTCAGTTTCCTGACAGTCAAAACTAATCTCTTTGGCCTATTTTAAATAAACATTTTATCAAAAAGCCACACTTCTCATTACTTTTAATCCACCTGAGAAATAGTAAATCTAAAGTTGTCTCAAAAGGAAAAATTGTTTATCTGGAAAAGCTCTGGTAAAACAAGGCAAAAGTAAAGGGATCCCTATACATCATTCCTTTGAAGAGGTGCAATATATTCCTCATCCAAGCACAATGTATTCTTCCATTCCAATGCAATAAAAAGCCAGCTTCTTTTTAACCACTATGATTTAAATGATCTAATCTGCAGACAGAAGAACAATGCCCTTTTACTGCTTCAGGATGGCTCACCTGGAAATGTCCAGATCCTTGAACAGAAAATATCAAGTAAACCATGCTGCTTTCCCAAAAGGCTCGGTTTAGCTTCCTCTCATTACTAGAGGTTGTAGACCAGATACCCTTCTGTTGAGAAATTTCAAGGTTTCTCAGATTGCTACTCTTCATTATGAAGTATCGAATAGGCATGTTTGGTCTTGGTGAAGGAGATTTTGAGCCCTAAAAAAGGAAGTGTAAATTCTTGAAAAGTAATTTGACCTTTCAAAATCAATAGGCTCCATTAAACATCTTCATAAATATATAAACCAAAATATTTTACCAAATAGTCAAGAAATGCAAATAGCTCTATAATGCCTGAAAACCTACACAAGGCTCAGTCAAAATGAGGTTAAAGAGCCAAAACCAAGCACTCATTTTCAGAGTATTCAAAATCCCTTATCAAGAAAGGATCCTGGGCTTCCCTGGTGGCACAGTGGTTGAGAGTCCGCCTGCTGATGCAGGGGACACGGGTTCGTGCCCTGGTCCGGGAAGATCTCACATGCCATGGAGCGGCTGGGGCCGTAAGCCATGGCCGCTGAGCCTGCGCATCCAGAGCCTGTGCTCCACAACAGGAGAGGCCACAACAGTGAGAGGCCCACACACCACAGAAAAAAAAAAGAAAGAAAGGATCCTGGTTTGCCAACTTTGATTTACACTCCAAATGTACTTTCAGAAAATATTTTAATAAACTTGCGAAGTCTGAAAACAAAACAAAAATTGCTCCAGCTTACTGCCTCGATACAGTTTCCAGGCGGCAATGCGGGAAGGGAAACACAAACAGAATCCAATGGTCTTACTGAATTGCAGACATAGACCTTAAGAGTTTAGAGGCCAAGGTAACTAGATTTTCCACGGCAGTGTACTATATAGAAGGAAGCTTCATGGGAAGAGAACTCCCAGGGAACTGCAGAAGGGGTTCCCAGAAGTTTTGGGGTAAGTAGTGACCTGCACATAGGTAAGAAAAAATGACCTGAGGCCAGGAAAGATCCAAAGGAAAAGAGTTCTTAGAGCTCACACACAGTTGGGAATATTTCATCTTATTCCAGACAGAAGAGAAAGAACTTGTAATACATAGTGCATTAGCCCACAGAAGGATCATACTTTAGTACTGGAACTAAATTAGTATCAGAATAAAAACTGCCCTGGATCCACCCTAACACTGCTTAAAAGCAAATCCCGAAAGGATTACACTGATTGCAACTAACTTAACTGTGTATCAGAAAAATGTCTAACACTATTTAAAGAAATACAACAAAAATATAGCAGCCAAACAAAATTTTAAGGAATGCAAACAACAGGAGAATATGACACACAACCAGAAAAAGACTAATCAACAGGAACAGAGTGAGATCTGACAGATGATGATATTAGGAGATAAGAATTTAAAGCAGCTATCCTAAATCTATGTGCTACGTTCAAGAAGGTGGAGGAAACATAAATGTGATGAGTGGGGAAATATAATGTATTTTTTTAAAGACCCAAAAGAAGTTCTGGAGATTAAAATATAATATATGAAGTAAAAATACACTAAAAAGAATGCACATCAGATTAAACATTACAAATAAAAACATCAGTGAATTTAAAGATGTAGCAATAGAAATGATCTCAAATGAAGGAAAGAGACAAAAACAACTGAAAAAAATGAAGAGAATATCAGTGACCCATGGAACAATATCAAGTAGTCTTACATTTGTATACCTAGAGTTCCAGAGAAGAAGGGGGAGAGATGAGATATAAAAAAATATATGAAAAATAATGGTGTTAAATTTCCCAAAATTGATGGAAACTATAAATATACAGATTAAACAGGAAACATAAAGAGAACCAGACCGAGTCATATCAAAATCAAATTGCTGAAAACCAGTGAGAAAAAGAAAATCTTAAAAGCAGCTAGGGGAAAAAAAGACAAATTATATATGGAGAAAGAAAGATAAGAATGATACTAGACATCCCATGAGAAACTATGTAAATTACTAATCTAGTATTATAATAATGAAAGAAAATCACTGTCAACCTAGAATTATATACACAGTAAAAATATCTTTCAAAAATAAAAGTGAAAAAGAATTTTCACACAAAAGCTAAAAGAATTCATTTCCTGCAGATCTGTACTTAAAGAAATGTTAAAAGAAGGTTTTCAGCCAGAAGAATATGATCCAAGACAGAAATTCGTGTCAACACAAAAGAATAAAAAGCACAGGAAACTGTAAATATTGAGTAAATATAAAGGACATTTTCCTAACTTTTGCTAAAAAGATAATTGACTATGTAAGTAAAAAGCAATACATTGTGGCATTTATAACATATGTTGAAAAAAATGTATGAAACCAATAACATAATGGATTGAAGGGTAAAATAAAAGTACATTGTTGCAAGGTTCTCAAACTGTAACTGAAAGGGCATAATACTGATTCAGGATACATTAGGGTAAGGTAAAAATGACTTAACTAGTGAATTCTATCAAACATTTAAGGAAGAAACAATACCAAATCTATACATCTCTTCCAAAAATTGAAGTGGAAGGAACACTTCCCAACTAATCTTTAAGAGTACAGCATTATTCTGATACCAAAACCATCCAAAGATAACATAAGAAAAGATAACTAGAGAATAATATCTCTCATAAACAAAGATCCCTCATTTAACAAAATTTTTGATTGAACAAAATCAAATCTAGCAATATTTTAAAAGGATAATAGATTATTACCAAGAGAGGTATAAACAATAGAAAATCAATCAATGAAATCCATTATATTAACAGACCAAAAAAAAAAAAAAAAAGAATTGTGTTATCATTTCAATAGATGTAAAAAAAAAAAAACACTGAGTATAATTCAATGCTTATTCCTAACAAACCTTCTTATCAAACTAGATCCAAAAGAAAACATCCCACTAAATGGTGGAAGACTTAAGATTTACCCTCTAAGGTCAAGACAAAGAGGAGGACTCTCAGCATCTTTATTAAATATTTTATTGCAGGTTCTAGCCATAGATATAAGGCAAAAAAGAAATAAACGGCGTTCACTTTGGAAAGGAAAGAAGTAAAACTACCTTTATTAACAGCATGATTGTCCATGTAGAAAATCCTGAGAAATCTACATAAAAAGCTAATAGAATTAATAAGTGAAGTAAGGTCATAGGATATAGGATAAATATACAAAAATCAAATGCATTTCTATATGATACCAATGAACTGAAAATTAAAATTTAAAAAAAACAACAGCATCAAAAATATAAACTATTTAGGAATAAATGTAAGAAGAAAACTGTAATATTTGAACTCTGAAATTTACAAAACACTGTTGAGAGAAATTAAAGAATATCTAAATAAATGCAGCTATGCTTATGGATTGGAAGATTAAAAATTGTTAATTGTAGATTTTCAAGTTGATCTATAGATTTAATGCAATTCCACTCAAAATACAAAAAGTTTTTCTGTAGAAATTGACAAGCTTCTTCTAAGTTTATACAAAAGCACAAAGATTGTAGAAGAACCAAAACAATTTTGCAAAAGAAGAACAAAGTTGGAGAAAAATCATTAACTGATTTCAAGACTTACTAGGAAGCTATTATATAATCAAGTCACTGTAGCACTGGCAAAGGAGAAGTATGCAGATCAATGAAATAGAGTCCAATAAGTAGAAAACATATTTATGGTCAATTGATTCTTGACAAAGGTGCCAAGGTAATTCAATGAAAAAAAGATCTTTTCAACAGATGGCTCTGGAACAACTGTATAGGCAAACACCAAAAAATTATTGTTCACCCACCCATACTATAAACAAAAATTAACTTGAAATTAATTAATTCAAGGTATATGAAATAGATCATATACCTATCAATACATGTAAAAGTTCCAACTGTAAAATCTCTAGAAGAAAGCACAGGAGAAAATCTTGGGTTAGGCAAGGACTTCTTAGGACACCAAAAATATGAACCCTAATACAAAAAACAGATGAAACCAAAATAGAAAAAAATAGATTAAATGGATTTCCATCAATATTTGTTCTTTAAAAGACAACTGAATCACTTTGCTGTACACCTGAACCTAATACAATATTGTAAATCAACTATACTCCAACATATAATAAAAATTAAATTAAAAATATAAAAAATAAAATAAAGTAAATAAGCAACAAGGATACATTGTACAGCACAGGGAAATACAGCCATTATTTTGTAACAACTTTAAGTGGAGTATGATCTATAAAAATATTGAATCACTATGTTGTACACATAAAACTAATATACTATTGTAAATCAAGCATACCTCAATAAAAAAATTAAAAAATTTTAAAAACACTCATAAATAAATAAAGTGATGGGTTACATGAGAAAAAAAAAAGACACCATTAAGAAAATGTAAATGCAAGCACAGACTATTAGAAAAAATGTTCAAAACATAAAATTAAGACTTGTATCCAGAATATACTAAGAAACTCTTACAACTAAATAAAAAAAGACAACCAATAAACAATGTAAAGAGGTTAACAAAAATTTGCACAGATATTTCGCCAAAGAAGATTCAGAAATGGCAAAAAAGCACATGAAATGATGCTCAACATCCTTAGTCACTGGGGAAATGAAAATTAAAACTATAGTGGAGTATCACTATATACCCACGAGAATGGCTAAAATTAAGAGACTAGTAATGTTAAGTATTGTTATGAATACTGAACAAATGGAATTCTCATAGATTATTGAAGGGAATAGAAAATAGTACAGCTATTTCAGAAAACAGTTGAGTAGTTTCTTGTAAAGTTATACTTACCATACAACCCAACAAACCTACTCCTGGGTATGTACCCAAGATTAGAAAACATATCTATACGTAAAGATTTGTACCTGAATATTATTCATAATAGTCAAAAAGTAGAAATGATCCAAATGTCCATCAATGGTAAATAGATAAACATACTGTGGCATATCCATACAATGGAATACTACTCAGCAATAAAAATAAACTAATAATACACTCAATAATACAGATGAATTTCAAAAGTGAAATAGCCTGTCATAAAAAGCTATATACATTCCATTTAGAGGAAGTACCAAAAAAAGCAAAATTCCCAGAACAAAGAGCAGTTTAGTGGTTGCCAGAATCTAGGGGTGATGCGCATGTTCTCTACATGACTATAGTACAGTTACATGATTGTATACATTTGTCAAAATTCACTCAATTGTACAGTTTAAATTCGTGAATTTTATTGTGTAAATTATGCCTTAATAAAGGCACTTTAAAATTAAAAACAAAAAAATCTTAAAACCTAAGAATGCAAATCTGCAAAAACACTGCTTTTCCTCTTATTTAACAAGAGTAGTTCAGCAGACATTTTCACCAGAACCACATCATATAGCTAACGAACACTAATCGAATACTCAGGTACTAACAATGCAGGAAAGTAAATGTAAACATATTCTAGACATTTGAAGTCATTCGTATTACAAATTTTTTAAAAGATACATAGTTCTCAATTCTTTATCAACATTTCCTATCTTCCTAACCCCATCCAGTCTTGTGTTTTTTAATATAACCATTGAATTGGAGAAATCAATTAAGAATTGAAAGAAACTATTGTTTTCAATTCTGAAGGTATGAACCAAAATTAATTTAAGAAAATCTTCTTGTCATTTGTTTTGAACAAAAAAAGGTTCTAAAGATACAGAAAGGAAATCATGAACTGCCTAGCTACATGCCATCAGTGAATGACCTATTAGGTTTAAAACACCCCAAGATGATAATAACCTAAAATACTTGGCAAGCAGGAAAAAACTAAAAAATTTACTGTTTGTCAGCTTCTATTTATATCTAGAACAGAGGCCATGATTAGTCACTTAAAAACAATTTTATAATTTTGTTTAAATATGTAACATCAGATTTGCTACAAATCCTTGATACTCTACCTTTCCTGAGGATGGAGGAGAAGGACTAGCACAAGGACTTTGATAATTATTGCTGTCTGTATTCACAGAAGACTGATCTGACCTGTCATCAGTGCTTCGTTTAGGATGTAAAATTCCTCTGTCTTTGTACTTCTGAGGTGGGTGCAGTGCTGGAGATGGAGATTTCATCAATACTCTTGAGTGAAAATGAGGAAGCAAAGATCAGTTATACATAAGTTCATAATACAAAGCACAGTCCATTTCAAACCAAAGCTCCAATGACACTTTGATTTATGGAATAGTATTTAAAAAGGCAATTTCATTCTTCAATTACATTTAGATGAAAGAGTTGTATTATTACGGTATACTTACAAAAACAACATTTAAAATAATACAAAAATACATTTAAAACAACCTATAAAAATCTTTAACTTAATATTAAATACCCAAGTATTATTCCCTTACAAAACTCCTAATCTCTTTTAATGTCAGTCCAGGATAAGTCCTTAACAATTATAATGTCTTATATTGATATTTAATGTCTTTTAACATTATAAAATTAATTAAATATACCTGTGCTAACGGCCTTTACTAGAATATCACTGACTCCGCTTCCGTTCCACTTTCATATAATATCGTAAAGCCAAATACAATAGATTTCAAAAGCATACTAAAAATTACAGTATGGTAAAGTGGAAATAAGACAGGACTAGAGTCAGGAGAGAAGATTTTTGGGACAGTACTAAATTTACAACTAACGAGGCAGGTGATCCTGGGCAAGTCTTAATTTATCTGAGTTTTAATTTCCTTACCTGTTAGATAAAGGGAGTAAATTAGATAAACGCTAAGATTCTTCTGTTTTAAAATTCTATCAATAAATGCAGCAAAAACAGCAGTCAGGAATTTTATAATTTTTTAAAAAGTATACATCTTAGTGGAACAACCAGACATTAAAAAAAAGACATTAAGTACTTCCTAAAGTAGTGCAATATAAAGTTCATAGCACTACCTATAAAATATTCTTGCCAAAACACTGGATCTAATCAAGCACTGAGAGCTAACCACCATTTTCCATGAAATACATAGGGTATAGCAATAAAAAGAAACCAATACAGAATGTGGTACATCTAATGCCACTGACCTCGTTCCCTAAAAAAAGTCAGCAGAGGAACTAACTGCTCTAGATCACAAGAGATTCAAGAAACAAGACACCCTAATACAATGCATGAGTCCTCCCTAGATGTTGTTTCAAATAAATCTATAGTTTGAGAATTGGGGAAATGATTATTTTCTTGGGACTGATAATTGGATTTTGATTATGTAGGAAAAATCCCTCTATTTTTAAAAGATGCATATTTAAATACAGAAGGGTAAAATGACATGATGCATGAGACTGATTTTTGAAATATGTAAACAGAAAAAGAAAAGAAGCAAGAAAAAAATAATTGGGGTAGATAAAGCAAATAGGTGAAAATCTTGGTAAACTAGTGAAGCTGAAATATGGAATTCACCATGACATATCATTTACTTTGCTATGTTTAACAATATTTGTAATAAACAAACGAAACAAAAAAGGCCAAGTCATCAATAGTATATAAACTTCCACTGAGTCTTGCAATTATAATTATTCTGCCTTCAAAAGAAGTTAAAATAGCTTATCCCCACAATTTGCTTCTCTTTCAGTAAGTATCTTAGATCCAATACTATTTCGTTCAAAAATGAAATAAAATAGCTAAAAACCTAAAAATATTAACGAAAATACATAATGAATAAACATCTGAATAATTAATAACAACTTGATAAATGTAAAGAACCAACTTTTCAGGTTTTTTTCCCTCTCATGAATTGACGTTCAATGAATTATCAAGTTACACCTCTAAAATTCCATCATTCTTTCCCTGGTACTTTATTTACCTGAAAATTAGGTAACAGAACTTAACTGAGTATAATACCTTATTAAAATAAAAATGATGTTTTCAATAGAACTAAATGTCTACTTTCGTGGTTTTCAATTTGATCTTTGACTCTGTGCTCTATTCTAAGTTTTTCTCTCATACTTGGCTTCCCCCCCAAAATTTCATGCACGTAGAAACAAAACATTCGTGTAAACCCTTCTAACCTAAATTTTTATTTAAGAGGAACAAAGAGCTCTGATAACTCATTTATATCTCATTTTTCTTATAGAAAAGATATGTTTATTCTCTGTAAATGAGCAAGTTATTATTTAGAAAATGACAATAAAAATTGGTTTAATTTTAAGGTGGGATGTGGGCAACTTCTATTTTTAAATAGTTTCTTAAACTTTTAAAAAATAGTTTCAATAAAATGCTTTTATTAAAAGAAATTATCTAATCTATATCTTGCCATGCTAGCATGAAAACTCTAACTATAAATCCCTTTTCTCCAAGAAGTAATCCTAGAAAGATTATAACTTCTCCATTCAAAAATAAATCTTCCTAAGAGTCCTCATTCTATTCCTCACCAAGCTACATCAATTCCAGGCCTTATCTATTAATGCTAGCAAAAGTCTAAAAGTGGATGAAATTCTGTATCTCACTGTTCAACAGACAAGAGAATGAAGAATGCAAGGCTACAACTTGTAAGGAAAGGAAAATGGTAGACACTGGTATCACAGGCGGAAAAATGAATTTATAAGATAATCAGTTTCTAAAGCATAACTAATACTACACTTTATAATTCTGATTTTCTTCTTCTGTATTTCCAAATTTTATTAAATGAGTATGTCTTACTTTTATAAAGAAAAAAAAATGAAGGGTTTTTTTCCCTAAAAATGTATGTGTGTAGTATGTATGTATATAGACACATATGTGTGTAAAAAGTCTCTGTGAACATAACAGGTTTTTTACAGATTAGTCTATAAATAACTCTACCACATAATTTCTATGCAAATGTATTCTCACATTCTAAACAATCATTGTTCAAGTAAACTTTTAGAACAATCTTTTTAAAAAGTGAGGCGTGTCTAAGTAGAAAATGTGTTTTTTACTATTTTCCTTTCACTTGGCAGTGTCTATATCAGAGAAAAAGGTTCAGGGATGCATATTATGAGAAGGTTTTCTAAGCAATTGGTTGAATTATTCCTAAAATGTAATATATGAAAAACTTGGAAACCACCATGTATTATTCCTTTTCAACTGAAGTCTTAACTGATAACATGCTTTTATGCTTCATTCAAATAAGTAAAATCTGATCAAAAGAAGGCAGGTACTATATACTCCATCTGATCCTTGAAAAACAATAAGCACTACATATCTTTTATGTTTCCATTGATCCTATTTTCAGGTTTTTAACAATGAAATCATATTCTTATCACAGAAACTATCTACCATACTGCCAAAATTAGCATTCCAAGCAAGAATTTTGTCTCTGTTATCAATTCTAACCTGGTTTAAAAAAAAAAAATTAACTGATATAAAGAAATTTAAATTTGATTCTAACAAATATTTTTACAACCAGAAATATTTCTGAATCATGACCAACAATTCATTATAACCACTATTATACCACAATACATTTTTGGATAAATAATTCAATATAAGAGCTCTCATTATTATTACTAATCATATAATAAACAAAAAATCACATCTAATTGCCAAATGCTAGAAAAGATAAAAGAAGTTAGCTAAACTAAAAAATTTTGCCAAGACAGTAAATTTATTTACTTTTTTAATATATGTATGCCTCCCCTCAATAAAATGTAAACTCTGAAGAAAGAGATTTTGTCTGTCTTACACATTGCCATATCCTTCACACTAAGAACAACAGGCATTCAATGTGTCCCTGTATGAATGAATGAATAAAGTATTTTTCTGTAGGAATACTAGTCAGTGTTATTAATATCTAGGTAAGGCTTGTGGGGAGGCTGTTCTTCTAAATGGCCACAGCCAACACTTCTCATTGTGAAGTATCTAGGAAAGATATGGCTTAACATATATCAACTAAAATACATAATAAAAAATGTTGCTATCTTTTTCTCAGACCCTAAATTTGTAAATTCTGGAAATTAAATGTTTTAAGCTTTTCCTGACAAAAAAATTTCCTTGTTAAATAACTCAAGACCCCAGGAGCTTGAAATCCTTAATATTATCTAACACTTGAAAGAATTATCTTTTGAAAGTAACTCTTCCCATTTTATTGTGACCTTTTTGTGTATCTTAGATTATAAGAAAGTAATTTTTAAATATTATAAAAGCATGTGATTCTATGATAAATAACTATTTTCCTAGAGAAAATATCTCATTTTGATAAAATGTTACGAATTTACCTTTCTGCAGTAGTAGACTCATCAGAAAATTCAGTATCTGCTGAAATTTTCCTACTATTATTTGACCTCCAAGATGATGCCAAAGGAAGTTCTTCTGAAGACATAGGCCTTGGCCTTTGGCCAATCCCAGATGGTTGTTGTAAACCTGCAGACTGTTCTTCAGTGCTTAAAACAGCTATAACTGCTCTTATGGTAGCGTCATCAACTTGGGACCAAGGTTTGGATGGAGCTCTCATTCGGCGTAAAAATAAGCTATGCCACTTCTGTCTAAGCTGCAGCAATAAACTGGCTGCCTATAATAAAATGGTTTCTTCAGTTCAAATAGATACAAGCAAAATATCTATCACACTTCCAAGACAACTATTTGTTTATTAGTTAAGGTCTAAAACTGTTTCCAAAGAACACGTTTTACATTTCATATCATTTACTATCAATTTCAGTCTTTCTGTTACATGAAAGAAATAAAATATCTTATTTACCATTTTGAGGCACTAGAGACCCAAAATCAAATGAAACACTCCAATGAGAGAGAAAGTAAACAATGTGTGGTAGAGTGTAATTATGATTAATACTGGAAAAGTAACAGCAGGGTAAATAAAGAAAAATACATTTAGTTCCATTCATACTTTATTTTTACTGCCAAATGATGATGTCCATAAGGCAGGTGAATTCATAGGTCCAGAGAAAAGCTTAAGCTAGAGATACAGATAAGATGTACCTGGAAGTTATCAATGCATAAATGGTTACTAAATCTACACATAGATGTAAGGTCCTTAGAGATTGTGCAGAGACAGAAGAACAGAGTAAAGAACAGACTACTAGAGAACATCTAACATTTAAGGCACAAACACATACAGAAGAGTTAGTGAAAGAACCTAAGATGGAATGACCTCTCTAGATAGAAGAATCAGGAAAGAGTAATGTCATATAAACTAGTGACAAAGAAGTTGGGACAGGGGTGAGGAAGAAAAATGGGGAAGGGCAGAATCAATAAAAACAAGGGTATGGACAATAGCTAAATATGAGAGAAAGGTCAAATTTATCAAGGACAGCAGGCTGGCTTTGATAACCTGGAGGAGACAATATTGACCTTGGCAAGCACAGTTTCAGTGAAGCGAAAGATCGATGGGAATGGAAATGAGACTGCAGTAGGTTGAAGTGATAAATGAATGTATGGCAAAAAAGTAAACCTAGCCAGTATCGACTTTTAACAGTTGATATTGTCCCAAAAAAGGATATAGAATGATCTTTAAAAGTAAAGATGGAATTAAGGGAAGGCTTTATCAAGAAAATTTTTAATTTGAAAAAAAACATTCATCTTTCCTACTCCAGAGAAATATGAAAAGAGAAAACAGGATGAACTCACACCTTTCCCTTATAAACAGAGTTACATGAAATAAAAGGATTTCTTGTGTACCCAATATTCAATATTTTCTTATATACACAAAAATATTCAAATATTACCATGCTCAAATACTGAGCCACACCTAGATTTTTCAAATCCTCTAGAGAATAAACCCCAATATGGCAGAGAATGTATGAAAACTGAAAAACAAGCTGTATTCTCTCATACTAAGGGCTCAATTTTAAAGATATAATTTTCATCACACTGTGTATCAATTCATACAACTGAATAAAAGAAATCTATCACACTACTAAAAAGCAACTTACCTCTGGCTCTAGTTTGAAATTGAGCCACTCATCAAGTTTTAAAGCTGCCAAATTAGCAGTAGTTCTGTCTTCCATTTCACTATCACTACTGTCATTAGGAATACCATCTGCTGTTCACACATATTGAAAGGAAAAAAATTTCACTTTTACTATCTTATATCACAGACAAAATAGTAAGTCAATATAGATACTCTACATTTACACAAATCCTCCTGATATACTAACAATTTGTGTGGGGAGTTCTCCAAAAACAACAGGTCACAAATTAAAACTCAGTATCTGGCCATTGTTTATTTCTCTACTCAAATTCTAAATATAAGAATTTTTCAAATTTTGTCAAGAACCCTCTTCTTTTTAATATCATTTACTAGCTGATGATTTCCAAATTTGTATTGCTAGTCCAAACTTTTTCCCTGAGCTCCAGATATGGATAATAAATCCACTGACTCCAAAAGAAAAAATCTTACTTAGGATTCCTTAGCCATCTCAAATTTAACATGTCTAAGAGGACCCCTGACTTCCCTACACAACCTGCTGCTCCCAGTTTTCTGAATCTCAAATAAGTGGCACCAATTATTCAACTAGCTATCACAGCCAAAAACCCAAGAATTAATGATTCCTCCCTTTCACTCACCACCCACATTCAATCCAGCCATTACTAGTACATCCAAAATAATTTTAAATCTACTTCTTTTCATATCAGATGCCATCACTGTAGTTATGAGCCATCATTATCTATCATAAGACCACTGCAAAAGCCTCCTACTTGCCTCTTCTCTTCCGTTCTTGCTCCTTCAAGCAATCCATTCTCACAGCCAAAATGATTTTTTTTAACATAAATCACACCATGTTACTCCCTTCTTAAAACCCTTCAACAGTTTCCCTTGCATTTTCCTTTACAAGTCCATGTCTTTCTTTCAACCTCAGATCATCCCACTCTCACCTTGATCACTGTGGTCCCAATCACACAATCTTTCTGTCTGTTCCTGTATCATTTCCTAGTGCAGAATCTTGGTCCTCACCATCTTCTCCTACCTAGAGCATATTCCTGCATCTTCACATGGCTGATTTCTTCTCATACTTTAGAGCTCAGCTTAAATCTCATCTCCTCATAGAAACTTGTCTAAGGTCCCTTTCTAAAGTAGGTCACTCCTAAGGAGACCCTCTTCATTTTCTTCAAAGTACCATGCATGTTATTTACTTTTTTGCTATATGTCAACACCCACTAACAGGTGAACTCCTGAAGACAGAAATACTTTGTATATCTTGTTTTCTGTTATATCCTCAATGCCTAGCACAATAACTGACATGTAATAGTTGCCCAATAAATATTTGCTGAATCACCAAATGGCAAAAAATTGGAAACAATCTAGATGTCCGACTGTAAAGGAACATTTCAAATGCATTATGTCACTATAATGTGATAGAATATTTTCCAGCCATTAATATGAAATATTAAAAATGTTTTTTATATTTTGTGAAATGAAAATAGCAGAATATAAACAGTATGGGTAAAATAACCTAAAATATGTAAACATACAGAAAAAAATGTATAATATTAAAAAGTGTTTGCGTAAGGGTAGTGGGATTATGGGTAACGTTTCCTTTAAACAATTATTTTGGTTTTCTTTTTAACATCTTTATTGGAGTATAATTGCTTTACATTGTTGTGTTAGTTTCTGCTGTATAACAGAGTGAATCAGCTATACATATACATATATCCCCATATTCCCTCCCTCTTTCGGTTCCCTCCCACCCTTCCTATCAACCCCTTTAGGTGGTCATAAAGCAAGGAGCTGACCTCCCTGTGCTAAGGGGCTGCTTCCTACTAGCTATCTATTTTATACTTGGTAGTTAAACAATTACCTGTTTTTTATGTTAAACTATCATTTAAATTCAAGTGGAAGAAAAAAACAGACTCTCAACAAGATTAATCAAAAATGCACAAATGAATATCAAGTTACCTTAGAAATCAATTTCAAGAACAATGGTACACTTTAGTAATTTTTAATTAGTCTTAATACATCAAAAGGGAGCTACTACCACATAAATTTTTATAATTTCAAAATTTGTTTGGTTTAGTAAGAAGAAAAAATTTTATTTCAAATAGATTTGTATTTCCTTCAATAATATATTTACCTCGAAAAGATGAAAGTTCCTGAAGAGCATTACTTGCCAACCTAGCTGGTCCACAAAATATCAATACAGTGACAGGTGTCACTGCTGAACAACATCTAATATTAGCTATTCTATGAGCTCTGGTCATTTCATCATAAATAAGCCAATCTGTGGGCAGTGCCTGAATTGCTGCAGCTTGACCATTAGCTGGAGGAATCTATTAGGAAAATAAATTTTAAAACTGTTAAGTAAATTTATCACTTAATTTACTGGTAATACTTTTAAAAAGTACAAAGTCCCTCAGCGAAATAGATGTTGTATATTAGTACCCAAACAAAAATTAAAGCAAGTCATTGGTCATGTAGTTTGTACATAAGTCCTCAATACTTAACACATTACCTCTTCCAACTTTAAGACTCAACCAAAATATTGTTCCAATGTTGAATTATACATACATAACTAATTAATTTCTTAAAGCAGGTTGGCATTGGGAGCATTTTTTTATTGATCTTCAACTATCTAAATTAGATTAGTTTTACCTCAAGGCCTAAGAGCATTCAAAAAGTTTTACCTTTTTATAGTGAGACTGACTGAGAACTGAACTGGGATGAAACCGTACTTTTTTCTCCTTTGGCCCTGTCAATACTACATTCTCTCTGTCCACGTGGACTAAATGAGGATACATGCCTGCAACCAATGCAGCTTTAACGACAGCCCAGTTCTCAGAATTTGTGTTAACATCTCGAATGTCACCACCACCTCGTGCTCTCACAAAACCTAGAAAGAGGAAACAAACCACACCAACCTTTTCTATTGCACAAAATATACTTTTAAATTTGGGTTTTTAACAAAAAATTGTATAATCCATACAAGTTTAATGATTCAAATGCCACAATAATTCATAAAATCTCCTCTGAAAAGTTTATAATATAGTCAATGTTCGAAGAAAGTTTAAGTTTGCTTAGGCTAAAGTAAGCAGAAGATTCATTGAGGAGTTAGGGACTTCAGAAACAAATACATATTCTTGCAATAAAGTTCTTCATAAGCTGCTATCAGAAACATACTAAAATCATAGCTGAAAACCTAAACTATTCTGCTGAATGGTATTAATAACATCTTGGTTGTGACAGAAACTAATCCTGGAAGTGAAGTCAAGTAAATATAAAGTATTCTTGCTTGAATTTCAAAAGTCCTTCATATGTCCCCATATTTGAGACAACTCTGAATCCTCTGGTTCATTCCTTATATTACTTTGGCACTTCAGCTATTCCATAAATCCAGGCTCTGGTACTTTTCTTCTGTTTCCTCAATGTACTACGCCACTCAAAAAGAAATTCAAAGGAGCAGTTCTAAAATGAAATAGCAAAACTGACATTCTCTTTAAAAAAAAAAAAATCAAGTGCCTTCAAGTGATTACTAGTTGTTTTATGTTCCAAAAATATAAAGGCCAGCTTTCATATCAATCTACTTAAATTTTTGTAATTTCTCTTTCATAGAGCTAAATATTTATTAATAATGATAAAATGTTACAAGTACAATCTCTAAATTGATTTTTGCCAACAAATATATTATAAATTGCTCATTGCCAACAGTATCAAAAAGCATTCATATATTTCTCAACTATAGCTTCTACAATATCATTTTTTTAATCAACAAACAAAAGTTGAGGTCATGCAGAAGTCTACAAAGCAGTTCATGAACATAAGATATACAACATGATAATGTCATAAAAATAATATAAGATGGCATTAGTTAACACTAGGAATACTATAATGTACAGGCAACTCTCAGTAGTTTAAATAGGTTCTTTGGAGGAAAATTTTACCTGATGCTCTAAGTTGACCAAGCAACTGAGTTCTCATGCCTATGATTATTTCCAGAGTAGCTTGTGAAAGAAAATTCTTTTCACAAAAGGCTCGCTCCCACCCATCACTTCGAGCCTTCTGCCATGCCTATAAAAATATAATTACATAACAAGACACATTTCTAATCACTTCTTAGGAACCAAAGTAACTGAAAATCACTACAATAACCACTCAAGGTCAGTTTTCCTTTTTCTGATTACTTTATAAAATCTAAGACTATGAAAAACAAAAACAAACTCATAGATACAGAGAACAGATTAATGGTTGCAAGAGGCGGGGGCTTAGAGGAGTGAGGAGGGTGGATGAAATAAGTGAAGGGGATCAGAAGGTACAAACTTTGAGCTATAAAAATAAATAAGTCCTGGAGACATAATATATAACATGGTGACTATGGTTAATAACACTGTACTGTATACTGGAAAGTTGCTAAGAGAGTAATTTTTTTTCATTTTTCAACATCAACATTTTTTAAATTATTTTTTATTGGAGTACAGTTGGTTTACAATGTTGTGTTAGTTACTGCTGCAGAGCAAAGTGAATCACTTATACATATACACATATCCACTTTTTTAGATTCTCTTCCCCTATAGGTCATTACAGAGTACTGAGTAGAGTTCCCTGTGCTATACAGTAGGTTCTTATTAGTTATCTATTTTATATATAGTAGTGAGTATATGTCAATCCCAATCTCCCAATTTATCCCTCCCCTCCCTCTTTCCCCCTTGGTAACCATAAGTTTGTTTTCTACATCTGTGATTCTATTTCTGTTTTGTAAAAAGTTCATTTGAGAGAAATTTTTTTTTTTTTGCCTCCACCGAGCGGCATGTCGGATCTTAGTTCTCCAGTGAGGGATTGCACCTGCACCCCCTGCACTGGAAGCGTGAAGTCTTAACCACTGGATTGCCAGGGAAGTCCCTGAGAGTAATTTTTTTAATAAATATTTTTATTGAGACATAATGACATATAACATTAGTTTTAGGTGCATAACATAATGATTTGTATTGTGAAATCATCATAACTCTAGTTAACAGACTAGAGAGTAGTCCTTAAAAGTTCTCATCACAAGAAAAAATTTTTTAACTATGTGTGGTGATGGATGTTAACTAGACTTATTGTGGTGACCATTTCACAATATATATAAATACTGTCATTAGGTTGTACACCTAAAACTAACATAACGTTATATGTCAAAAACATCTAATTTTTTAGAATAATTTTAAAATAAAATCTAAGACTTTATGACCAAATAGAATTTATCATTTTCAATTTATACTCAAATGCTATGAAAGCCATTGAGTTTATAAAATCCCAATGAGAACAAAGTATCAGGCAACCTAAATACCTAGCTATGTAAAAATATTTACCTTTACAGATGTGCCTGCTAACTTTCCTCCACTGAAGTATGGGAGATTTTCAATTAAGCCATCATAATACCATTTATATCTAAGAAACCTGCCACTTCAGGCCTCTAAAAATAATCTTTATATCACCCTCCTAATCTGTCTGAGAATGGAAAGTGGGATTCCTAGAAATCACCTATATGTAGTATAATGGAGCTCTCTTTGAAAATGAGTTCTCTTGTTTTGGAATATAACTGAAAGACAAAAGCAGTAATTTACCTTCTCTGTTTTTGAAGGAGCTGGGGAAAAAACAAAGAATAGATAGGAATTCTACTCCAAATCTCCCCCCAGTTATAATCACTCAACTGATCTACTATAATATATGGTATCTAATAGACCAAATTAATAGCAATGCATCAACCACTATTCAATAATGCCCACAAAAGACCTTATAATTACTTTTTTAATTGTATATATTGGAAAAATCCTGTATGCCTGGAAAAGAGTACTTTCTGCAAAAACGCAATTTTTTAATGTATAGATACAGCCTACATTCAAGAGAATTAAAGGATAAATAACATGTCTACCTTTTCAAGAAATAACATATTCTTCCCCCACATAGCTGAATTTCTAAATTATATATCATTTCCTTTACTCAGGCTCACTATACTTATCTTTTCTTTCCCATTTATTACTGTCCTCAATTTCTCACTAATATTATCTTAAAATTTTTAAGTGATTTTTGGATTTTGCTTTACAAAATTAAATTCTTAACATAGTGTCTTGAGCACACAAGAAAGGAACACACTGTAAAAAAATCAATAAATGGATATTAAATTCAAGATAATTTTCTTCTAAGTTTTGTTCTATATACTTTGAATAATGTACAATGTTTCTTAACTAAAATTTTAGAGCATTCCTAAACAAGATATGATTAAAGATAAGGAATTTGGGTTTATAAAAAAGAAATATACATATAAGTATAAATAAAAATAAATATATACATAGTTTTACAAGGAGAAAACTGAGAAAATGAAAGAAAAAAGTAGAGAAAAATATGATAATTTTAACATATTAACAGTTTAGGAAGGTATTTTTCGAGCAATTAATAAAATGTGACTTTATAATGAAACAAAATTAACAGAATCATATCTATTTTCTAATTTGTTACACTTACCCTAGAAATGTGTTTAACCAGCAACACTTCAAAAATAAAATGACAATAATAGTACCTGGAATGCTCTGAGAAGTGCCATGTGGTCACTGAAAGTCCCTGCAGTGAAACGTTTCCTACAAAGCATAGCTGCACGTTTTTGAGAGGCCTGCGTTGGCAGGACAAAAGGATCTCGATAGGCTAGTGTGCAGGCAATTGTAAGGATGGGGTCCAGACACTTTAACACCACAGCACATAGGACCATTTTACCAAGATGTGGTTCTACTGGCAAGTCAGCCAAATGATATCCAAGTTCAGTGAGATCTTCCCATGCATCCATTGCATCTATTGTCTAAATAAAAGGATATAAAATAGAACTTGACAAGACCAAAAACTGTTTAATCAAACCACATACTTAAAAATCCATAAGTAAGATACAAGAACATAAATTTTCTTTTGCTACTGTACCTTGTAAAAAATATACTTTGCTTCAAATATATTATGTAAAAATGAACTATACCTACTGTGTTACTATAATTACCACGAGAGTATTATTCAAAATACATAATACGAAGATAATTTTTTTTAGGTAAAAAATTAGTTAAGACACATTCTCAATTGGTTTAAATTTCAGGTAAAATGAAACTATTAAGACACCAACCTTAAGCATGTGCACAGCAT
Organism: Phocoena phocoena; assembly: GCF_963924675.1. Taxonomy (NCBI): domain Eukaryota; kingdom Metazoa; phylum Chordata; class Mammalia; order Artiodactyla; family Phocoenidae; genus Phocoena; species Phocoena phocoena. Next base: position 93,533,304 of record NC_089221.1, on the reverse strand, counting down.
TTCTTACAATTAAAGTTGGTGGAGGTTCAGGAGCTTTCATAAGGAAATCAGCAATAGGACAATTAACTGGGGCTAAGAGCTTGGTATGTAAACAAAGTTCCTGTAAATAAGAAGAGCAAATAATTTTGAAATACTGACACTTATAATTGATATTTATTTTTTTAAAAATCCTGGGAACTATAGTTTCCCAACACAGACTAGTAGAGTCTCTGATTAAAATGAACAGCAAAGGGAACAATGTCTTTCTATGAAAGATGGGCTCATACTTTAGTGCAAGAATCTTAATAACCATCCTCCATCAACAGCGGGCAATGTCTCCTCACACAGTTCTTATATATAACAATAACAGTCACTGTCCAAAAATCTTTTTTTTCCCTTTATATTACATTCTAGAATCTTTTATCCATTCAACAAATATTTAAGTGCTTGCTAGGTGCCAGGCACCATGTATCAAGTTGGAGAAAAAGAAGAGGATAGGCAGACACTGCCCCCATGGATTTTCACTGTGTGTGAAAAACAGAATAATTATATAATTAACTACTTAATTACAACTGGGATAAGTGCTATGAAGGATACAGGGAACTAAAGACGTAAACACAAGTTCAAGAAAGAGTAGGAGGAGGCAGCCATGGGAAGTCAAAGACAATTTCTGTGAGGAAATGACACTTAAGATGTACAGATTAATTAGGAATTAAACAGAAAAGGAATAAGGGGGTGGTTTCAATGGAGAGGGGATAGCACACATGAAGGCCCTAAGACAGAAGGAAACAAAATGTGCTTCAGAAACTGAAACTACTGGTATGAGCAGAGAGAAGAGGAAAGGCAAGAATTAAAAAATTAAAACGAGACACAAGCAGGAGAGATAATTTAGGCTTTTGTTAAGAACTTTGCATATCCTAAGAAGAATAGAAAATGGTACACAGGCATGGAGAAGTGGGAAGTCATCCAGGTACCTGGATGCCAAAAATATGACCCAGTGTCTCTTTAAGGTTTGGAAGCCAGCATCTAGCTCAGCACACCAGAGAATCAAATTAATGCACTTCTGATAGTTTTCCCTAGAAAGTACATAGTGTTTGGCTGTTCCATGAAGTCAGAAAACCAAAAGGAAAACAATTCATACAGGCCAGGAAATCTCAGTGAACTCAATTCCAAAACTACCAAGGTAAGATCAGCATCTTAAACTGAGATTTTGGTATTATCTTTTGTACTTTAAATGATTTGTTTTCTACTTCTCATTGAGAATTTAAAAGGTGAACACTCATGTGGTTGACAGACTCCTAGAATGTTACATTAAAAATACAATATATCTATAAACCATACTTAAATTCAAATGCACTCAAGTAATTCTTTTAAATTTTGGAGGTTTTTGAGTTAAATTTTCTTATACAGAAAAAATATTAGTTATATATAACCACCCTCAATAATATATACTTTATAATTTTATTTTATAAATTGATTTTTTAAAAGCCCAATCAGTATGAGTTGAAATGGTCCCTCTCCTCCCTCACCCACAAAAAATAGCCTTTTAGATAGAGTTAAGTAAATTTCCACCTGTAATGGCATTCTCAAAAGTTCTGGAGTCTGAAATTCCAACATATTCTGGAATCGAAGTCTACTGAACAGCCGGAAACAAATTCCAGGTCTGCATCGCCCTGCCCTTAAAATTGAAACACAAAATTAAGGCTCAAACCAGGAATAAAGACTATAATAAGGAAACTGTAAAAGCAATATGATTTAGGAGACAGAACAATGAACCAGTGGCATGACATGTGAGTCTGAACCTCTACTCTGATACTGATCCCCTAACCTTTGAAAAGGTACTTCACATCTGTGGGACTCAATTATTTCATTTATAAAGTGAGATTCATGAATGACAAGTAATACTACCTGACAAGTAATACTTCTTAGACAGTGGTAAAAATTTATATACTATATATATATATATATATATATACACACACACACACAAAAATAAAAGTGAGTAAAAAATAAGGCATTAATAAATATATGGTAATTTAAATTTAATCAATTTTACAGAGCTGATACTAAGCACTGTGTTTAGGCCCACTAAACACAGAGTTGTGGAAGTTATGCATTACACAACTCTAAGGGAGTGTCATTTACCCCACGATCATAGAGACTTGCATAATTTTCTGGAAAGCACTAGAAATACGTCTTGAGGAAAAGCAGTCACTTTTAATTTCATCCAAAGTCCCTGTATCAGCTAATAGCAAGGCTGAATATGCCAAGTGACAGAGATACAGAAATATCCCTACGTAGCCTCACAAAGCTCATAATCCAAAGAGACAAACCTAACTATAACACAGTGTGATACAAGTTAGAAAATCTGACATTGTTGGACCATTCCCTCCTTCATCAAATATTTCCCTCACTACATACCCATTAGCTTTCCCACCTATCCAGCCTCCTCTGAAAGATTTCTATCCTTCCCAGTTCTTAAATGTTGATGTTCCTCTGAGGTCAGACCTTAGCCCTTTGCTCTCCTTATCCTGCTCTCTCCCAAGTGATATTAATAATCCTCCTAACTTCAAGTTCCGTCCATCTAGGTCTCCTTATCCTAATTCTAGACCTATATTTCAGAAGGCTCTTAGCTCCACCTGGATTTTCCACAGTCAACTCAAACAACACAACCAAAAATTAATTCTCCCCACATAACCACGCTTTACATTTTCCCCGACAATAGCACCACCATCCACAAAATTTTCAAAGAAACCTGTAAGACATCCTTCATTCCACTCTATTCCTTACCCCCCACCCCCTGGACATACAATCACCAATATTACTCTCCTGGATATCTCTTGAATTAGTTACTTACAGGCATACCTCAGAGATAGTTCAGGTTCAGTTCCAAACCATGGCAATAAAGCAAACATTGCAATAAAGTGAATCACAAGAATGTTTTGGTTTCCTAATACACAGAAAAGTTATGTTTACACTATACTGTAGTACATTAAGCATGCAATAGCATTACGTCTAAATAAACAACGTGCATACCTTAATTTTAAAAATACTTTATTATTAAAAAAACGCTAGCCATCATTTGAGACTTCAAAGTCATATAGCCTCTTTGCTGGTGGAGAGTCATGCCTCAGTGTTGATGGCTGCTGACAGATCAGCTGAAGGCTGAAGGCTGTGGCAATTTGTTAAAATAAGACAATAATGAAGTTTGCCACATCAACGGCCTCTTCCTTTCAGAAACTATTTCTCTGAAGCATTCCATGCTGTTGGATGGATAGCATTTTACCCACAGAACTTCTTTCAAAATCAGAGTCAATTCTCTCAAACCCTGCTGCTGCTTTATCAACTAAGTTTACGTAATATAATCCTTTGTTGTCATTTCAACAATCTTTACAGCATCTCGACCAGGAGTAGATTCTATCTGAAGAAACCACTTTCTTTGCTCATCCATAAGAAGCAACTCCTCATCTGTTAAAGTTTCATCATGTGATTGCAGCAATTCAGTCACATCTTCAGGCTCTACTTCTAATTCTAGTTCTCCTGCTCTTTCCACCACATTTGCAGTTACCTCTTCCCTCAAAGTTATCCATGAGAGTTGGAGTCAACTTCTTCCAAACTCCTGTTAATGTTGATATTTTGATGTCTCCCCATGAATCACAAATGTTCCTAATGGCATCTAGAGTGGTGAATCCTTTCTAGAAGGTTTTCAATTTACTTTGCCCAGATCCATCAGAGGAATTACTATTTATGGCAATTATAACCTTACAAAATGTATTTCTTAATGAATAAGACTTGAAAGCTGAAGTTACTCTTTGATCTATGGGCTGAGGAATGAATGTTGTGTTAGCAGGCAAGAAAACAATATTAATCTCGTTGCGCATCTCCATTAGAGTTCTTGGGTGAACAGGTGCATTGTCAATGAGCAGTAGTATTTTGAAAGGAGTCACTTTTTCTGAGCAGCAGGTCTCAACAGTGGGCTTAAAATAGTCAGTAAACCATGTTGTAAACAAATGTGCTGTCATCCAGGCTTTGTTGTTCCATTTATAAAGCATAGGCTGAGTAAATTTAACATAATTCTTAAGGACCTTAGGACTCTTAAAATGGTCAATGAGCATTGGCTTCAACTTCAAATCACCACTTGCATTAGCTCCTAACAAGGGAGTCAGCCTGTCCTAGGTGGCATTTTCTTCCAAGAAATGGCTGTTTTCTAAGGAAAATCTGTTTAGTGTAGCCACCCTCATTATCTTAGCTAAATCTTCTGGATAACTTGCTGCAGCTTCTACATCAGCACTTGCTGCTTCACCTCCACTTTTATGTTATGAAGATGGCTTCTGTCCTTAAACCCCATGAAACAGCCTCTGCTAGCTTCAAACTTTTCTTCTGCAGCTTCCTCACCTCTCTCAGCCTTCACAGAATTGAATAGAGTTAGAACCTCGCTCTGGATTAGGCTTTGGCTTAAGGGAACGTTGTGGCTGATCTGATATTCTATCCAGATCACTAAAACTTTCTCCACATCAGCAATAAGGCTGTTTCAATTTCTTATCATTCATGTGTTCAATGGAGTAGCACTTTTTATTTCATTCAAGAACTTTTCCTCCACATTCACAACCTGGCTAACTGGTGCTAAGAGGCCTAGCTTTCGGCCTGTCTTACCTTTTGACATCCCCTCCTCACTAAGCTTATTCACTTCTAGCTTTTGATTTAAAGTGAGGGAAGTGCGACTCTTCCTTTTACTTGAACGCTTAGGTGCCATTGTAGAGTCATTAATTGGCCTAATTTCAGTATTGTGTCTCAGGGAATAGGGAAGCCCAAGAAGAAGGAGAGAGATGGGAAATGGCTGATCGGTGGAGCAGTCAGAACACACACAATATTTATGGATTAAGTTTGCCTTCTTATACGAGCACAGTTCGTGGTACCCCAAAACAATTACAATAATAACATCAAAGACCACTGATCAGAGATCACCATAACAAATATAGTAATAATGAAAAAGTTTGAAATATTTCAAGAATTACCAAAATGTGACACAGAGACAAGAATTGAGCAACGCTGTTGGAAAAATAGTGCTGATAGACTTGTTCAACACGGGGTGCACAAGATTGCCATAAACCTTCAATTTGTAAAAAATTCAGTATCTGAGAAGTGCAGTAAGGGGAGGTATGCCTATATTCCTCTTTATTTCAACCACCACTATAATAATTCAGGTTACTCTCATCTCTCCCTTATTGTAAATGACAGGATTAATGAAAAGAGTCTCCTACTGGGGTCATCCTACCATCATTTTTGTCTCTATCTATTCATTCCTCAAAAAGATGAAAGAATACTATAACCATGTTATTAAGAAGAAAAAGGAGAGAGAGAAAATACAAAATGGTCCTAAAGGACCAGTCTGCAACTTACCTCTTTCCACTCATTTTTCATTATTCTCCTCTAAACTAAACTCCATCCAAACAACTTTCTTTGTCACTCTTGCCTTTAGGCCTCTGTGAATGTTTTCCCTCTGCCAGAAATGCCTTCCCAAAATAACTATTTAACCATATTTGTCTCAGATTCTATCTTAACTCCTCTAGAAGCATTATCTAGTTACAGTGCAGATCACATAGTATTAAAATTGCTTAATTTATTGGATTCCAAGATGGACTGCAACATTTCCCCATCTCAAACTTTACCCATCAGACCATAGTTTATTCATCATTGCACCCCTAACACTTGCACAGTGAAGGCTGCCAAAAAACATCTGTTGAAAAAGATGACAAAGAAAATTTCTATAATTTCTGATTTTTATCCCTGATAATATACTATTAACATGGTGTAAGTCCAGCTCAATGTGCCAAGCCACACTTGTCATAAGAAGACAACTGACACAATAACAACAACAAAGAGCATTCTATAGTTATAAAGTACAGAAATCAATGTATCCACCATCTTCAGTAGGCAGCACTCTTAAAGTCAGTATCTGATGTTTTCTTGTTAGTTAAAATGCAAGAAAAATTAGTCAAATAATTACTGAAAAATATGACTCTTTTTAATCTTGCCTTTTTAAAAATGAAAAAGTAATGCAAGTATGTGCTAAATAACTGAAATACAAAAAATACAAAAATAAAAATTGTCTCCTTCCTCCAAGAGCCCCACAAATCCTCCTTCTCAGAGTCAACAATCACTGTTTTGTAATGTTTAGCTCAGCCTCGACAACATATGTGTGTCTAAATATACATGCAAACATACACATGCATAGATATTTTTTAGAACAAGAAAATACTAGATACATGTTTTATACCTTACTTTTTTCAATTAATATGAGCTTCTGAAAACTCATTCCACATAAAACACATACATCTACATATTTCCTTTTAACAGTTACTTAGTATGACATTGTGTGACAATAATATAATTTGCTTAATCACTTCACTACTTATGGATACTACAGTGTTCCTAGACTTTTCACTACTACAAATAATACTGCAAAAAACATTCTTAAACATACATCTTGGCACACATACTATGAGTGCCACATACTTGGCACACATTTATCCTGAGTACAAGTATGTTCAGGATAAATTATGAGAAGTAGAATCCACTGCTAAAGGGGAGAACTGGATAAACGGTTTCAAATCATCCTCTGAAGAAGTCACATCAATATAAACTCCCATCAGCAAACTGTGAAAGCCTACTGGCCCATGGTTTTGTTAACTCTTGTTATGTGTGCTGTTAAAAATTTTCATTGATGCCAATCTGATAAGTAAAACATAGTACCTCATTAATTCGCATTACTTTAGGTATGTATGAGATATATGTGGTATATGTGAGGTTAATGTAGTGGTCTTTATTTAATTGATTTTCATGGAGCTTTTTATGTATTGTACAGAAATTAGTCCTACATCTTACACTGCTTTTATTTTTGTTTTTTAAGTTTCTTATGTCTTCTGAGTGTAGATCATACTGGACAAAAATTTTTATTTTTAACATAACCTAAATTCAACTTTTAAAATAAGTATTAAAATGGTATGCTTTGCAAAAATAATATAAAAATTAAGACTAACACGAAAGTTTTAACATTTTAGAGAAAGTAGAATATACATTAAATATGTAATACATATGAAAATGTTTCCATTTTATAGGCAATTGAATCAATGTCCATTAAATATACATTACCTGCCTTTTCGCTGTATGGCACTAGCTTTGGAAATCCACACCATTTTTAACATTGTAACAAAATTCAGTGCATCGAAGGATTTCTGTAATATTTAAATCACCTTCATGTTAATACATAAAAGGTATTTAAGAAGAAATAGCAGAAAATATTATGAACATATTTTAGCACATTGAGTTTAATTCAAAGTCCCTTTTGATTAATTAGAACAGGATACTGATTTAAAAAAAAAAATCCAGATTTCTGGCCACAAACATTCTAAGGAAAAAGAATGAAAACTAAACTTAGAAGAGCTGTAAAACTTCCTCATTCTGTGCCTTGCTAAGCTACCTGTTTTTCTCTGCTACACTTGGATAATGGCAGTCAGTTCTCAGAAGGCATCAAGATTGGAGAGAACTGATCTATTCCTTGAGGTCATTTTCTATCAGATTTCCATCACTGTGGGTAATAGGAGTGACCAGGGAAAGACGTTTTCTGAAATACTTTCCAGGAAGTTGATTGGAAGAATAACAATAATCACTAAAGTAATCCTATTCCCAACTGAATAATTTTTAACCCCTTCCATTTTACTTCCTGCTGAACTACTAATGCAGTTAGCCTATCCAGAATGTTACAAAAGAGAAAGTAAAAAAGAACCATTACTATCCCCATACTTTCACTTCTAAAGTGGAAACTTATGTAGAAAAATATTTTAAAAGAATTCATTGCTAGAATATATACATCAATCATTCAGTGACTTTACACTTTCCTTTTCATAACATTACTACATAGAGCAAATACAAATGTGTTCTCATAATTGTTTAATTATGGGATTTTTAGAAAAGATGCTGCTTATTTTGTTTTTAATAAATTTAACAATTTTGTATATAAAATAACTTTTGGCACTACCATCACAGTTTACTTGATAAATAACACCTAAAGGTAATTAATTTTTTCACATTAAAAATGATCATTCATATCCACTAGAACAGATATAATTTGCTTTCCCAACATGGATAGCATTGCTCTCCTTGAAAAATCAATTACCTCTATCACTTTCAATTATTTCAGTGAAAGGATCGACCAAAATTAAGGGTGCTGAGAATTGCTGGGCATTCCAACACTAAAAGGAAATAAATGCTGCCTTTTATTTATATCAGGAATTGGCAGTAAATATTTTAGCCTTTGCAGAGGGGGTCTGTTGCAACTACTCAAATCTGCCACTGGAGTGTGAAAGCAGCCACAGACGATGGGTAAAAAGTAGACATGGCAGTATTCCAACAAAATTTATTTTTACGAAAGCAGATGATGGGCCCAATTTTACTGCTAGCCATCACTTGCTGAAGCCTGGTTTTATGTTTGTTTGTTTCCTATCAGCATGGTTCTCTTGAACTAAGTATCTTTTGAATACCTACTATATGTGGAGCACTGGAGATATAACAATGAACAAGAGGGACACGGTCCATGCCCATGAGTAGAAAGAAAACATACAAAATATGTAATCAAATTCCCACACTGACAAAATTTTCACTGTAACTAGCCAAATCCTTTATTTTATTCCTAAAATTTAGTGAGCAGAGGCTAAATTTTTTGTATAATTTGTTAAAATAAGACAGATCCTACAAACTGAGTTGTTTAAGGTAGAATATTTACTTTAGTGAAACCAACATTTACTACGTTAAATTCATCTTAGAACCAGAAATTTTCCCATTAAAATGAATTCTGCTTATAAAAGCATTTATTGTTATGGAACTCAACCTTTGTCATTTAGGTAAAATTACAACTTATCCATACATACCTCTTTCACTTTACCAGAATCAATAACAAAGACAACGTCATTGACTGTGATGCTGGTTTCAGCAATATTGGTGGAAAGGATCTGCAATAGGATATTATGTTATCGTTAATATGAAAGCAAAACCAATGACTAATAAAATGGAAAAAAGAAGATTTTAAGAAGCTTACTATTTTTCGAACACCTGCAGGTGGGTTTTTTAATATCTTCTTTTGATCAGATGTTTGCATATTTGAATGAAGCATAAAGACTTGGTACCTGTCGACAATTAAGAGAAAATATACTGTGGTACCTAACTGTTATTTAATGCAATAAATATAAAGCTTTAGTTTTTACCTATGAGTATTGTCAGCGAACCGCTTGTCATCAAACAGGATGCGATCCCTCAGACCAACAATTTCATCATATCCAGGCAGGAAAATCAATATTGCACCTTGAAGAAGAATGACTTTTTTTTAAACATTAAATCTCTTTGTAAAACCAGAATCAATCAAAACAACTAGCTATAATGAACTACATCATGTGTTTTCAAGTACTGATAAACTCTAATACTTATAAAATGACACAAGAGATTATTTGTGCATTATTATCAACAAAACTGTATAAAAATTTGTACACACACAAAATACTAAATTTAAGTCAAAGAATATATTTTTGCTTCAGTTCTTTTAGACAATACTTATTTACCAGAATCACAACTATGGCAGATATTGTATAGAAGATGCATGATCAAATCCAAGTCTACTTTTTCATCATCAAAACTATGATGATAAGCTTTCAGGAGCTCTCTGTCTTCTGCACTGAGATCACTCCCATTTGTTTGAACCAAAGAACTTTCATCTAAATTTCCAAATTCCAATGAAGCACTAGAAAAGAAAAACACAGACCAAGTTAAATTTCATTAAAAAGAGTAACGCTTAAAGGCCAATGATTCCCATTATGTCCATGTTCAAATTTTCAATATACTCTAAAGAGGGTAAGTGACAATTAATACACTATAATGTAATTCATATTTTGGTTTCAAGTATATTATTCAAAGTAAAATTTGGCAATATGTGTTTTTAAAAGAACTCTATCTGAAGACATTTCTCCAAAGGAAATATACAAATAGCCAATAAGCACATGAAAATACATTCAACATCATTAGTCATGAGAGAAATGAAATTCAAACCACAATGAGATACCACTTCACACCCACTAGGATGACTATAATAAAAAAGACAGATAATAATAAGTGTGAGAGAGGGTGTGAAGAAATTGGAACCCTAATACACTGCTAGTGGGAATGTAAAATGGTGCAACCACTTTGGAAAACAATGTGGCAGATCCTCAAAACTGTTAAACATAGTGTTACCATATGGCCCAGCAGTTAGACTCCTAGGTATATAGACAAGAAGAAATGAAAATATATGTCCACATAAAAATCTGTATACAAATGTTTATACCAGTACTATTCATAACACCCCAAAAGTGTAAACAACCTAAATGTTCATCAATTGATGAACGGATAGACAAGCTGTGGTCTATCCATAGAATGGAATATTACTCAGTCGTTAAAAAGATGCTACAACATGTACAAACCTTGAAAACACTATGCTAAGTGAAAGAACCAATCACAGAAGATCACATATTATATGATTCCATTTATAGGAAATGTCCAGAACAGATAAATCTATAGAAATGGGAAGTAGATGAGTGGTTGCCTAGGGCTGCTAAAGTTGGGGGAAATTAGAAGTGACCTCTAATGAGCACAGATTTCTTTTTGGGGTGATGAAAATGTTCTCAGAATTGGCTGTGGTGATGACTGCATAACTCTTTGAACATATGTACTAAAAACCACTGGATTATACACTTAAGTAGGTGAATTATATGGTATGTGAATTTTAACCCAATAAAACTTAAAAAAACACAAACTTTTGGTTGTCATTTACCTTTTCTTAATAGGTTGTTTCTAATTGTTCATTATTATAAACAATATTCTGGAGAATAGTTCATACATAAAAAAAAAACAGTCTACAGGTATCAGCTTAAAATGACTAATTCAGTTATCCTACACTAAAAGCAGGTTGATTATGCTATTTCCTGAAAGCCAAAATCAGTAGAAATTACTGAAATAACCCCCTTGCTTCTTCATCCTGTAAGTGAAAATATAAAACTGCCATCACTAGTAATTATCAATATGATTTCTAGAAAATTCAGTTCAGCCCAATCTTTCTTAAAGAGCTTAGCAGAAAAATAACATAAGACTGCTTTCAGGGACTTCCCTGGTGGCACAGTAGTTAAGAATCTGCCTGCCAATGCAGGGAACACGGGTTCAAGCACTGGTCCAGGAAGATCCCACATGCCACAGAGCAACTAAGCCTGTGCGCCACAACTACTGAGCCTGCGCTCTAGACCCCATGAGCCACAACTACTGAGCACACGAGCCACAACTACTGAAGCCCACAGGCCTATAGCCCGTGCTCCGCAACAAAGATAAGCCACAGCGATGAGAAGCCCATGCACCGCAACAAAGAACAGCCCCTGCTCGCCGCAACTAGAGAAAGCCCATGTACAGCAACAAAGACCCAACAGAGCCAAAAATAAATATTTTTTAAAAAAAAAAGACTGCTTTCAATAGGAAAAATATGAAACTTCTGCAACGTTATAATTGTAGTATTTAAAATTTTTAAATCCAATTTAAAACATTCCAAGTTTTTTGTTTTCTTATTTTTACCAGGTAAATTAAGGAGGTATTATGTTCTTTGTTTAATGCTATAAACTTTAGATATCAAGTATCAATAATCCAGCAAACATAATAAATTTAATTTAAATATTTGAAATTTATAGTTGATAACATCATGATCTGTGGAATAAAAAGAAAGCTGACTTAGCTGGGATAATTAAAATATTATCCAGATAACTGTTTTACATGGTAATCTGTAGTACATATTGAGCTACACCTAACACTGTAACAGTATCTGGAACATTCAAAGTGTTAGCATTAAAAGGAAGTTCTGGTGCAAGTTCTGGTGCTATTAATGAAATGATAATAAAACCCACCACACCAGAATTAGCATTTGGATCTGCCAAGACTTTGAGACTCTACATTATCATTTAATGAAATTAAAATGATAAAACTAATTTCATATTTCAAATGTTTACTTCATCTAATACCCGAGACTTCATCTATAGACTTAAATACAAAAACCCAAGTCAAATAAAACATTTTATATGTTCTTGAATAATAGATGTTTTAATATATTTTAACTTCATACTCTATTATTTTTTTGACAGTCTTATCGGTTGAAAATAGATAAAAGCTATCAGCGTACTATAAAATACATTTCCTTTAAATTTCTTTTAAATATATTTTTTCTTTAAATGTCTAAACTCTGTATAAACATCAAAATTTATCTAAAATAATTATCTAAAAGAAGAATTATAACAGTTTTATAGGATTTTGAAAGTATTGCCCTTTTTTTTTTTAAATCAAAGTAATACATGTACATAGTGTTAATAAACAAGGGTTTTATAGAAGTTATAACAAAAACCCCTCTCCACTCCCAGTCACACTGCCTAGGACCTTTTTCAATTCTTTTAGCCATTTCTTTTGGTATTTACTGCTGTATTTCTAAGCAACATGCATCTTCTGCTATTTATTGATTTAACAATTTAGTAATTATCTGTGAATCTCCAATTAATGAAAAATGAGGTCACCACCCCCACCCCCATATAGTTTCCACACACATAAACCCCTACAATTTTCGTTAAATCTGCATTCAGCTTTACTTTGCTATGTAAACATTATTTATCCCTGAGCTAAATAGTAAACTATGATTACACTCCCTTTCTTCTGTAACTTTTTGGTTTTCCTTGAGTAATTACTGTCTAATTTTTATTTGCTTAGTTTTCTGTGTACTTAGCACTAATTTTCCCAAAGTGTCCAACAAATTCATAAAATCTTTTTAATATGATCAAAACGATCAGGTAATCCTTTTTACCCCAGAGGGACTTTCCTCCCGGAGCTCTCTATCTTCTGTTTCTATGAGACAAGGCCTACTGGGCAGCTGTCATAGGAACAGCCCTGTGCACCAACATACTAAGCATTTCTTTCACCTATCTCCTGTGCTGGATCTACTGTGTTCTTCTCTGTTTTACTTCACTTCCTCATTTTTGTAGGACACATTCTCTAACAGCTTCCTCATAAAAAAATACATAGGAAATAAATTTTCCTATCCTTTTTCTACTATTTTCTATTTTTTTGTCTTTTTTTCCTACTCTGTCAGCAATTTTTTTCAACTTTACCTTGCAACCCTTCTGAATTATTTTTCTGCTATCATATTTTAATTTTCAAGGGCTCTTTCTTGTTTATTCATTCTTTCAAAAATAATCACTGAACATCTATATCCAGACACTGTCCCTGAACAAAGGAGACAAGAAGCTTACTAAATTCCACTGGAGAGAAGAGACAGACAATAAACCAATAAATACAGTAAATAAGTAAATTATATAGTTTATTAAAGGATGGTAGGTCCTATGGACAAAAGAAAAAGTAGAACAGGTTAAAGAGGATCAACTGTGGGGGAGGCAGATTGCAATAGATAGGTAAATTTGGGTAGCCCTCATGAAGATGAAATTTGAACAAAGATTTGTGGTCTGTTCCTTTTTTTCTTTTTTTTAAGCACACTGTTTTCTGGTTCATGAATGTTATTTTCGATTACTATTTTTGAAGTTTTCTTCTGGTCACTGATGCTCAGTTTTATTCAACTTCTTGGGGGTTTTTGTTGTTACTGTTTATTTGATGTTTGAGTGCTTTTTCCACTCAAATGCCTGTGGCAGTTTGTTTATTTTTAAAGAGTAAAGCACAAAAACCTCCATGTGTACAAGTGGGGAAAATTGAGTTATCTGGTTTAAAGATGGTCATTTCATTGAAGGAATACCAAACCTCTTAAAGTTCTAAATCTTTTCTCTAGGCTTGGTCTTTTTCCAGGAAGGAATTCTCAAGTTTTCTGCCAAAGAACATAAGCTTCAAACAGGAAAAGGAGATAGGGACAGCAGGGGAAGGGAGTGGATGGTATCTCAACTTTTAGTCTTTAAGTAGACTTTCTCTTAAACCCCTTTTGTTTGATACCTTACTCCCACTCTCCCACTGTACCTGGTCACCCCAAGTCCAAACTCTAAATGGTTTAATTTTTCAATAAACTTCCTACATCCTGCTACAGTGGGAAAGAGGTATCACCTGAGGGCAGGGAAGAAGGGAATCTGAAATTCCAAATATTTCTCATAGAGAATTTCAACTAACTCTGTTATTTTTTTAGCCCTTTCTTTCATTGCTTCATTCAGAAGTAGTTGAATGAGCCTCTAAGAAGTTCAAAGCTAAAATGAGGTTGTTTCTCATTGGCACTTCCCTCTTTAGGCACTCAGGCTTCAGCTTTCTAAGCTTTGCTAAGTCAAACATCAGTAATCCATTAGCCATATATCATCCAAAAATTTACTAACATCTTTCATCAGTTGCATATCCTCTTCCATTCTCTTTGACTTTGTTAGTTTACACATTTTATATTCCTTCCTTACCATTTAGTGAGGTTTTGGGGAAATGCAGAGAGACAAATACCAAGTTTAACTGGAGATTCCCCTTCTTCTTTTTTAAGATAAAATAAAAAATAAGGTAAATACTATAATACAGTGGATCTTACTAACAACCTACAAAATAACTGAAAGCTGTTATTAGAAAAACTCCTTAGAAACACACACAAAAAAATCTGGATAAGAGACTATAAATAGCCTTCATTTGTCACATTCTATGATTTATATGGCTAAGTTTTTTAAAAAGGAGTCAGGATTAATAAAAAATAGTCTAAAGTGTTACCTGTAAGATTCTAGAAGATCCACAATTTCAGTCTGTCCAAAGTGTTTAGCCCAATCTAAAGCCATCCTGCCAAAATTCAAAGATATCGAATTAAGAAAGAGAAATAATATTCTCAAAATTATAAAACCAGTTACTCAAATTTATTCATTCACCCATTAAAGTAAAGATGTATGAGCAATTATTACAAATAGCTTTTAATATAAAGACATACAAGAAATCAAAAAAGATATGTGTAGTTATACAAAGATATACAAAGAATGAATGCAATTTAAAATTACCAGCCATTTGATGCTTTAATATGAACATTGGCTCCCATACTAATTAACTGTTCTACTTGACTTGAAAAACCTCGTCCTGCAGCAACCATCAAAGCTGTTGCACTGGTTTCACTATGTCTGTAATCCACTAAAAGAAGGAAAAGATACATAAATGTTACATTTCCAAATTACTTTGGAAAATCATTTTAATTTTCTTGAATGTTAGGAGAATTAACCTGGGACTTGCTCCTTTACCTAAGTATATAACAGCATTGTATAACCTTTAACTCAGTTGATCCAAGAAGATCTGATACTGATGTGTCCTTAGTATAAGCAGGATGAAATAGGTATTATCAGTTGGAAGGCAGGAGAAGGAAAGATAGTTGTTAATTAAAACAGAAAAGGAAAGCTACTAGCTTTGTAGAATCCTTAAGTAATCTTCCTAGATATGCCTTGACCAAATGACAAGATATAATTAAAGAAGAATTAAAAAGTTAATTTTCATCAGTATCTGGTAATGAATACTTAAAAGGGCAAATGAAAAGTTCAAAATGATTTTTTGAGGTCCTTTTGTTTTGCTTTTATTACCCCATCATGCCAGGTTCTTATTATCTTAGATGCTTAATGAGAATAACACTGGCAGGAAGTTTACTTCCCATAAAACCCTTCCATGAGAAAAAATTAAACTTTTATTGAATTTAAATTCATTCTTAGAATATATTTCAAGCAATGCAACATACTATAATTACTGAGAACAAATTTTCATAAATTACAAAATTACAAAATCTCAGAAAGAAATCACCACTGAAAAAAAACCTCTGTAGTAAAATTTAAGATAATTACAAAAGGAAAAATTTAATTTTCCATATATACCCAATTATCCTCATAATTTAACAACTCTCTAAAACATGGTATCCGTTATTAATATAAGCCAACGGTTTTAAGGTGGGGAGAGGAACCTATGGAGAGAATTACTTCAGGCTTTTTATTTCTGAAAACACAGATAGCTATGCCTTACTCCTAGATTAAGATTCAGTAGGTCTGGGATGGCCAGGAACATGCATTATTATAGAGATCTGCAAAGATTATGATTTGTACTCAATATATGGGAATTACTGTTCAACGGAATATTCAATTGGGGTATGGATAAATGTGGGAGTTTGAAAACATCCAAAAATTCTTTAACACTCTTCCCTTCAAGGGGTGGAGCCTAATTCCCTTCTCCTTGAGTGTGAGCTGGACTAAGTGACTCATTCTAGCAAATAGAATAAAGTGGAAAAGATGGTGTGCAACTTTGGAGACTAGGTCATGAAAGGTACCTATAGCTTCCTGCTTGCCTTTTCTTCTTCTCTTCTGAATCACACACTCTGGGAGAAGCCAGCTGCCACATTCTGGGAAGAATAAGGCAATCCTGTGGAGAGGTCCAGATGGCAAAGAACTGAGGCCTTCAGCCAACAGCCAGAGACAAACTGAGGCCTCTAGCCAACAGCCATATGAGTGAGCCTTCTTGGAAGCAGATCCTCCAGCCCCAGTAAACCTTAAGATGACTGAACCCCTGCCAACAGCTTAACTACTACTCCATGAGTGACTAGGAACCAGAACCACTCAGTTAAGCCACTCTCAGATTCTTGACTCTCAGAAACTATGTGAAATAATAGATGTTTCAGGTTGCTAAGTTTGGGAATCATTTGTTATGCAGCAATAGATGATTAGCATCCAGCGTTCCATAGAATGCCTAGTCTTACAAAACCAGCTAATTACCACCTGGTTATACAAGATCACAGAGGGAAATTGATATGATTAAAAAAAAATCTACCAAGCCCAAGGCTTCCTGGATCACATGAAGTATTCACAACTCTGGTGCCAATTAAGAGTTGAGATTTTAGAAGAGAAATAAAAACATGGGAAGTAAATTACTGTTCATAGAGATACCATAACATTTTAGTTTACTACATACACATGGCCTAAGACATTAGAATACTGGGCTCCGGAAAATGTCCAATAAAACTATAAAGGAGAGGGACCTGGATGGTCATAATGGATGACCATTATCAAAGTAATAGTCTAGTACTCTCTAAAGAAATATCTAGGAAGAGGGTCAAAGATAATACAAAAATACTTTAAAATGTTTTATAAATATTTTAAAGCAACATGTCTCAGAGTTCAAATTTCCTAACTTATGGATAGAAACCTAAATGAAGCAGGCATTGGGCCATATGAGTATCCATGGGAACCACGTTCCAAGCACAGAAAACAACAAAAGCAAAGGCCCAAAGATGGGAATGGGCCAGCATATATGAAGAGCAAGAAGACAAGAGTGGCTAAAGCACAGTGAACAAGGAAAAGAGTAGTAGAAAATGAGATAAAAAAGACTGTCAGAGACTAAATCAGGGAAAGAACTTTGATTTTTATTCAAAGTGTAATTGAAAGCCATGGGACAGCTAAGAGAAGCGAAGTGGCATGATCCAATTTCCTTGTCAAAAGGATCAATCTGATTGTTCTCTGGAGAACAGACTAGTAACATAAGAATAGAAGCAGTTAATAGTCCACTGTAATAGTCCAGGAAAAAATGTTGGCTTTGACTAGGATGGCAGCAGTAGAGGAAATAAAACATGTGAGATTCGGGATTTATTTAGAAGGTAAAACTAACAAGATTTGCTAATGGATTATATGTGGGGTATGAGAGCAAAGTCAAAGATGATTTTATATTTTGTTGCCTTAGCAACTAGGTGAATGGTAGTACCCTAGAGTTAGATTCAGTGTGCCTGGGATGGCCAGGCACATGCATTTTTAAAGAGGTCTACAACTGATAATGATCACTAAGGGAACACTAAGGAAAAAGCAGGTTGAGAGAGAGGTAGAGAAACAGAGAATCAAGTTGTTTGGGGAATATCTAGTTTTATTCCCCTAACAGACTCCCAACCGGAGATGTCAAGTGGTGAGGTGTATTGAAGTGAGGGGGGAGTTCAGGATTGGAGATGTAAAATTAGGAGTCATTTTAAATAAATATTTAAAGCTTCGACTAGATGAGATCCATCTAAGGAGTAAGTGTAAATAGAAGGAAGGTCTGAGGATTGAGGCCTGGGACATTCCATATTCAGAGGTCAAGAAAAAGAAAAAAATCCTGCCAAGGAAACCAAGACATACCAGCCAGGGCGATGAGAAGAAAATAAATCAAGTATGGAATATCAGAAGTTAACTGAAGAACATGTTTCAAGAAAGGAGTGATCAAGTATAGTAATAATAATGCTGAGAAGTTCAAGTGAGGGGATAAATTACTTGACATCTAAATCCCTGCCAGTAATGACCTTTTATTATCATCATTCTACCTTTTGCCTAAAAGCCTTCAGGGTCCTAAAACTCACCCCTGATTGCCAATATCCATTATAACCAACTAACGAAATCAGAATAAATCATTAGTGAAAATATGTCATGTGACATAACGCAGGTACATGTGAATCAGAACTTAAACCTATATAACTAAAGGTATACTAAAATTTTCCACTTATTGAATGAATAATCTAGAGTTAAAGTTATTAACATTTTTTCCCTGTTTTGAAATAACAAATCTCTTTGAAAACCCAAGATACTCCAGGGGTAAAGGTGATGCATAGGGGGTAGTATATTTATATCACAAATTTTATACACATAAAAATACTTTTGCATATAACTGTCATATATTCACAGACCCCATGAAACTATTCTGGAGACATTAGGTTAAGAGTCCCTGATTTAATACAATACTTATCTATTCTACTATGCTAATAAGAAGATCCTGATTTGTACATTTGAAATAGTACTCCAAAAGAACAAAATATTGGTTGTGAACAAAAAGTGAATTTTGAATTTTATGAATTAAGCTACACTTCTATCATAATAAATAACTTCAAGAGTAATACAAAAAACTTAAATAAATTATACTTACCACTAACATTTTCAGTTAAAATAAGGTGAAAGACCTGAGCAAAGGCATCAACATCTTTACGCAGCCATATGTCAGAAAGACAAGCATCCATTTCCTTTATTAACCATGGTTCAAGGCAATTCACATCTTTTTCTGTCTTTAAAAAGAAGCAAAGATTATAAATTACTTAACAGCTTAACCTTTGCTTGCAAAGAACATGAGATGGCCATAACGGCCACAAGAACTACTAACCATTCGGTATTACAGCAAAGGCTTTGACATAAAAGTTTCTCATCTCATCACAAACATAATCACTCACAATATTGTATCTTGTTTTCACATTCATCTTTTATCTGAGAATGAGCCTGTCAACAAAGGAGTATGATACAGTCACAATATTAACTGTGCTTCTGAAAGAATGTTGCTAAATGTACCTGTCTATCAGTGGTCTTATGTCCCAACTGCACAACAGAGGAAACATCACCTGGAGCTTTTCAACACTGAAGCCACGTCCCACCCCAGAGCAAGTACTTCAGAATCTCTGGAATGGAGGCCAGATTCCATAGGACTTTAAAAGTTCCTTAGGAGATGTTACTGTGCAGCCAGGCTTAAGAATCACTAATTTAGGGACTTCCCTGGTGGCACAGTGGTTAAGAATCAGCCTGCCAACGCAGGGGACACAGGTTCGAGCCCTGGTCTGGGAAGATCTCACATGCCACGGAGCAACTAAGCCCGTGCACCACAACTACTGAGCCAGTGCTCTGGAGCCCGCGAGCCACAACAACTGAGCCCATGTGCCACAACTACTGAAGCCCGCATGCCTAGAGCCCGTGCTCCACAACAAAGAGAAGCCACCACAATGAGAAGCCCACGCACCACAAAACAAAGAGTAGCCCCCACTCGTTGCAACTAGAGAAAGCCCACACTCAGCAATGAAGACTCAATGCAGCCAAAAATAAACAAGTAATTTTTTAAAAAAAGAATCACTAATTTAAAATGGTCAAAATGCTGTTCACTGAACCCAATGGATGTTCCCTGCACTAAATAACAATTTTTAAACATTCTTTAAAAGTACACATTCTTTAAAACTATAATTCATTTGGATGCCATCAGAACTTTAAACACTGGGAGAAAACTGCAAGCATATCTGCATTATGTAGCTTCTCATGCTCAAAAGAGTTAAATTCTTTTTCTAAAAAGTGCATAGTCCCAGCCATCTCACTAATCACCAATGCCTTTTAAAGAATTCTAAACCAGAATCAAAGACCAGAAGGGACCTAGGAAATCCGCTGGTTCCAGTTTTCAAACAGACTCCAAGGAATCCAAAGTAGCAGAAGCCCCGCTTAGGGGTGGGGATGGAGAGTGATGGATGAGCAGGCAGGATTTCTACAAAATATTTCATTTGTAAAAGATATTGTGGCAAAATAGAAGGGAGAAAAGCAGAGAGAAAAAGAAACTGAGGTCTATAGTGGGTAACTGATTTTACAGATTCACATGGCTTTGTGGTATAAACATCAGTCTTGATTACTTGCCCTAATACCAAGAGGCTTTTCTCAGTTTTTTCCTAACTTAGCTTATCTTGCATTGCTTAGCTCATAGGTTCTTAAACTTCTGAGATGATAAAATATCTAGCAATAATAATGTATGTATATATACATAATATCTACAACTATTTTCTTCACAAAATTTATAGAAAATATTGAAATAGTTTTAACTCAGAATGAAACAATAAAAGATGTTGTATTATTTGAAAAAAAAGTGTGTAGAAAATTATTCTGAAAAATGTGTTGTAGTCTAAGATAAACTAAGGGAATTATGCCTTAATAATGTAATAAAAAATATAATCTCATAAAATGTTCTTTAAATTACACAATTTTCACTCAAAATAGCAGTGTGAAACCACTGAGGTCTTACCAACTGACTGAAGACGGCATCACCACCATCATCCAATAAATCATTTTCTTCAGTTACATTTGGGACAGCTCTCTGTCTCTGAGATTCAGGCTTGAAAGTATTCTCTTGAGCTGAGTACCATTCTGTAAGTGTGGTTTGTTGTCTTTCTTCTAAATTAATTACCAAAGAAAATAAGTAGATAAATTCTTTGCTTTTTGAAATATATTTCTTTGTTTAAAAAAAATTAAGTGAATCTGAAAATACCTAAAAGTTGGCCTTATTTTAAAGTTACTTTTTAAAAATATATTAATTAGGAACATTCAATAAAATGTGTTATGCTGAACCAAAAGGAGACATGAAACTGCTTTATAAAACCTCATCTATTCATCTACTAGTAAGAAGTTTACTTCTGAATCAGGACATAATTTAATGAACAGTATTTTAGCCATATAACAAATACTGTTTAAATCAATGACTAATATGCATATAGCACTTTGTAGAAAATCATTTATTGAATTTCTACCACCATTCTGTTTGAGATACAAGTTATATTCAATTTTCATCTTCAAAAGTTTTGAGAACCAGAAGTTTTATAATTTACATATTAGTGATTCAGCACTGCACTGTGACACAGGCATTGCTAATTGCTTTTTTCAAGTGAAGAATCCAAAGAAGTTAAGATTATTTGTCCAAGGTTATACTAACTAAACAAAGGAATCAAAGCTTGAAGCCAAGTCTTCCATCATGAATAATGTAATTAAAAGTAAGCAAAAGGAACTTAACCTTAATTCAAAAGCTGAGATATAGTATAAATCATAAGAGATGTATTAATAGGCAAGTAATGTTAAATTCAAAGTACTGATGCAATTCATAACAATATCAAGATTTGAAAAACTCAACAATTATACCAAAGATAAGCCTGTTATTACTCATATGCTACCCTTTTCACTTCCTCACCCACTCCCCACTCCCACTCTATAACATATGCTGGGGACAGCCAGCACAAATCTTCTGCCTCCTTAAAATAGTGGTTGAATGTTTGGATACAGACACACTCAGCCTCCTCAACTCTGGCATCCCCTTTCAATTCCTCTCTATAGATTATAACTTCTAGACATAAACCAGAATGTAGAACTTCCATATGGGACAGTATTCTAATATAATATTCTACAACTATACACAGAGAGAAATACTTTCAAGTGTCCTTGTATCTGCATAGTATAAGACTGGAGTACTCCAAAAAGTCAATATCAATAGTAATTTTCTTTTATATTTGTTTGATAAAAAGCTTACCTCGTTGTTTTTCCTTTTTGTATTTTAACATTTCTTTGTTTGTGTATCCAGTAGTTCTTAAAATGTCTTCCAGAAACATTTCTTTTACTTCAAATGGTCTTCCCTGTACTAAACAGGAATTTTTTCAAACAGTCAATTTGCATCTTAGAGATAATTCACATAAAAACATGAGATTCTCAAATTAATAAATCTGAGTATTAATCCAAAGGCAATTCCACAGGTCAAGTGATCCTCATATTGTCCTTTAAATATAACTCTGATCTATATTTTAGACAACTGTTCATTTGCATGTTTTTTTCCAGTGTTTACTATTTACTTGATTGTTTGGCATCATGCTAGGCACTAGGAATATAAATGGTAAGCAGAAACAGAGTTCCTCCTGCTCTCTTGAAGCTTGAAGCTTGTAATCTAGCAGGGGAATCTGACATTAATCCAATAATCCAAAACATCAATGTAAAAATAAAGTTGTAAAAAGTCCTGTGAGAGAGAAGTACAAGATACCATGACAGTACATAATAGGAGAATTTGAAGGAATCAAGAAAAGCACCCTCACTGAGAAAAATGAGAATCAAGAGAAGGGAGTAAACAAAATAACTAAGCTACACAGAGAGGAAAGAGTATACTTTGAAGAAAAAAACAGTATGTACAAAGCCCCTATGGTGGGAAAGAGTATGATGTTCTCAAGGAACTAAAAGGCCAAGCTAGTTGGAACATGATGTGAAGAGGGGTGTGAAGAAGGGATTGTAGTTCAAGATGAGGCAGAAGAAATAGATAAGTCTTATTAAGGGTTTAGGTCTTTATTCTGAGGTAAAGGTTGTTCAACGTTTCAAGCTCATGAGAGTATTTAACATCATCAAAATTCCACTTCAGAAATCTGGCTGAAAATTCCACGTTGGCTGCAACATGGGGAATGGATTTAAAAGAAACCAGAGTGGATGAAACAGACCAGGTAGGAGCAATTACAATAGTTCACGCTGAAGAAGACAATAACCTGAACAAGACTGGTGATAGTAAAAATGGAAGGAGACAGACAGACTAGATAGATGGGAAGTAAAATCCACAGAACTCAGCATTAGATTGGATATGGAAGAATGATAAGGAAGTGTCAACCACAGTTCTTGAAAGTCTGGCTTACAAAACTCAATGGATGATGTTGTCATTTTCTGAGGCTGACAAGGAAAGCTAAAAGAAAAACAGGTTGGCTTGTGGGAGCCAGGGTTTGGTTTTAGACATGTCAAATGTTAGGTGCCAAAATGACCTTCAATTAGCAGATGCATAAATTTTATGTGCCTTACCACCCAGTAATATTATGAGCAAAAAGACTTACAGGTTTATGACTTAAGTGATTAGGTCAATGGTATGATTAACCAAAACAGGCAACACAAGAGAAGCAGATTTTTTAGAAAGGATTAAGTATTCAGTTTGGGCATATTAGAGGTGAACTGCTTATAAGCAACCAAGTCCAAAGCTCTGGAGAACAGTTTGAACTGGTAAATAAAGATTCAGGAGCCATCAGTGCAAGAGAAAGTAGAAGCCAAGGGCAAGAATGAGATCTTCCAGGAAAACTAACTGTGCACCCCCAGTACCTAGTAGAGAACAGCATAGAGCAGGAAAGAGAGAAAAAGCAAAGAAATCAAAGAAGGAAGGGAAGGGAAAGGGGATGGGGAAGGGCAGGGAAGGGCAGGGACGGGCAGGGAAGGAGGAAAGGGAAGGGGAGGGAAGGGAAGAAGAGGAAAAAAATGGGTCATGGGAAAAATCCTCAAAAATATCAATATTTAAGCACCATGCAAAAGAAGAGAAGCCCACAGAGGAGACCAAGAAAGTACAGGCTGTAATACAGAATGAGACTTAGGATGTAGTTCTGGCAAATAAATTATGGGATACGAGCATTTCACAAAAAAAGGGTAACGATTATGAGAAATACTACGGAAAATATAAGTAAGATTTTTATGTAAAATTAAATCAATTTCAAAACAATACTGGTAAGAATGCACAAATGAATAGCCCCATAAACTGCGGAAATGTGAATCATTTCAGCCTTTTGAAAAAGTAAAATGACAAAACCATCTTACTGTTAAAATTAAAAATAGATACATTCTTTTACTCAACAATTTCACTTTCAGGAATCTATCCTTAGAAATAAGAGCACCAATATATAAGAATATATGTAGAAGGATGCTCATAACAACGATGTTTATAGTAGGGGAAAGGGAGAATCCAGGACCAATCTAATGTCCAAATATTAAGAAATGGTTAAATAAATCATGGTATATTCACACTAGGAAATATAAAAGCAGTTCTTTAATATAATGAACTACATCTAGACTTCTAAACTGGAGAACTGCTCATGATATACTGTCATATGAATAAAGCAAATTGCAAAACATTGTATATGGCATGTGCCCATTTATGTAAAAACCATTTTCTATAAACCCAATATATATGTATATATTTACCTATGTTGTATGAGCATGGACAAGGTGAGACAGGATATACACTAGGCTTCAATATCAAGTAATCTCAGGGAAGAAAAGATATGAAATGAAAAGAAGACAGGTGATTGTGAACTTTTTCCCTGAATGTCTGTACTATTTCACTGAGGTAAACACATACAACTTTTTCAATTTTTGAGAAGGAAATCAATAATTTTTTTAAAGATTGGTGGAAAAACCAGATTTGATTAAAGGATAAGGACAAAAATTAAGTGGCAACATATTTAGAAGTACATGGGAGGTAAACACGGGCATTAAGACTACTCTTTGAAAGAGTCTAGCAATAAAGGCAAAGCTATAGGACAGAATTTAAAGGGGAATACAAAATAAAGCATATCTCCTTTTAAGACTAGAGAGCAGGCTTACTACACAATACCAAAGAGTTATAGATGGAAAAGGAGAGGATGAAAATATATAGAGATGACTGATTAAGCATATTTCAGAGAAAACATAAACAGATGCTCTATACATCAGAACATTCCCCAATTTCTATTATAATAAATAAAATCAAGCCAAAAAAGTATTCTTTCATACAAATCCTAGAAGAAATCTGACAGTTTAACTTACTGTATGTCACTGGACAACTCCCGAAATATCTCATAAAAAGATTTACATCTAAGGCAGCACTAGAAAGAATTAGTTTCAAAGTTGGGTACTTCTGCAACAAATCTCTTAACTTTGTAAGTAAAAAATCACTAAACCGATCCCTTTCATGTACTTCATCCTGCAATAAACAAAAACAAAACCATGGAACAGTTAAAATACAAAAATAAAGTCTTTAAAATTATGGAGCTGCTGGGTTTCACACTAATTCAAGTTAAATGTGGACACAGCCAATTAGTGAAAATTTTGTATTATGGACAATTTAGAAATAATCAGACATTAACGACCTATTGTGGGTAACAAAACACTGCCCTTTTTTCCACAAAAACTACAACAAATGCTGAATTAGTGGAGTCTAATTTAATGTAATTTTAATAAATACAAAATCTATTTTAATATGCTTCTGTTAGCATCAGGACCAGGTGCATCCTGTGGTTTGAATGCACAGAACTAATAAGTTTCCAAAAGCTGCCCTATCACAAGCTTATAAAACTTAATCTAAGTTTTCTGACACAAACTGGATAAAAGCTTAGAATTCTTTAACAAGGTGGTAATTCATCTACTTATTTCATCAGGAGCTAGTTAATTTAGCAGCTTAACCATGAAGTTAAATGACTTTAAAGTATGCCTCTAAGATTTGGAAGAGAAATCAGATGACTAAGCACAGAAAAAAAAGAAAACTTTCACCATTCTGGAGAACTCTTAAAATACATGTGCCATTTTTATATATAAAAAGCACTTTTTAAAAAACTATCTACTTATTTTATTTTCACTCATAAAACCTGATGGTAAGAATATCTTTATTTAATATAAAATATTTATTTCTAACAATTATGGACAATAAAAAGTAACTTGAGGGACTTCCCTGGTGGTCCAGTGGTAAAGAATCCACCTTACAATGCAAGGGACACGGGTTCGATCCCTGGTCAGGGAACTAAGATCCCACATGCCGCAGGGCAACTAAGCCCGCACGCCACAACTACTGAGCTCCTGAGCCTCAACTAGAGCCCACATGCTCTGGAACCCGCACGCCACAACTACAGAGCCCACATGCCCTGGAGCCTGCACACCACAACTAGAGAAGAGAAAACCTGCAGGCCACAACTAGAGAGAAGCCTGCTCCACAACGAAAGATCCTGCATGTCTCAACGAAGATTCCACATACTGCAACTAAGACCCTAAGATCCGACACAGCCAAAAATAAATAAAATAAATAAATAAATAATAAATAAATCTTTAAAAATAAAAGTTTAAAAAAAAGTAACTTGATTAGAATAGCCTGTTTTAAAAAAATTGGTTCTCATTTATATCCTATTCTAAAAATTTAATTAGATATTTAAATTTAAATATTCTTACCACAATAACATGTGTCACGGTTGACAATGAACTATCTCCTGCCATCAGAGTACGAAGCAATACCCCATTGGTGCAAAATGTCAGAAGTGTCTTTGGAGAAACCCTTTTTAAAAAATCAAAATAAAGTTCATAATTACAAATCTTTTATGTAATTAAAACAAGGTCATATATTAAATGCTAGTGTCCTTTGTACTTTAATAAGTGTTACTAATATAACAATGTACTAGTATATATGCTTTATTAGCAAAGTTATGTGAAATATGTATTTTATGCCTGATAATCTCACAAATTTATTATTACTAACAGCCTTTTATTAATTTGTAATTATTTTGTTAAAGAACTTAAAAAGATTTTTTTTAAAGATCTTAAACATTTTTTACTTGGGGGAAAAAAGTGTATCATAAATGAGATTAGCTTTTTGAATCACTATATCCAAATAACTGTGAGCAAAGAAATGGTACTACTTCTCAAGAAGGTACTACTAGCATTACTACTACTAATAATAATAATCAATTCAGTCACTAACATTTACTGAGTGCTTACTATAAACTTCACATCAAACCTGTGCTCTAGATGCTTTCATTAGCCCCATTTTATAGATGAGGAAACTAAGACTCAAAGAGGTGAAATAACTTGCACTTTATCATGAAACTATGAAACAGGATTTCTATCTACGGCCCAAACTCTTTTTCAAGCTATTTATTTATTCAAAACCTAAGTTTAGACATCAGCTCAATGGCCTATTATAAACTTACTTGGAGCAAAATGATCATCTAACTTTTCAACTAACACATGCTCTATATTTAGTGAAATATAAATATTTAGTCTTTTCTGAGAATGATAAAAAGCTACAGGTGAATTGTCTTTACCTGCTTTCTAAACGGATCTGATACCCAATTGTCTGACCAATCCTTTCTCTTCTCTCTGCAGCAACTCTTTCAGCCACAGCAATAGCTGCTAATCGTCTTGGTTGAGTACAAAATATACGGCAGGGGATACCATTTTTAAAGCAATCATCTAAAAGGAACTGAGGAATCTGAAACAAATTTTAAAGTACTATAAGACAACATAATTGTATATCCAGAAAATCCATGTCAATCAACTGAAAAACCATCAGAACTAAAAAAGTTATGTAACATGTCCAAACATAAAATAATCATAAAACCAACAACTTTCATGTAACTGCTAATAATCAGCTAAAAAATGTAATTTAAAAAGATCTTGTTCACAATAGAAACTAAAACTAAAACACTCAAAAACAAAATTATAAAGAAATAGTTAAGGTTTACATGAAAAAGATTATAAAACACTACTGAAAAACCAAGATTATAAAACACTACTGAAAAACATAAAAGACGGGAATGTACTAGAAAAATACAACATATTCCTGGATAGGAATAATCAATATTGCAAAAATGTCAATTCTCCCCAAGTTATCCTATAAAGTCAATGAAACAACAATCAAAATTCCATTGGAATTTTTTAAATAGTGAAAAATATAAAGAAACCAGAAATAGCCTAATACCAGGATTGCAGACACTTTTCTATAATTAAATTTAAACAGGTCAGAAAGATTTAAAATAAAAAGTAAAAGTCTTCCCCACCCATACTACTACCAATAGACCTCTCCATGAAAGTAACTACTGTTAATTTTCTTATAAACTCTTTTGGGGAAAAAAAAAAAGTTTATACAACTTAAATTATTTGTGTATATAAACAGGTCTTTATTCACACAAAGTCATTATTATACTTAATGTTTGTAATTTGCAGATGTCACTTAATAACACATCAGATCTACCTAATCCATTTTAATAGCTGCACATTCCATCTTATGGATATGCTATAATTTAACAAATATGACTATACATTAAGTAATTTCCAGTTTGTTTAGGCTTGTTATTTTTGATGCTGTTGCTTACTATTAAAAAGAATGATGCAGTGAACATCTATCTTCAAATACTTACGCAAAGACTAATATATGTGGAGTCAAAGAGTATACAAATTTAAATTTTCATAGAAAAATTATCAATCTGCTCTTCAAAACAATTTATACTTTTACCAACAGAGCAGAAGATGCTGTTTTCCCAACACCTATGCAAATGCTGGATTTCATCAATTTTTAAATTTCAGCCAATCTAATAGTTGAAAAATATAATTATTGTTTTGATTTCATTTCTTTAACTATGAGTGAAAAGGACATCTTTTCATGCACGTCTTACCCTCCAGGATTTTTTAAAATTTGACCAGTTCATTCGGAAGCATAAATGCAAACAAACTGCTAAGAAATATCTAAAAAGAGAAGCTAATAATAAAGAGGAATATTATGCTACATACTGTAAAACTACAAAATGCAAAAAGTGAGATCTTGGTGTAGGAACAGATAATTAAAAATACATAACAAAAATTCCAGAAATATACCCAGGTACTATAGAAATTTAGTATTTGATCAAAAGTAGTATCTCAATACATGCACCCCAATGTTCACAGCAGCACTATTTACAATAGCCAAGACATGAAAGCAACCTAAGTGTCCATCAACAGGTGAATGGATAAAGATGTCGTGGGTATATATATATATATATATACACACACACACACATACATACACACACACACACACACACACACACACACACGTACACAATGGAATATTACTCAGCCATAAAAAAAGACTGAAATGTTGCCATTTGCAGCAATATGGATGGACCTAGAGAATATCATACTAAGTAAGTCAGACAGAGGAAGACAAATATTATATGATATCACTCATATGTGGAATCTAAAATATAATACAAATGAGTCTATTTACAAAACAGAAACAGACTCAAAGACATAGAAAACAAGCATATGGTTACCAAAGGGAAAAGGGAAGAAGGGATAAGTTAGGAGCATGGGATCAACAGATACACACTACATAAAATAGATAAGCAACAAGGATTTACTACATAACACAGGGAACAATATTCAATATCTTGTAATAACCTATTATGAAAAATAATCTGAAAATAATTATATATATATATAAATGAATCACTTTGCTGTACACCTGAAACTAACACAATATTGTAAATCAACTATACTTCAATTTTTAAAAAGTAGCATCTTAAAATCGGAGGAAGGGATTATTAAATGAAAATTATATTGGAACACTAGATACTAACATAAGGAAAAAAGTTAGATTCCTACCTGATATGACACAATAAAATAAACTCCAGATGGATTTTTAAAACTACAAATATAAAAGTATTAGAATAAAATATTTGTAGGAAAATGTTTTTTAATCTTGGGGTAGAAAGTGATTTTCTGAGCATGGCATGAAGCCCTAAAAAAAGACTGACAGATTTGACTAAATAAAAATGTAAAACTACTAATCAAGATACCATAAGCAAAGCTAAAAAAGCAACCAAAAAATTGGGAGAAATTGTTTTTAAGATATCTAACACATAACAGCCATGTATCCATAATGTACAAAGCATTATTAAAAATAAATCCAAAATGATTAAACCTAAAGAAAAATAAGATATAAATAAGTAACTCACAGAATATAAATAGATAATAAGCAAACGAAAAGATACTCAACTAAGAATCAGAGAAATTAAAACATTATTTTTTGCTTATCAGATTGATAAAGGTAAAAAATAAATTATATCCATTGTTGCCTAAGTTTTAGAGAAATGGGAACTTTCAGTACATTCAGTACTATTTTAATATGATAAGTCTTTCTTGAATTAACAGACAGTAACTAGTTAATCTAGCTACTAAAATTTTAAATGCAATATTTTTGATCCAGCATTTCCACTTCTAGGAATTTATCCTATTAAAACATTCCCACAAATTAGAAAAGAAATATTAGGATGCAATATAATAAAGTAAGTACAGAGTAAGATTCCTGCTCTGCCACTTCCTAGTTATGTGAATTTGGGTAGATTAACATCTGTAAGTTTTAGTTTTTATTCCACATCTGTAAAAAGAGATAACAACAAGCCTACATATCTTGGGTTAATAAGATGTTTAATTAAGATAACTGTTGTAAAACTTCAGCACGCAGTAAACAGTCATTTATTTTATCACTGTTATTACAAAAATGCTCAGGAATGCTACTCAATTGTTTAAAAAATGAGGTCTATCGCTAGGTACTAACACAGAAAAATATTCAATATCAATTAAGTGAAAAAAGCAAGATGCAAAGCGTATACATATTATCCCATGTTTGTTTTAAAAATAATCTATATCAATACTGTAAAGAGAACAAAAACAAAACAAACAATCCCCCGAAAAACCCAGAAACATATACTCCAAGTTTCTGACAATAAACCAGGGAGAAATATAAAAACATTATATTTTCTATAATGTTTGAATTTTATATAATGAATATGAACATTCAAAAGGCAAATAAGGGTTTCCCTGGTGGCGCAGTGGTTGACAGTCCGCCTGCCGATGCAGGGGACACGGGTTCGTGCCCGGTCCAGGAAGATCCCACATGCCACGGAGCGGCTGGGCCCGTGAGCCATGGCCGCTGGGCCTGCGCGCCCGGAGCCTATGCTCCGCAACGGTAGAGGCCCACGTAACGGGGAAAAAAAAAAAAGGGCAAATAACTTCCTAATGCTCCCAAAGGAAAGATGAAAATGGCTAATGATATTAACTTCAAACTGTCATATCTGTATTTCATAGGACAGGAACATTAGTAATTTTACTTGAACTCCTTGAACAAGATACAATTATTTCTTAGGTTTAAACCCATTTAGATTAATAGTTTCTTTTGAAAAGCAAAGAAAATAATATTTAATTCCTAACTAAATTCTCCAGATCTTTTCATACCTAGTAAAATGATACACATAATTGTGAAAATAGACATCCATAATTCCAGTATACAAATATCCTTAGGAAGAACACTCAATTTAAATAAAACCATATTTGTTATATTTTATCAAAACTTTCATTATCTCTATTTGATATAATTAAAATGGCTACAATTAACATCAACTGACAAAACTTTCTAATACTAAAACAATTATAACAATCTAAGACATCTGAACAGATTCTTTGGCATGACTCCATGGAATTTCACTTAATCATAATCATATTGAAGAAAAATCTTATACATTGTCTTCATATAAAAATTTCATCACGTTTGTAATTAGTTTTATAGGCTCATGTTTTAGGTATAAAGAGTTACACTTCTGTGAAAATGATTAAGTCCCACAAGTAAATAACTGATAAAGTTTATAGTCAACCTCTCCTACCACCTTGCCTTATTTATCTAACTTTATGAAACCAACCAATATAAGCATAGGAAATCTTAAGCAATTGTCAAAAGCAAATTTATTTGTCCATAAAAGAAAAGAAGAAAATGTAAAATTATACTGACTATTCTATCTGCACCTCAATCAAAATCAAAGTAATTTTACTGTTTCAACATGCTAACATGTTAAAGAATATAAACAAGAAAAGGTCATATCATTGTACCATGCTTACTTCCAACCTTGTCAGCCTATGAGTGAAACTTCATAACAATGAAGTACTATGATTCTAAACATCCAAGTCAAACATGTCATATTAATCCCACTTTATGTTAACTTTATATTAACACTTCTTGTTGTTATCAATATTACTTTTAATTTAGCTATGTAAAAACACTATGCTAGGCACTTCACAGACATTACCTCTAAACCCCACCTCGAATGGTAGCAATTGTTAGTAGCATTTTATAAATGAGGACTCTGGCTTCAAGAGTTACAAGTCTAGCCTAAAATTTCACATTCAATAAATGTGGAAGCTGGAATCCGAACTGAAGGTCAAAGTCCATTTTCCTTTCATGATACCAAATCACAACCTCACCTCTGTTTAAATAAAGCCCTTATGTACTAATTTAAGAATAAATATTTTAAAACATTACCTTTCTACAAATTCTCAAAATGTACTTCCAGTAATAATTTATTTCTGAAATAACCATTAAAATAAACAAAAGTTCCTTTTTTGTTTTTTGTTAAAATACATGTAGTGTAAATTTGACATAAAACTATCACGAGATAAAATAATTTTTTCTTCTATAAACAACAAAGAAGAAACAAACCTGTGTAGTCTTTCCAGACCCAGTTTCTCCTACAATCAAAACTACTTTATTTTCCTTAATTATTTTAACAATTTCTTCTTGTTTCTCAAACACTGGCAGAGACTGCCTGAAAGAATCAAATTCAGATTCTCCTCTTTTCACTGGAATCTGAGATATGCCACTGTTGAGTCGCCCACTTGTCTTGCTCATTTCCCGGTTTTCTTTGAAAATGAATAAGAGAACAAAAAAATTTATGATCAACAATAAAAAGAGTTAAAAAACAAAAATAAGTAATTTCTAATGTAATTCCTTTCAAGTGCTTCTTCTCTACTCAGTCTAAAGTTAAAAAGCAATGCCTCAGCTGTTGTACTGCCACACAATATTCTTAGAGAATGTTACACATTTTTATATCAATCAGAAGGCAAATTCCCCAAAAGTATTTCCGGTGCACAATGTTTAAAAATGAACAAAAACCAATCATTCAAAAATCATTAAAAATAAAACCCAATTTTGATATCCTAAAATAATTTTCAGCTTTGTTTCTATCAATTATAACACAGAAAATTATAATTTTAGAGTAGGAAACAATGTATATTATACTTATAAATTCTGTTACATACAGTATGAAAACACATATGAAAAATAAAAAACCCTCTATGTTTAAAGTTAGCATGTAAGATCATGTGATCAAACAGAATAATATGTGTAAATATAAGGTCCTAATGATTAACAAATCTAATTGTGCATTTTAGCCAACATCTACATTTAAGCAGATAGGAATACAAAAGGCATGATGTGCTTTATACTCTTCACATAACCCAAAATATTTTTATGTGCATGTATTTTTAAAACTCCTTGATAGCTAGCACCATGCATTTCTACATTCTGCAAACGTACTCCGCCAATAAAAATTATGCAGATTCTTTCACTGGAGATAATAAAAGAAATAACTTTCTCATTAGAAAAGTTATTTTTCCAAATAGTAAAATTACTTCATTTTATAACCTAAATATATTTATTTATCTACCTTTGAACAAGTTAATGTACTGAAGACTCTGTCCTGTCTCTTTCCAGAAGCTAAAGTCCCAATTCAAAATCCCACTCATTAGTGTGTCACAGCAGCATAATATAGGAAAGTTCAGACTTTGGAGTCACATCCCAGCTTTGTGGTTTACTGGCTGGTTGAGTGGCCTTGAACAAATTTAACTTCTCTGAGCCCCAGTTTCTTCACCTGTGAAATAGGGGAAATTCTTACCTTGCAAGGGTTGCTATGAGGCTCTATGTAGAGTTTAGTATACTGTCTAGCACACAATAAGTGCTCAATAAATGTTTAGCTATTACTGTAACACTTTACAAAAAACCCTGTCTAACTTAATGACATGCCTTAACACTGCAATTCATTCCAAAATCTTCACAACTCTTAATCATTTCTAACCAACTATTCAAATTGAGAAATCATATTTCATGTTAGTTTTTAAAAATAAATTTTAAGTGGAAAAAGAACAGTCAAGAAATAATAGGATAAACAAGGAAGCTCCCCAGAAAATACATACCAGCTTCAACTGCAAACACATTTCCTCTTTCTGTTTTAGGCAGAAGTTCAGTACGCTCTTTACTGGTGACAGGAAATCTTTGAATTAGGCTCCTAACAGCATGTTTTGCATTATGAGTCAAATTACAGGTCATCATTGCATGAGCTGTTTCTGATCCATCTTTCTTCTTCACAGTTAGGTATCTACTTGCTCCCTTTCTGAATATTAATAAAAATCATTTATTTACTATATATAGTCAATTTGTTCACATATGATGTATGGCTACTTAGAAAACATGTCTCAAGCAAAACACTGAAAAAGATCAAAATGCTTTGGGATAAGATGCTGGAAATTCCAGAAAATTCAGTAAAGAGGAATTTAATGCTAAACTGGCCACAAGACCATTTTCAATTAAAATTTCAAAATGCTGCAAATCCAATTTTAAATCAGCAAAAAAAAAAAAGGCTTACTTACCCTTAAGTGTTAAAGTTTGTCTTAGCAGGCTTCATGGTGGATGAAACATCACCAGTTAATACATGCTGGGAAACATATAGAGGGAGAAAATCAATTTGAACAATAGAATCTAAAATTGATAATGAAAACATTATAGTGGTCCAATTATAACAGTGGTCCAGACTAATATATCCCACTGAATGTTTCTCCAGTATGCTGGTAATGTCACACTCCCATGAAAACCTGTTAAGAAAGCCAAGTTTAGTGGCTGGACCAAAAAAACATAAATCAGCACTACTGAAAAGTATTTTCAGATGTATACTGGGGGAAAAAAAAAAAGAAGTTTTTCAAAGCTTCTGACTCTAGCCTTCAATTATAAGGTAATGATGATTTATAACTGTTCTCAAGTTACCTGATGTAGGTATATTTACTTCTTTAAATGGTCCTAATTGTGTCTTTGATGACTTCTGTAGCTTTAGGAGTACTAACTACAATGTTATACACACAGGAAGTCCTCAAACGTATTTTGAATGATTTAATAATACATGTCTATAATCTAGTACAATGTAGTACTGTAAAGAGCTTGGGTTATGAAAGCAAACAGACTTGGATTTGAATCCTATCTCTACCACCTACTAGCTGTGGGACCACAAGCAAATTATTTAATAGCTCTGAGCCTAAGATGATGATGATGATAATAATAATAATAATAATACCTGCCTCAAAGGACTCTTCATATGATTAAATAAGATAATGCATGTAAAGGGCAGTATCTGCTACAAAGTACACATTAAATAAATGAAAGATATTATTATAATTATAGCCAGGAAAAAATATCATTTCTTGTACCAAAAATAGTTACACAAAACATTTCATAAAATGTTTTGCCATTTGTTAATGCCACTATCATATTATAGAAATGAGCAACAAAGCCACAAATACAATGAAAATTATATATATAATTTTACTAATTCTAAACTAAATTTTAGAATTTTCCTAATTCCTAAATCTAATTTAAATATTTTCAACAATATCTTCACTATAGAGTGACATGAAACTGAAGATTAACCTATACAGCTTCAGCTATCTAAGTCTTCTAAGTGAGGTTTTCAATTTACCAAGATTTTTAATTTCTGGAAACTCCTCAATGAATTATACCCTTTCTATGCCATCATCTACTCCTGGACAAGTGCTTAGTGATGCTTAAATGATGGCATAAAGATGAGCTTATTAAAATCTAACTGATCTAGAAATTTTAGTCATTTCCATGGTAAATCAGAATTATTGGATTCTAGAGATGTTCTCTGTAGTAGGTTCTTTTCCCATGGACTTTTCTGAAACCTCAGTACAGTCATGATAGACTCAATTATTCATTCCCCTTCTGTTCCATGTACTTCATAAAATTTTAACTATAGAAGGCCAGAAGTGTGCTGAAATGAGCACTAGAGCAACAGTCAGGAGGCTTGTGTTCAGCTAGTAATAATCTTTCAATTAACGAGCTATGTGATCAAAAATAAATCATTTTACTTCTCTGACACAGAATTTTAAAACCTCTAATATTTCTATCAGCTCCAAGATGCTTTA
Source organism: Phocoena phocoena (assembly GCF_963924675.1). Taxonomy (NCBI): domain Eukaryota; kingdom Metazoa; phylum Chordata; class Mammalia; order Artiodactyla; family Phocoenidae; genus Phocoena; species Phocoena phocoena. The sequence continues at coordinate 93,497,131 of NC_089221.1, read as the reverse complement.
ATTTTCTCAGAAATCATCTCAGGAAAGTTTTGCTATATTTCACCTTTAATTTTATTTTATTCATTCATTCAATCATTCATCATATATTGATTACCTACTGTATGCCAGGCACTATGCTAGAAGCTACAATTACAAAGTTGAGGAAAATATACTCTTTCCTCAATAAGCTCACAACTAAAATAACAGGTCAGATTGAAACTTTCCTAACATAGGTTGCCTAATAATAATTCAGCATTAATCTATAACAATAACTCATACTAAGCGAGTGTGAGTACTTAGTCATTACCATTTACAATTTACTAAATTCAGTTTGAACCCAGATGGTGGGACAGAGAGAGAATATCAACTTGATAGTTTTTATGTTTTAGTAAAAAAATTCTACTATTAGTGCTATTAGGGCTCACTCCTACCCCATTCAACACCACAGTGACACTGATATATAATTAAAAAATTAGTGAAATTTTGGCAAAATATTCACCTCATTATTGTGTGGATGAAAACATTCAATATAGTAGAGTTGTCCTACTATGTAAACTAACACACTGAAATCTCATCATCATGCTTTCATTCCAAGGTAACCAACACTATAATTTGATGAATATCTAGTAGTTCCCTTTACACAGCAAAATTGACTAGAAACTACCTGCACAACATGGAAAAGATGCTAGATAAATGAACTTCACAAGAATTTTTTAAAATAATAACATGTAAGCCCTATATGCCATATTTAAGTATAAAAGTAAATGGCCTACAAATACAGATAAGAACATCATAACTTCTAACTTTCAAAGGGAAAAGTAATCATGCATGTTATAATGAACTTACATTTCAATAGCTTCTTCTTTTTAAAGAAAAATGATGATATAACTAATCAAATTTGATGCAATTTTAATATTAATAAATGTTTCATTTACACAGCATGTTACTGAGTAATCTACCTCAAATACAACCATACACCTTGCTATTCCCCACTTTACAAACCTGAGAACAGTTTAAAAATCTGCTAAAGAGCCAAAATCTGAAATCACTGCTTATAAAGCTCACATCCACCAAGGAGCTAATGCCTCTAAAAAAAATACACATTTGTTTGATGTCTAGTATATACTTAATTTCATATCCCTTTAATTTATACTTCCACTAAGCAGACAGATGCAAAGATCTAACTCCAAACCATTTTCTCCTCAATACTGTAATACAAAATTACAAATTTATTAAAGTTTGAATCATACAAATTTGTGCTTTATTATGATTACCTAGAAAATAATAAACCAAACGAGTTAATTTTGTCACTAAACACAATTATTTTCATGTGATGCTATGTTTGTGGTAAATTTTTTTCTTTTTGTGACTTAATGGACAATAAGCAACTTAGAGATGAGCTTTATCCAATATCTCTGTCTTAACTCCTCGCAGTTCCTAAAACACTGTTATGAACTCACTGTGAAAAACAAAAATTAATTAGCTAAACATTAACTAGGTCTGATTGCTGGCTCTGCCACCTGCTAGCTGTGTGATCTTGGGAAAACTATTTAATTTTCTAAGCTCGAATTGCCTCATCTGTTATACAGGCACCAGGTATTGAAAAAATAGAACCTACCATACAAGACTGTTGTGAGGATCAAATAATCTACTTAAAGCACCTAGCACAATGCCTGTTGCACAAGAGCACTTAATAAACGTTAGCTACTGTTACTATTATTACTGCGCACTGTAGGTGTTTATTTAATGGATATCCAAAACTTCACTAACAGGGTTCATCACTTTTAACCCATTTTCTGTTTTAGCTAGGGGAAGAGAGGTGAAGTGCGGTATGCAATCTTCCATGGCAGGAGGTAAGGGAGGCAGTAACTAAGATCTGAAAGGGGGTCTTGTTGTACAGTAGAGCCTCCTGGTCAGGGTGAGTAGAATAACTGGATACCTATTAAGCAGCACCTTCAGCAATCACAGGATAAAAAACCTGTACTTGGAAAACCTGCTTTCATACACTTTATATTTTCTCTTTCCACAAGTTTTTAACAAAGTTCATCTTGTAAATTTCTTTTTGTCTAACTTGGACTAAGAAGAATAGGAAAGAATTTTGTTTTATTCATGAACAAATTAAAGACTCAGAAAAGTGTGCTCTTAGAACCAAAACACAGTGACATAGGTTGAGGAAAAACAGAACAAATTACAAGGTGAAATTTTGGGTATGGGAAAACTTGACTGGAATGTCTAAGAAAACGTTAGGATATAGTGAAGAACACAAAATGGGGGTGTTACTCCAACAAGAGTATTTTTACCAAAAGATGAGCAATTATAAAGAAAATAATCAATTCAAAGTAAACCCAACTCTCTAAGAGGAGATGAAAAACAAAATCCAACACATGTGGCTTCATTTTGAAAGAAAGGAGATTTTAAAAAATTAAAAAGTGATCAGAAAAAAAAACCTGTAAATTATCACACAGTAAGTCTGGAATCTGTTTTTTAAAAACCTTGTAAGAAACTCAAAATAAACTACGGGATCACAGAATCTTAACCAACACATAGAGATTAACTCCTTCATTTTTTACATTTAAGAAAACAGGCCTTTAAAGTTAAGGGACATGACCAAAGCTAAAGAACAAAGCAGTGACAGACTGGGATTAGAATCCAGGTTTCTTGTCCTTTCCTCCACACCTCTCAAATAGGCATTATGAAATCATAACACCAGGCACAAAAAAAAAAAAAAAAAAACACACAACAGAAAGACTAACTTAACAATTATTAACTAACTTAACTATCCTAAATTAACAAAGTTAATTCTAGGAGGTTAAAAATAAAAGATCGTTACTCAAGAGTGAACAGAAAAACCCATACAAGTCAGGTACAAATTCTCATATAAATGAAAAGAAAGGATTTAAGAAATATATTCAAAGTGATTTAGTTCTTTATATATGTAAAAAGAAGGAAAGGCATTTGAAAATGACAAGGACCACTAGAAAAACACTGTACTAAGTTTGCTCAGAGATAAAAAGGGATTGGGAAAGAGCTAGGACATTTACGAAGAAGAGGATTTATGGAGCACTAGATATAGGGAGTAGGGATGAGATAATAGGTGGAGTTGCCTTGATTCCCTTAGCATCTCTTTCCTGTTTCCTCTTTCTGTCTCTTCAATGTTTCTTCATCCCCCTTTTTTTGTCCTGATAACTTGCTCTCCCCTTCCCCCCCAAACTTTTTTTCATCTCTGGACCATCCTTTAAAGGATCATGCTACTGAACAAAAGTAGAGGTAGTCTAGTAGTCCAATGGACTGCTTTTCTAAGAGTAATTTCTAAAGGTCATTTCCAAGTTCACTGTTTAGAATTAAAAACCCATATGTGACCACAGAAATGATGTAGCTGCAGAACAGTGTGTTTATAACAGATATTTTCTAGTGCAGGCCCACAATCTCTTATCTACTACCCTTAAATCCAAACAGCTCTGAAAAGTGGCAGACTTCTGAAAGTCTGCAGCAACTTCATTTGGCAGCAAAGCCTGGTTAAATTAACATGAAGCTATTTATGATCTTTATTTACCTTAGTGTGAATAGTCATACATTTTTCAGCAAGAAATATAACATACTGCTAATATACCCTATTGCCTTTCTGAAATCTGAAAATCTGCATCTCAAAACATATTTGGCCCAGGCCCTTTTGGATTGTGGCCCTGCACCTTATTTTTATTTTCAAGTGCAATATTTTACCTATCCAGATGACTATAATATGGGTGGGACCTTTCCAGGATGCCAACACTGGTTTCAGTTATGTTCAAAGTGCACATGCACCTAAGCTACATCCCTTGTCTCAGTCAGTAACTGTACCATCACTATGGTGGACATTCATATGCAAGACATTGCAACCTCAGCTACTTTCACCTTAGGACCTTCTATTTAGTCATTAATATATTTACTCAATTAAGGCTTTGTTTTCCCTCTTCTTAACCTAAAAGCTGGAAGCTGAAATTTCATCTTTTTTTCCCCCAATCTCAGTGGTTCTCAACCAGGAGCAATATTGCTCCCAGGGAAGATTTTGGAAATGCCTAAAGACATTTTTGGTTGTCACAACTGGGGGTGGAAGTGTTACTGGCATGTAGTGGGTAAAGGCTAGGTATGCTACTAAACATCCTACAATGCACAAAATAGCCCTCCACAATAAAGAATTATACAGTCCAAAACGTCAATAGCACCAATACTAAGAACTCTATATCAGTCCCATCATTCTTATTCCCAAAATGAAATAACTCCACAGAATTTTAGAGTTCTTCAATATGGATGGCTCAAATGACTTTTCCCCACTATGGATAAGTGATCTTCAAAAAATATTTAAGTTTCCTCTTGTTCAGTTTTATTTAATCAGTTCTAATCATCAGATTCGTGACTTGGTATGAAAAAAAACAACAAGCATGTGTTCTAAAAGCATACCATTATAGTACAGTAGCATCAAAAGAGATAAGTTCTGTAAATAATTGTACTTATTATTTTTAGTCCATCCATTCTTCAAGAAAAAAGTTTTGGTTTCCATACAAGAAGAGAATACCTTTCTCAATGCAATCAACTTCAACTTTTAAACCATTCTCTTTATATCTTAAAATTTACCTTCTTCTCCCACTCTCCCCCAATCAGGGAAAACAAAAAAGGGGGACAGTAAGAAAAGCAAAGAGCTGAGTTTGGTACAGACATGAATCAGATCATCTACACACAATATAATTAAGGATGTGAATCTAACTAAAGCAGTAATAACTAGTCAAAAACATTTCTCTTTTTCGGTAAATAATTTTTTCAATTAAGAAAACTTGTCAGCTTACCCTTTACTTTTAGAAACCAAACCAAGAGACTGACTCAATCGATGAATAAAGGCTCTTTCCGTACTGGTCAAAGAAGAAGGAAATTCCATTTCTACATGGAAAAAAACACAAAGCATCATTTGTGGATCGGCAATTTTCCTTCAAGGTACTTCAATACACATATATGTTTATAAAATATGAAAAATCATATAAACATATAATCAAATTATCATATTTTATGTGAAAAACAGATATAAGCATTCCTAGGAGATACTGTGGGTTTGATTCCAGACCCTTGTAATAAAGTGAATATTGTAATAAAGCAAGTCATACAAATTTTCTTGGTTTCCAGGGCCTATGTTATGTTTACACTACACTGTAGCCTATTAAGTGTGCAATAGCATTATGTCTTAAACAACAACATACACAATTAATTTAAAAATCCTTTATTGATAAAAAATGCTAACCATCATCTGACAACATGGAGTTGCCACAAACCTTCAATTTGTAAAAAAGCACAGTATTTGCAAAGCACAATAAAGTGAAGTGCAATGAGATATGCCTGTACTAATTAACCACTGAATGTCTACCAGAATTCTGATATTAATAACATTTAAACCTAAATGTGATAAAGGACCCTGATGTTCACCAAAGATTAGTCCTCTTGTGCTGAAATCTTGAGCTCCTGATGAACATATTTTACTATCTTAACTTACTTGCTTAACCAACAAAATGTTTATTTCCTTCAAGGATGAGGTATGCTCAAGTATTATGAATGCTCAGTATCAGATTCCAGTGTCTTTGCCTTCAAAAACTGCATAGAATCCCTATTTCACTGTCTCAGACTGGATATGATGCTGTATATTTCTGGGGCTTCACCTCTGTTTAATGAAAGTTCAGAATCACTCTGTCCAGGTCCTTTTTTGCGGGGAGAGGGAAAGACTCTAAGCTTCCAGAATAAGGGGTCCTCTACTTAGAGGAGCAAATCGGAATGAGCTCTCAATATCCTGTACTGATCACAGGTCAGCTGCCGGTTCTGCACTGTGTGACCCAAGACAAGTAGCTTTCCAACCTTAAGAGGTATGGAAGACGTTTCGTCTAACAGAACGAGTTTCTTTTTTTTTTTTTTAAGTGTTTAGAGTGATACTTCCAGGATGTAAACAAAGCAGTACATATTGCCACTGCATTTATTCGTCGAATTTCCTTCTGTTCCTCTACTTCCGAAACTCAAACTAAACGTACCTCGATTAAGGCTACCACCACCTCCTTTAAAAAAAAAAAAAAAAAAAAAAAAAAGTAGAGTCTTAACAATACCTAGAAGTTGTGGCAAAGCTACCGAAAGGCCTCTCCCTGGGGAAAGAAATGCCTCCTGCAGTTGAGCAACCTGATTTTCGTGTCTTCGGACGCCAGACAAGTGCCCCGTAACCCGGCTGAGCCGCAGGACGCCACGGGGCTCTTCACATCCCCGGGCAAGGCTCACAACTCTGGCCCCAGCCCCGCGCCCGCTTCGCTCGGGCCCGGTGGACCGCCCCCGTCTCCCCTCGCTCCGGTGAGGCAGCCCCTTCCCACGAGGGACCGGGCTTCCGGGAGGTGGGGCAGCCGGCGGGGTCCCTGTCGGGAACCTCACCTCTCTGGTCCCCGTATCGGAAACGCTCCAGAGCGATATTGACCGCGATCTTCACCTCCTCGTCTATACGAATGTCCTTCAGCCCCTTGGCCCGGCCGCCTCCCGCAGGGCCACACGGCGCCGGGCCGCTACCGCCGCCCCCTCCAGGAGCCGACGGCCGCTGGGAGACGCTACTCGGCCTGGGCATGGCCCTGAGGAGGTGTTCTCCTCGCGGTACAGCGGCCAGGCCTGCTGGCTGACGGCCAACGACAGGGAAAGTGGGCCTCGGGGGCCTTGGCGGGGCCAAAAGGCTCCACAGGCTGCCTGCGCTGGATCGGGCTCACCGGAAAGCTCCCGGTGTCCACAGCAGCCGATGAGGCGCCGGCGGCACTAGAGCGCCAGCCGGGCGGAGAGCGCGGGCGTGATGACGTCACCGGGGCCGGCGCCGGTGACCTCAGCACGCCGACTGTCCCTGGCGTCCTGCGCGCTGCGTCCAAATCTCCAGCTCCCTGTCGAGCTGGTTCTTCCTGTTGTTTCCTGTCCCCACGCACCGCGCCCCCGCCACCGTCCCGAGGGCCTCTCGTTCAACTACTTATTCAGTCGCTCGCTATTTGGTTAAATCATTAATTCATTCAGTAAGCATGTGTGGGCTTCTACTATGTGCCCTAGATATACATTGGGGAACCAGACAGAAAGGGCTCCTGCCTTCGTGGATTTTACATTCTAGTGGGGGTAGAGTTGCCAGATTTAGTAAACAAAAATACAGGATGCCCAGTTTATTGGAATTTCAGATAAGGAACACAATTTCAGTATAGGTATTTCCCATGCAATATTTGGGAGCACACAGAGTAAAGAATTATCCGGTACCTGAAATGCAAATTCAACTGAGTGGCCTTATTTTATCTGACAACCTATATAGGAATAACAGACAGTAGACAAAAAAAATGATTAAAGGTAGTTGTAAGTGCTATGTGAGATAATGGAATAGGAAGATGCAACCCTTTAGTTTGGGATGTCAAGGAAGATTATGAGAATGTCCATTTGCTTGTATACAATTCCACTAACATAAACCTCAACCCAGCCACCCTAATTGCTTCCACTCTAGTCTTCCTATTATCCATTCTCCAGAAAGCAACTAGAGTGATCTTTTTAAAAACACAGTTGGCTTTCAGTATCTTTGGGTTCCTTATCACTGCTTCAACCAACCACTAAACCAAAAAAAAAAAATTTTTTAATTCCAGAAAGTTCCAAAAAGCAAAACTTGAATTTACTGTGCACTGCAACTATTTACATAGTATTTACATTGCATTAGGCATTATAAGTAATTTAGAGATTATTTTAAGTACATAAGAGGATATGTATAGGTTATATACAAATATTACTGCCATTTTATACAAGGGACTTGAACATCCTTGCATTACGGTATCCTCAAGGAGTCCTGGAACCAATCCCCACAGATAGAGAGACAACTGTACAAGCCAAGTAGGTTAACACCCCTACACAAGGCACTCCAATTGCTCCCCATTGCAACTATAAAACACCCTCAATTCCTTACCATGACCCTGAAGACCCTGCCTAATCTGGCCTCTGTCTACCTCCCACCATTCTCATCCTCACAGTGCTCAAATGCACTAATTTCTTTCTGTCCCTTGAACACACCAAGCTTATTACAGCAGGGGAACTTTCCACTTGCACAGTTTTCTCCTGCACATGACAATCTTCCTCCCAGTACTTCACATGGATGCCTCTTTCTCCTCATATAAGCCAGGATTCCATCCGTTACCTAGATAGGCTCTCCCACATCAACCCATTATCATTTCCCACTGTTTGAAATTATTTTGTTTATTTATATATTTATTATTTGCTCTTTTCACTATAATATAAGCTTTTTAGGAGCAGGAACCTTATCTTGTTTGTCACTGTTTCAACAGTAGCTAGAACTATATGGGCATACAATAAAAATTTATTGGTTTTCCATATTGTAGAATCTGGAATTAAGATTTGTCATCTCTATCCTCTGAAAACTTTCTTCATAATCCTTGGGATCCTAATCAATTTGATTTGCTACTAGAAAGAGTTCTGGATAAGCAGAAATAAGTCCTGTGTCCTGGTCCTGTCATGGTTACCAGTGAACTGTGTGAACATTTTCTACTATGTTGATCCTAATTTTCTTAGCTGTTCGTAATAATGCCTGCCATTTATTAAGTGCCCAGGGGCACTGTCTTTATTTTTCCAATCCTCACAAAACCATATGAAGTAGTTATATTACCTCATGATACAAATGAGTAAACAGGCTGGATGAGGTTAAAAACTGGTCCAAGGCCATGCTAGTGATAATTAATGAGGTAATAGAAAAAAAGCCCAGCTGATCATGAGGCCTGGCTTCATTCCAGGACAAATCATAAATAGAAGATAATACCTGGATGCACCAAATATATTGTGATAAAACTGAAAACATTTTATGTGGGGTAAGACACATATTGCTTTCAATTTCACTCGATAACCTCTTTGTTCCACACTTTATTGGCTCCATCATTTATTAGCTTTGTGACTTGACTACTTACTTTGCCTTCTGAGCTTCTGGTTTCCCATCTGTAAAATGAGTATATTTAATATTCATTTTATAGTATTGTGAATTTGACATAATATGTAAGTATTAGGCATTGATCTAATGTGTGCTTCTTCTTTCCTTCTTTCCTTTATTTTGGAATAAATGCCAAAATATTTGTATTCCTAGTACCTCGTAAACATATGGAATATGTTCATTGAAATAAAAGAGAATATTTACTTAAGTTACATAGCAGTAAATTATAAAGTCAATCAGATTCTACATTATCTAATGTTTTTGCATACTCCTAGAAATTTCTGGTGCTTAGGGTGAACACTGCAATTCTACTTTTTACATGTGCTTCAGAAAAAAATTAAAAATAAGGAAGATATGGAATATTTACAAATGATTTCAAGTTGAACTTACTGTCAGATAGACCTAAAGTTTTGGGAGGTTTTTTGGGTTTTTTTTTTTGCGGTCCGTGGGCCTCTCACTGTTGTGGCCTCTCCCGTTGCCGAGCACAGGCTCCGGACGCGCAGGCTCAGCGGCCATGGCTCATGGGCCCAGCCGCTCCATGGCATGTGGGATCTTCCCGGACCGGGGCACGAACCCGTTTCCCCTGCATCGGCAGGCGGCCTCTGAACCACTGCACCACTAGGGAAGCCCCAGACCTAAAGTTTTAATCTTTGTTTTTGCCACTTTATAGTTATGGCCTTGTGCAAGGACTTAATCTCCCTATGCTTTAATTTACCCATCCATAAAATGTGTGTGATAAAAACACCTATATCACAGCATTATTATGGGAATTAAGTTAGACTGTATTACCTTTATGCAGATGAAGTACTTAGTACAATTCCTGGCTCATCCTTAGCATTCAGTACTAACTAGATGCTTTTGACTTCAAGTAACAGGAAACCAAAGATTTTAAAAAGGCCCAAAATAAGGACATTTATCATCTTACATAGCAAGAAGTCTTGGGATAGGGTGGTTCCAGGAATGATTAGTTCAACATTGTACATCAATGCCCTCAGTCATGCAGAATCTGTTCAGCTTAGCACTCTGCCTCCTAAGAGTGTTTGACACTCCCCTCTTGGTTGCAGATCCAAGTAAGCACATCATCACACAGAACCAGATAAAGGCAAGATAAGTGCCCCCATCTGATATTTCTTTTTAAGGTAAAGAAAAACTTTCCTAGAAGTCCCAGACATAGACATCCTTATGTCTCCTAGCCAGAACATGGCTAACCCAATAACCAGCAAAGAAAAATGGGATTACCATGAAAGATCTGGTCTTTTTTGAACGAGGTGGTCACCTAGAAGAGAATGGAGAAAATTGGGGTTCTCATAGCAAGTAAAAAGGGATGGAGAATGACTACTGGGTAGGCAACCAAAGATATTATGGTAGTCAGCAGTGATGTTTGTCAAATATTTCTGGTTTTCTTCCTTCCCAGGGATGTCCCAGAACTATAATTCCTGGCCCTGTTTCAGTTAGGTGGGAACATATGATTAGTTCTGGGCAATGAGGAGTGAGTTGAAGTGCTATGTTTCACTTTCATGTTGACCTCACTTTTCGCTGCAGTTAGCTGCAAACAACTAACAAAACATGTCTAAGAAAGAAAAGTGAATTTATCTTATTACAAATTATTTAAAAACTCCAAAACTACAAAAGAACATTGCTGAGAAAAACTTAAAGACAAACAAATTAAAACATATACTGTGTTCAGGGATCAGAAGACTCAGTAGTGTTAAGATATCAACTCTCCTCATTAGTCTATGAATTCAACATAATCCCAATCAAAATCCCAGCACAGGGCTTCCCTGGTGGCGCAGTGATTGAGAGTCCGCCTGCCGATGCAGGGGAAATGGGTTCGTGCCCCAGTCCAGGAAGATCCCACATGCTTGTGTACCGTAAAAAAAAAAAAAAAAAATCCCAGCACAATTTTTTTCAAAAAAATTAACAAGCTGATGCTTCATATGGAAATGCACTAAAATAGCCAAAACAACTTTGAAGCAGAAAAAAATTTGAGGGCTAACACAACCTGATTTAAAGACTTATTATAAAGCTGCATTCAACAAGATAGTGTGGTACAGACATAAAGGTGAACAAATAGATCATTGGTACAGAATAGAGTGTCCAAAAATAGACCCACATATATTTGGACAACTGACTTTTGACAAAGGTAAAAAGATAATTCACTGGAGAAAGGCTGGCCTTTCCAACAAGTGGTGCTGGAACTGAATGGCCAAATGCAAATAAGATTTTAAAAATAATCCCAAACCTTCCTTCACCCCATACACAAAAGTTAACTCAAAATGGATTATAGGCATTACCTAAATATAAGAGGTAAAACTACAGAGCTTCTCGAAGAAAACATAAGAGAAAATCTTTGTGACCTTAGGTTAGACAAAGATCTTTTTAGATATAACACCAAAAATACAAACCATTAAAGGAAATAATTGATAAATTGGATTTCATCAAAGTTAAGAATTTTGCTCTTTGGGGGCTTCCCTGGTGGCACAGTGGTTAAGAGTCCGCCTGCCAATGCAGGGGACATGGGTTCGATCCCTGGCCCAGGAAGATCCCATATGCTGTGGAACAACTAAGCCTGTGCGCCACAACTACTGAGCCTGCGCTCTAGAGCCCACGAGCCACAACTACTGAGCCCATGTGCCACAACTACTGAAGCCCACACACCTAGAGCCCATGTTCTGCAACAAGAGAACCCATGACAATGGGAAGCCTGTGCACTGCAACGAAGAGTAGCCCCTGCTCGCCGTAGCTAGAGAAAGACTGCGCATAGCCACGAAGACCCAACACAGCCAAAAGAATTTTGCTCTTTGAAAGACATTGTTAAAAGAATGAAAAGATAAAACACAGACTGGCGGGAAAAATTTGCAAATCATATATCTGATAAAAGCCATGTCCAGAATATATAAATAACTCTCAAATACCATAATAAGAAAACAAACAACCCAATGTTTTAAACTGGGCAAAGTTTGACCAGGCACTTCACCAAAGAAGATATATGGGTGGCAAATAAACACATTAAAAATGCTAAATATTATTCATCATTAGAAAAATGTAACTTAAATCCACAAAGGGATGCCACTACATACCTATCAGAATGTCTAAAATTAACTGATTTTACAAAGTATTAGAGAGCTAGTTGAGGAACTGGAATTCTCATACATTAGTGATGGGAAAGAAACCACTTTGGAAACAGTATGGCAGCTTCTTTAAAAAGTAAAACACACAGTTACCAAAAAATCCAGCCATTCAATTCCTAGGTATTTATCCAAGAAAAATGGAAGCATATATCTGTACATAGACAAGAACACAAATGTTCATAGTAGCTTTGTTTGTAATAGCCCAAACACAGGAAAGAATCCAAATATTCATCAGCAGGTGAATGGATAAACAAATGGTGATACATGCATACAATGCAATACTGCTCAACTATAAAAAGAATGAACTATATATTGTTACACACAGTAACATGGATGAAGCTCAAAATAAGTATGCCAGATGAAGGAAGTCAGACAAAAAGAGTACATCTATGTAATTTCATTCATATAACACTTAGAAAGTGCAAACTAATCTATAGTGACAGAAAGCAGATCAGTGGTTGCCTAGGGATAACATGGAGAGGAAGGAATTTCAAAGGGACATGAGGAAACTCTTTGGGGTGACGGATATATTCATTACCTTGATTTGGGTGATGGTTTCACTTATGTATACATATATCAAAGCTTTTAAAATTATACACTGTGAATATGTGCTATTGTATGTCAATTATACCTTAATAAATTTGTTTTTTAAAAAAGTAACCTACAAGACTCTGAGTCTAGTACTATTTTTTCCTACATAATATCAGAAGGCATATTCCCTCCTTTATAAAAGTCATTCTTGGACCTCCAGATAAAGAGTTGTGTGATCTTTTATGTTTTAAACTGACATATAATTTCAATCCAAATTGAATGATCAAATATTCTGTATTAATTAAATATTCCCTTATACAAGGTACCAAATTGTAGGTCTGTTTAGCTCAGATAATTAATTTATCTAAAGTAAACATGTCTAATTATCCACAAAAAAATATCTCAGATATGGTTTTGCTAAAAGGGGAAGAACGGCTATCTTGGAAGGCAGAATATTTTAATTCCCAGAAGATACATTAAGACTTTATAAGAAATTAGAAAGTAAGCCACAGAGAACAGCCATCTCCTTCACTAAAGTAGAAAAGACCACACAACTGCTGATATATCCATATAGAATTTGAATTAGCAACTCAGTATCAGTCAAAGAATAATTATTGTCCCACCATGTTAGTCATTTTCCTACAGTACCTCACAGGATGTCCAGAAGATACATTAAGACTTTATAAGAAATTAGAAAGTAAGCCACAGAGAACAGCCATCTCCTTCACTAAAGTAGAAAAGACCACACAACTGCTAATATATCCATATAGAATTTGAATTAGCAACTCAGTATCAGTCAAAGAATAATTATTGTCCCACCATGTTAGTCATTTTCCTACAGTACCTCACAGGATGTCACAGAGTTACAAATAATGATAATTTAGAAACTAAAACCCAAAAACCTAACCCAACAAAGAGACTTATATACATAAACACTCAGATTTTTATTTGTCTTAGAGATTAAGGTGAAGAAAATGTGTCCTGAATTGAAACCTTGAGTCTACTTATTACACTCAAGTTTTGGTGTTTTCCCACTGACTTCATTATTTACATATCAAAAATATTCCCAAATAATAATAAAATTGTTGTGCTCAGCCCTAGTTAGATAATATGATTTAATTGGAAGAAACCTAGCTGCTCCTTAATTTTGACAAGTTATTGAGTCTCTCTAGTACTTCTCAAATTTTTCACTTCATGGCACACATAGAAAATTACAATATTTTCATGGCACTGTGGCTATGGCAAAGCTGCTAGTGCTCATAAATTTTCATGTTTTCCTCTTCTTTCTAAGCACACTAGACCACATTTCTTCCACATTCTCCCATGTTTTTGTCCCTATTTTTGCTGTGAAATTGTGACACTAACTAAGTGCCGGCCAGTGGAATGTGGACAGAAGTGATTTATCCTACCCCTCTCACGATCCTCCCTCTTCTCTAGTCTGCAGCCAGATTTTGGAAGAAGGAATTACAAACAAGGAAAGGGGGAAAGCCAGAATGAGGTCTGTGGTGTTGGACTGGAATTAGCAGTATCAGTATGAAATCATGGCTTTTAATATACATACGCAAAGGGATAGGTAGAGAAATAAAAATAACTATGTAAGAATGTATGTGTGAGTGTAAACACTGAGATGGCCTAGAAGCAGACATCCCAATATTATTGTGTACATCTAGCGCTCAGATCCTAGTTTCCAAATTCCATTCTCCAATAAAAAGAACCAAGGCTCCCTACAGAAATGGCTGACTCTGGGGCTGGGACAGGACAGAAACAAGATGAACCTGAAACATTTTTATTTGTCAGAAGGTAAGGAATTGCTCAAAACAGGATATAGGCTTATCAAAAGAACACAGGAGCCAACCTCAAGGAGCTCTTTCCTAGGGGCTAAAGCTGGCACAATCTGACAAATAAAATAGTGATAGTATTGGAATATAACCCATAAAATAAAATAAACATCCATGAGCCCACAGTAATATTAATACATAACTGGATGTATAAGTAAAGAAGGGATAGGACAGCTTTTCCTTACAGAAGGATTCTAATTATAAATGGTGATGGGAAAACTGGACATACACAAACAGAAGAATGAAACTGAACCCCTATCTTACACCATGCACAAAAATTAACTAAAGATGGACTAAAGATTCGCACATAAGACTTGAAACCATAAAACTCCTAAAATAAAACATAGGGAATAAGCTTTTTGACATTGGCCTTGGCAATGACTTTTTTGGATTAGGCAACAAAAGCTCAAATAAACAAGTGGAACTACATCAATCTAAAAACCTTCTATTCTGCAAAGGAAACTATCAAGAGAATGAAAAGGCAACCTATGAAATGGGAGAAAATATTTGCAAACCACATATCCCATAAGGGGTTCATAATCAAAATATATAAGGAACTCACACAATAGCAAAACAACAAATAACCCAAGTAAAAATGGGCAAAAGACCTGAATAAGTATTTCTTCATTTGTATGAAAACATACAAATGGCCAACAGGTACACGAATGGTGGAAATGTAAACTGGTACAGCCACTGTGGAAAAGAGAATTGTTACTTCTCAATAGAACTACCATATGATCCAGCAATCCTCCTTCTGGGTAGAAATCCAAAGGAAACAAAACCACTATCTGGAAGAGATATGTTTATTCCCATGTTCATTGTAACATCCTTCACGATAGGAAACAAAGTGCTTGTCAACAGATGAAAGGATTAAGAAAATATGGCATATACACACACACACACAATAAAATATTATTCACACTTTTTAAAAAAATAAGGAAATTCTATCATTTGCAGCAACATGGATGAACCTGGAGGACATGATGCTAAGTGAAATAAGCCAGACAAAGACAAACACTGCATGTGGAATTATAAGCACTTATATGTGGATTTGTTTTTTTTAAGAAAGAAAAAAATGTCAAACTAATCAAAACAGAGAATAGAAAGGTGCTTGTCAGGGGCTGGGAGGTGGAAGAAATGGGGAGACTCAGGGGGAGGAAGAAGTCATGTACTAACATGCTTGTGATTCACTAAGAAGGATCCTGAGGGAGTTCCCTGGCGGTCCAGTGGTTAGAACTCCAAGCTTCCACTACAGGGGACACAGATTCAATCCCTCGTTGGGGAACTAAGATCCCATATGCTGCGCAGCATGACAAAAATTTTTTTTTAATTTTAATTAATTAATTTTTAAGAAGGATCCTGAGCCCTGCCCTCCTAGAGGAGAACAAAACAGAAACTCCAGACGGTCTGGGAGATCCTCTAAGAGCCTGACCTGTGCAGCTTTCCCAGGTGGATCCCCAAGGAGGCAGCCTGGGAAAGTGGTGGTGCGGCCTGTCTAGGCAGGTGGGGCTCAGTGTGGTGTATAACAGCAGGGGATTCCTGGTGCCCAAAAGGGGCCCAGAATTGGCAGAGACATACACGAGACCTGAAGGTTTTGTGCAGCTGGGAACAAGGAATGAAAGACTTAGAAGTGACCAATGTTGTTTGACAACAAAAGAGAGAAACCCTTCCCACATTTCCTGATGACTTGATACCCCTTAAGTCCTCCAGAGTTTAGAAGCAAGCCTAGGGGTATATTAGGGGCCACTGAACTGACTGAGATTAAGTTAATTACAGAGAAATGAAGTCCTACATATCAGAATCTGTGGAGTGAAATTTGTCCCCACTACCTGAGTTAATTGTGAAATTTCTTCCAGCTCAATCATTTATTACATGTATAATTACACAGACATCAAAAATATATATTTTGCTAATACTCTGTATATCTATCTACATAAAGGTATATTAAAAGGTTGGCCACAAGGTGGTACTAGAAAATGATCTTTTGCTCTAGGCCCTCCTTGACCATCACTGGTTTTAATATGCAATTGTGAACAACTATAATCACAGCAATCAGAGTAGAGGTTGAGATGGCAGAGACTGGGTTCATGTGAGGCAGTGTGCACATTTAAAAACCATAAAAATAAACCCTTTCTCTGAAAGTTTCTATCAACTATTTTGGATTCTTCCTCTTTTTCTTATCCACTATCATGTCATCATAGACTATTCCAATTGTTACCTGAAACATCGAACGCTATATATTCAGCACTCAGGGAAAAATTTAAACACACATGGTGCTTTAGATCTCAGAGTGTAAATTTTAAATGAATATTTTTACAGGATGTGCCTCAAACATATCTGGGACACCCTTAAACCTCTCCTAAATACTAAAGCTCAGTGCCAAAATGAGAACACAATAGACCAGCAAATGCACTGTGTAACTAAAACAGTACCTGCTATCTCATGCTGAGGATAACCGAGGAGAGGAGGAAGGTCATCTCTTCCAGGTGAAGTCTTGCTAGGTTTTTTTTTTAAGTAGATGTAATTTTAAAGAGATGCACAGTAAAAAAAAAAAAAGAGAGAGAGAAGAGGTATGGAAAAGCTCACAGTTAAGAACTTTCTAAGCAAAGGGGTGGTGTCGAAGACAAAGTACCATGTCACAACCCTGAAGACTACCCACTGGGAACAAGGCGAGGCAGGTTGAAGGAAGCAAGGAAGAAAGCAGTGACCTGAGGGGAGATGTGTAAGTCTAGTCTATGGTCTGGCAGAAGAGGAAATTGATTTTACAGGGAAGCAGAACCACTATGTGGCTTGAAGACAGGAGTGATAAAAATATGCCCACTGGCATACATCCCTGTAGAACTGTAAGGAAATGAAGCTGTTAGGAGGCCAGTCAAGAGTAGGCTGTAAAAATCAAGGATTTAGCTGTGATTATAAGAAGAATCAGATAAGAATCTATGAGAGGAGATGCAGTAGGGTGAGGAGAATGAATGTCCCTAAGTTTCTCCCTCAGGAGAATGTTCAAAAGAACTCAGATATGAAGAGGGAGAACCTGTCTATTTGTGGAGACCTCTCCTGGAAATCACTTTCTGGGACATTCTGAAGAGAAGAAAACATCAAAAAAAAAAAACTACTGACAGAAAAAAAAATTATCACTAAATATTTACTGTTTCCATTTTATTAAAGAATCTAGTTTTTAAAGCTTAGGCCAAATTTACCTTTACATGTAGTCGAAGAAGAATTAGACACATTTTTCTCTACCTTAACACTATATTTACACTCCACAAAATAATGACTTTACTTTCCCCATGGCACACTTAGTACTTTGTAAATATAATACTTTGTCTCTCACTGATATTTTTCTTTAAAATCTTCACCAGCAAAATCCCGGTAATCACTGAATCTGGGTAATGAGTATAAGAGTTCTCTTTGTACCATTCTCTTTACTTTGGAACATGTTTGAAAATGTTGATAATTTTTTAAAAAGTCTTTCCAGGGCTTCCCTGGTGGCGCAGTGGTTGAGAGTCTGCCTGCCGATGCAGGGGACACGGGTTTGTGCCCGGGTCCGGGAAGATCCCACATGCCGCGGAGTGGCTGGGCCCGTGAGCCATGGCTGCTGAGCCTGTGCCTGTGCCCCGCCGCAACGGGAGAGGCCACAGCAGTGAGAGGCCCACGTACTACAAAAAAAAAAAAAAAAAAAAAAAAAGTCTTTCCAGCTCCAACAGGTATCTAGTTAATAAATCTACATCACATGTAGGACAGGTTAAGAGAGTAAAAATTGCTTTAAGAAATGCAACCACTTTGTTTGAATAGATCATCTGAAAGTAGTCAACTTCATCCAAAAGTAGTCAACTTCAGCAACAGCTCCAGAAGAAACACCAACCTGGTAACCACTGGTTGAGGAATAATGTTTAAGAATAATGCTTTCAAATGTTTTGAGGATTTTTCTGTCATGCTTACTTTGGCAAATTGGCTCATGGCTAACACTGGAAGGGAAGGGGGCTACATGATTAAAAGGAGATTGTATTCGTCAGCTTAGGCTGCCAAGAATAAATACCACAGGCTGAGGCTTAAACTAGAAATTAATTTTCTCATAGTGCTGGAGGCTGGAAAACCTAGAATCAACATCCAGCAGGATCCCGTTCTGGTGAGAGCTCTCTTCCTAGCTTGCAGACAGCCACCTTCTCACCACATGCTTACATGGCCTTTCCTTGTTATGTGTGTGTGGAGAGAGAGCGAGCAAACTCTTTCAAGATTCCTCTTATGCAGGCACTAATTCCATCGTGAGGGCCCCATCCTACATAGCCTCATTGAACCCTAATTACCTCGCAAATGCCCCATCCTCAGATACCACAGCATTAGGGATTAGAGCTTCAAAATGTGAATTTGAGGGGATGCAAACATTCAGTCCATAACAGAGATGGAAGGAATTTCAGAGTCAAGTGCTAAAATTCATGTTGACTCCAACTGATTCAACCCTCCCCAAACTATTGTCTATCCTTAATCTCTCTATATTACCTTTCCCATAACAACTAATCCATCACTCAGGGTAGTGGAGCCCAAGAAGTGCGCTAGATTCACATTGGTGTTTGGACTCTTCTTCAGCCCCTTCCTCTCCTCCTGCCCACAAGATCTACCTAATGGACTACTTCCATAAAGTTTTAAATCAGTGCTAAGGACTAAATATTCTTCCAAGGACATTTCCATTTTAATAAAGGAGTCTTAAAGAGAGATCTCCAAAGTGCAAAGACATAAATCTCTTTTGTGTAATTCAGGAAATGCTATAGCTAGTGAAGAGTTTGCAAATTTGGGATTCCATCTTATTATGCCCTAAATAATCACATAGAAGTAATTATTACTCTCCCTGTGAGACTGACTCTTATCTGAAATTAATATAGTATTGTAAATCAACTATACTTCAATTCAAAAAAAAAGAATTAGGGTAATGCATGAGCAGAGAACAATTCTGTCTCACTGATAATTTGCCAATATAATGGATATGGGTGAGTGAAACTTTAACTATGGCAAATGAATCATGGAACTTTAGCAATAAAAGGGACCTTTAGAATTCAACCGAATCATTTTGCATATGAGGAAAGGAAAGTATAGCTTAGCTGGATGGATTGTCCAATACTGTATGGTTACTTGAAGACTCAAGACTAGAATGCCTTTCTACTACATCATTTCACATCAGTGCTCCAGTTCTGCCTCATATCATTAGACATCAAGATCAGCCTCTGGCAGCACAGAGGACCTGTTAATGAGGAGGTAGTTGAGGGGGAGCATTTCCTCACCAGCAAGGTTTTATATTCCTAGCCCTGAGCAAGCAATTCTGCAGGTTTCATGCTGTGTTGGGCCTCAAAGATTAGTTTGTGACTTCCTGTTAGAGCAAACCACATGTGTTTAATTGCCAGCTGTTGCCAACCACCTTCTCTAGTCATAATTCACAACATCGGGTACTTTCTAGGTAGTCATAGGTCTTATTGCCTCCTTAATTATCAATGCACAACTGAAATAACAAGCACAAGTCTCTTCTTACCTACATAGACTTCTGGAAAGGTCTAACATTAAAGAGATTTGTGGAGCCCATGGAGAAATGCTGGATTTACTAAATATTTCAGACACAAATCTACTGTCTCTCTTAGATCTCTTCTGATTGCCCAAAGTGACTATGGTTGATATGCCTCTCCTAGAGAGCTTGATCTCCCTTGACTTCAGGACTTGGCTATTGGGAGCAGTTAAGAATGTAGAAAAAGTATAACCCATTCATTGCTTCCATGTTGGTTTGAGGTTATGGAGAAAAAGGTAATATCAGCCCTCGGATGGATTAATTACAAGGAAGACTATTAAAGGCATTTGAGGTATTATGGAAATTTTCAAACACAAAGTAAACAGAATAGTATAATGAATCCCCAAATCAGCCATTCTTGACCCATTTGTTCCTCCATACATTTCCCACTCTTATTCAATTTTATATCTATATATAACAACAGAAATTTATTTCTCACGGTTCTGGAGGCTGGAAGTTCAAGATCAAGGCACCATCATGGTCTCCTTCTCTGGTGAGGACCTCCTCCCCAGTTTTTATAGCTGGAGCAGTCTCACTGTATCCTCCCATTGTGGGAGGGGCTTATTGTTTTTTAAAGTAAAATGTATACATACTGAAATGCACAATTAGCTATATAATTTAGAAATGGATATGCCCATATAACACACGCCCCTATTATCTCCTTCTGGTCACATTTAAAATATGTAAATGTATAGATAAGGAAACAACTTACAGGTTTTTAGCTTTTCTCATTTTCAGATCATGAAGCATTGCTGTGGATGTTCCTCATTTTGGGAATTCTTCCCTTTAGCCTCCCCTCCTCCTATTTCAACACTGCAAGATCAACCCTTCCAACTCCACTTTTGTTTCAAACACTGTTTGCCTCTGCACATTGGCTCCAGATTTCTGTCTAGCAACCTAGGTTTGAGGATCTAAATGAGATTTTCTGTAATTCCTTCATTGGCGTCACCTATCTCAGATAAGACAGCTGCTCCAACCCGCTCCCAGAACCCAGCAAACTAGCTCACTCTTGAATGCTTTGCCCCAGAGGAGAGAGAAACGGAGCAGTCCGGCCTTCTAGACCCACCTGGAAACCACCTGGAACTGAGAAGGGGCATAGGAAGAACAGAAATAAAAAGCATTCTTCCGTGATTAACCCAAGTGTGATGAACAGAAGGTGAATGAAATGGACAGGATTAAGAGAAATGTCTCAAGCCTTTCCTCATCAAAAGAAAGGAAAGAAAAGTAAGGCTTCCTGGCTCAGAGTGTCAGGGTAATTGTTCTTGCTACAAGTATCTTCTCCCTAAGGTTATGTATTTTGGCCAGATATACAACCAGATACACACTCTTTTTACATTGTATCCCCAAAAAAGCAATATATGCACAAATGAAAAGGTTTTCTGAAACAATATATAAGACTACTAGGTTAAATACATTCAGATGTTTTCTATTTCTTCAGCTCATTTAAATAAGAAAAAAAAAGCTGATCACCATCCACTAAAATGATTTGGCATTTTATGGGTTGCAATCTAAAGTTTGGAAACCATCGCCCTAGGGGCTTTGCCTATGATGTTGGGTTGGGCTGCTTCTCTCTGGGGCTCTTGGTCTCACTGTTTCCTTCACGGGGGGCCAGTTTGAGCCCTCACAAAGTATGGCGGCTCAGCTTAAATCCAGGATACCTAGGCTCCTTACAAGAGATGATATTTAGCTAGGAATTATTTAAAGCTAACCAACATTGAGTAACTGCCAGATAGAAGGCTCCCCTTCACAGCCTGCCAGACTCGCCATAGCTGGGGTGGAGTTGGCTGGAGAGCCAGTCATCATCTGAGGTCAGGAGAGAGTGATGACGATGCACAGCCATCCACACACTCAGCCTGCTCCAAGATTCCATGTTGTGTTTGCCATACCCTTTAGCTGCAAGAAGAAATGCAAGCCTCTTACATACAAGAGGTGCTTTGTGTGCAAAGAAAATACCAAACTGCTTCTCCAGAGATTTGAATCTAAATACTGTATAGCTAACTTCCTATACCTAAACACAGACAAAAAAAATAGAAAACATTTTAAAGGAGAAGGTCTGATGATAGCTATCCAACAATAAAGGTCCTGGTAATACTATGATGCATAGCCTGATCCAGTTTTCTAATAAAAAATAATAATAGTTAAGTTTCACTGGGCTCTTCCTAGTGATCCATATGATGTGCTTTACATGAATTATGTCCTGGAATTTCACAATATCCCTAAGAAATAAATAGCACTACGACCCCCATTTTACAGATGAGGAAACCGAAAGGCAAAACAGTTAAGTAATTTGTCCAAGATCACCTAGGAAGTAATCAGCATAGACAGGACTTGAACTCAGGCTATCTGATTCTGTGTGGACACAGAGATGTGCCACCCAATCCTCCTTCAAGAGAAGACTTGTTGTCCAGCTGCTGGGAGTGTCATCAGTGGCAGCCTGCAGCTGTCAAACTGTTCAGGGGTTGACTCAGCCTCAAAGAAACTCCTTGACCAGAGTCATGACTTTCTCAGAGCAGCCGAAACCCAGTGACTGATTGAGGTGGAGATATGAAGGCCCATGAAAGACCAACATAGGACAACTCTAAAAGATTACTTAACTCCAGAGCTTCCTATCAGATTGACATTAGGCCCACACCAAGCTATACTTCTCCCTTTACCTAATCTTGCTTCCTTTCTCTTTTTCCCACAGTCCTTTCAAGGACAGTCCTTAATAGATATCTTGCACACCATATTCTACCTCCAGGTATCTTCCCTGAGAACCAAAACTGTAGCAAGGAAAAAAATCTTCCCAATGGGCAGAGCTTCAAGTGGTCATCTACTATGTATAGAGAGAAATGGCCCAAGTTAGAATATATACAACTCATAGGTAGTGGCAAATGGTCTAGCCAGCTGGTCAGGAGCATGAAAGCAGGAAAATTGGAAAAACAGGGAGACAAGAAGGACTAGATAGAAACATATGAAAGGACACATGGGAGTGGGCAAAAGATGTGAAAACCTTTCTATCATATTTTATAGTCCACCAAAGAGGATCAACCACAGAAGAGGCACTAAGCAACAAAGTAGACAAAATAACTCAGCCAGATGACACCAGCCAGGCCCTGTCATCAGCCACCCCAGTGCCAGCACAATGGGCATATGAATGAAGCAGCCATGGAGACAGAAATGGAGGGAATGCCTGGGCCCAGCAATATAGGCACCCACTTAACAAAGGCTGATGTTGCTGCTACTGCTGCCAGATGTCTAGCCTGGCATTAACAGAGACTAATACTAGAGTTCCAATATGGCACTATTCCTTGAGGAGATGAACTGACCATCAGTTCACCTGTTGGTCAAGTTGACTACATTGGGCCACTATTAGTTTGAAAAGGCCTGAGATTCATGCTTACACTAGACACACATTCTTGGTATGGGTATGCCTTTCCTACCTGCAGGGCTTCAGCCAGCATTACTATCCAAGGGCTTACAGAGTGTTTGCTCTACGGGCATGAGATCCCACATAACACTATGTCAAATCACTTAACTCACATTACTTGAAGCACAGGAGGGGGTTCATGATCATGGGATCCACTGGTCATATCACATACTGCACCACCAAGAAGCTTCTGGAAAGAGAAGTAGAACAGCTTCCTGGAAGTACAGCTAAAACACCAGCTTGAGGGTGATACTTTATGAGAACAGTGGACCCCCCTCCAGGACACAGGATATACCTTGAATCAAAGGCTTCATATAGTGCTGCATCCCCATTAGGAAGACTACATGGGTCTAGAAGCCAAGGGGTGGAAGCAGAAGTGACCACACTTACCTTGACTCCCCATGACCCCTTTGGGAAATGTGTGCCTCCTGTCCACAAAGCTCTTGCCTTTGCAGGGTTAGAAATCTTGGTCTTCAATGGAAGAACTCTTCTACCAAGGGATACAGATATCAGCAGTCAAGAAGAAAAGTCAACATCTTTGCTGAGGTCATTGACCCCAGTCATTAAGAAGAGGCAGGGCTATAGTTATACAATAGGGGCAAAGAGGAATATGTTGTGTGATTCATTTGGGCACCACTTTAATACTCCCTTGTTCAGTTATAATTAAATGAACAAGTGTCACAATCAGAGATGAGGAACTGGGTTGTGCCATGAGGTAAGCCACTGAGGCCAGCTCTCTGAGGGTAAGGGGAATCTAGACTTGCTAGTGGGGGAGGGGGACAATGAGTACCACTTGGGACCCCAAGACCTGCAGCAGTGGTCAGAATTGTACTTTTTCCCATCACTTCCTCTAAGACTCCCCCAGATTAAGAGACACACCAGAATCCAAGAGGAGCTGTTCCCCAAATAGCTATGAAGAAGTGGATCCAGATGGCTCAAAGAGTGAACTGTGATGAACATGGAGATGCACCACGCAGTTCTTCCTTCAAGAAAGGAGCTTACTGTCCCAGCTTCTAAGAGCGCTGTCAGTAGACAACATTCAGCTGTCAGCCCATCAGGAACCAACTCTGCCACAGAGACCTCACCAAGGTCACAACCTTCCTGGGGTTTAGATCCAGTGGGATGTGGCTCTCCATCCAATAACTAATTGAGGCAGAGGTAGAAAGGTGCAGCCATTTCATTTTATTATAGGACAATCTGATGGACCATGTGGTAAGCAGAATGATGCCCCTCAAGACATCTACATCCTAATCCCTAGAACCTATGAATATGTTATGTGCATGGCAAGGGGCCTCATAGAAGGTGGGAAGTGAGGGGCAGAGGGAGGCAAGGACTCTGGGGTTTCTGGCTTGGAAGACTGAGTGGATGATGGACATAATAAGAGGAACCAGCTGTGGAGAAAGCAAATAAGTTTAGTTTGATGTGTGCAATATTCAAGTGAAGATGTGAACCTACCCAGTGGGAACCTAGATATATAGATCTAGAACTCAACTGAAAGTTATGAGCTGCTGATATATATTTGGGGGTTATTAATATATGAAGATACCCAGGGATAACGGGTAAAGGGATCAGAAAAAGTAGAAAAGAGGATCCTGGGAAGTGCCAACATTAAAGAGAAAGGCAAAGCAAGAAGGAGAGCTGGAAACCAGGAGAGAAATGTTCTCAAGCCGTGGGATGAAATGATTTAAAGAAAGAAGGTGTGGCTGTCCATGTTGAAAGGAATGGTTCTCATTTTGGCGAGAAACTTAAACAGCTGTGGAAAATTACCACAGATCATAGAGTAGAATATTGTGGAAGCCCATCTGTTTGATGTTTTATTCAACTCAGTACACATTTATTAGACCACTCCCCTATGCCTAACGGTGTCTTGGAGAAAAGTATAATCTAGATACAGTTTGTGCTCGAGAAGCTCAAGATCTAAGAGCAGACCCTGAAGTCAAATATAAAAATGACTGCGTGTAAGAAAAACCAGATCTATTGGACTGAATTCTTCAATTTTCATTTGAGTATTTATTTTTTAGATAGAGGCTTTGCCTCTGTTATGTCAAAAATACGACCAACGAATGGAAAGATTAATTTAAAAATTAGACTCTGCAATATCAATTTTCTTTAAAAAAGCAGTTAGTTTGGAGTCATATAGATACAGTCATGATATATTCCTATTTGGGATTATACCACAGTTTGATTGGTCATTTCATTATATAGTAGCAGATCTTGCCAACATTTAAATGCTTCCAAATTACGTTTATTAAAAAGTCATATGTCAGGGCTTCCCTGGTGGTGCAGTGGTTGAGAATCTGCCTGCCGATGCAGGGGACACGGGTTCGAGCCCTGGTCTGGGAAGATCCCACATGCCGCAGAGCAACTAGGCCTGTGAGCCACAACTACTGAGCCTGCGCGTCTGGAGCCTGTGCACCACAACAAGACAGGCCGCGACAGTGAGAGGCCCGCGCACCGCGATGAAGAGTGGCGCCCGCTCACCGCAACTAGAGAAAGCCCATGCACAGAAACGAAGACCCAACACAGCCAAAAATAAATAAATAAATAAATAATTTTTTAAAAAGTCATATGTCGTTATTACAATTTTGTAAAGGGACTTTGAAGAAATTTTATAAATCAAACAGTCTGTTTCTGTAGGGCCTATTTCTCCAGTACTTAGATTTATCACATTCCCACATTTTACACTGAAGAGCATTCAAACAGAAATCAAAGAGCCCCATTATTGACTGAATTACCTCTGAAGAAACTGCTGAGAACATTTATCAATATTATGTAAAGGGGAAGGAATGTGGTATCAGGAACTGGGAAACCGGGTTTTCAGTCTCAACTCAATCACTTACTGTTTGGGTAACTTTGGGCAAGACACCCAACTGCACTGAATCCGAGAGTTTTTAATCTATAAAATGGTAGTCACAGTAGAATTGCATTGAGGCTATAACAAGGTGTAAAATTCATTATATTAAATAAATGTGTAGAACTGCTCTACAAACTATAAATTCCTATACAAATATTTATCATATTATCATTACCATTTCCTTGAGAGAAAGGTTAATGTGAAAAAAAATGTTCAAATATGAACTCCCATTTGAGGCTTATAGATGCATACTACATAAGTTTAAATGGTGTATAGAATCATTGCCAAGTTGTAGAGAGAATCACCAAATAACCAATCCCTTTTAGTAGTAAATGGAATAGAAATAGCCACGTGGGGCATTTTGCTGATCTTAATGACCAGATATCACTCTTTGGCACTTGACATTCATGACAGATATAAGAAATTAATTGATACCTAAATAAATCAATTACGTAACTGAGATCTTAGGATTTTTAAAATCATCTCATATGTAGAATTACATGACTATATGTGATCTATATATGAATGTTTATCCTAGCTTGGAAATAGATGATAGATATAAGATAGATATTATATTCATATAGCATAACTCCCTCAATTTTCATCAACATTTTTACCAAATCTTTTAAGAGATTGAAGGAAAAAATAAAGATGTGAACAAGAGAATAGCATTTTGAATAATTTTGAATATGAGGCAACATTTTTACCACAGAATCTTTGAATCTTAGAGTTGGAAGGAATCCTAGATTTTGTATATACACACCATCCACTAAATTCCTTACCAGTGGTTTTCTGGCCTCTGCTTGCACAGAGAATAAAAGAGTAAATATTCTACAAGGTATCTCATTCTTTTTTTTTTTTAACAGTTTTTCTCTTCCATTTTTAAGCAAAATTAAGAAAATTCTTCTTTATATTGAACTGAGATATCTTAATACTTTTAAAGCTTTCTGACGACATTTTATGGGGCAAGAAAATCATTCATTCATTCATTCATTGAACATTAATTGCCCGTTACCAGCTGGCATTCATACAAGTAGACCCCACTCACAAGCCAAGGTGCAGTCAAGTTGGAGATAGGTGTAACTCAATTGTAATTGATTTTGTCCAACACCAAACCCCAGCCTCATCGGAAAATCTCTTTCCCTACAACAAATCTAATTGCCTCTCCTAAAATACTTCCCTCAGTTGATTTTGCAATTTAGTCATTATCATATTTTCCTGTTACTTCCCCAAACCAAATATTGAGCTAAAATAGGGATATCCAGAGTGTAGCAGGCAAACAAAACAATTTCTATCCTTTTCCCTTCTAGATTTTCTCTAGCTCTATGTAAAATAAAGAGTAAAATGGATAAACCTGTGATCATTTTACTTGCCCCTCAGGACACAGTGCTCTGAAACTTCAGCAAGCATATCTTCTGTTTGTTTTCAGGCCATGTTATCAGAAGGCTATCTGACCAATCGGAAGTTCACACAACCAGTCAGGAAAAATTCTACACTTTTAGGGGCCAAGGGAGGAGAACTTCTCAAGAGCAGAGGGAAGAGGAAGGAGGCAGGACTCACAGCAGATGTCAGTTCTGCACAAACTAGCTGTGGGATTCTTCCTGCCTCAATCTCCTCATCTGTAAGGGTGCTAATAAGGAATCTTTAAAGCACCTTACAGTTTAAAAAATCTACAATTTCAATTTTTATTTGAATAAAATCAAATAAATTTGGAAAACAATGCGTTTTCAACATTCCAACGTATGGCAAGCTTATTAAGGACTTTTCAGCTTGTTAATATCTTAGAACAGATTTCTTGACACACATTCAAACTAGATATTATTGGAGGAGGTCATCGAGTGGATGTGACTGCCTGGTGACCTGTAAGCTGAACCCAGGCAATTGGAGGCTCCCCACGCTCTTCCCTTCCTTGGAATATACATTCCGCCCACCGTTCCCACAGCTGGAGCCATTTTCAGGGATGCAGCCTTGAGACAGTAATGTGTTGTTGAGACCATGTGGATGGTATACGTGACTGAACCCAGTTAAGACCCCATATAAGCTCATATTCTGGCTATCAGGTTCAGAGATCTACTGGTCTTGCAGCCACCCAAGACAAGCCTCCTACGTAAGTTTTCTTGCTTATGAAAACTGCCGCCTGCCAATCTGGAGTGGTCTTCCTCTTTCTTCAGTTTCTCCTTGTCCTCCATGCACTGGGGCCAGTTTACAAACCAACAGATATATAACATTGTTCTTAGTAAGATTTTATGCATGTGGTTTTTATCATGCATATGATCCATTATTACAACATACAAGAACACATTTACAAATTTATTTCTCAACTGATTTAGTTGGAATTGTGATTGTTTTATTTATTAGCAGATCTATGCTGTCTTATTACCCTGAGGTTTTCAGTGACTTTTAGCTTGTAAGAAAAGCTAGAGAAAATAAGGGAAGATGAGACAAACATTTGTGAATATACATGATAGTTGAATTAAAACTTTCCATCATATTATATAGCATCCTAAAAAAACAGATAGGAAAATATATGAATCATTCCCTTCAATCATTCCCTTGTTTATTTGTTTTTGTGGTACGCGGGCCTCTCACTGTTGTAGCCTCTCCCGTTGCGGAGCACAGGCTCCAGAAGCGCAGGCTCAGCGGCCATGGCTCCCGGGCCCCGCCGCTCCACAGCATGTGGGATCTTCCCGGACTGGGGCACGAACCTGCGTCTCCTGCATCGGCAGGCAGACTCTCAACCACTGCGCCACCAGGGAATCCCTCCCTTCAGTTTTGAATGGAACATTTAACAATCATGAAATAGAATATCAATGAGTAAAAAAATATTTCCCTTAAGAATATCCATATTTAAATGCATAGATTTTCATGTAACCAATAAATAACTCACTGATAGGAAAGACTGAATTGTTCCTGGTTTTTTAAAATTTATTTTATTTATTTTTGGTTGTGTTGTATCTTAGTTGCTGCACACGGGCTTTCTCTAGTTGCAGTGAGTGGGGCTACTCTTCATTGTGGTGCACAGGCTTCTCATTGCAGTGGCTCCTCTTGTTGCAGAGCATGGGCTCTAGGCGCATGGGCTTCAGTAGTTGTGGCACACGGGCTCACTAGCTGTGGTTCACGGGCTTAGTTACTCCACGGCATGTGGGATCTTCCCGGACCAGGGCTCAAACCCGTGTCCCCCAGATTCTTAACAACTGCGCCACCAGGGAAGCCCCTGAATTGTTCCTGTTATCATCATTTTGATGAATGATTATATAGTTCTCTGCAGTTTTCAGGTCTTACGCTTGTGTTACAGTTTGTTAGTTGTAACAGATTTTCCCTCTGTAACTGGGAGCTTTCACCAGCCAACCAAGAACCAGCTTTCTGAACTTCTTTTCCTTCTGACACAGCGCTGGGACCTGAAATCCTGTAGCTACACCCATTTGCTTACTGGTTAGGAGAACATATGGTCACAAACCGATTAAAACAAGATTTTCTACAGAATGGGGCTGATTTTCCAAAGTGCAGTGATGCAATTCCCCTCTGCTCCCTATCTGTACCATACCCTCTCTGGACTGGATTTGTGAGAAGGAAATTATTCCATAACGGTACAGCACATCTTTCATTTGAAGAGACTTGAGCAGTTAAGGAAACAGAACCAAAGCAGGTGGGTGTAGCTTTTCCTTCTTGTTCCAGGCTTGCCACTGACCTTGGGAAAGTCTCATCTCATCTTAGTTTCCACAGTCGGAGCTGAATAGTTAATGAAGCTCCTCATAACTCTTTCATCCTGTGACAGACTGTTTATCCCATTTTTTCAACTTCTGGTGATTTTCCCTAAAAACTAACTCTATTTTAAAATTTAATTTAATTTCCCCAAATGATCATGCAGTAAATTTGACCTTTTTTGTTTTGGAGTAGAATTCTATGAGATTTAACACATGGATAGATTCTTGTACCACCACAATCAGGAAACTGTATTGTCCCATCACTCAGAAAACTCCCTTTATAGTCACGCCCTCATCCCCTAGCCCCTGACAACCACTAATCTGGTTTCTATCTTTGTCTTTTTGAGAATGTCAAATAAGTAAAATTATACAATATGTAACTTTTAGAGACCAGCTTCTCTTAATCAGCATAATGCTTTCAAAATTTTTCCAAGTTGTTTAGTACATCAATAGTTTGTTCCTTTTAACTACTTAGTCGTGTTCCATTGTATGGATATACCAGTTTGTTTATGCCTTCACTCATTGAAGGACATGGGGTATTTCCAGCTATTAGCTATTACAAACAAATCTATCAATATTATGAATATCTGTGTGCAGGCTTTTGTGAGAATATAAGTTTTCATTTCTCTATGGTAAATACCCAGGGGTGGAGTTGCGGGGTCAGTGGTTAGAATTTGTTTAACTTCATACAAAACCACAAAACTGTTTTCCAGAGTGGCTGTACTATTTTGCATTCCTACCAGCAATGTATGAGAGTTCCAGTTCCTTGTCAGCACTTGGTATTGTCAGCACTTTTTCTTTTAGCCATTCTGATAGGGGTTTAGTGATATCTAACTGTGGTTTTATATTTGCATTTATCTAACGGCTAATGATGTTGAGCATTTTTCATGTGTTTATGTTCACTATCCTTATATCCTCTTCGGTAAAGATTCTGTTCAAGTCCTTTGCCCATTTTTTAATTGGGTTGTTTGCTATCTTATCATTGAGTTTTGACCTTTTAAAAATACATTCTGAATACATGGCCTTTGTCAGAAAGGTGATTTGCAAATATTTTCTCCCCATCTATAACTTGTCTCTTTATTCTCTTGGTGACATCCTAAGCAGAGCAAAAGTTTTTAAATTGCTGAGGTTCAAATTATTAATTGTTTTCTTTACAGATCCTATTTTGGTGTCATTCTTAAGAACTCTTTGCTTAACCCTAGGTCATAAAAGATTTCCCTAAGAAAATAATTTTAAAGAAAGAAAATGTTATATGCCTAAGGACATTCTTTATGGCACTATTAGTGAACAGTGAAAAAGTGGGTATAATATCATGTTGCCACCCTAGAGCAATGGGTACATAAACTATTCCCCTATCATCATAGGGCCATGAAAAATATTTATGGAGAGTATATAATAACATCACAGGGAAACAATTATGGCTTAAGTTAAAGTAAGATACAAACGCTTTGTGCCATATGCCACAATTACAGAAAAAACAAAATACTGCTTAGAAAAAGAGATAAGAAAAAGAGATAAGAGATAATACTGCTCAAAATATTATCAAAGGCTACAGTGATTCCAGGTCTTTTCTATATTTACTTATTTTTTTAAAAATAGGTTTATGAAATAAATCAAATAAAATTTTATGTTTAAAAATCCATTTTTGACATTTTGTCTCTGCTGTGAGACCAAGCACTGTCCTATATTGAATCTGACTGCTCTGTCCTTGAGGGTTGACCAGCTGGCCAAGGGATAGATGTTTGAAAAGAAAGATCTTCCTGCCCTGGCTAGAGGAGAGTTTCCCCAGAGTTGGGGCAGGGAACGTGGGGGGTTGGGCAAGAGCAGGAGTACACCTGATAACACATGGAGACAGAGGTTGTAGCCTCCACACTAGCAAACTCCATTCTCTTTTCTCTCTCCAGTCTACTGTCTCAATTTACTACATTCCAAGAGCTCTGGAAAGAGTCTCCATTTTTGTGTGGATCATAGCGATTCAGCCACTATCGAGGTCCCTCTGTGTGTCAGAACCTGTGTCCTGGAACACCAAGAGGACCTCCACCCTGTAGGACCTCAGCATCCAGTGATTCCAACTGCCATGCTACACAGGCAAGCTCCTTGCCACTGCTGCAGCTAAATAAGCTCTCCTCTGCTGGACATGGGCTGCAGTTTTCAAAATTACCTTTCACTTAACATCTCCTCAAGTAGCCACACAATTCGCCTTTCTTGGTCTCCTGCCCTGAGCTGTAAAATTGTGCTGTGCTTT
Source organism: Phocoena phocoena (assembly GCF_963924675.1). Classification (NCBI taxonomy): domain Eukaryota; kingdom Metazoa; phylum Chordata; class Mammalia; order Artiodactyla; family Phocoenidae; genus Phocoena; species Phocoena phocoena. The sequence continues at coordinate 93,464,903 of NC_089221.1, read as the reverse complement.
GTTTCTTAAACATAGTTGCCCCATTTCACACCAGGGCATTGATGGCTCCAGAGGAGATAAGTGATCACCATACTCTTCTCCAGGAGGAAATCCCCAATCCTCGTGGATCAGGAGTAGAACTGACAGGCTTTCTGGGCCTATTTATCCCAATTCCCCCCTTTCCACATGGCAATCTAAGCAAACTGAAAAGCCTCCATCCACCAGGCCTGACAAAGGTAATTTGTTCTGAGTTCCTCTTAGAATCCTTAGGACCCACTTGAATATTTCAGATAGGAACTGCTAGAGCCACCCGCAGTGTCAAAGAGAGGAAACAAAGCACGATGGCACAGAGTCACCGTCTGAGCCAATGGGCAAACTAGGCTGTCACAATAGATTACAAAGTAACAGACCTCCCACCAGAGGGAGGCGCTTTCGGACATGACCTGTGGCTACCTACATCTTGGTCCCTTTGACCTCAGAGTAGGGCTGTGCTAATAAAAAAGGGAGAGGCTCATTAGCTTTCTTTTCCATTCATGCTTGTTTTGAAAACATTACATGCCTTGCAGATTACATGATAATTATACTTAAGGGCTGCCAAGGAACTTCAGGAATAATTATCATATGATTTGCAGGTTTTAGAGCTCATGGTAACACTTTGGTGCTGGGAGGCCTTCTTTAGTGAGTCACAGCAATTACCCTACTCTCACAATCTTAGATTGTTCCTTGAGCCCTATGAGAAGACAAGGAGGCTAAATATTCAAAGAAGAGAGATATGGGGGATGTGAAGCTCCACGGTGGTGGTCCTGACTAGAGGGCCGGCCAAATCAGATCATTTTACTGGAGCCACATGAAGGCCAAGAATTAATCAAAACTAAAACCTGCTCAGGGATCTTTCTTGCAAGAGACACTAAAGTGCCTACTCCTTCCTTCTTCCTAGACGCCTCCAAATGTGATTAAAAGTAACAAGCCAGTCATTTTCACCACTCAACTGAAATTGCTCGTGATGATGTTTCTAACAATGACCACCTAAGTGGTAAAGCCTTTGAGAATTTTGCCTTCTCAGCAGGTGAAGTTTCAGCGGATCATACCTCTCCTGTGTGATCTCCTTTCCCCCTGTGGCGCTGTAGCCCCGGCTATATTCTACTTCTCTTTAATTTCTCTGTTGATTCCTTTTACACTGCGTCAATTTCTGTGTTTGACACATAGTAGGTGCTGGGTAGTTGTTTACTAAACTGGTGGTGATCAAATACTGCCCAGGAGTTGTATTGAATGTGTGTGCATTAGTGTTTAAGGAGTGTGTGCAGTGTTAGAGAATGGTGTCTTGTTGTGTGCCACTCATTTATTCATCACCCAACACCTATTTAACACCTATTAAGTGACAGACAACAGGTTGGGCACTGGTGTCACCACCAGGAACAAAATAGGTAAAAACAGAATTTTTGCCTTTGGGGAGCCTGGTCTAGTGGGAGATGCTGATAAATAAAAAGGTAATGAAAACAGAACCCAATAAGAGCTATGCCTGGGAAGCAAAGGGCACTGTGGATGCTTGTAGGACATGCCCCAACTCCAGGCTTGGAGGAGGAGAACAGATCTCCCCAGATTTTTAGGCTGAGACCTGAAGGATCACTAAGATTTGGAGAAGGTTAAGAGGAAGCGGGTTTCAGATAAGGAAAATAGCCTGTGAGGGAGCCTGGAGGCAAAAGCGAGTTGAAAGACTGCAGGAATGAAGGGTGAAGGCCAGGGAAGAAGCAAGTAAGGGACAGATTAACTCAGGGTTTTGTGCATTTAGGAGAATTCAGGAGAATGAACGAGGAGGGTGCAAGCAGTTTGTGTTCAGGACACTCACTTTGACAGGGAACTGGGTTACCGGTTTAGAAGGATCTCATAGAATTGAGAAATACACCAGTTCAGCCACAGTGAGAAGAGAGAGGAGAGATCAGTGCCAGATGAGACTTGGTCTTTGAGGCTTTATAGGAAACTTTGGGAATCTTCACAACTGTGCCTTGTGTAAGATGACAGGGTAGGTGGACAGCCCCTTCCCTTGCAAGATAATTAATGAGTTTCCCACAAGAGGGCGCCCTTGCAGAAGAAAGTCCTCATTCATCCATTCACATCCTTTGTGCCTGACGGCAGCAACCCGAGAAGAAACGGCCCCTCAGAAGAGCCCAGCAGGAAGACATCCCCTGATGAAGACAGAAATTCCGTGGCTCCCTTAAATTCCTATGGAGCTGAAGCACAGGTGTTCCTGTGAGTCCAAAACAAAAGACTCCTATTATCACCTCAGGGCTCTATTTTCTTATGTCACATCACTCTTTAGGAGTCTCATACTATTTACAATAGCTCCAGTCAAATTTGTACTTATCCTCTAAGCAATGAGCTGCCTGCCTTTGGCGTCTAGAAGGATTCAAAGTGAACCTTTTGGCTTCTTTCAGTTTTATACCATACACATCACCATCAGGTCTGCTACAAGACCAAGAGATTGTGTCTTATTTGAGGTGACATACTATAGTCATGTAGGTGTCTCTAGAAATATGCCTGTCACCTTAACGTCTCTTGGTTTCTTAGTGATATTATCTTGGAATTTCAGCCCATTTCCTCAGGAAGTGCTATTAACAGTACAGGATGCAGCATTTAGTCTAATGAGCAGACAACAGTGTGGGTGTTTTAAGCCCAGGCTACATCTTGGCTGACTGCTTAAATTAAAAAGAATAAATGGACCCTATTTTTTCTTGCCTAAGGACTCCTCAATGGAAAGGCACTCCCCTGCCCCCGCAGGTGCTGACATCATAATATACGGCAGGTAGTGAATATTATCTGACATGCTCCTCGCTTGCCCAGACCCTTTCCAAGGCTCTAGGAGGGTCTTAGCAATTTTGTATTGTAATTCTGTTTTTTTTTTTTTTCTTAAATGGGGCTTCCCCAATTATATAAACTTCAGGCTGTCCCCACAAAATCTTGATTTCCCCAGATATTATTTACATGAAGCCATACCTAGGACCATCCTTTCAGCAGCAGAACACCTGTCAGTCACTGCTAGATTGACTGTGTCTAGGACAATAGCAATTGTTTCAAGTTTCACGCATTTCCACCAGCTTTTCTCCCCTGGTCTTTCTTTAAGGGCCTATTGTATCAAAGAGAAGGAAGGAAGTGACTAAGAAAAGGAAGCTATGCCTAAGTCATTGGAAAAGTGTATTTGTCAAATGACACAACCTTTTCCCAAAGTAGAAGTTTCAGGTGAGGCTAAGGACAGCATGAACTGAAACACGAATCTTAGGAGTTGAATTCCTACTCTTCTGCCTATGGATTGTCCTTTGAGCTTTTACAGATTTTTCCCAGGATCCCCTATATTCCCAAACTCACTTAATTCATGGTCCATCTACCTCTCTGTTTCCTTTTTCCTCTGCGCCCCCAGAGATAAGCATGCCTCATTTTCTGCATAGCTGGCTTCATTTCCATCTTCGGCACGTGAGAGTGTCTGTGATGGCTGCAGATAAATTACTTCTGTTTTCCTGGAGTCATTCCCATCCCTGCCTGTCTCAGACAGCTCCCTTCCAATGATTTTATTCTGTATCATTCCCCTCAGCCACATAAGCTAGCAAAGCTAACGGAGACAGTGAACTTAGCCTTCTTGTCCATCCCCGCCATGGAAAATCATTTCCAACGGCATTGACTCTTTGCAGTGGAAAAGCAGGAAAGAATCTTGTTCTTTGTGGTCTCAAGCCCACAGTGGCAGAGACTGACTTACTATGAAACTTCCAGCTTCAGGCAAAGAGGGGAAAGAGAGCAGGGCATGTGTAAACTACAGGAATGCCCACATGTGTACACACATTGAAACATGCCTTAGGTTTTCACAGTGACTGATATGCACATGGGTACAAGCCCCAGTTTCAAGCTCTTTCTACATATTGGATATGCTCTTGTGAGGGAGCTCCCCTTTTCTTTCTTTGACATTCAGTTAAACTAAAAGCAAAAACGGCCATCTGTACTGCCTTTGATACAGTAGATTGCTAAAAGCTGTTCCCTGTCAGACCTCTTCTTTCAGCCTTGGCAGGGAGACACATACACATATGACACTTCTCTCATCCATATATGAGACACAGATTTCTACAGGGTCATAGGTCTTCTATAAAACCATCAGGCTAAATACTAAATTCTTCCCAGTGACTGGCTTGCCTTCTATGGCCATAGCAGAAAGGAAGGGCTTCATTTTGCTTTCAGGTTTTGTGTGTTTGTGTGTTTTGTTTTTGCCGCTGAGGGCACCAAACCTTCTCTCTGATCTTCACTTGTGTTTCACATTTTTCATTAACACTTGCATTTAAGCAGCTCATTCTAATTCTTTCCGTTGTTCCTGTTCTGCGTGAACTATCTGCTGGCAGTTGCCATGCCAACCCCAAATCCTGGGGTCCTGCTGCTAGATCACAAGCTGTCATTAGCATATTTTTATTAGCACCTGATTGCCCTCCAAAGACCTTCCAGTTGCTGAACGCCATTAGCTCAGAGTGTCACGAGATTTGGCTGCATATTTACAGACTGGATCAGGAGGAGAACAGGCTGAACTACACAGCCCTTCTCCAGGCTTAGTTTCCATAAGTGCCAGGTTGGTTCCCTGGGTCTCGTCCACAGGGAAGATCATCACAATTGTGTGGTCCTTGCAGGTATCAGTTCTTGCTTCCTGGAGGTGACTTACAATAATGTGGATGCCAGCATGACCCTCAAGCTGGTGGGAGACTTCTCTCACCTGTATTGCAAAATAGGCTGCTCTCCACTGTCTAGGGACACGGGCAGGGGGGATGATGCTACCATCTTGCTCTTTCTAACTTTCACCGAACAGAATGGAGCAGGCAATACTGATCAGAAGTCAGTTTCTCTTCAAAAAAGAGTTAGGGAGCAGAGAGTGAATGAGAAGTGTTTCGATAATTAAGAGTTAAGAAGGCAGATTATTTCAAGGTATGTCCTTAAGAGCTTTTGAAATTAAGTTGCTTTGAAGTTCTGAAGACTCTCAGCAAGCCAGTGAGCTAGGTCAGAGAATGTTGACACCTAAAGTGAAGACAAGAGGAAGTTTAAAACTGCTACTAAAATCTGAAGAAAGCAAAAAGAGTTAGGCTAAACTGTAGGTAAAAACAATTTAGAGAAAAGGGACCTTGCAAACTCAGATGCTTATGAAGACAAGACAGATAAGGCAAATGGATGAAGTGAGATGCTTGGAAGATGATGGAAGGCAAAGGGCCCTCAGTTTCCGTGCTGTAGAAACACGAGTGACATAAGGACTGGAGCAATCGGAGTGCTGACTCTATCCGGAGTGAGCGTCCCTCCTACAGGTAATCAGGAGGGCCCAGTGCTGCCAAATCTTCAGAGAGCTGAAGCAAAGTTAGAAATATATATTTTTGAGGAAAGTTCCAAATTTTAAAATATTGAGCATATAATAATTTGACTTGATTAAAACATTGGGCCACCCAACACTGGGTAGGGCAAAAAAAACCCATTTCTTGTGTTGAATATTGTCCACAAGCTGCCAGTTTGCAACCCATTTTAAAAGGAAGCCACGCTTAATCCTAGAACTAAGATATCATTAAAATAAAAATCCAAATTCCTAAATAAGTAACTGTATTTTGATAGAAAGCACGCTAGATGAGGTCGTATGTTGATCTGTATCCCCGGGTAAATTTTCATGAGCTTTAATATTTGGTTCGTATAATCAAGCAATGCTAGAAGAATGGGAAGTTCAATGATCAGTACAAAAGCTCAAAAGATAAGACAAAACAAAACACGCTTGGCTGATAACATCATAGAAGGCTTCAAGGAAGAGGCAGGACTTTTCACTGTCCTTCAAGGATGGTTGGATTGGGAAAAACAGAGATGAGAGGGGAAATTTCTTGGGTAGAAGGCACAGTGGAACCACAAGTCCAAAGGAAGAAATTATAAGATGCTTTATTCTCCATTGTGCAGACTGCAACATCACAGAGGCAATGCTGGGCTAAATAAATAGTAAAACACGATGAAGAAAAACATTACTGCTCACTTACTGTCCTTAACTTCACATATTAGGTCTGAGAGGCATGAAAAACTGAATTTATCTTGGGAATGCAGACTCCGGTATTTGAATGTGTCTGCCTGGAAAGCTGACAATCTGAAAGGCGTTGCGTTAGTGCTCAGAGTATTTACTTAAATTATGTTCATGTGGATACAATTTCAATTTTCTTCAGAAGACTTGTATTTCTTCATTTTTTTTATTACCACTATATACTGCCACTGTAATCACAAGCCTGGTTGTGAATTCCATTTGTAAGCCTGGGATCTCAAGCCTGGATTTTCTTCAAACACTTAAAAGTTTACTTGCCCATCAAAGTCAGTTCTTTGACACTTGCCACCTGTGGTCCTCTAAGGGCTTGGTGGTTTCAACATTAATTTGATTAGTCAATAGACTAAATATTATGATAGTCTATCTGTTGATGGAGAATTTGGGTCTGTTAAGTATAATGACTCTGGCTTTCTCACATAACTTGGTTACACATCTGTTTCTGCAGAGCTGCTTCCTACAGCCTTCTCAGGCAAAGTCAGATGCGGGAGGGATGGTGAAGTTAGTTCATCCCCAATCAGGCTATCCTGGAGAAAAGTCTGCAAGGGTGGGAGGGAGCCTGGAAGGGTGCCAACAGGGGCTTGCATAGGACTAGCAGGAGGAAGAAAGCTGATTAAAAGTCCAGTTAAGTCAAGTCAAAAGAATAATAAATCAAAAAGGTCATCAGGCTAGAGGAGCTGAGTGGGACATGAGCCAAAGGATCAAAGTGAGGGTCAGAAACAGGATGACTGGAAACAAAGCCAATTCAGGAACTCACCCTGGGAAAGCTGAGACAATGTTCTGGCATATCGTAGGCACAGATGGGTGAGCCCAGCTGGACAGGACCTGTGTTATGACAGTACCAGAGCCTGGATGGAACCTCCGAACCTGATGTGAAGAAAACAATGTTGAGAGACAATTCTGCAAGCACTAGTTTTGGAGCATTGTTTCCCTAGCCTGTTGAACGAAAGATTTGCACTGACCATCTCTCATGTCCGTGTGAATGACAATGTTCTCTGATGCCATCTGGCTAAAGCACCGTTAGGCTCAGGCCCCTCCTGGATCCAGCCAGTCCTCCCTCAGCCTTTGCAAATCTGTCTCTGGTGAACATGCCAATCATCAGCACTGATCCACTTGCAGGTAACATCTGAGGAGAGCAAATAGCCAGAGCAGAGCCCCAGAACACCCATCCTTCCTCGGCAGGGGAAGGTACCTCAGTTAGCACCTCCTGCAGGAATGAAACGCCTGTAGAGACTGCCTTTCCATATGCCCCAAGATCAGGCCCTAGAATCTGGAGAAATGCTTGTAATGGGAATGTGCCATCCTATAAATTCAAGTACACAGATCAGGCTGAAAGAAAGCAAGGAAAGTGCATGCCAAGTTTGCCTGTGGTCACATAAGCGAGCCTTAGCTGTTTCCTGAAGATAGGAGCTGGAAGTCTCCTGGGTAAAGCTGACTGAGCTCACACATTTCACCCTTGGCCTACTTTATTTATCTTGAAACCACTGAAGCATTCAGTCTAGACCATACAGTATTTCCAGTATCTCCTGTTACTTTTTTCCCAAGCATCTGGTTTTTCTCAGGCCCCACATGACTCACCCTACATGGCCTCGTGCTGGGATCCAAGAACTCCTGCGGAATGTCCTGCCCGTGCTTGGGTCACTGAAGACAACTGCTGAAGTCCGGGGTCTGTCCTGCAAGGTGACCTGTCAAACAGTACAAACCTGAGTTTTCTTTCTGGACAGCGAGTTTGGGGCCTTTGACTAGGACTTTATACTGGACTTCCGAATTCGGGGAAGGGAGCAGCCAGGGAGCTCCTGCCCTGGGAACTCAGCTTCAGGCCTGGCATCTGGGAACTTCTTGAGAAAGAAGCCCTGAAACTCCTTGGGAGGCCTCAGCTCCCATACAAATTGGTTTTCACATCGGTCATGTCCGTTGTGTCACAGTGTTTGTTATTTTAGTTTTTCTTCACTTCTACAATGTTTAAAACCCCACCCATCAACAAGTGTGAGTAGCTGCCACATAGCTGTGCTAAGCTAACTGCTTTGGTGAAGGCTTCCAATCTCAAGAGGTGAGATAATAAAAATAATTCATAAAAGGGAACACTGAATAACACAAGGCTGTGTGTCATGAAGGTATTCACGTGAGTGGCAGACAAGTTCTGTAAAGATGGATCCTAAAGGGAGAGCAGTGGATGCTTCCGAGTAGAAATAGATTTATAGTAGGCTTTGTAGGATGGGTAGAAATTAAATAGTGGATGGATACTAAAGGCTTTAATGCAAGAAAAATTATCTGAATTTATTCAGATAGATAGAAATAGTGAACTAACTAAAGCATAGGACAACAGACCAGATTGGTTTGATTTATCATTTTGTCTCATTATCTTGTATTACCTTTTTATATGATGCAAGATAAGGAATTTGATTTCTATTTGATACAGATTCAGATAATCCCTAGGTATTTACTTACATCTGCCCTTTGGGTTTAAGGATGACACTCCCAGTTCTCATAAACTTTGGCCAAAACACCATATCCTCCTTCAATATCATCATTTTCTTTCAGCCAACAATTTTATGCTATTATGCTCAATATTGTCTATTTGGGATCAGATCCATTTCCACCCCAGGCTTCACGCAGTCCTTGACATACCACTTTCACGTAACATTTGCTTCTCTTGCCTTATGAATGGTCAAGTCAGATAAGTTCCTATTTGTCAATATTTACAAATATTTATGAATATGTAATTCATATCCATCTTGGGTTTCAGAAAGTCTCAATGTCCTTCTATTATTTATTCTATTTCAAACTAAGAAACAATTAACAGCCAATAACTGACATCCAAAGGAGTTATACAAGCAGCCTCAGGAGACACTGAGGCCAGAAACAGGCTGGTTCTGTTGACTCCCTCAGGGAACTATCAAGGGGTTGATGTCACTTCACTGTTGAAGACAGGTACCAGAAAAGATAGCCATGATGGAAACAATGTGAACATTTGGAACCAGAGAATGCTTCATATGGGTAGTGATGTGCTTAATCAGAACTGCAAGTGATGGCCCAGTTAGTCATAGGGAAGTTGATGGCCTGCAGAGAATACACCCAAGCCTTTGCACTTGGACAGCCTACCCATAAAACATGTTCTGACCTGTGCCAGATGGCTCCCAGTTACAATCAAGTCTTTATCTCACACAACTTTGGATGTTAGAAGGCTAACATCCAGTCATGGCCACAGGGAAAAGAAAGAGGAATTATGTAAATAAGGATGCTATAGCTTCAACATGCCCAGTGGGGCTGTTTCCAAAAACAGAGGAGGGTTTATAGCAAGGTGTTTGGAACTCATTTGTAGAGAGTGTGCACAGTGAAGCAGGATTTGGAGGATATACAAGAGCCAGAAATTGTGGCCGACAAGCGAGCAGTTTTGTCTCTCATAAGCAAGACAAGTCCCATTGGGTATAATTTGTCCCTTGGCTGTGTTAGCAAATACTCCTAAAAGTGACAGCAGCTGAATTATTGGGACATTTCTGGTACCCTTATTTTCACAGAAGAAGAAGCATTATCCTGTGATCAATTAACATGAAGTTCACTGGGTAAAATTTTTAAATGCTGGACCTGATTCTGGGAGTGAGATATAAACATTCTATCAGTGTATATCCTGTTCTATTGCATTAAGTGCTATGTAAGGTCTAGAACAAGTGCACCCCTAAAGTGAGACATGTGTACCCCTGAGTGTCCTTCTGAGATGTAGCTTAGAGATTAGAAGGCTTTGGGAGAATGCTATAGGGTAGAGTTCTGACTGGATGAGTAATACTGCCTTCTTGATTTGACTGCCAAGGACCCTGGGGAATAAGTAGTAAAGAGTATAAGAAGCAGAGATTGGTTCAAGATGGCTGAGTAGAAGGACATGCGCTCACTCCCTCTTGCGAGAGCACCAGAGTCACAACTAACTGCTGAACAATCATCGACAAGAAGACACTAGAACTCACCAAAAAAGATACCCCACATCCAAAAACAAAGGAGAAGCCACAATGAGATGGTAGGAGGGGTGAAATCACAAATCAAATCCCATAACTGCTGGGTGGGTGACTCACAAACTGAAGAGCACTTATACTACAGAAGCCCACTCACTGGAGGGAAGGTTCTGAGCCCTATGTCAGGCTTCCCAACCTGGGGATCTGGCAATGGCAGGAGGAATTCCTAGAGAATCAGACTTTGAAGGCTAGCACAATTTGGTTGCAGGACTTTGACAGGACTGGGGGAAACAGAGACTGCACTCTTGGAGAGCACACACAAAGTAGTGTGCACATTGGGACCCAGGGGAAGGAGCAGTGACCCCATAGGAGACTGAACCAGACCTACCTCTAGTGTTGGAGGGTCTCCTGCAGAGGCAGGGGGTGGCTGTGGCTCACTGTGAGGACAAGGACACTGGCACCAGAAGTTCTGGGAAGTAATCCTTGGTGTGAGCCCTCCCATATTCTGCCATTAGCCCCGTCAAAGAGCCAGATAGGTTCCAGTGTTGGGTTACCTCAGGCCAAATAACCAAGAGGGAGGGAACCACGCCCCACCCATCAGCAGACAAGCAGATTAAAGTTTCACTGAGCTCTGCCCACCAGAGTAACATGCATGTCTACCCACCACCAGTCCCTCCCATCAGGAAACTTGCACAAGCCTCTTAGATAGCCTCATCCACCAGAGGGAAGACAGCAGAAGCAAGAAGAACCACAATCCTGCAGTCTGTGGAACAAAAGCCACATACACAGAAATATAAACAAGATGAAAAGGCAGAGGGCTATGTATCAGAATGATAGTGAAGATGATCCAGGACCTTGGAAAAAGAATGGAGGCAAAGTTCGAGAAGATGCAGCAAATGTTTAACAAAGACCTAGAAGAATTAAAGAACAAAAAAACAGAGATGAACAATACAATAACTGAAATGAAAAATACACTGGAAGGAATCAATAGCAGAATAACTGAGGCAGAAGAACGAATAAGTGACCTGGAAGACAGAATGGTGGAATTCACACGGAACAGAATGAAGAAAAAAGAATGAAAAGAAATGAAGACAGTCTAAGACACCTCTGCGACAACATTAAATGCAACAAAATTTGCATTATAGGGGTCCCAGAAGGAGAAGAGAGAGAGAAAGGACCCAAGAAAATATTTGAAGAGATTGTAGTCGAAAACTTCCCTAACATGGGAAAGGAAATAGCCACCCAAGTCCAGGAAGTGCAGAGAGTCCCACACAGGATAAACCCAAGGAGAAACACGCCGAGACACATAGTAATCAAATTGACAAAAATTAAAGACAAAGAAAAATTATTGAAAGCAACAAGGGAAAAATGACAAACAACATACAAGGGAACTCCCATAAGGTTAACAGCTGATTTCTCAGCAGAAACTCTACAAGCCAGAATGGAGTGGCATGATATATTTAAAGTAATGAAAAGGAAGAGCCTACAACCAAGATTACACTACCCAGCAAAGATCTCATTCAGATTCAACAGAGAAATCAAAAGCTTTACAGACAAGCAAAAGCTAAGAGAATTCAGCACCACCAAACCAACTCTACAACAAAAGCTAAAGGAACTTTCTCTAAGTGGGAAACACAAGAGAAGAAAAGGACCTACAAAAACAAACTCATAACAATGAAGAAAATGGTAATAGGAACATACATATCGATAATTACCTTAGACGTGAATGGATTAAGTGCTCCAGCCAAAAGACACAGGCTCACTGAATGGATAAAAGACAAGACCCATATATATGCTGTCTACAAGAGACCCAATTCAGACCTAGGGACACATACAGAGTGAAAGTGAGGGGATGGAAAAAGATATCCCATGTCAATAGAAATCAAAAGAAAGCTGGAGTAGCAATACTCATATCAGATAAAATAGACTTTAAAATAAAGAATGTTACAACAGACAAGGAAGGACACTACATAATGATCAAGGGATCAATCCAAGAAAAATATATAACAATTATAAACATATATGCACCCAACATAGGAGCACCTCAATACATAAGGTAACAGCTATAAAAGAGGAAATCAACAGTAACACAATAATAGTGGGGGACATTAACACCTCACTTAAACCAATGGACAGGTCATCCAAACAGAAAATTAATAAGAAAACACAAGCTTTAAATGACACAATAGACCGGATAGATTTAATTGATATTTATAGGACATTCCAACCAAAAACAGCAGATTACACTTTCTACTCAAGTGCAATGGAATATTCTCCAGGATAGATCACATCTTGGGTCACAAATCAAGCCTCAGTAAATTTAAGAAAATTGAAATCATATCAAGCATCTCTTCTGACCACAATGCTATGAGATTAGAAATCAGTTACAGGGAAAAAAACATAAAAAACACAAACATATGGAGGTTAAAGAATACATTACTAAATAACCAAGAGATCACTCAAGAAATCAAAGAGGAAATCAAAAAATACTTAGAGACAAATGACAATGAAAACATGATGATCCAAAACCTATGGGATGCAGCAAAAGCAGTTATAAGAGGGAAGTGTATAGCAATACAATCCTACCTCAAGAAACAAGAAAAATCTGAAGTAAACAACCTAACCTCACACCTAAAGCAATTAGAGAAAGCAGAACCAAAAACCCCCCAAAGTTAGCAGAAGGAAAGAAATCATAAAGATCAGATCAGAAATAAATGAAAAGACATTAAGGAAATGATAGCAAAGATCAATAAAACTAAAAGCTGGTTCTTTGAGAAGATAAAGTTGATTAACCGTTAGCCAGACTCATCAAGAAAAAGAAGAGTAAGAAGACTAAAATCAATAAAATTAGAAATGAAAAAGAAGTTACAACAGACACCACAGAAATACAAAACATCCTAAGAAACTATGACAAGTAACTCAATGCCAATAAAATGGACAACCTGGAAGAAATGGACAAATTCTTAGAAAGGTATAACCTTCCAAGACTGAACCAGGAAGAAGTAGAAAATGTAAACAGACCAATCACAAGCAATGAGATTGAAACTGTGATTAAAAATCTTCCAACAAGCAAAATTCCAGGACCAAAAGGCTTCACAGGTGAATTCTATCAAACATTTAGAGAAGAGCTAACACCCATCCTTCTCAAACTCTTCAAAAAATTGCACAGGAAGGAACACTCCCAAACTCATTCTATGAGGCCACCATCACCCTGATACCAAAAGCAGACAAAGATACTACAAAAAAAGAAAATTACAGACCAATATCACTGATGAATATAGATGCAAAAACCCTCAACAAAATACTAGCAAACAGAATCCAACAGCACATTAAAAGGATCATACACCATGATCAACTGGGATTTATCCCAGGGATGCAAGGATTCTTCAATTTATGCAAATCAATCAATGTGATACAGCATATTAAGAAACTGAAGAAGAAAAAAACATATGATCATCTCAATAGATGCAGAAAAAGCTTTGGACAAAATTCAACACCCATTTATGATAAAAACTCTCCAGAAAGTGGGCATAGAGGGAACCTATCTCAACATAATAAAGGCCATATACAACAAACCCACAGCAAACATCATTCTCAATGGTGAAAACCTGAAAGCATTTCCTCTAAAATCAGGAACAAGACAAGGATGTCCACTCTCGCCACTATCATTCAACAAAGTTTTGGAAGTCCTAGCCACAGCAATCAGAAAAGAAAAAGAAATAAAAGGAATATAAATTGGAAAAGAAGAAGTAAAACTGTCACTGTTTGCAGATGACATATACTATACATAGAGAATCCTAAACATGCCACCAGAAAACTACTAGAGCTAATCAATGAATTTGGTAAAATTGCAGGATACAAAATTAATGTACAGAAATCTCTTGCATTCCTATACAGTAATGATGAAAAATCTGAAAGAGAAATTAAGGAAACACTCCCATTTACCATTGCAACAAAAAAAATAAAATACCTAGAAATAAACCTACCTAGGGAGACAAAAGACCTGTATGCAGAAAACTATAAGACACTGGTGAAAGAAGTTAAAGATGATACAAACAGATGGAGAGATATACCATGTTCTTGGAATGGAAGAATCAATATTGTGAAAATGACTATACTATCCAAAGCAATCTACAGATTCAATGCAATCCCCATCAAATTACCAATGGTATTTTTTACAGAACTAAAACAAAAAATCTTAAAATTTGTATGGCGACACAAAAAACCCCAAATAGCAAAAGAAGTCTTGAGGGAAAAAAACGGAGCTGGAGGAATCAGACTCCCTGACTTCAGACTATAGTACAAAGACACAGTAATCAAGACAATATGATACTGGCACAAAATCAGAAATATAGATCAATGGAACAGAATGGAAAGCCCAGAGATAAACCCACACACCTATGGTCAACTAATCTATGACAAAGGAGGCAAAAATATACAATGGAGAAAAGACAATCTCTTCAATAAGTGGTGCTGGGAAAACTGGACAGCTACATGTAAAAGAATGAAATTAGAACACTCCCTAACACCATACACAAAAATAAACTCAAAATGGATTAGAGACCTAAATGTAAGACTGGACACTATAAAACTCTTAGAGGAAAATATAGGAAGAACACTCTTTGACATAAATCACAGCAAGATCTTTTTTGATCCACCTCCTAGAGTAATGGAAATAAAAACAAAAATAAACAAATGGGACCTAATGAAACTTCAAAGCTTTTGCACAGCAAAGGAAACCATAAACAAGACAAAAAGACAACCCTCAGAATGGGAGAAAATATTTGCAAATGAAGCAACTGACAAAGGACTAATCTCCAGAATATACAAGCAGCTCATGCAGCTCAATATCAAAAAAAAGAACAACCCAAACCAAAAATGCACAGAAGACCTAAATAGACATTTCTCCAAAGAAGATGTACAGATTGCCAACAAACACATGAAAGGATGCTCAACATCACTAATCATTAGAGAAATGCAAATCAAAACTACAATGAGGTATCACCTTACACCGGTCAGAATGGCCATCACCAAAAAATCTACAAACAATAAATGCTGTAGAGGGTGTGGAGAAAAGGGAACCCTCTTGCACTGTTGGTGGGAATGTAAATTGATACAGTCAGTATGGAGAACAGTATGGAGGTTCCTTAAAAAAACTAAAAATAGAACTACCATATGGCCCAGCAATCCCACTACTGGGCATATACCTTGAGAAAACCATAATTCAAAAAGAGTCATGTACCACAATGTTCATTGCAGCTCTATCTACAATAGCCAGGAGATGGAAACAACCTAAGTGTCCGTCATCGGATGAATGGATAAAGAAGATGTGGCACATATATACAATGGAATATTACTCAGCCATAAAAAGAAACGAAATTGAGCTATTTGTAATGAGGTGGATGGATCCAGAGACTGTCATACAGAGTGAAGTAAGTCAGAAAGAGAAAAACAAATATTGTATATTAACTCATATATGTGGAACCTAGAAAAATCGTACAGATGAACCAGTTTTCAGGGCAGAAATAGAGACACAGATGTAGAGAATAAACATATGGACACCTAGGGGGGAAAGTGGCCGGGGGTGGTGGTGGTAGTGTGATGAATTGGGAGATTGGGATTGACATATACACACGAATACGTATAAAATGGTTAACTAATAAAAACCTACTGTATTAAAAAATGAAATAAAAGAAAAAGAGAGTATAAGAAGCAAAGTGTGGGCTTCCCTGGTGGCGCAGTGGTTGAGAATCCACCTGCCAATGCAGGGGACATGGGTTTGTGCCCCAGTCCGGGAAGATCCCACATGCTGCGGAGCGGCTAGGCCCGTGAGCCATGGCCGCTGAGCCTGCACATCCGGAGCCTGTGCTCCACAATGGGAGAGGCCACAACAGTGCGAGGCCCGTGTACCGCAAAAAAAAAAAAAAAAAAAAAAAGCAAAGTGTACTTGATTAACCACATCAAAAAATTTGTTTTGAGTCCCGATACATCTTGAGCCCTGTGATGGGCACTTAAGATATGGAGATGAATGGTCCTTGCTCTCAAGAGCTTACAGAATAACGGAGTAGAGAGATGACAATTCAGACGAGTAATTGTTTTGATAGATATATATATGGGACTAGACAGAAACACTTAGGAGAGTACTCTCCTAGGATATTTGTATGGATAGCAAGTGGGGGTGATCACATCATAGGAGTTAAACCCATGGATAATTGTCTTTCTACACCTTTTGTCTCTGTCCTCTAGGGCAGGGATTGGCAAATCATGACCCCCAGGCCTAATCTGGCCCCCCTCTGGTGTTTGTAAATAAAGGTTTATTGGAACACAGCTATACACACTCATGTACATATTGTGTATGGCAGTTTCAGTGCTACAGTGGCTGACATGCATAGTTTCAACAGAGACCATATGGCCTGGTTATAGAAAAACTCTGCCAACCTCTACTCCAGGGTATGGTCCTTGTCCACCTGACTGAAGCTGGCTGGATAGTACCAATCTACAATCCAGTATATAGAAAGAAGGAAAAGAGAAAGGAGGGTGAAACAATTTGTTTTAAGGATGTGACCCAGAAGTTAATTTCTTTTCACTTCTCCCTGGCTAGAATTTAGTTACATGTTTTATAAGGAATTCCCAGACTTCTTCCAGTTTCAGTGATACACAAGTACTCACAGGACTCAGCATACAATTCAATTCATGGCCAAGATTTACTGTAAGAAAAGGATACAAAGAAAAATCAGCAAAAGGAAAAGGCCCATTGAGTGAAGTACAGAGGAAACCAGCTGCAAGCTTCCGAAAGTACTTTCCCAGTCGAGTCACATAGGATGTACTTAATTCCTCCACGAACAAACTGTGGTTAACATGTATGAAGTGCTCTGTGCCAGGAAAGCTCCTTAGAGACTCGGTACCAGGGGTTTTTATTGGAGCTGGTCATGTCACTCTCTACTTGAGAATGTACCAAAATTCCAGATCCCCAGAAGAAAAGCAAGAGGTCACCATAAACTATATATTTATATACAGTTTAAGCATAGTAACCCACTCCTATCAGGGACTGGTGGGAACCCTCCCGAAATTCGAGTTCCCAGATGACAGCCAAAGGTCAGCCTGGCTAGCAGGGCTTCCTAAGGATAGAAATCTCAGGCCCACAATAATAACCCTTTACGGCGCACATGCCTACACTCGGCTGCAGTGGAAGCTGGGGAATGTAGCCCAGCTAAACTTGGGAGGTTTGATGATTCAAAGAAAAATTAAGAATGATACTGCGAATAATGAGTAATCTCTGCCACACAAGGGAAGGAAAAGGAACAGGGTAGGGTTTCTTAATCCTAGAACTATTGACATTTGGGGCTGGGTTATATTTTGTGGTGGGAGACTGTGCTGTACATGTCAGTAGCACCCCTCTCAGGCCTGACGATCAACAATGTCTCCAGATGTTGCCTAATGTGTTCTGGGGCGGGGGGTGGTCACAGATGCCCCACTTGAGATACAAGCTAGGGTGTAAAGGCTAGAGAGGAACTACAGGCCTTGTTCAGGAAACTACAAGTAGTTTGTTACAGTTTCGGTATCAAGTGAGAGTTGAAGAGTGGCAGGAAATCAGGTGAAGGCACAAGGGTGGGGTCAGATTATAAAGCAGGTTGTATGCCATGATAAGGGGTTTGGATTTTTAAAAAGCATTTAAAGATATGAGGAGGTACTGAAAGATAGTTAAGCCCAAGGATCCTATTTGTATTTTTCAGAAAGCTGGTTTGACCTACAATTGGAGAATTAATTGAAAGGCAATAGTCTGGAGTCAGAAAGACTAATTAGAAGGATATGTCACTTATTCAGGTAAGAAATTTTGAGGAACAAAATAAAGACATGGATGTTGAGAATAAAACAGGAAGGAACTGAGAAATATCATATACTATCAAATATCATATAAGAAAAAAGAGGGCTTGGTGATTAGTTAAGGTGGGGATGTCTCCCAGGGTTTAGCTTTGGGCATCTGGGTAAGTAGGTTACCGTTCACTGAGGTAACAAAGTCAAAAGAAGGAGCATAATATAAGAGGGAAAGGGATCAGATCAGTTTTTGACTTGCTGAGTTTAAAGTGACTGTTGGATTTCCAACAGGAGATTGTTGATATGAGATGAATAATTTGATGTGCTGGACACTTGGTGTAAGTGGGCAGGAGGAGCTGAAACCTGCACATACAATCAACTACTGTCCATATTTCTTTGTTTACTGAATTTTTAAAACCCAATAGCTTAGTTTCAAATGTGTATAAAACAACTGTTCTATCAAGCTTTTTAGGTGGAGAGGGTGGTTCCCTCATTCACTATTTATTCAGATGGGTCTTAAATTATGGCAAATTACCAGCTACCCAACACTTTCATGTCTTCCTGGACTAAGTGTCATTTCTTGGGCACAATGACTATTTTGGCTTTAGTGACTTTTTTAGGATCTACTGGCATTCAATGCCCTCAAGTAGAAACAATCTTTGCAGGAACTAAAGTACAAAAACTTAGGTAATACAAAGTATTCTGTATCTAAGTAGATACAGAAACTACTATTTTGAGTTAAAATGACTTAAGCAGATGACATTTCATGCTGGTGACTACAGTTTCCCTGTCTGCAGTAGAAGGTATCCTGTGTCTAGCAGAGTAGTTAAATTTGCATCCTGTCAGGCAGGATACGCATCATGTGATGGAATTAGTTGGAGATGAGTTACTTTAATTAGTAATCAAGGCACAAGATGCTAAACCAAAGAGCGCTGATTCTGAGCCCTGCATACCTCAGTCCATAATTATAAGGGAAAGTGCTTGTATACATTCCTTACCAAGTTTGATATGAGAGTAAACAGTGGGATAAAATTCAGTATCTAGTCCTTAATGACTCGAACGCAGATGTTGCCGTTGACAGGAAGAGATATGTTGAGTGTTGTTTCTTCATTTGCTTAGCAGGATTTGACATGTGGTGAGCCAGAATAGAAATTTGAAAAGTTGATTCACGATGTGTTGAGGGAACTTTGGGTGAAAGAAGTGATAAAAGAAGCAGGTCTGGATATACAACATTATGCTGCAGATGGAAACTTTTAAAAAAAAAACAACCACCTTCCAAGGATTGCCTGTTTTGATAAGCTGGTTGGTAGATTCAGTTACTCTTAGGAAAGAATTTTTAAAATACATAAAATACACAGTAAGGATATCATAACTCTAAACAGTGTCCATTGCCCATCTCTTTGCATTTGTTTACATAGTGATCAGTGCTTACAGATGGCCCTGGAAGCTTGAGCTGCGGGAAATAAAATAAGGTGACTGAGTACAGGGTGGGGTTGTACACCACGTCCCCAAATGCCAAATCTTCCAAGTCCTTTTGATTCATATTGACTGTGCTTTTCAATGCTGGCAAAGGCTAAGGAATGTACCACAGATCAGCTAACAAGAAAGATGAGCAGATTCTATTAAGATAGGGGACACTGATATTGGTAGATCTCTTCTTTGATAAAAGAAAATAGCCACTCTTCACAATGTCTGCAGAATAATAATACAGCATGGCACCATTCCAAGCACTAGAGCTTTGTCTTTAATATTGCCCCATCTTAAGCATGAGCCAGTTGAATATCCTTGGACCACCCGTAAGAGCCAGGATTTAATATACTGCTGTAAGGTCCTCTTCTCCCACCAGCCATACTTGCTAATTTCTGAAGGCTCAGTCACTATTTTTGAATTGCCTACCAAGTTTTTCCCTTTCTTGTGACTGTGTTAACCTATTTTACTGTTGAAATTTTTGAGGACAGTGAATTTTGATGGCCCCTGGGATCAATCACCTCCCATTTAATGCATTAGGGTAGTATTTGAGCCAGTACTTCCCAAAGCCAGTGCTCTGGACCTCATGTCTCTAAAATCCATATCTCATGTTTCCATATCCCACTATCAAATTGGCCTACTGGCATTTTTTAAAAAGTATAAAGTCACTAAGCTACTAATAACTGTTGCTCTTGGAGAGGGTTATGCCTTTCCATATATACAGATCTTCCTCAGCTTACAATGGGGTTACATCCCAATAAACTCATCATAAGTTGAAAATACTATAAATCGAAAATACATTTAATACACCTAACCTACCGAACATCATAGCTTAGCCTAGCCTACCTTAAATGTGCTCAGAACAATTATATTAGCCTGCAGTTGGGCAAAATCATCTAACACAAAACCTATCTTGTAACAAAGTGTTGAATATCTCATTTAATTTATTGAATACTGTACTGAAAGTGAAAACCAGGATATGGGTACAGAATGGTTCTAAGTGTATCAGTTCTTGCCCCTCATGATCTCATGGTTGACTGGGAGCTGCCACTGCCCAGCATCATGAGAAGGTATCATCCCACTTATTGCTAGACCATGAAAAGATCAAAATTCAAAGTACAGTTTCTACTGAATGTGTATCACTTTCGCACTGTTGTTAAGTGTTGTAAAATCGTAAGTTGATCCATCATAAGATAGGACCATCTATATTGTCCTTCATTTGTTCCTACTATAAAGATTTGTTAATCATCATTCTAGGCATTGGGAATGTATGGATTTTGTTAGTCAGAGTCCTGAAAGGAAAAGGAAGGCATGCTTAAGTTGGGTGATTTAAAGGAAGTATTATAAAGTGACTATTTACAAATTATCTGTTAGGTGGAATTAAACACAGGGAAAGGACCAGGGATAGTGCAATTTCCTGGGGCTACTAAGACAGTAGTAAGGAATTCATCACCACCACTACAAAGAGGTGAAAGGAAGGAAACTGAGGCAGGGAGACCTGTGTGGAGAGAGCCAACTGATAAGAAGCTGTGACCATCAGTTAAAGGAAGCCATCAGCCCTTGATGACCTTGCAGAAAGGGCATTGGGAAGAAATAAACATCTCAGACCACACTCTTCTCACATCCATCTCTTTCTGGTGCCTTCCATCAATCAACCCTCCCAGGATACTGCCGATATTACCAATACAGATCTGCTTCTTAGGACCCAGCAGTGTGAGAATGCAGGGGAATGGATCTCAAGGAGCAAAGGAAGATACCGAACATGCTTTAGATGGATGAGACAGGGTTCCTTCCTAGGAGCCTGCAAGAGTGCTTCCCACACTTCAGCAGATGCAAGAATCACATGGAGAGCTTGTTAAATACAGATTCTTGGGCCCTACATACCACCGCCACCCAGCAATTCTGATTCAGTGGGTCTAGAGTGAGGTGGGGAAATCAGCATTTCTAACACACTCCTAGTGTTGCCTCTGCTGCTTTTCTACAGATAACATTTTGTGTGGCACTGGTCTGACATTTTGAGAAAGGACAATCCCAAACCCTAAGGAATGGAGGTCTAATAGTAGAAAATCAACTCTATTACAATAGTTGAAAAGATATTTTTGCCACTTTCTTAGCACACTATTGACAAGCCTGCTTTCAAGGCAAGCTGATCTTGACTAGAAGCCACCAAAGAAGAGAGTTTTGAATTTGCAAGTAAGAATGGCCATGGGTTTAACTTTTCTCCTCCTAAATACATCTTCCTCTTTAAAGAAGCTATTGCTTCACTCAGAGGAAGCAGGAGACATTTCATTTCCAGTGTGCACAAAGGCTAACCTATGGAGAGACACCGCAGTTTCAATATACTATTGAAATATATATATATTATTAAATTGTTTAATTAGAAGAGAATGGAAGTCAGATGATTTCATTTTTTTAAATTTTCTGTAAAAATTTTTTCTACGTGAACTTCTAAACTAAAAAAGGAAAACAAACAACAAAACGGCTATAGTAAGCACACAGAAAAGCATGGGAACTTCTCTCCCAAATATTCTTGGATAAGAACCAAATTCCTTCTTATTTACTCTTTCTTTAGCATTATTCCATGAGGGTGATGTACAGTGTTAATCAGGCGAGAGGAGCTGGCCTTTGGCTAAAGAGTAAGAGAGAATCAAAGTGTTTGAACTGAAACATCTGCTCAGATCAATCACTTTGTATGTGCATAACCTGATGTCTCACTTCAAATGGTCTTCTTATCTCCCATTAGCTACTCCTAATTCTGTCCTTTATCAGTCAAGCTTTTCATTTGAGTTTATCAAACTCACTGTCCCACTTCTTTACCTATCATTCATTCATTGCCCATGGACTTCTGACTCCCAACTCTTCCAAAACTGCATTGGCAAAAGCTGACCTGGTGATTTGATCTCTCAGCAGCACTCAGTGCTGAGCGCTGCTCCATCATCTTGTTGGTTTCTGTGGCATTTTCCCTTTTGGGTGCCACCTACATCCCTGATGATTCCTTCTTATAACCCTAGTGAATCTGTTGTGTCATACTGCTCAGTCCCTACACAGAGGCTTTCCCAAAAAGGTCCAGAGCAACAACTAAAAAACATTTAGCCTTAGATCCCTCTAAGAATATTAAAGGGAATCTAATTCAGCCACATTTTTCAAAGATTCCTATAATACAAGTTTTCTTAAACCTCACAGCTGGTTTGGAGTCTCTCAAACCAAAATCTCCAAAATTCTCTTCCTGAGCTCCAGAGATGAGACTCTTCTTCGTTATTCTCCCACACTCTTCTTCCATCCATCTCTTTATTATATACATTTATTTGCCCTTTCTGCCTCTGCTTTCCTTACTAATTTGGAAAGGGGAAGAAGCAAGAAATGAGGGGCCAAATACACATTTCTTCTTCAAGCATGGGTGAGAAGTAGAGGAAAAGTGATTAACAGGGGTGATGACTCACATATAAGTACTTTTGTTCCACTACACACTGATTCTCTTTCATTGACCCCTCTTGCTCTGCCTTCCCCTGAAATTCTGGCACCACCCCAAGTTTCCATGATTACACTGCCCTGCTGGTTTTTGGTTTTTTGTTTTTAATTAAAATTTACTTTTTTTTTTAACATCTTTATTGGAGTATAATTGCTTTACATTGCTGTGTTTGTTGCTGCTGTATAACCAAGTGAATCAGCTATACGTATACATATATCCACATATCCCCTCCCTCTTGAGCCTCCCTCCCACCCACCCTATCCCACCCATCTAGGTGGTCACAAAGCACTGAGCTAATCTCCCTGTGCTATGCGGCTGCTTCCCACTAGCTATCTATTTTACATTGGGCAGTGTATATATGTCCATGCCACTCTCTCACTTCGTCCCAGCTTACCCTTCCTTCTCCTCGTATCCGCAAGTCCATTCCCTACATCTGTGTCTTTATTCCTGTCCTACCCTTAGGTTCTTCAGAACCTTTTTATTTCTTTTAGATTCCATATATATGTGTTAGCATATGGTATTTGTTTTTCTCTTTCTGACTTACTTCACTCTGTATGACAGAGTATAGGTCCATCCATCTCACTACAAATAACTCAGTTTTGTTTCTTTTTATGGCTGAGTAATATTCCATTGTGTATATGTGCCACATCTTCTTTATCCATTCAACTGTTGATGGATACTTAGGTTGCTTACATATCCTGTCTATTGTAAATAGAGCTGCAATGACCATTGTGGTACATGGCTCTTTTTGAATTATGGTTTTCTCAGGGTATATGCCCAGTAGTGGGATTGCTGGGTCATATGGTAATTCTATTTTTAGTCTTCTAAGGAAACTCCACACTGTTCTCCATAGTGACTGTATCAATTTACATTCCCACCAAAAGTGCAACAGGGTTCCCTTTTCTCCACACCTTCTGCGGAATTTATTGTTTATAGATATTTTTGATGATGGCCATTCTGACCTGTGTGAGGTGGTACCTCACTGTAGTTTTGATTTGCATTTCTCTAATAATTAGTGATATTGAGCATCCTTTCATGTGTTTGTTGGCAATCTGTATATCTTCTTTGGAGAAATGTCTATTTAGGTCTTCTGCCCATTTTTGGACTGGCTTGTTTTTTTGATATTGAGCTGCATGAGCTGCTTGTATATTCTGGAGATTAATCCTTTGTCAGTTGCTTCATTTGCAAATATTTTCTTCCATTCTGAGGGTTGTCTTTTTGTCTTGTTTATGGTTTCCTTTGCTGTGCAAAAGCTCTTAACTTTCATTAGGTCCCATTTGTTTATCTTTGTTTTTATTTCCATTTCTCTAGGAGGTGGGTCAAAAAGGATCTTGCTGTGATTTATGTCAAAGAGTGTTCTTCCTATGTTTTCTTCTAAGAGTTTCATAGTGTCCAGTCTTACATTTAGGTCTTTAATCCATTTGGAGTTTATTTTTGTGTATGGTGTTAGGGAGTGTTCTAATTTCATTCTTTTACATGTAGCTGTCCAGTTTTCCCAGAACCACTTACTGAAGAGGCTGTCTTTTCTCCATTGTATATTTTTGCCTCCTTTGTCAAAGATAAGGTGACCACATGTGCATGGGTTTAATTCTAGGCTTTCCGTCCTGCTCCATTGATCTATATTTCTGTTTTTGCGCCAGTACCATACTGTCTTGATTACTGTCACTTTGTAGTAGAGTCTGAAGTCAGGGAGCCTCATTCATCCAGCTCTGTTTTTCTTTCTCAAGATTGCTTTGGCTATTCAGGGTCTCGTGTGTTTCCATACAAATTGTGAAACTTTTTGTTCTAGTTCTGTGCAAACTGCCATTGGTAGTTTGATAGGGATTGCACTGAATCTGTAGATTGCTTTAGGTAGTACAGTCATTTTCATAATGTTGATTCTTCTAATCCACGAACATGGTATATCTCTCCATCTGTTTGTATCATCTTTAATTTCTTTCATCAGTGTCTTATAGTTTTCTGCATACAGGTCTTTTGTCTCCTTAGGTAGGTTTATTCCTAGGTATTTAATTCTTTTTGTTGCAATGGTAAATGGGAGTGTTTCCTTAATTTCTCTTTCAGATTTTTCATCATTAGTGTATAGGAAGGCAAGAGGTTTCTGTGCATTAATTGTGTATCCTGCTACTTTACCAAATTCATTGATTAGCTCTAGTAGTTTTCTGGTAGAGTCTTTAGGATTCTCTATGTATAATATCATGTCATCTGCAAACAGTGACAGTTTTATCTCTTTTCTGATTTGGATTCCTTTTATTTCTTTTTCTTCTCTGATTGCTGTGGCTAAAAATTCCAAAACTATGTTGAATAAGAGTGGTGAGGGTGGGCAACCTTGTCTTGTTCCTGATCCTAGTTGAAATGGGTTCAGTTTTTCACCATTGAGAACGATGTTGGCTGTGGGTTTGTCATATATGGCCTGTATTATGTTGAGGTAAGTTCCCTTTATGCCTACTTTCTGGAGAGTTTTTATCATAAATATGTGTTGAATTTTGTCCAAAGCTTTTTCTGCATCTATTGAGATGATCATATGTTTTTTTCTTCTTCAGTTTCTTAATATGCTGTATCACATTGATTGATTTGCATAAATTGAAGAATCCTTGCATCCCTGGGATAAATCCCAGTTGATCATGGTGTATGATCCTTTTAATGTGCTGTTGGATTCTGTTTGCTAGTATTTTGTTGAGGATTTTGCATCTATGTTCATCACTGATATTGGCCTGTAGTTTTCATTTTTTGTAACATCTTTGTCTGGTTTTGGTATCAGGGTGATGGTGGCCTCGTAGAATGAGTTTGCGAGTGTTCCTCCCTCTGTTATTTTTTGTAAGAATTTGAGAAGGATGGGTGTTAGCTCTTCTCTAAATGTTTGATAAAATTGGCCTGTGAAGCCACCTGGTCCTGGGCTTTTGATTGTTGGAAGATTTTTAATCACAGTTTCAATTTCAGTGCTTGTGATTGGTCTGTTTACATTTTCTATTTCTTCTTGGTTCAGTCACAGAAGGTTGTGCTTTTCTAAGAATTTGTCCATTTCTTCCAGGTTGTCCATTTTATTGGCATATATTTGCTTGTAGTAATCTCTCATTCTGCAGTGTCAGTTGTTACTTCTCATTTTTCATTTCTAATTCTGTTGATTTGAGTCTTCTCCCTTTTTTTCTTGATGAGTCTAGCTAACGGTTTATCAATTTTGTTTATCTTCTCAAAGAACCAGCTTTTCATTTTATTGATCTTTGCTATCGTTTCCTTCATTTCTTGTTCATTTATTTGTGATCTGATCTTTATAATTTCTTTCCTTCTGCTAACTTTGGGTTTTTTTTTTTTATTTTGCATTTTTTTTTTTTTTTGGTTCTTCTTTCTCTAATTGTTTTTGGTGTAAGGTTAGGTTGTTTATTTGAGATTTTTCTTGTTTCTTGAGGTAGGATTGTATTGCTATAAAATTCCCTCTTAGAACAGCTTTTGCTGCAATCCACAGGTTTTGGACCATCATGTTTTCATTATCATTTGTTTCTCGTATTTTTTGATTTCCTCTTTGATTTCTTCAGTGATCTCTTGGTTATTTAGTAGCATATTATTTAGCATCCATTTGTTTGTGTTTTTTACAGTTTTCTTCCTGTAATTGATATCTAGTCTCATAGCATTGTGGTTGGAAAAGATACTTGACACGAGTTCAATTTTCTTAAATTTACTGAGGCTTTATTTGTGACCCAAGATGTGATCTATCCTGGAAAATGTTCCATATGCACTTGAGAAGAAAGTGTAATCTGATGTTTTTTGGATGGAATGTCCTCTAAATATCAATTAAGTCCATCTTGTTTAATGTATCATTTAAAGCTTGTGTTTCCTTATTTATTTTCATTTTGGATGATCTCTCCATTGGTGAAAGTGGGGTGCTAAAGTCTCCTACTATTATTTTGTTACTGTAGATTTCCCCTTTTATGACTGTTAGCATTTGCCTTATGTATTGAGGTGCTCCTATGTTGGGTGCATAAATATTTACAATTGTTATATCTTCTTGGATTGATCCCTTGATCATTATGTCCTTCGTTGTCTCTTCTAATAGTCTTTATTTTAAAGTCTCTTTTGTCTGATATGAGAATTGCCAGTTCAGCTTTCTTTTGATTTCCATTTGCATGGAATATCTTTTTCCATCCCCTCTCTTCCATTCTGTATGTGTCCCTAGGTCTGAAGTGGGTCTCTTGCAGACAGCATATATACAGGTCTTGTTTTTGTATCCATTCAGCCAGTCTATGTCTTTTGGTGGGAGCATTTAATCCATTTACATTTAAAGTAATTATTGATATGTATGTTCCTATTACCATTTTCTTAATTGTTTTCGGTTTTGTTATTGTAGGTCTTTTCCTTCTCTTGTGTTTCTTGCCTAGAGAAGTTCCTTTAGCAGTTGTTGTAAAGCTGGTTTGGGGGTGCTGAATTCTCTTAGATTTTGCTTGTCTGTATAGGTTTTAATTTCTCTGTCAAATCTGAATGAGATCCTTGCTGGGTAGAGTAATCTTGGTTGTAGGTTTTTCCCTTTCATCACTTTAAATATGTCCTGTCACTCCCTTCTGGCTTGCAGAGTTTCTGCTGAGAAATCAGCTGTTAACCTTATGGGAGTTCCCCTGTATGTCATTTGTGTGATAAACCATATTAACAAATTGAAGGAGAAAAACCATATGATAATCTCAATAGATGCAGAAAAAGCTTTTGACAAAATTCAACACCCATTTATGATAAAAAAAACTTTCCAGAAAGTTGAAAAGCAAATAGTCAATCATGCCCTGCTGGGTTTTTTCTCAGCTACTCCTGTGATTCTAACTCTCTCTCTGAATGGGAATTGTGAATAATTTTCTTTCACTCAACATGTACTAGACATCTCCATTTGGATAACCTACAGACTCCTCAATATTCAACGTTCTCCAAATGGCATTTTTCATCTCCACATATGCTTCTCCTCCAATGTTCCTATTGCAGTTGCTCCATATTGCCCAGCCCTGGAAGCTCAGCATCATGCTTGATCCACCCTTGTCTTTCATATACCATCTCAGATCAATCACCAAGCCTTGGGTTATTCAGTTCTAAAAGTCTCTCAATTCATTGCTCTCTCCCCTACTCTATATTTCTGCTCTAAGATATACCCTTAATATATCTCCCCTGACAGTCTCTTCAGCAATTGGTGCTGGGAAAGTTGGACAGCCACATGCAAATCAATGAAGTTAGTACAGACCCTTGTACCATACACAAAAATAAACTGAAAATGGCCATAAGAATTAAACAAAGACATGACACCATAAAACTAGAAGAGAACATAGGCAAAACATTCACTGATAGAAATCATACCAATGTTTTCTTGGTATGACTCCCAAGGCACTAGAAATAAAAGCAAAAATAAACAAATGGGACCTAATCAAACTTATAAACTTTTGCACAGCAAAGGAAACCATAAACGAAATGAAAAGATAACCTACAGAATGGGAGAAAATATTTGCGAATGATGTGACCGACAAGAGTTTAATTTCCAAAATATACAAACAGCTTACACAACTCAATAACAAAAAACCAGACAACCCAATTGAAGAATGGGCCTAAATAGACAGATGGCCAATGTCAGACACATGAAAAGATGCTCATTATTGCTAAATATTAGAGAAATGTAAATCAAAACTGTCACCTCACATGGGTCAGAATGGCCATCATTAAAATGTCTACAAATAAATGCTGGAGGGGGTATGGAGAAAAGGGAACCCTCCTCCACTGTTGGAGGGAATGTAAATTAGTGCAGCCAGTATGGAAAATAGTATGGAGGTTCCTCAAAAAACTAAAAATAGAGTTGACATATGATCCAGCAATCCCACTCCTGGGCATATATCCAGACAAAACAATAATTCAAAAAGATACATGCACCACTATGTTAATAGCAGCACTAAATAGCCAAGACATGGGCACAAACTAAGTGTCCATCGACAGATGAATGGATAAGAAGATGTGGTATACACACACACACACACACACACACACACACTGTGGAATATTACTCAGCCATAAAAATAATGAAATAACGCCATTTGCAGCAACATGGATGGACCTAGAAATTTTCATACCAAGAGAAGAAAGTCAGAAAAAATGAAGACAAATACCATATGATATCACTTATATGTGAGATCTAAAATACAACACAAATGAACATATCTATGAAACAGAAAGAGACTCACAGACATAGAGAACAGACTTGTGGTTGCCAAGAGGGAGGGGGGTGGGGGAGGAAAGGATTGGGAGTTTGGGATTAGCAGATAAAAACTAGTATATATAAAATGGATAAACAACAAGGTCCTACTTTAGAGCACAGGGAACTGTATTCAATATCCTGTGATAAACCATAATGGAAAAGAATGTGAAAAAGAGTGTGTGTATATATATATATGTATAACTGAGTCACTTTGCTGCACAGCAGAAACTAACACAGCACTGTAAATCAACTGTACTTCAAGAAAATTTTAAAACTATGTATCTCCCCTGAACTATTTCAACAGTGCCCTAAATATTTCCCTGCCTACAAACTAGGTTTCCTCAAATAAAATTTCTTCATCATTGACAAAGTGACCTATCTAAAATGTAAATCTTATCCTGTTATTCTACACCCTGCTATTTAAAATCCATCAGTGTCTTCCCCATTACTTATAGGATGTGGGTCCTTCAAGATCTGAGCTCTACCTGCCTCTCTATGCTACAGCTCTTCTAAAAAGTTTGCAGATCCCTCACAAACCAACCTCTACACTCTGGCTTGCACTTTTCTCTCACTCTCTCTCTGAACTGCCCTTCTTTCTCCACTGGTTCGTGCCCACTCATCACTTTACCTTCCTAGACTGAGCTAAATGACCCATCTTGGTGTTCCTGTTCCCATAGCATGGGATTTATCACATGGTATTCTCACGTCTGTCCCCAAGGTTGAATTTCTCATAAGTGTTTTGAGGACTGCCAGAGGTAAAGTCCAAGTTCAGTGGCAGAAGGAAAAATATCACTGGACTGGAAATCATAAGAACTCAGGGTCTAAATCAGCTATTAATCTGCTGTGAAATCTTGGACAAGTCACTTCTCTTCTCTGGTCCAGCTTGCATAGGAGAGGCTTACACCATATATAATCATAATCTACCATGTTCTGATTCCTCTCTATACCTTCCAACATATATAGAGAATATATTCCAACATATATAGAGAATATATTCACTTATGTTCACACACTACCCTTTCTACCTTCCCCTCATTCCTCTGCTTTCTTTCCCAGGGCTTTATGTAAGATAGTTGTTCTCAACCCTGGTTTCACTGTGGCACTTTACAAGATACAGATGGCTGGCCCTATTCCCAGGGATTCTGGCATTATTGGTCTAATGTAGTACTCCAGCACTGGTATTTTTTTAAAATCATGCCAGATGATTCTAATGTGCAGATGATTAGCAACCATCAGCATCAAACAGTGATTTTCAAAGTTTTACCCCCTAGGCCAGCAGGACCAGCATCACTTGGGAAACTGTTACAAATGCATATTCTTAGGCTCCAACACAGACCTAATGAATTAGAAACTCCAATCTCTATAGGTGAGTCGGATGCACTCTAAATCATTGCCTCTTTTTGAACACTTCTCTCTCAAGCCCATGACATCAAAATTAAGAGGTCACTACTATAGTTTCAGAGCATTATATCCCTGGTGTTTATCTTTAAAGATGTTTATTCATACAACCAAAATCAGCTTCAAAGTTGTTGTTTAAGCTACCCTTATGTCTTCCAATAAGGGAGCTTCCTTGACTGGATCAGAGTTAACATGTAAAAGATATATATGAGGTTAGGGCATAGAATGGATTTCTGGGTTTATCTTGGAGAGCAGTAGGGCATATCTCTGGCTGGGATATAGAATAGGAGTCAAAATCAGGCACAGATGCTGCCAACATGGGCAGCACTCTTGGAAGTAGGCCCACTGGAACTGGCTACGAGTTTGCCTTTTCTTTCTCTTATATAAATCTCTGATATCCAACACTTTCTTTCTAGTCCTGGGATGAAATATATGATACTGGTTGAGGTTACCAGTCAGCCAACATCTGAATATTTGTCCTAACTGATGTCCTGAGAAATAGAACACTAATCTTAGAGCCACACAACTTGACTGTCTGAACTTGCATCAACATTGATAATATATCAGCTTCATAAGTTTGTTTATACCATCCTTTTATCCTCTAAAGAGAGGGGCAGACAATAACAGCATGAAGCAATTTCCTCACTCTCAACCCATCCTGCCTACATGAGAGGCTGTCACTCTCTATGGGGTTTAGAGACAAATTCCAATCCTAATTTTTTCTTTTTATTTGCCCAAGCAATCTCTCTTCCTTAAATTATGGAGCTCTAAAAATGTGTTTATACAATCATTAATTAATTCTTGAACAAAATGTTTCTATTCAAAAGCAACGTGTTTGTTTTATACTCATCACTTTTTAAATTATATCACTTAACATGTGGAATCTTAAAAACACAACAAACTAGTGAATATAAAAAAAAGAAGCAAGATGGCAGAAGAGTAAGATGCGGAGATCAACTTCCTTCCCACAGATACACCAGAAATACATCTACACGTGGAACAACTCCTACAGAACACCTACTGAACGCTGGCAGAAGACCTCAGACCTCCCAAAAGGCAAGAAACCCCCCACGTACCTGGGTAGGGCAAAAGAAAAAAGAATAAACAGAGACAAAAGGATAGGGACGGGACCTGCACCACTGGGAGGGAGCTGTGAAAGAGGAAAGGTTTCCACACACTAGGAGCCCCTTCGCGGGCGGAGACTGTGGGTGGCGGAGGGAGAAAGCTTTGGAGCCGCAGAGAGAGCACAGCAACAGTGGTGCGGGGGGCAATGCGGAGAGATTCCCGCACAGAGGATCAAGGCCGACCGGCACTCACCAGCCCAAGAGGCTTGTCTGCTAACCCACCAGGACAGGTGGGGCTGGGAGCTGAGGCTTGGGCTTCGGTCGGAGCGCGGGAAGAGGACTGGGGTTGGCAGCGTGAACACAGCCTGCAGGGGGTTAGTGCGCCACGGCTAGCCGGGAGGGAGTACGGAGAAAAGTCTGGACCTGCCGAAGAGGCAAGAGACTTTTTCTTCCCTCTTTGTTTCCTGGTGCGCAAGGAGAGGGGATTAAGAGCACTGCTTAAAGGAGCTACAGAGATGGGCGCGAGCCACGGCTAAAAGCGCGGACCACAGAGACGGGCGTGAGACGCTAAGGCTGCTGCTGCCGCCACCAAGAAGCCTGTGTGTGAGCACAGGTCACTATCCACACCCCCCTTCTGGGCAGCCTGTGCAGCCCACCACTGCCAGGGTCCCAGGATCCAGGGACAACTCCCGCGGGAGAACGCACGGCACGCCTCAGGCTGGTGCAACGTCACGCTAGCCTCTGCCACCGCAGACTCACCACGCACTCCGTGCCCCTCCCTTCCCCCCTGGCCTGAGTGAGCCAGAGCGCCCGAATCAGCGGCTCCTTTAACCCCGTCCCGTCTGAGGGAAGAACAGACGCCCTCCGGCAACCTACACGCAGAGGCGGGGCCAAATCCAAAGCTGAGCCCCTGGGAGCTGTGAGAACAAAGAAGAGAAAGGGAAATCTCTTCCAGCAGCCTCAGAAGCAGAGGATTAAACTCCACAATCAACTTGAGGTACCCTGCATCTGTGGCATACACGAATAGACAACGAATCATCCCAAATTAAGGAGGTGGACTTTGAGAGCAAGATTTATGATTTTTTCCCCTTTTCCTCTTTTTGTGAGTGTGTATGTGTATGCTTCTGTGAGAGATTTTGTCTGTATAGCTTTGCTTCCTCCATCAGTCCTTGGATTCTATCCGTCCATTTTTTTTTAATAATTATTTTTTATTTTAATAACCTTATTTTATTTTACTTTATCTTCTTTCTTTCTTTCTTTCTTTCTTGCCTTCCTTCCTTCCTTCCTTCCCTCCTTTGACAACGAATCATCCCAAATTGAGGAGGTGGACTTTGAGAGCAAGATTTATGGTTTTTTCCCCTTTTCCTCTTTTTGTGAGTGTGTATGTGTATGCTTCTGTGTGAGATTTTGTCTGTATAGCTTTGCTTCCACCATTTGTCCTAGGGTTCTATCCATCCGTTTTAAAAAAAATTTTTTTTTCTTAATAAGTTTTTCATTTTAATAACTTTATTATATTTTATCTTACTTTATTTTATTTTACTTTATCTTCTTTCTTTTTCCTTCCTTCCCTCCTTCCTTCCTTCCCTCCTTCCTTCCTCCCTCGCTCCCTCCCTCCTTTCTTTCTTTCTTTCTTTCTTTCTTTCTTTCTTTCTTTCTACTTCTACTAATTCTTTCTTTCTACTTTTCCTCCCTTTTATTCCAAGCCGTGTGGATGAAAGGCTCTTGGTGCTGCAGCCAGGAGTCAGTGCTGTGCCTCTGAGGTGGGAGAGCCAACTTCAGGACACTGGTCCACAAAAGACCTCCAAGCTCCACATAATATCAAACGGCGAAAAGCTCCCAGAGATCTCCATCTCAACACCAGCACCCAGCTTCACTCAACGACCATCAGGCTACAGTGCTGGACATTCTATGCCAAACAACTAGCAAGACAGGAACACAACACCACCCATTAGCAGAGAGGCTGCCTAAAATCATAATAAGTCCACAGACACCCCAAAACACACCACC
This sequence comes from Phocoena phocoena, assembly GCF_963924675.1. NCBI lineage: Eukaryota > Metazoa > Chordata > Mammalia > Artiodactyla > Phocoenidae > Phocoena > Phocoena phocoena. The sequence goes on along the minus strand of NC_089221.1, from coordinate 93,431,476 downwards.
AGACGTGAAACTGCCCACTAGACAGACAGGATCCAGCCTCATCCACCACAACACAGGCACTAGTCCCCTCCACCAGGAAGCCTACACAACCCGCTGAAACAATCTTAGCCACTGGAGACAGACATCAAAAACAACGGGAACTACGAACGTGCAGCCTGCAAAAAGGAGACCCCAAACACAGTAAGATAAGCAAAATGAGAAGACAGAAAAACACACAGCAGATGAAGGAGCAAGATAAAAACCCACCAGACCTAACAAATGAAGAGGAAATAGGCAATCTACCTGAAAAAGAATTCAGAATAATGATAGTAAGGATGATCCGAAATCTTGGAAGTAGAATGGACAAAATGCAAGAAACAGTTAACAAGGACCTACAAGAACTAAAGATGAAACAAGCAACGATGAACACTGCAATAAATGAAATTAAAAGTACTCTAGATAGGATCAATAGCAGAATAACTGAGGCAGAAGAACGGATAAGTGACCTGGAAGATAAAGTAGTGGAAATAACTACTGCAGAGCAGAATAAAGAAAAAAGAATGAAAAGAACTGAGGACAGTCTCAGAGAGCTCTGGGACAACATGAAACGCACCAACATTCGAATTATAGGGGTTCCAGAAGAAGAAGAGAAAAAGAAAGGGACTGAGAAAATATTTGAAGAGATTATAGTTGAAAAGTTCCCTAATATGAGAAAGGAAATAGTTAATCAAGTCCAGGAAGCACAGAGAGTCCCATACAGGATAAATCCAAGGAGAAATATGCCAAGACACATATTAATCAAACTGTCAAAAATTAAATACAAAGAAAATATCTTAAAAGCAGCAAGGGAAAAACAACAAATAACACACAAGGGAATCCCCATAAGGTTAACAGCTGATCTTTCATCAGAAACTCTGCAAGCCAGAAGGGACTGGCAGGACATATTTAAAATGATGAAGGAGAAAAACCTGCAACCAAGATTACTCTACCCAGCAAGGATCTCATTCAGATTTGATGGAGAAATTAAAACCTTTACAGACAAGCAAAAGCTGAGAGAGTTCAGCACCCCCAAACCAGCTTTACAACAACTGCTAAAGAAACTTCTCTAGGCAAGAAACACAAGAGAAGGAAAGGACCTATAATAATGAACCCAAAACAATTTAGAAAATGGAAATAGGAACATACATATTGATAATTACCTTAAATGTAAATGGATAAATGCTCCCACCAAAAGACACAGATTGGCTGAATGGATACAAAAACAAGACCCATATATTTGCTGTCTATAAGAGACCCACTTCAGACCTAGAGACACATACAGACTGAAAGTAAGGGGATGGAAAAAGATATATCATGCAAATGGAAACCAGAAGAAAGCTGGAGTAGCAATGTTCATATGAGGCAAAATAGACTTTAAAATAAAGACTATTAGAAGAGACAAAGAAGGACACTACATAATGATCAAGGGGGCTTCCCTGGTGGCGCAGTGGTTGAGAGTCTGCCTGCCGATGCGGGGGACACGGATTCGTGCCCTGGTCTGGGAGGATCCCACATGCTGCAGAGCGGCTGGGCCCGTGGGCCATGGCCGCTGGGCCTGCGCATCTGGAGCCTGTGCTCCGCAGCGGGAGAGGCCACAACAGTGAGAGGCCCGCGTACCACAAAAAAAAAAAAAAAAAACATAATGATCAAGGGATCGATCCAAGAAGAAGATATAACATTGTAAATATTTATGCACCCAACATAGAAGCACCTCAATACATAAGGCAAATACTAACAGCCATAAAAGGGGAAATCGACAGTAACACATTCATAGTAGGGGACTTTAACACCCCCTCTTTCACCCATGGACAGATCATCCAAAATGAAAATAAATAAGGAAACACAGCTTTAAATGATACATTAAACAAGATGGACTTAATTGATATTTAGAGGACATTCCATCCAAAAACAACAGAATACACATTTTTCTCAAGTGCTCATGGAACATTCTCCAGGATAGATCATATCTTGGGTCACAAATCAAGCCTTGGTAAATTTAAGAAAATTGAAATTGTATCAAGTATCTTTTCCGACCACAACGCTATAAGACTAGATATCAATTACAGGAAAAGATCTGTAAAAAATACAAACACATGGAGGCTAAACAATACACTACTTAATAACGAAGTGATCACTGAAGAAATCAAAGAGGAAATCAAAAAATACCTAGAAACAAATGACAATGGAGACACGATGACCCAAAACCTATGGGATGCAGCAAAAGCAGTTCTAAGAGGGAAGTTTATAGCAATACAATCCTACCGTAAGAAACAGGAAACATCTCGAATAAACAACCTAACCTTGCACCTAAAGCAATTAGAGAAAGAAGAACAAAAAAACCCCAATGTTAGCAGAAGGAAAGAAATCATAAAAATCGGATCAGAAATAAATGAAAAAGAAATGAAGGAAACGATAGCAAAGATCAATAAAACTAAAAGCTGGCTCTTTGAGAAGATAAACAAAATTGATAAACCATTAGCCAGACTAATCACGAATAAAAGGGAGAAGACTCAAATCAATAGAATTAGAAATGAAAAATGAGAAGTAACAACTGACACTGCAGAAATACAAAAGATCATGAGAAATTACGACAAGCAACTCTGCCAATAAAATGGACAACCTGGAAGAAATGGACAAATTCTTAGAAATGCACAACCTTCCAAGACTGAATCAGGAAGAAATAGAAAATATAAACAGACCAATCACAAGCACTGAAATTGAAACTGTGATTAAAAATCTTCCAACAAACAAAAGCCCAGGATGAGATGGCTTCACAGGCGAATTCTATCAAACGTTTAGAGAAGAGCTAACACCCATCCTTCTCAAACTCTTCCAAAATATAGCAGAGGGAGGAACACTCCCAAGCTCATTCTACAAGGCCACCATCACCCTGATACCAAAACCAGACAAAGATATCAAAAAGAAAAAAAACTACAGGCTAATATCACTGATGAACATAGACGCAAAAATCCTCAACAAAATACTAGCAAACAGAATCCAACAGCACATTAAACAGATCATACATCATGACCAAGTGGGGTTTATTCCAGGAAAGCAAGGAGTCTTCAATATACGCAAATCAATCAACCTGATACACCATATTAACAAATTGAAGGAGAAAAACCATATGATCACCTCAATAGATGCAGAAAATCTTTCGACAAAATTCAACACCCATTTATGATAAAAACCCTGCAGAAAGTAGGCATAGAGGGAACTTTCCTCAACATAATACAGGCCATATATGACAAACTCACAGCCAACATCATCCTCAATGGTGAAAAACTGAAAGCATTTCAACTACGATCAGGAACAAGACAAGGTTGCCCACTCTCACCACTCTTATTCAACATAGTTTTGGAATTTTTAGCCACAGCAATCAGAGAAGAAAAGGAAATAAAAGGAATCCAAATTGGAAAAGAAGAAGTAAAGCTGTCACTGTTTGCAGATGACATGATATTATACATAGAGAATCCTAAAGATGCTACCAGAAAACTACTAGAGCTAATCAATGAATTTGGTAAAATAGCAGGATACAAAATTAATGCAAAGGAATCTCTGGCATTCCTATACACTAATGATGAAAAATCTGAATGTGAAATCAAGAAAACACTCCCATTTACCATTGCAAGAAAAAGAATAAAATATCTAGGAATAAACCTACCTAAGGAGACAAAAGACCTGTATGCAGAAAATTATAAGACACTGATGAAAGAAATTAATGATGATACAAATAGATGGAGAGATATACCATGTTCATGGATTGGAAGAGTCAACATTGTGAAAATGACTCTACTACCAAAAGCAATCTACAGATTCAATGTAATCCCTATCAAACTACCACTGGCATTTTTCACAGAACTAGAACAGAAAATTTCACAATTTCTATGGAAACACAAAAGACCCCGAATAGCCAAAGCAATCTTGAGAACGAAAAACAGAGCTGGAGGAATCAGGCTCCCTGGCTTCAGACTATACTACAAAGCTACAGTAATCAAGACAGTATGGTACTGGCACAAAAACAGAAAGATAGATCAATGGAACAGGATAGAAAGCCCAGAGATATACCCACGTACATATGATCACCTTATTTTTGATAAAGGAGGCAGGAATGTACAGTGGAGAAAGGACAGCCTTTTCAATAAGTGGTGCTGGGAAAACTGGACAGGTACATGTAAAAGTATGAGATTAGAACACTCCCTAACACCATACACAAAAATAAGCTCAAAATGGATTAAAGACCTAAATGTAAGGTCAGAAACTATCAAACTCTTAGAGGAAAACATAGGCAGAACAATCTATGAAATAAATCACAGCAAGATCCTTTTTGACCCACCTGCTATAGAAATGGAAATAAAAACAAAAATAAACAAATGGGACCTAATGAAACTTCAAAGTGTTTGCACAGCAAAGGAAACCATAATCAAGACCAAAAGACAACCCTTAGAATGGGAGAAAATATTTGCAAATGAAGCAACTGACAAAGGATTTATCTCCAAAATTTATAAGTAGCTCATGCAGCTCAATAACAAAAAAACAAACAACCCAATCCAAAAATGGGCAGAAGACCTAACTAGACATTTCTCCAAAGAAGATATGCAGACTGCCAACAAACACATGAAAGAGTGCTCAACATCATTAATCATTAGAGAAATGCAAATCAATACTACAATGAGATATCATCTCACACCAGTCAGAATGGCCATCATCAAAAGATCTAGAAACAATAAATGCTGGAGAGCGTTTGGAGAAAAGGAAACCCTCTTGCACTGTTGGTGGGAATGTAAATTGATACAGCCACTGTGGAGAACAGTATGGAGGTTCCTTAAAAAACTACAAATAGAACTACCATATGACCCAGCAATCCCACTACTGGGCATATACCTTGAGAAAACCATAATTCAAAGGGTCATGTACCAAAATGTTCATTGCAGCTCTATTTACAATAGCCTGGAGATGGAAACAACCTAAGTATCCATCATCAGATGAATGGATAAAGAAGATGTGGCCATATATACAATGGAATATTACTCAGCCATAAAAAGAAACGAAATTGAGCTATTTGTAATGAGGTGGATAGACCTAGAGTCTGTCATACAGAGTGAAGTAAGTCAGAAAGCGAAATACCATATGCTAACACATATATGTGGAATTTAAGGGAAAAAAATGTCATGAAGAACCTAGTGGTAAGACAGGAATAAAGACACAGCCCTACTAGAGAATGGACTTGAGGACATGGGGAGGGGGAAGGGTAAGCTGTGACAAAGTGAGAGAATGGCATGGAGATATATATACTACCAAATGTAAAATAGATAGCTAGTGGCAAGCAGCCGCATAGCACAGGGAGATCAGATTGGTGCTTTGTGACCACCTAGAGGGGTGGGATAGGGAGGGTGGGAGGGAGGAGACGCAAGAGGGAAGAGATATGGGAACATATGTATATGTATAACTGATTCACTTTGTTATAGAGCAGAAACTAACACACCATTGTAAAGCAATTATACTCCAATAAAGATGTAAGAAAAAAAAAAGAAGAAGCAGACTCCCAGATACAGAGAAAAAACTAGTGGTTACTAGTGGGGAGAGGTGGGGAGGGGCGATACAGGGTTGGGGGAGTGGAAGCATAAGCTATTGGGTGTAAGATAGGCTCAAGGATGTATGGTACAATACAGGGAACAGAACCAGTATTTTGTAATGACTGTAAATGGAAAGTAACTTTTACCAATTTTATAAAGTTTTTCAAAAGAAAGCATATTTAAGTAATCTAATGAAATTGTGCGTGAAAGGATAAAATAGATAAATAAACATATAGTTGTTTGATTATTTGTCTAGCTCCCTCACTAACTGGAAGTTTCATTCAGATAAGACCATGTCAGTTTGTTTACCATAGTGTAGCCAGTATCCAGCACTAGGTAGGCACTCATTAAAGAGTAAATGAAGGAAATACTGAATGGTGCTTCAAGTGTAATACAGAGGAAGAAACGGGTGCCGTGGGCAGACATGGCGGCTCATAACCTCTTCTGGTGCAAGTGTAAGAATACATACAAATTAAGAGGCTCCATTCTCCCTGTTGGAAAGAAAGGAAAAGATTCCCCCCTCTCTCTCTTTTTTTTTTTCTTTTTTTACTCAGAGCATTTACTATAGAAAACGTGATTGTAAAGTACTTTCTCCTCTCTTTGAAATGTATATAAATCCTTTTGAAAACTAAGTAGGCCTTTTGTCAGCTTTAGAGAATGTCTTTCTCAAAGACGTGGGAGCTATCTTTTCAAAACATAAATATCAAGAGAGATAGCACGCCTACCTCCCAGTTTCTAAGGCAGAATAGGAGCCTACTTTTGGTGGGTACCTTGCTCCAAGTTGCAAAACTCCCTCCTGTCATACAAGTATGAGAAGTTTGCTTTTCTTCTGGATAAAGCCAATTAGCTAACACAGATGGTCACCCCAATTACCAGGTAAACTAGGAATGAACTATGTGTAACAAATGATGTTATCAAGTCCTCTTACTTGTGGACTAGTTATTATCTATCTTGAAAACATGTATGTAATAGGCTGTATCTACTTAGTTACAAAAAAGGGTGAGAGATTTCTTTGTCTTCACCATCTTTTAGTGGATTGCCTGTGATATATATATCACATTCTGGTTTTATGTTTATTCAGTAATAAACCTGCTTCCTTTCTCTACTACCTTTGTGGGGAGGTTTTCTGGATTGGGAGATTTTGTTCCTGATTTTATTTCCCCAATACAGGCCAGGGACAATCAATGGAGAATTTATATGAGAGCAGAAGTTATCCGTGTGAAGAGAGGGAAGCATGTTTGTCATGTGAAAAAGACCAGAGGGGACTCCCCTGGTGGCGCAGTGGTTAAGAATCTGCCTGCCAATGCAGGGAACACGGCTTCGAGCCCTGGTCCGGGAAGATCCCACATGCCGCAGAGCAGCTAAGCAACTACTGAGCCTGCGCTCTAGAGCCCACGAGCCACAGCTACTGAGCCCACACACCACAACTACTGAAGCCCGTGCACCTGGAGCCCGTGCTCCACAAGAGAAGCCACCGCAATGAGAAGCCCATGCTCTACAACGAAGAGTAGCCCCCTCTCCCACAACTAGAAAAAGCCCGTGCGCAGCAACAAAGACCCAACACAGCCAAAAATAAATAAATACATACATACATAAAAATAATAATAAAAGACCAGAGATGTCAGAAAGGACTTGATGCAAGAGAGGTGCAGGGAAAATCCAGGTAATGAAGAGCCTCTTAAGTTATGTGAAGGAATTCGGACTTCATCCTGAGGGAAATTGAATAATCAAGGTGGTATCACAATAGGATTTGCCTTTAGAAACCGTAACTCTTGATGTTATGTTCAGAAGGGATTGGAGAGAAGTATTAGTGAATATAAGGAGATGAAGTTAGGTGAGAGATGGGCAATAATAATTACAGTAATAATAATAGTAACAATATATAGCCACAACTAACACTATCTTGAGCTAACTGTATGTTGGGCCCACTTCTCAGCACTCCACATGTATTGTCATTAATTTTTTTTAACGTTTTATTTTATTTTATATTGGAGTATAGCTGATTAACAATGTTGTGATAGTTTTAGGTGCACAGCAAAGTGACTCAGCCATACAGTGTTGTCATTAACTTTTGCAACAGCTCAATGAGGTGGTTGTGTTATCATACCAATTTATAGATGAGAAAACTGAAAGATAAACCAATTAAATAACTTGCTCAAGAGTAATATAAGATAGAGTTGGAATTTAAACCTGGGCTCAGGGACAGTTTTCTTAATCTCTACACTCCCTCCCGATGTCGGTTAGGTTGAAGGCGGTGGCAAGATGGTTATAATAAGGTGGATTGATTCAAGAAATATTTAGAAGGTAGAATAGACAGACCTGAGGATTGAGTGGATGTGGGGAATGGGTAAGAGAAAGGTGTTAAGGATGTTGCCCAGTTTTCTATTAGTATAGTTGAACTATTCACTGGGGCAGGAGGGCCAAGAACACAGCAATTCTGGAAGGAAAGTTAAAGAATTTGAAGGATACACTGCATTGAGGAACGAGAGTGGAGATGTCCAGTGAAGCAGCTATTACATAGCTGTGGAGCTCAAAAGGGAAGACAGCCCTTAACAGAAGGATGGTAACTGAGGTTGTGGGAGCAGATCAGAATGCCCGAGGAGAGAGAGCACAGTAAAGGGGAGAGGCCCAGATCAAACCCCGGGGAACATCAAAAAGAGAAGAGTCACCTCCATAGTAGATTAAGAAGACTGTCAAGGAAGTGGAGGGGAAAAGAGTGCGGTATTTGCAAAGCTCAGAGAAAAGAATGTCCCTGAAGGAAATGGGTCAATAATGTTAAGAACGGCCATAAAACCTTCCTTGGCTCAGAAAGAAGCAAGTAAGGTTGTGACCCTCTCTGCCCAACCATCAATCAGTGTGAACATAAATCTAACTCAGGTTCTGATGGGAGGCTAAGATGGCAGTACTTTGATTCAATTTTTGCTTTAAATGTTCAGACTACTGTCATTTCCCCCACAATGGTACACCATATTGCTTTCCTTCTGTGAAGCTGAGTATGCAAAATAAGACTGCAAATCCTCCTGCTGCCTCAGGAAGAAAATGCAGAATATGAAAACTGGTGCAGTAAGCAAGCTGATTATTTTGTCTCTGTGAAACCAAAGCCAGCCATTTTCATAGTCTCCTCTCAGATCCCAAAGATGCCATTAACTCTACCACTCTCTCTTATTTGTGACCCTCATCTTCCTATTAATCTCATTTCATTCCTTGACATTTTCCTCTGGCAGTAGATTTAGGGCGAGTTAACCATATTTGCAGAGATTTTGTTGTTTTCTTAAAAAGTAGACCTGCTAATGGGATTTTTGCCTAGTTTGGGTAGGCTAATACAGAGCCTATTATTCATGCTTGAAGATTTGGGGGAATGACTAAATGTTTTCTTTCTGTGCATCTGGGCGACTTAATTTCATTTTGTCCCCTGACATTTGAAGATAGCTTTAGGGTTTTCTTTTCTCTTTCCCTCTATTCATTCTCTCCCACACTCTCCCCTCTCTTGCCCTACCCTACCCACTATTGGATTGTTCATCTTTATTGGCTTGGAAACTGGGCTGCAATGTGATTTTCCACTTGGTTTCTAGTGGAATGGAATTTTTAGAAGTTTTTCTATCTTCTGGCTGCATGTGGGTGATGAGGAAAACCCTCTTCATCCAAGCTCAGAAGCTCTAACAATACTTACCTACCAGAAATGGTTGAGGTCTGGAGTTGAGAGTGTTTAAGCCAGTCTCTAAAATAAGGCCAGACCTAAAACAACTGAGGAAGTAAGGAACTAATGACAGGTCTTAAGGATTTAGAGATACTCTCTTTACCCCTTCCTAGTCTTTCTGTACTGAGTCCTCATGGAAATGAACTAGCACTGGTTGGAATTCTGTGCAAGGCTCTGCCAATCCTGTTTTAGCGCTTGACGTGGGTAGTGATAGCTTGAGGTAAGATGTGAGATAGTGAACGGGATAGCTCTGGGGACAGTGCCAGATAGATTTTTTTCTTAAGTTGATAATTTTGAGAACCACCCAAGTTTGGCTCCATTTAGTTCTAAATATCTGCTCCCAGCTTCACTATTGATCTGCTGAACATCCAACAAATTCTGTTTTTGCTTGCTCCACCTTGAAGTATAAGCGGCAGCCCCCTTTCTCCATGGCACTTGTGAGGGAAATGAAAGCAGTTCTTTGTGCATGCTAGCACTTGTATTTTCCTTCCGCTGTAGATTTAAGGTCCTAGCAGCGATCTCGTGCAAGGGATCCCTCCACGGGGGTGGGGGGGGGGTCATTGCTTCTAAATAAGTAACTGAAGAGCATTCCCTTTTAGCTAGAGAAGCATGAAGGATTCTGAGATGGCCAAGAACTCCCCTGCAGAGCTGGTAGATTCAAGTTGGCAGCAGGGAGAGAAGAGTAAGGCTTTCTGGAGATGAGAGGAATGTGTGCCAGGAAGAAGTGTCTGGTAGGAAGCTGCTGGGCTACAGGACTCGCTCCTTCACTAAATGGGAAGAGGGAAAGGAACTACATTTCCTGAGTACCTTGTCCATGCCAAGCACAGTGCTAGGCAATTTTATGCAGATAATCTGGCTTAAGAACTGCTCAGTAAGTCAGACACTATCACGTAACTGCTTATGATGAAACTGAGGCTCAGAAAGGTTGTAAGACTGCTGATCGACACCCAGTTAGGAAAAGACAAGGATGGAATTTGAAACTAAATCTATTTGACTTCAAAGTTCATACACTTCTCTGTAGCCTGCTTCGGACACTTATTCCTTGCTCTGGCATTACAGGGAAAGGGAGGTCACGGTGGACCCTCCCCTGTTCTCTCCACACACTGGAGAGAGAGGGGCGTTGACCCTACTCCTGGTCTCCAGGGCTGGGCACTTGACCCTGGCCCAGTGGTGAGACCATGGTCCTTCCTTGGCCACCATGATTAAAGCAGGGTCAGGCAGATGACACAAGTAAATCTAATGAGTTTCAACTCCTAGAGCTGAGGAAAAGCTTCCTTCTTTATTTGGGGGTTGCTAAGCCCATGGAAAGTAAGCCTGGAGCTGCCCGCACTGAAGAACAGCCAATCAGTAGAAAGTGAGCACAGAGGAAAGCACAGAGGAGAGGTGGATTTCTGGCAATGTCAAACTCATTTCATCATCTCTTCTGCTATGCCTGAAGCTAGACCTACTCCAGAACTTGTCATTGATGGAGCCAGTTTTGCACCTTAAGAAAATTTTTGCTAAGTTTCCTCTTACTTCCAACCCAAAGAACCCTGATTAATATGAGCATTAAAAGAGGGAATTTTTAAAGATATTTATGCTGTTGCTGATCTTTGGAAACTGGCAATTTATATTGGGGGAGATCACACAAAGCTGTGAAAGAGCTACATCACCATCAAGTGCTGTCTTCTATTGCTACCATAACAGATTATTGCAAATGTAGGGTCTTAAAACAAGACACATGTATTATTACCTTACAGTTCTGAAGTTCAGAAGTTCAACCCAGGTCTCATCAGGCTAAAATCAAGATGCCAGCAGGGCTGCATTCCTTTCTGGAGGCTCTAGGGGAGGATCCATTCCCTGGCTTTTTCAAGCTTCTAGAAGTCACCCACATTCTGTGGTTTGTGCCTTCCTTCCTCCACCTGCAAAGCCAGCAACACCATATGACCCAACAATCCCACTACTGGGCATATACCCTGAGAAAACCATAATTCAAAAAGAGTCATGTACCACAATGTTCATAGCAGCTCTATTTACAATAGCCAGGACATGGAAGCAACCTAAGTGTCCATCAACAGATGAATGGTTAAAGATGTGGCACATATACACAATGGAATATTACTCAGCCATAAAAAGAAACAAAATTGAGTTATTTGTAGTGAGGTGGATGGACCTAGAGTCTGTAATACAGAGTGAAGTAAGTTAGAAAGAGAAAAACAAATACCATATGCTAACACATATATATGGAATCTAGGGGGAAAAATGGTTATGAAGAACCTAGGGGCAGGACAGGAATATAGATGCAGATGTAGAGAATGGACTTGAGGACATGGGGAGAGGGAAGAATAAGATGGGACGAAGTGAGAGAGTGACATGGACGTATATACACTACCAAATGTAAAATAGATAGCGAGTGGGAAGCAGCCGCATAGCACAGGGAGATCAGCTTGGTGCTTTGTGACCACCTAGAGGGTTGGGATAGGGAGGGTGGGAGGGAGACGCAAGAAGGAGGAGATACGGGGATATATGTATATGTATAGCTGATTCACTTTGTTATAAAGCAGAAACTAACACACCACTGTAAAGCAATTATACTCCAATAAAGATGTTAAAAAAAATAGAATGAAATAATGTCATTTGCAGCTACATGGATGGACCTAGAGATTATCATACTAAGTGAAGTAAGTCAGAAAGAGAAAGACAACTACCATACATTCTCACTTATATGTGGAATCTAAAAACAAAACAACCAAACAACAACAAAACTTAAGCTCATAGATACAGAGAACAGATTGGTTGTTGTCAGGTGGCAGGGGGAGATGGACAAAACAAGTGAACAGGGAGGTCAAAAGCATAGTGACTATAGTTAAAAATACTGTATTGCATATTTGAAAGTTGCTAAGAGTAAGTCTTAAAAGTCCTCATCATAAAAAAGAAAAAAAAACTGTAACTATGTATGCTGACAAATGTTAACTAGACTTATTATGGTCAGCATTTTGCAATGTAAACAAACATTGAATCGTGTTGTGCACCTGAAATGCTATATGTCAATTATACTTCAATTTAAAAAAAAAGTAAATTTTAAAGTTGTGAAAAAAAAAAAAGCCAACAACATAACATCCATCGTCACATATCTTTCTCTGACTCTTCCCTTCTGCTACCTCATCCACCTTTAAGCACCCTTGTGATTACACTGGGCCCATCTGGATAGCCCAGATAATGTCCCCATCTTAAAGTCAGCTGATTAGCAAACTTAATTTCACCCGCAACCTTAATTCCTCTTTTGCCATGCAAACTAACACACTCACAGGTTCTGGGCATTAGGGTGTAAACATCTTGCTGCCAGAGGTTGGGAGACGCATTATTCTGCCTAACACATTGCATTCTCCTGTGAGAGCAAGGAACATACTTTTTTGTAATTTCGTGTTAACTGCCTGCTTTTGCAATAGACTGTGACCATCTCTTGTTTCCAGTTTTGTCCCAGTGCCTTCCATGGAGCCTGTACCATACTGCCAATTAATATTTATGGGTTTGTTTGCTATAGAAAATAAGGGAAAGGGCAATGAGACAAGAGGTCAGGAAAGGCTTTCTGGAAAGTGATTGTTTTGTTACTGCTGTATGTTTGGCACCTAACACTGTCGATTTTCAAAGAATATTTGGGGAATAAATGAATAAATGAAGGTGGGATTTGAATTGGACCTCTTAAGATGGGTAGCATTTAAGACTTAGAATAAAAAATGTGCAAGGTATGCCAGGGACTCAGGGAAGAGAAGATGAAAGTAATGACTGTGTAGAGGATTCACAAAAGGCAAGACTGGGTTTTTGAACAGCCAGCTCAGGCTGGATTCCAGACAGCCCTGGGAAGGAGCCTAAGGTGCAAAGGGCTTTTGTTCTCTATAGTCAGTGAGAAATCCCCAGAGCCACTGCACACCCTACATGACGCTCCCAACACTCACTCCCTTGGTGATCTCACCTGGTTTCATCAATGCTGTCCATATGCTGATACCTGTCAAGTGTACGTATCCAGACCTAACCTCTCCTCTTACCTCCACATTCACACATCCAAGTGCCTATTTGACATTGTCACGCAGGTATCTAAAAAGCATTCCAACCTTCGCGTGTCCAAAAGCAAACTCCTGATTTTCACCCTCATTCCTCAACACCAACTTTCTCTTTCCCCAGTCTTCCACATCTTAATAAATGGATATTCCAGACTTTCAATGGTTTGGGTGGAGGACCTTGGAGTCTGCTCTCACACCCCACATTCAACCCATCGGCAAATCCTAACCACTCTACCTTTAAGATATTTCCAGAATTCAACTACTTCTTAATGGCACCCCTGCCATTAAGCCTTGGTTCAACCAGTATGACTGAAATGGCTTCCTAGCTGGGGTCCCTCATTTCACCATCTCCCCTTGATTCTCAATAAAGTAGCCAGAGTATTCCTTCTTTTTTTTTTTTTATAAATGTATTTATTTACTTTTGTCTGTGTTGGGTCTTCGTTGCTTCACGTAGTCTTTCTCTAGTTGCAGCAAGCAGGGACTACTCTTTGTTGTGGAGCACAGGCTCTAGGCACCCAGGCTTCAGTAGTTGTGGCACGTGGGCTCAGTAGTTGTGGCTCTTGGGCTCTAGAGCACAGGCTCAGTAGTTGTGGTGCACAGGCTTAGTTGCTCCGAGGCATATAGGATGCTCCCAGACCAGGGATCGAACCCATGTCCCCTGCATTGGCGGGCGGATTCTTAACGACTGTGCCACCAGGGAAGTCCCCAGAGTATTCCTTTTAAAATTCTAATGAGATCCCTGCTCAAAACCCCCAAGTGGCTCTGCATCTTACTTAGAATAAAAGCTAAAGTCCTTACAACAGCATACAAGTGCTTATACTAGCTGGCCTTGCCCCCTGCCCCCTTCTCTGCCATCATAGCCCACTATTCCCTCATGTCAAGCTCTGCTCCAGCCACACTGGTCTCCTTAACTGCTTTTTGAACACACCAAGCCTGCCTCTGAGGTACTTACAGCTCTCACTCCACAGACTGCTCTTTTCCCAGACGTTCAAATGACTCGTGCGTTCACCCATTCATTCTATTTTTTAGGTCTCTGCTAAAATATCACTTTCCCAGAAGCACCCTCCTTCACCACCCAATATACAACAACACCCCATCCCCAGCATTCCCTATGCCTCTTACTAAAGGCTTTCCTTTCCCCCCCCGCAGCATTCACCCTCATCTGATTTACTATATATTTGTTTATTCCACTAGAAATGTACGCTCCAAAATACTAGTGACTGTGCATATTTTTTGCAATGTACACTCAGTGCCTAGAACAGTACCCAGCATGTAGTAAGAACTTAATCTTTGTTGAGTGAATGAATTAACAACGGAAAATAGATGAGGAAGTGTCACTTGGGGGTGGGCTTTGGAAGAATGAGGTGAATACAGAATGCAGACTATAGAACTATCCAGGAGACTGAGCTAAAAGCCCAGATTTAGGGAACGTGGGAAAGGAGAGACAGCATGAAAGAAGTCTGCAATGGGAACATCTTAGATATGGTAGAATGAATATTGGAAATGAAGGTAAAAAAAGAGTCTGGTGATGTGATAATTTTTAGGGGAATGGGAATGTGAGTGCCACGAACAGAAAGATGCTGGTATAGAGGACCACTTTGGAGGAGAATATGGGCTCAGTGTTTGGCTAGACTGTATCTGATGTGTCTACAAAACATCCACTTGGAGGCTTCTCTCAGGGTGAAGGGCAGAGACTAAGCCTGTAAGATGGGCAGGAGTCTCGTGCACTCTTTTGGGTCACAGTCTAATACTCAGGCGGGCTGGGTATCCAGCTTAGCTTAGAAAATAATTAGATGAGGTGTCCTGCTTGAAAGGCAGCATGCTTGGAGCTTGGTGTGCTGGGAGAGGGCAAATGCGGGTCCTTCTAGTGAAGTGCTGAGTGGAGTGGAAGGCAGAGACAGCCAACCCAGCAAAGCAAGAGCAAGAGTGTAGTGTTTTTTTGGTAGCGCCATACAGCATGCGGGATCTTAGTTCCCCGACCAGGGCTCGAACCCAGGCCCCCTGCAGTAGAAGCATGGAGTCTTAACCACTGGACCACCAGGGAAGTCCCAAGAGTGTATGTTTTTTCATGTTGATAAGAAAGTTTGGGACTTATTAGGGATTTCTGAAGAGAGGAAAATGCCATTTTATAGACATTCCAGTTTCACGAGTGATTGAGACAATCTGCAGCTTTAAGCCCACTGATAACTGGATGGCTGCAGAACCTTGACTGCCCAGGAATGCGCTACCTCATAAATCTTGCTTAAATACTTACTGCTCTCATGTCACCCTAGTTGGGAGTCCACTCAAGCAGTTTCACCAGTTAAATATTGGCAGAGACCTGTTTTCCCACCACTCAGTGAAGGAGATTTGGTGCCTTCTCCAGAGGACTGGTGGTGTGAGTGGAACCTCTCTACATTCCTGGGTGAGGACCACGTGGTCCCTGGTATGGAGGCCGTGGTGAACGAGGGGAAAGAGCCGGCTCCCTAGAGCAGGTCCTCACATGCCTTGGGAGGATAAACCATGGAATCAGAACTTCATCAACTGCCCAGTGAACCTCACTAAAAAGATAGCATCCAGGGCAGCTGAACCCTCAACAGCTCACTGACTGCTAGCCAATTCCCTTCAGGTAAACTTTTGAAAGTGGCAATGATTTATCCTTTAGCTGGGCACCTCTGAGCCAACAGCTAAGAGGACCAAATTACCCTCTTATTTAAAAATACATGCCCGTCTGTCCTCCCTCGATGCGCTTTGTAAAAGGCACTGGCTCTGATTTTCCCTGCAGGATGCCTCGGGACGCCTCACTCCTTCTGCTGTCTTTCTCTCCTTCAGGCCTGGAGCAGGTGTTTGCTTTGCCCTGGCTGGTTTGAATAGATTCTTAATGGACATGTCAGTTTGGTCAAATATTTATCCAAATGTGTGATCTTTCGTTCAGAGAAATGGATGATTTTCATTTTCGCTTGATTTTTGCAACCTCAAGGGGAGATGACATAGCATAGTTTACAGAATAAGGCTTTCTCATCTCCATACATGATGGGCCCACTGACATCATCATGGTCTAAACCTAGAAAGCTCTTAATATCCAACTTTCTTCCCCTGTAACCTGCCCAGGGAAGTGAAACTGTGCTGGGGCAGGAAAGCCCTGGCCTTCTGACTCATACTTGGGACCGCGTCCCTTTGAGGTCTTGATTTCTCCTGCCATTGCAATGAGCTGGGCACGCTTCTCCATGGCTCCAGGTCTCATCCTCGGTCTGCTGGAATTTTCCTTCTCAGATCAGTTCTTTTCAAAGTCATACTCCTCCTCCCTCACCCCGCCAGCACACCAGCATCAGCTCTTCAACGGGAAGAAATACAGGAAGGATATCCAAATACAGGAAGAGCAACTGCCTTCAAACAACCCAGCAGCAATCTCTGACATAAGGAAATGAAAAGCCTGACAACCTGCTCGACAGAGTGGGAGACGGGAAATACAGGGAGAATCATTAAATTACTCTCCCGATAAATTATCCTCATTCACAACAAAATCCACCTCTACTTGCTAGGCAGCCTCTTACAGGCCATGTCTCTATATAAAATGGGGACCCTCCTAGGCTTGTTCCAGGAGGTAAATATCATAGCTCCTCAAAATGAAGAAATCGGTAATTCATTCTTCCCACACATACTATTGAGTGTCTAATATACGATAAGACCCAAGGATAAAGCAGTATCCTCTTATGGAATTGACATGCTAAGGAGAAGCTGAGGCTAGAGGACAAAGAAGGAAGCCTCCAGCCACACAGAGTCAGAAGGAAGAGCATTCCTGGGAGAGGGCAGAGCTGAGGCAAAGGCCCTAAGCTGGAAACAAGTCTTGCGACCCCAGGAAACCAGAAAATGGCCAGTGTGGCTGGAGCTTGTGGGTAAAAGTGAGAGTGGGGAGGGAAGCAGGGATCAGTTCATGTGAGACTTGCAGGTCAGGGTAAGTATTTGGATTTCAAGTTCAGTAAAATAGGAAGAATCTACATTCTGATTTACATTTTAAAAGGTCACATTGTCTTCTCTTTGTAGAGGATTGCAAGAGTGAGAGGAGGAAGGGTAGTTTGGAACAAAGGACAGTCATTTAGGAAAGAGAGTATATGGCTTGGACTCTACATATAGGACTTTTCACTTCCGGACAGTAAAAGTTGAGTCTTAACTGGTTTCCAGTAGCATCTAAGTGCAGGCATTCAGAGTAAAGCATCTTCTCTTATGATCTATATGAAGAGATTTTTGTGACCCTTTTGAAAAATCCAGTTTACTTATCCTTTGGATCACATCTAAGTCTGGTATCTTTTTTTTTTTTTTTTTTTGTGGTACACGGGCCTCTCACTGTTGTGGCCTCTCCCATTGCGGAGCACAGGCTCTGGAGGCGCAGGCTCAGCGGCCATGGCTCATGGGCCTAGCCGCTCCGCGGCATGTGGGATCTTCCCGGACCGGGGCACGAACCCATGTCCCCTGCATCGGCAGGCAGACTCTCAACCACTGCGCCACCAGGGAAGCCCTAAGTCTGGTATCTTTGTGGGTCAAAGTCAGAGGATAATAGTATCTAGAGCTGGTAAGAGGTCATATGGTACATTCTTGGCCTCAGCCTAGCTACGCGTAGACCCTTTCAGTCCAGATGAATGCCTACGCTTTGAAAAAAATTAACAGTTTTATTGAGATGAAATGTACATACCACAAAATTTACCTATTTAAGGTGTAGAAGTCAGTGGGTTTTAGTATATTCACTGAGTTGTGCAACCATCACCATGATCTATTTTTAAAGTATCTTTCATCACTCCAAAAAGAAGTCTTGTCCCGTTAGCAGCCACTCTCCATTCCCCGTTTCCCCTCCCCCCCACCTAGGCAAACACTAACCTACTTTCTGTTTTCATGAATTTGCTTATTCCATACATTTTATGTAGGTGCAGTCATACAATATGTGCTCTTTTATGGCTGGATTCTTTCACTTTGCATAATGTTTTCAAGGTTGATTCATGTTGCAGCATAAATCAGTACTTTCTTTTTACCGATGAATAAAATTCTATTATATGGCTATACCAACTTTTGCTTATCCATTCATCAGTTGATAGATATTTGTGTTGTTTCTATTATTTCTACTTTTTGGCCATTATGAATAATGCTGCTATGAACATACATGTATAAGTTTTTGTGGACGTGTGTATTCATTTCTCTTGGATACATACCTAGGAACGGAATTGCTGGATCATACAGAGAGTCTATATTTAATTGTCTGAGGAACTGCCAGACTGTTTCCACATGAATTTATACTTTTTGAAAATACTGTATGCACAATGCAAGAGATTTCACCCTGCTCCCTGACTGTGCATTTCTTAAGTTATCTTCATGACCAGGAAGTTTTTCTCTACAATGAATTTTATAAAACCTTTTTCCTTATATTTCTATACTTGAAAGTTTCTTCCAAATAAAGCAATAATGAATTCTTTGGCTTATTTTCTTTCCTCTAGATATTTTATTTCTCCTATTCCATTATAGACCCTTTCTTCATTTAAAAATGAAGGATCTAAAAAGGATCTCACCAATGCCAGCAATTACAAAAGACTGCTTTCCTAGTGACAGCACATATTGCTTTCTTAGTTATAGCTACAGTCACTTTGACCCTCAGGTCTTTTCCTGTCATACTTGTGTAAGTTGCGTTAATCGCTCTCCTGTTTGTGGTTTTCCATATTTATACCCATCACTCTACATACCAACACTTAAATTTGGTGCTCATCTGGCCCCTGAAATGGAGGCTTTCTTTCTTGCTTATCATACTCCTCTTACTCATTTTTCCATTTTGGTTCCATAGAACCAGCACATATTTTTCAGAGGCTGGGAGAAGGGCCTCTTTCTCTGGACTGAACCTTGTCTTAAATTCTCAGCTCCTGCTGGGCTCTTCCCTTTGAGATGAAGGAATCTGAATCCTCCTTTCTCCTATGTGCAACATAATAATTTTGCTCGAATCACAACTCTTTATGAAGTAATGCCTCCTAGTTATCTGTTCATCCATCCCTCATTTAACAAAGTTATTAAAAGTCAGGCACTGCTCTAGGTTCTGGGGATACTGTAGTGAACAAAACAGACTAAGACCCTATGCTCACGGTTTATATTCCAGTGAAGTTTATGTAATTTAAGCATCAACAAGCTTGAACTTTGGGATCAGGTCATTTGAAAGGGACTTTATATTTTCTGGTGAAGTCCACCCCCTCTATTTTTTTAAAAAAAATAAAGTTGTAGAACAGAAGGATCACTTGACTTGTTCAGAAGCGATCCCTAGTAAAGCTAAAATGGATCCCAGGTCTTAGATTCCCAGTTTCCTTTCTGCCACACTGTGCTAATGCAAAAGGTTTGAGAAGTCCTTTGAACTGGCAGGCATGACATGAATTAATATAGCTTCTCATAGTTATGGAACCATTTATGAGATGTTAGTAGACATTGCTATCGATCTTGGAATAAAAGAACACAAGGTACATGGAAGAGAAGGAAAAGCAAGAAGTGGTATTTGAAACTTCCTTTTTAAATCAGACCCTCTTACTTGAGCGAACATCTCTGAGATCAGACTCTCAAGTTACAGTAAACATTGTGAGCAAACATATATGCCTTAGCGTCTCTTTCAGAGATTCCTTTTTATTTTCTACAAGGGACGATGAAAGCTGCTCTCAGAGGGCAAGTCAGGCAGTGAATTTTCCTGTTATAATTTCAAAGTTCAGCATGTTGTTTTGTTCCCAGTGGCTTCCTGTTTCTCCTTTCCCTCAGAGGTCAAGATTAACGGCAATTTTCCATCTTGAAAACAATGCAAACATTTCTCCCCTATGGATTACAGGGAGGCTGGGCTCCTTGATGTGGGTACACATCTGGCCCTTTATGAGGTAGCTTGTTTCTTCTCAAGGCCTTCTCTTAGACTGGACAAAGAAGAGGATTTTTTTCACTGGCGTGGGAAATAATTCCAAAATTGTGTTTATTAGAAGCCTATGCTCAGAGGCATGCCTTTGAGACTTCTGGTTTTGCAGCCTGGAAGAATCAATCTTCTTTTTTTGGGTGGGGAAGGGGTGTCTTCAAATGTAACACAATTCTTTTTTTTTTAATTGAAGTATAGTTATGTTAGCTTCAGGTGTTCAGCAAATTGATTCATATACATACATATATATGAATATATGTATATTTATGAATATATCTATTCTTTTTCAGATTCTTTTCCCTTATAGGTTATTACAACATATTGAGTAGAGTTCCCTGTGCTATACAGTAGGTCCTTGTTGATTATCTATTTTATATATAGTAGTGTGTATATGTTAATACCAAACTCCTAATTTACCCCTCCTCCTCTTTCCCTTTTGGTAACCATAAGTTTGTTTTCTGTGTCTGTGGATCTATTTTCTGTCTTCCTGAGGTCTACACTTGGGTTTGATAGCTGAGTGCCATGAGCTTTCTTCCATCCTCAAGAGCAGAGATGTCCCTGTTGACTCTATGCTATTGGACCTTTGCCTCTATCACCATATCTTTTTCCTTCTAAAACCTCAGGGAAAGCAATGAGGAGTCAATGGAGACAGTAAAGACAAGAAACAGGAATAAATATATACCAAGAAAATGCAAGATTTATCCTCTAAGATAGAAAGAAATTAAACGGGAAGCAACATGGTGGCTTAAAAGTGAAATGTTTACAAATTAGAGGCAGATGTGGAAATTTAAAAGACTGGTTAGAAAGAGAGCAGACAAAAATCTGTAGGAAATCTCTGCTCATCCACCATTCCCTGTAATACTCCTTTCCCTCATCATCTCACCTCCCCTTCTCCGCACATACACACACCTCAACTTGACAACAAATGCAGTCTGGTAATAAGTGGCATCAAAAAATTTAATAATTTCCCAAATGAGGCAAGGGATGATCTGGTCCTTTGTCTCTAATATTTATGATTGCTCCCATTTACACACTGTAAATGGGAGCAATCATGTTTCTTGACAGAAATCCCTCTGTCTGCATTTGTTTACTTAGAGATGATGCGTGTAACATCCATCAATCCCAGGAACCAAAACCTTCTGGTTTGCAGCTGTCACTGTGCCACACATTACTTTTCGCTAGTTCTTCAAACCATTTTCATCTTTCTGTGGTCACTGAAATAAAGTGGGATTCTTTTCGATTTCTATCAGCATTTATTAAATACTTACTGTGTGTTATTTTTGCTCAGGAAAGTGGCAAGTTGAAAGGGAATAAGTATACAATTTTCTAGTTTCGAGTCACTCATAGTCTTTTGAAAATGAGCAGAAACAGGATCACCCAATGAGTATTGTGATCTTATGCTCATGGTCTCTACCAAAGCCCACTAACTGGTTAGAACAGGGAGCTGTCAAAGGGGAGCTGTGTCTTTCACCTGGGACCGAGGGCCACCTCTGATAACTGCTGGATACCTTCAGACCCAGGGCTGCTCCCTGACAGGCACAGCCATATAAGACTTCAGATGTCTTAGGAACTTCTCAGGAGAATAGTGACAATTTTTCTTGCTTAGACTTGGAGGAACCAGGTGGATTAGAGTAATTTTGACTCATAGTATATCACAGTGGCTACATGGCCATCACACGGTGATATAATTAATCTGCAAGAACCAAGTTATATCCATTCTGATCCATCATGCTAACGAGGCTCACTAGAGGACAGTGAGAAGATTTGCAATTCAACAGGGGAAAAAAACTAACCCACAGCAGGTAACATAGTATAAAGAATAAAACCAAGGCTCTGGAGCCAGACTCTCTGGATTTGAATCCTGATTGTGCTCCTTACTAGCTCTAAGACTGTGGACAATTCTCTTAATCTATGCTATACCTGTAAAACTGGATGATAATAGTGGTGTCTGCCTCAGAGAGTAATGAGGGTTAAATGAATTAATACTTTGAAGTGTTCTGAATAATGTCAAGGCCATAGTAAGGGCTCAGTAAATGTTAGATCTTGTTATTATATTAACTACCTTAAACAGTAGGTTAATTCAGAACCAGCTCATGCAATATTAGCCATGTTGAGAACTCAGAGCACAGATATACTGATGAAATCTGAGTTGGCTTCATGGAGGTGGTGACACTCAGTTTCGTACACAGGTGGGATTTTCAAGGTAAGGGAATAACACCTGCCATGTCTTAGATATATGAATGAGCTGAGCATTACACATTAGGAGGAGGCTGAGGAATACGCGCTACAAGAGTCAAAGTTGCAAGATCCTCAGGCAAAAGCTGAAGAGAAAAAACACTCACTGTTTAAAATTCCACCCAAACTAGCTGAGCGATAATGAAGCAAGGTGACAGAATGAGTACAATGCATAAGACGACAGAAAACAATTTTAAAGATAGAATTAATTTATACTCGTATAAGAAAATAAGCACCTTTACTGAACAGAAATTTAGAGGAGTTACTATAATGTAAGGAGGACAGTGTATAAATCAGACTTTAAGTTTCAAACAACAGAATTCACTGTCTATTTTAAGCAGAAAAGAAATTTCTGAAGGAATATTTTTAACCACCTCCCAGGATAGAGAAGGAAAAGTACAATCAAATTACAGAGTTACACAGCCCCAAACAATGCCCAACCATGCTGGGGTTTCTCTAGCTAAAATTCCCTGACACCACAAGTCAGCACATATCACACTCAGGACTAGATAACAGAAGGCCCATCACTGCCATCTTTGAAGTCACGGTCTAAGTCAGGGGCAGACAAACTTGTCGGCTGGACATCAATTGTTGTTAATAATGTTGTTTGGAATGCAGTCATGCCCACTAGTTTACACAGTGTCTATAGTTATTTTTGTGCTACAGCCACAGAACTGAATCTTGGAGACAGAGTCCATGTGGCCCTGAACAAAGCTGAAATATTTATTATCTGCCCATTTATAGTATAAGTTTGCTAACCACTGGACTAGATACTTATTTAGCTCTCAGAAGGAAAAGGAATCCAGACCTAGAACCAAAAACGAAACCATGGCATCCCCTACTAATCAGCGCATTCTCCTCTCTCACCAGAAACAGGCTACAAGAACAGAAACAGTTTCCATAGAGACATGAATAAGGGTCTCAAATGGAAAGATGAGGGTGCTACTAATAATCACAAAACATTGGACGAAAACTAAGTACAAAAAAATCAAGATACATAGAAAATAAAATAACATAAAGAAAAAAATTGTCAGAACAAACAGACAAATACCTTAAAGTTAGCATAATTAACATCTATAGAAGCTTAAGAGAAGGTATTGCATTCAGCAAACAAGAGTTTATTACTCTATAAAAGCATGGAAAATTTTAAAAATGTGATCATAAAAAGCGAAAGATGAATGTACGTTGGTAAAAGAGAGTAAGTAAAAATACTCCCAGAAAACACTTCAAAATGGAAAGGATTTGGGAAGTATGACAGAAAATTTACGTGGTATGAAGGGTACATTAAAAGCTTCCATTTCCATCCCAAAAGAGAATATAAAGAACAAGATGGAGATGGGATCTGGGGAAAATCTAAGGGGGAAGAAAGGAGCTTTACATTAAATGGTGAGCAGGTTGAGTGCTGAGCAAGATAAATAGGCAAAGTGTCTTGTTTCTACACATTTTGATGAAATGTAAGACACTAATAATAGAAAATCTTAAAACTCACAGAGGAGAATCTTACAATTTTCTTAGGGTTAGAGCTAGAATTACCTCAAAGAAATAAGAATCAATTTGGCATAAGATGTTCCACTGACACATTGGATCCTAGAATAATAAAGCAGAAATGAGAAATAAGATATAATTATAATTAGGTATAAAATTTTTAAATTATGAGGCAATGCTATATGAAAAATCCTTATGAAATTAAAATTTTATGGGAACACATTACCCAAACTGGCTAAAGAAGAATAGAAAAAAATGCATAAACCTGTGGAAAACTAGAAAAGATTCCCAAAGATCTATACCATAAAAGGCAATAATTTCTGCTCTTCCATAGATTATAGCTGCCAAACTTTTCAAGAACACATAATTTTTGTTTTATAAACTCTTGCAAAGGTAGACAAAAAGGAAGGTTTCCTAACTCGAGCCGAGGCTAGCATAACCCTCATGCCCAAGGCACAAAAGACTGGCATGGAGAAGGGAAGTGGGAAGCAAATCTCACCTTTGAACAAAGACATGAACATCCTAAATAATATATTAATAAATTAATTCCAAGAATATGTAAAATGAGTAATAACTTATGTTGTTTTATCACTCCACTTCCCCTCCTTCATTGGTTTGGAAGTCATAGTCTCCTCCACCCATTAGTTAGTTGTTTCGTGCCTTTAAGACTGTAACCTTTTTCTCTTTAGTTACTCTCAGTAGAAAGTCTGGTCAAAATTATGTAGCCTACTGTTCCTAGAAACAGAGGCTCTGGAACCTTCAGTTTTTGGAAACAAATAATTCAGTGCCCTCAAATATCATACACAAACATAAATTGTAAATGAAATATATATATATTGGGGGAAAAATGAATAATTTCTATATCATTATCCTGACCAAAGGTAGTGGTTAGGATGAAAGGAAGAGAATTTTTTTCTAAGCAAGACACAAAACCCAGATGCTATAAAGAAAAATGATTAATAAACTTGACCACATACAAATTTAAACTTATTTAAATTTAAATTAAACTCATTACACATTCACAATTAGAAACTTAAATTGACTTGACAAAGGACATTATAAGGTATGTCAAGAAACAGGAGACAACTTGAGAGAAGACATTTAGGGCCCATATAACAAAGAATAATGTTCATAATAATGAAGGGAGGATTTACTAATCAATAAGAAAATGACAAGGAACCGTCCCCCTTCTCAAGTGAGCCAAACTTATCAACAAGCAAGTCACAGAGCAAAAAATGCAAATGATGAATAAAGTTAAGAAGATAATCAACTTCTATAATAATCGATGAGGTGAGACCAGACTACAGATAAACTAGTACTAGCCTATGCAGCCAGCGATAGCAAAACATGTATATACCTTTAGCCAGCATTTTACCTGTGATTATCTATCCTAAAAGATTCACACATGTTTGCCAAGGTGCTTATCTGGAAATCCTCAGTGCCCCTCAGTGACTAAATAAAGGTTACACATCCAACCTATGAAATGCTGTGTAAGTGTTATAAATATTGGGATAGAGTTATATCTGCCTTAGGAATACATCACTGTGAAAGGATATTAGGTAAAAGAAGTAAGTTTGAGAACTTTTCTTTTTCATTTAAGTTAAAAAAATCCCATGTGTACCTGCGCATACATATTTATAAATGCTAAAACAAAGCTAGAAAGATGAATTACCAAATTGTTAGCATGTGGGAGGCATTTGAGAGTTCCGTGAGGGTGAGTGAGGGCTCTCGCATGTTTTCCTATATAGTAATATATTTCTTGACTGTTTTATAATGAGATGTATTCATTCATTACTTATATATTAAAAGAAAGAAGTATGGTGCAGAGGCTGTAAGATACAATTAAAGGACCCTGAGTTTAGGAATTAAGCAAACTTGGCTTTTATAATCCTGGCTTTTTCTTGCTGGGTCTGTGAGTTTAGGCAAGTCGCTCAAGCTCTCTGAACCTTCATTTGAATGTATACACCCTTAAAATGAGGGAAATTAAGTAAAAACATGTATGTAAATGTCAACTAGTGTTTTGCATATAGTAGGTTTTTAACACAACTTGATGTGTTCCGTCTGTCTGGGGAGAGTGAACAATAAGACAGGCAGAGGTTGGGCCGAGACCTCTTCTTCACGACTTTGAAAGTGAGACTTAGAATGACCTAGCCTTCATGTGGTAAGGAGACAAGTCACTGTAAAATCTTGAACTGGAGAGTGACTTGATCCAAAAGATGTTTTAGGAAGATTAGTTTGACAATTCTAGAGAGAAAAAAGAGTCCATTGGCATAGCTTTCTCTCCTTTTCTGTATAAACAGTGATATTGAAGAATTCGAACTTTTATGATCATTTGTCTCTCACTTTCAGACATGACCTAACTGAGGATCTGGGCAAAAGAAAGGTCCCCAAGGAAGCCCTTAGCTCCGTAGCTTTATTTGATCCTCTCAGAATCAGCATCGTGGCTAAGCTCCAACAGAGTCAGTTTCTCTAACTGCTTTTTGCCAGGATTGTCTATTATTCTTTCAGCTTTCTAAGCAGACAGCGAAGCACAACCAATTGTTCCTTAGTAAGCTGAGGGGTACTTTGAAGGTAGACTTGGTTTTCTCATAGCACAAAATTGTGTAATTACAAACATTCCAAAAAGGATTTCTCAAAGTGAGGATAGACTCTCTGTGTTTCCCTGGAAGCTAACTGATATTCTGGCAGGATATTCTCACATGGTCCACCCACGTCAGCCTAGCTGAGCCCCAGCCCCCAGCCTGGTCATTCAGGATAACCCTCATGCCCCAGCCCCCAGCCTGGTCATTCAGGATAACCCTCATGTCCCAACACATGTCTCCTAGAGGATAACACTTGTCTGTGGTCCACTCAATGATGATTGTACCAATAATGAGTACATCTGCATACTAACTTGGAGTTTACAAGTCCTACAAATATCTACCATTGAGAAAAAGACCATGCTTCTTAACAATCTTCTGTCTAGGGCTCTCTCACCCTATGTTTTTGTCTCCATCTCCTCTCTATACCAGAAACCATCCTGGCTGAATCTCTAGATTTTGTGTGCTCAGCCTTGTGAAGGCAGGGGATAGATGTTAACCTTTTTATGTTCAGTGTGCTGTCAAGTCACGTCACTGCCCATATTAGTTTCCAAAGACTTAGAAATAAAAATATTTGCCATGGATTGGCTGAATTGGGTCATATGTTACGACAGCAACTGCTATATGCCTCTGGGTGCACTTTGCAAGTCATTCAACAACCTGCTCTGAGAACCACACCTTTGCAGGTGCCTTTATATATGTTCTGTGCTACGGCGTGAACACTGAATTTACAGAAAGATCACACTGAGATGGACTTAGGTGCTGTTCTCTCTAGAAGGTAAAGAAATCAAGGTAAGCTTCCAGAGGCTTTGGAAGTAGGAAGGACAGAGTAGACAATACAAATTGCATAACCCAAGGCTGAGGTCTATGCCATTGCTTTAATCTTTCTTTTCTCTTCCCTAGGATTCAGTCTAACCGTCACATCCTTATCTCCCAGCCCTTGCTAGAGTGAAATGTATGAAGCTCTTTCCAAGTCCACATTGTGTTGGAGAAAGTGTATGAGGCTACTTTTCTGGGTAAGAGTCCTGTATTACAGTTTTCCTCTTCAACTGGCCTGTGTGGTTTGGGTTCTGTTTTTTGCCTTCTCTGTGTCTCAGAAGCTCCTCCCATAAAGCTGACTTAAAACTAATTAAACAAACATAAACAGAGGTTTATGTTTCCGATCAAGATGGTGTAACAGGCATGGATTTATCCTCCTGCTTTGAAGAATTTTAAAAATGGACAAAATATATGAAAAATGGGTCTCATGACATTGAAAAAAAATCAAACGAAATGAGCTCTTACAATTGCCCAAATTACTGCCTGGAGAAAGTCTCCAGGCTGCAGTTTAGAGATTAGAGGTCTGAGTTGTGGAGATGGACTTGGGTGCTTGAAATAGCCAATGACTCCATGCTGGAGTTCATGAGGTAGGGTACAAAAGAAGGGAGACATAATCAGAGAGAGAAATTGGAAGATCGTGAGAGGGTCTCCCTTGAGTATTCAGTTAAGTATGGATCAAAGCATCTATGTAGGAAAACTACCTGTGCCCAAGGAAAGAATCACTAAAAGGATTCAAGGGAAGAATGTCTGGAACTCACACAGGGCTGGAAATAGTGTTGATTCCCATCAGTCAGAATGGAAGACCTCATAATTCATGGGGCACTGGATATATCACTAATAAAGGTCTTGTCTGAGTAGTGAGGCATAATTAGCCTTTGACTAAATGTTGCTTGGGTCCCACTGAAAAAGCTTAAAACCAAGACCTAAATAATCAAAGTGTTTCCAGTAACGTAATTGTGTCCCAGAACAAAGCTCATGAATATTTTCAGGAACCTAAGGCAAAATTAACAATGTCTGGCATCCAATCTAATGTTACCAGGCATCTTAAGAGGCAGGAAAATACAACCCATAATGAGGGAAAAAATAAGTCCATTGAAACTAACTCAGAAATGACAGAGATGATAGAATTAGTAGTCAAAGACATTAACAGAGTTACTATAACACTATTCCACATGGTCAACAAGCTAGAGGAAAGGTTGAACATGCTAAGAGAGACATAGTGTATATAGAAATAAAGATTCTAGAGATGAAAACTATAATGTCTGAGATGAAGAATATACTAGATGGAATTGATTACATTTAACATTGCAGAAGAAAAGACTAATGAACTTAAAGACAGAAATACAAACTATCTGAAATGAAACAGAGATAAAAGGACTTACAAAAAAGTGAACAGCGCATCGGTGAACTGAGGGACAACCTGAAGTAGCCAAAGATATGTATAATTGGAGTCTGAAGGAAATGAAGGGAATAGAGGAACAAGTTAAACTACACCATGAAAAAGCAATCAGCCAAACCCAGAACATTGGGACATTTTTCAGATCTCCTCAATTAATTTCTTTAAGAAACAAAACAAACAACTGAAAAAATAATGGTTAGAATGTGAACTGATGATTAAAAGAGTCAGCGATAACCTCTTACACCTACTAGAATGGCTAAAATTTTAAAACACTGAAAATGCAAAATATTGGCAAGGATGTGATTCAACCAAAACTCTCATGCATTGCTGATGAGAGTGTAAAAGGTACAGACACTTTGAAAAACTCCTTTGTAGTTTTATATAATGTATGTTTATATACATTTTACCATATTATGGACTAGCAATTTCAATCCCAGGTATTTACCCTAGAAAAATAAAAACTTACATCCATAAAAGGACTTAAAAGAGAATGTTTGCTGCACCTTTATTTATAATAGTCTCAAACTAGAAACAACCTAATCAATAGGTAAATGGATAAGCAAACCATGGTATCCCATACAATGGAATAATATAATAATTTAGCAGTAAGAAGCAATATATAACTAACAGAAGCAAAAATATGGGTGAATCCCAAAAACATTAAGCTGAGCAAAAAAAGCCAGACACAAAAGGGGTATATACTCTATAGTAACATTCATATGAAGTTCTAGAACAGTCAAAGCCAACCTGTGAACGGTGACTGCCTCTGGGGTAGGAGGTAGTAACTGACTGGGAGGGGACTTAAGAAAACTCTTTTGAGTGATGGAAATGTTCTATATCTTGATCAGGGTATGAGTCACACAAGTGTATGCATTTGTCAAAAATTAATTGAAGTGTACACTCAAGATTTGTGCTTTTCATTATATATAAATTATACCTCAATTTAAAAGAATGGAGATGAAGAGTAAAATACATTATCATCAATATGTGGACCCTATTTAGACCCCAATACCAAACAAAACCTGACTGTAAAACATTTTTTAGGCAATCAGAGAAATATGAAAATGAAATGGACAGACAGACAGATGATATCAAAGAATTATTGATCATTTTGTCTGGGTGACAAAGCTGTCCTGGTTATATAAGAAAATGTCTTTATTTTTATTCCTATCTGGAAAATATTTGGGCAAGGTAATATGATGGTAGGGACTTGCTTTAAAATGCAAGCAACTAATAAAAGTAAAGAAGGGAAAAAGAAGGGCTGGATGAATTATAGCAATATGTTGATATTTGTTGAATCTAGGTAACAGATAAGAAGGAATCCACTAAAGTAAACTCTCTTTTATATATATGCGTATATACATGAAAATTTTTATAATAAAAAATGCAAAATGTGTCTCCCATAAAAACTTCATAAGAAAAGTGAAAAACATGTTTTAAAAAATGATTTGTATCAAATAGAAACTAAAGTTTCCTTCACCAGAGATTTTCATGAATTGATATTTGAGTCCAGGCTGGTGCCTCCGTGAACAAAGATTTTCTTTGGCCCTGGTGTTGCTGGCAGTGAGGGCTCCACTTCAACCTCTAGACTCCTCATCTGGAGCGCAGGAGAGGAGAATCCCTCCTGGTTCTGTTCTTGTTACTGACAGGAGTCACCTTCCCATATTGATCACACACCCTTATGAGCTAAAAATATAAATATATGGGTGAGCATTTCCAATATATGTATACGTATTTATTTATAAATTTCACACACCCAGGCACACAAATGTTCTAATATATTTTGCACATGATAAAACATTATAAAATTGAAATTAAAAGATGGGATAAAGATGGGATAAATGAAATAAACACTATTTTAAAATTTCTTACTAATCTCGATAGCTTCCTGATATCATTCATCTTGAAAAGATGGCATGAATCTAGCAAAAGACAATCAGTTAGGGTAAGGATTTTCATGAATGATAGTACATATGGTTTACCTCAGAGTAAGGCAGTCACCTTAGAACTTGCATGTGAGGAAAGCAGAGCCACCAGTGGTCAAACAGAGAGCAGGCTGCCCTCTTGCACTAAGTATGATAGGAATCTTTCATCTGTACACAGTCCTTCAATGAGCCTCACACCACAGGCCCTGCTCCTCCTGCCTCACTGCCCCAGCTTCATATCCATTTATATTTTGTTTTCTTTCTCAGTTTCCCAGTCTACAATGGAATGGATAGGCAATGGATGATCCAGTTCTCCCAGGGTTCCCTCTGTTCCTTGGCACCTTCTTTCACCTGGTCTTTGCCTGGCATCCTAGCTTGTCTCTCTGTCTCTCTTCTTGAGTCTTGTTGCCCTGTGCTGTCAGATAAAACTTTCCAAGATTCCATGCTACCCACAGAAAAAGTCCCATGTGTTTTTACCTGGAAGACCACCCTCAAGCCCAACTTTATTTCCCATTGCTTCCTTCTACAATCATTAACTCTCCTGGTCCCTTTACTGTTCCCAAATAATCAAGCCACATCCCTGCATCCTAGTTTTGTTTCTGCTTTTTCCTCTCTCCGAAATGTCCTCTCCTCCCTACCTTCCTTAATAATCCTTAGTTTTAAGTCCCAGTTTGGGTATCACCTCTCCACAAGGTATTTTTGGACCATTCTGGTCCCTTTAGAATTCTTTCTTCTCCTAAAAACAAAAAGAAAGGCAAAAAAAACAACAACAACAAAAAACCCTCATAGAGTAGTTATTGTTGTTCTCTCTCATGCAGTTATTAGACCACAATTTATACTCCTTTTATTTATTGATTGATTTTTGTCTAATCTCGGAACAATGTAGATGCTGAATAAACCAGTGAATGAATAAATGACTCTGCGATCTACTGTCCTCTCTGGAGTGCCATCTTATCCGGCTACTTTCTTCTAGGAGGACACATAGCAGTTGACCTGTAGGCATTAGAAACAACTGTAAGCGTCATCATATTGCCTGAAGTATGAGTATTATAGTTCTGACTTCACGGAGCACTGTCTGAGTTGTGTCTCTCCTCTCATCCCTCTGGTTTGCTTTCTGTCCCAGGGTAGGGGAAGCAGGGCACTTTGGAGGCAGTACTTTCCCACGTCTTCAGGATGAATCCAGAACCTACACCCCCTGGAGAAGGATACAGGACTAGAGTAGGTTGAAAAATCAATTCCAGAGGAGCCAGGATTCAGGTTATTGAGGTTACGAGCAGGATTACAGAAAAGATCAGACACTGATGCGAGAGGAATAATGTCAGGAAAGGTGTGCTTTGGACATTATGTGGAGGGGAAATCACAAGAAGCAGCATGTCATCTGCTGTCCCTTTACTTCCTTCTAGGCACTGAGAAACGGATGATTTCCTTCTAGACAGTTTTGCTACAAACTGGACAGTGGTCAGTATGGTGTAGTGGGACCAAGTAACTGAGTAGGTTTCTCCTAGGCAGGGGGGCAGTTAACAAAGATAATACAATGTTTATCCAGTAACTTAAGCATTTCTATTAAAAACTAAGCTATTTAAAATAAGGGCATTCATACAAAACACTAATTACCAATCAATGTATCAGGCAGATCAACTTAGGGCTCCTAGATTCCAGGTGGTATTGTCTCTATTCTAACATTAACATATTGATACTTTAAATACTTCATCTGATGCTGAGTTTCCTAAATTTTTATTGTAAGTGTTTATGAAGCATATGCTTTGTGTTTAACATTGGTAATACAAAGAACTACTCTTTTGCCAATTTTTCTGTGAATTCTATTTCAATCTTTCTTAATGTAGGCCCCAAAGGGGCTCTGGTAAATAGGTAAATATGGACTTTAGATCTGCTGCTTTAAAATGGATAGGTACATGAGGGTTAGATAAGGCCACAAGATGGGAACGTAGTCCCTAAATCAATATTTTGGCCTGGTGATCTACAAAGAGGGGCAAATTTGAAGAAAGAAGAGGAATCATTTGAGGAACTGTATCATGAAGCAGAGTAGTTAGAAATTTATCCACCAACAGGAAGATGTAACCTGGCTACAAAGACTTGAAGCAGGAAAGAGGTAGCGACTTAGGGGAAATAGTCAGTGCAAGCAGGAAAGGCCTGGGGACTGTAGCATGATAAAGAGCTTGGGCAGAATGTGTGCACAAGGAACCGATGAAATTAAAAAAAAAAAAAAAAAAAGGAAGAAGAAGAGAGTGCTAACATCTTGTTGTGTGCCTGACTGATATGGAACTGTGAACTGTGTCAAAAAAAAAAAAGATGAAAATACACTTATGACAATGCTATAAATAAAATAGTAAATTACAAAAAATAAAAGTCCCTGTGTATTTATAGCCTGCCTATCTGTGCAAACATACATATAAAATATCTGTATTTCACTGTGTTTAAATATTTATTATATTTCATTTCTTTTTTTTTTTTCCACTAAAAATGGTGTTTGTCCTCTAAATGGCCTGACCATGGTACGTGCTAAAAGGACATATAGGAAGCATGGAAACCATAGAGAATGTGAAAGAAAAGAGAGATCATACAGAGAAAAGAGTGCATGAAGCATCTACGTACAGCTTGAAGAATAATTACAAAGTGCACAGCCACAGACCTATCTCCCAGGTCAAGAACCTGAACTTTGCCAGGACCCAGAAGCTCCCTCGATGGCCTTGCTTCTCACCACCACACTCCCTCCCCTGAGCTCAGGAAGATATTATCTTAGATTCTTCTAAAAGCTTTATAATGTTGCCTTTTACGTTTAGGATTATAATCAATGCTGAACAGATTTTTGTGTATGAAATGAGGTACACAGCCAACATTTTTTTTTCCTCATTTGGATCCTCAATTGCCCCACATTCACCATCTATTAAAAAGCCTATCTTCAGTGTGCTGCATAAATCAATATCTGTCTATAAGTCCTGAATTTATTTATCCGGCTTTAAAGAGACACTTTACGAGTTCGTTCATTAACTTAAGTCCCTGATTGTTCTAACTCCCCATTCTTGAGCATTTCCTGTGTCTGAGACTCTCTAACTCACAGCCAGTTTTCATTTAGTCTCCATCATAACCCTATGAGGGTGCTCTCATTGTTATCCAAGGTGGTTCAAAGGTTGAGTAACTTGCCCAAGGTGGCCAGCTGGTTTGCAACAAAGCCAACTTTCCACAGTCTGCCCTACATTCTCCTCTGAAGCCCAAACACCTTCCACAGTGATGGCCAGCGATTTCATCTCTGGCCATTTCAGCTGCAGGCTTTAAGGTATCCTGCCTAAAACTTGCCCCGACCCATCCTGCACTCTTAGGCACATAGCTTGCTCTCTCCGTCTATCTGTCTAGAGACGTGTCTGCTGATTCGATTTGAATTCTTTGTCTATTTAAAGAATCAAATATCAGTCAGCCGCTCAGGCGGCCCAAGCCTCAGGCTCTCTGCCCTGTGCTCTTGCCAAGGGATTTTGGCCAGGTCTGGGGTTTTCCCAAAAGGGCTTGATACTTGATACACACTCTTCAGCCTAATTTTCAACCTGTGATGCTTTCCTGAGCCCATACAGGTAGTTGATTGTGCAGCTTTTCCTTTGTGTGCAAAGAATGTTTCGTCATCAGCCCAGATTTACTCTTCTCAAAGGTATCAGTGAGAGATGGCAGCCTGTGGGAACAGGAGAGCTGATTGGAGGGTTGGAA
Organism: Phocoena phocoena; assembly: GCF_963924675.1. Taxonomy (NCBI): domain Eukaryota; kingdom Metazoa; phylum Chordata; class Mammalia; order Artiodactyla; family Phocoenidae; genus Phocoena; species Phocoena phocoena. Next base: position 93,397,097 of record NC_089221.1, on the reverse strand, counting down.
ATGGGTCCTCGCATTGACGTGCATTGCTTGGGTTGCCAAGCAGGGCTGCATTTTCAAAAGGGATAATTATCCAAGGTCTGTTTCAGAGCTGAAATCTGGTTTATAAAAGAAAGGGTTAGGGGTAATGCCATTCACACTGAATTTGCCAAATCCTTGATCATGAAATATTCTCAGAATGTTGGCAATCACTTCTGGGTAACCCCACTTACACAATAGTTCCCAAAGCTGCCAGACACACTGGTATGAACGCTTAAGTAAGGTCAATAAACAATGTGGGAGTTCATTGCCTTTCTCTGAAATATCTTACTGACTCTGAATATGAAAAATTTGAATAATCTTTCCTGCTACAAAAACACATGTCAGAGCATGGACGTTGAAACCTTGCCCCATCCCTGTGACACTACCACAGCTTGACACAGACCCCATGAGGTTCGATATAGCATAAGACTTTGTTGTTTACATGCTTTACACCTATTTTTCCTAAGTCTCTTCCTTTGAGATATGCTGGCTTATAGGCCAGCAGCACCTTGGAAAGAATAGTTCAGCTTTCACTGGAACCTATTCCATGCCTGGTGGGCCCTCACCACACAACCTTAGGTTTCTTGGCAACCTGTCAACAACAAGAAGACTTCAGCTCTTAGCACAGGCGGCATATTCTGCTGGGAAATGAGGTAGACAATGAAAAGCCACTGCAGTTACTTTGCCCCCTTTTTGACTCAGAAAGATTCTAGTTTTCTTGGAGCATGGAATGTGCCTATACTTCTGACCTTTTGTATTACCAGATCCTTCACTGCCAGCCTATAACACGAGGATGCTTTTGATACATCTCTCACCTTTTAAAAACATTTGTTTCATCAGCTGTTGTCACTACTATCTGTATCGGCTCCAAGAATGATCTCAGTTGATTATATAAGTATTGGATTTATTTATAAGAAGGAATGATATAGACTTCCTCACGGCAAAACCCTGAATTGCAGCGATGCTTCCTCTTCAAAATCAGCTTCAAGCTAAGTGTTTATTTCAGAATTTCCTGGCACTAGATAAAGCTGGAGGATAAGGAAAGATTACTCAGTCAGTTTAACAGGTCCTTAACTTATATATAACTAGTTCCCTGCAAAGATATTTCTCAAAGTCTGAATTTTGCTATGAGTCCCAAAATTTGCTGAGACAGATTGGTTCACTGTAAACGGGGCTCAGGAAAATCAGTGAAAACCTTTAATATTATATTTTGGAAGTGAACTTCAACATATAGTGTCTAAATGTATAGAGACTGTGTTAGCAGCAGGGAAATTAGCATTGATTAGAAAATCCAGGGGAATGCACATTATAGACAGACAGCTGCTAAGCTGTTTCTCTTGTTTACTCTTCTGGGGTGTGGAAGATGAGAGTCCTGCTCTTATGCTCATACTTCCCAATAAAAATCTTTCAGGGACCATCAGGAATGGAGAGAAAGAGACTCTCTGAGTTATTCTAAGATAAACCAAAAGGTAATGTCTGGGAAACAGACTGAGGTAGTTAGGACGGCTGATGCTGCTTCCCTCTACCCCCAAGTCTGTGCTAGCTGAAACATGCAGCAAGGTGGGATCCAAATAACAGCGCATGAAGCCAAGACTGGGCTGGTTGAGATACAAAGCCAGACGGCAGCTTGCATCACCACATCAGCCCACCCCACCCCATTACCATTTGCAAGCACTTTTGAGAAGTCTCTCTCTGGCTTCTCAGAGTAGATGTAGGGTTGGTACCCTCTGTATAACTTCTCTCCTGTGTGCCTGCATCTTCATTCCTCTGGCCAAACATGTCCTGGGGCTCTAAGGTATGTCATGAGTGTCAAGCCTTCCTTGGAACCTGGGGTTTTCATCAATAAGCCTGAAGGGGCAAGGAAATTCCAGGAGGTGGAATTTGTACAGAATAATAATGGTATGCTGATTCCCAGTTTACAAACAGTTTCCATATCTGAGATGGCAATGAGTCTGCCTGTTTGGTCACAGTTGGTTACCCCCAACTACAGCTACATCCTGACACTAAATAGGTGCCAACATCTGTTGATTTATGAACAAAGAAATCTGTCATTTCACTTGACATCATAATCATCCACTGAAGTAGCTAGGGCTGTTGTCATCCACTCTCATTCGTAGATGAGGAAACTGAGTCTCAAAAAGAGTAAATGCCTCCCCACCCCCACCCAGAACTAAAGACTGTGAGATTACTGCATTGGAACCATAACCCAGTTATATTTTTTCCAAATCCAGTGTTCTGCCTACTATACCAAAGAAAGACAAATGGAGGAGAAGGAACCTAAGGTAATTTGAGCAAGACTTCCAGGGGAATGGATGAATTCCTAATTTTCTATTGCTGGAGAGGTTGGGGTTTCATCCACAGCATGAATCCAGTGAGGGTCTAGAGAGGTCAGCTGGAGGATGTCAGGGGCTACAAGGAGAGGGGCTTCTTAGGGCTTCCTCAGGAAGCCAGCTATTGGTTTGGAAGGGATGATGCTAAGAAATAGAGTAGCTGTAAAAATTGAAAGCAGGGAGTTCCCTGGTGGTCCAGTGGTAAAGAATTCGCCTTCCAGTGCAGGGGACGTGGATTCGATCCCTGGTCGGGAAACTAAGATCCCACATGCCGCGGGGCAACTAAGCCCACGCACCACAACTACTGAGCTCACGCACCTCAACCAGAGAGCCCATGCGCCACAACTACAGAGCCCACGCGCCCTAGAGCCCGCACGCCACAACTACAGAGAGAAAACCCACATGCCATAACTAGAGAGAACGCCGCGTGCCGCAACATAGAGCTCACGCGTTGCAACAAAAGATCCCACGTGCCTCAGTGCCCGCGTGCAGCAACTAAGACTTGACATGGCCAAAATAATAATAATTAATTAATTAAAAATAAATAAATATTTTTAAAAATTGAAAGCAGAATTTTGGAAGAAAGGTTCACAAGGCAAGGGATGGAGGTAGGGCCTAGGGGTCACAATACGCAAGGGTAAGGAGGATGGGCCCAGGGACTTGGGGGAATTCTAAGGGTCAGAGGCTAGGGTGCTTTGAGAAGAACTACAGTTGAGCTAGAACAAAAGCGGCAAACCAAAAAGTAGCACAACTGACATCTGCGAGAAAAGGTACTATCTTTAATCAATGTGTCTCTGCAATAGAACCATGATGCATAGTAACATGCTCTGTATTCCCACCCACCCCCACCCCTTCTCCTGGGAATTCTAGAAAAGGTAAAGTAGTAGAAACTACAGCTGCTCTTGAGAGAATGATAATAAATGCCTGTCTTAGCTCCTGAAAATTGGGCTTGAGATTCCTGAGCCAGAGTACATGACACTTTCCTAACATTCATCTCACCCTAAACACCCCTTGACGATTTCAGAAGAGGCCTTTTCTATGACTCTAAATTAACTGAGAGAGACAATGAAATGGCAAGATCACTGGCAGAAAGCTAGGAGACATAGGCTGAACCCTGGCTCTGCCAATAACTGTGTAACCTTAGACAAGTCGCTCATACTTCCTGGGTTTCACTATCCCCATTTGGAAATGAAAAGATTAACATAGATTCTATGTTGTAGAAGCCCCCTGAGCCTAACAATCTATGAAACAAAGGATAGAATCAGACTCAATATTTATAAAGCATTTTGCATCTTCATAGACAGGGTTTTCAGAGGCTGAGTTTACCACATGACACTCAAGTCAGGCTGGTTTCCAGGTTCAGGTTCATTACGTTGGTGATTTACTAAGCTTATCTAATTACTATTCCTATATAAAAACAAATGAACCATTTTTTTTGTTAATTTAGTCTTCCTAGGAAAAAAGTTGAATTTTAATAATTTATAAACTATTACACTAAGAAAGAACAGGAGATTGAAAACACCAGAGTCAAAGATTTTTTTGCTTTGAGAAAGATGATAGAATATTTCCTTCAGTTATTAGCATATAGTGTATTCATTTAAAGAGCAGATAAATGCATTTGAAATGTCCAAGCAGTGACACTTGGAGAGGATGGGAGCATTTCCAAAGAATGATAAATACTAAAGTTCCTTCAAAGGCTGAACTTGGGGCGGAGAGGAGATTGGGAGAGAGATAGTCATCTGAGGATGACATAATTCTCAATGCATGACTCACACTTGCTTTCACTAAGCAAAGTTCCTAAGTAGAATACATGGCCAAAGAGGTTTGTTAGTATTCCCTTTAAGAATTATCACCTGAGGGCAATTGTTAATCAGATACTAACACCTCTGTACATTGAGAATAGACACAGGCTGTATGCAGGATGAGATCAGGTTTTACTAGAATGTTCTCCAACATGTTTTCCTTGTTTTATTTGCTTCACTAGAGTGGTTAGGACCACAGAATCTGAAGTGAGACTACCTGTGATGTATCGTTAGTAGCTGAGTGACCTAGAGCAAGTTATTTAATCTCTTGCCTCAGCGAAGTTATCTCTAAAATAGAATCTCAGAGAGCTATTACAAACAATAAATGAGTGAATACCTGGCTTGAAAGAATCCTGTTGAGTGCTACTGAGTAGAACACTGTGTGACCTAGGATGATCATTGCTGTGGTTACACTATGTTGCTTTGGAATAACTTGTGCACCCTGGTTGAGGTGAGGAGCAGGGCTCATGATTGGGCACTGGCTGAGTAATGATGACTGTTGACATTGGCTGGACTGAAAAGACCAAAGCTTGGGCATAAAGGTTCTTCTTAACCACAGTTAAGTCATCTCACATAATCAATAGTTGACTATACCTTGGTTTTCATTCTAATTGGGAATTATCTTTGTCCCCTTTCTCTCCATAATGAGAAAGGAGAGTTGACTGAGTATAATTTTATAATGATCAATTAAGTGGCCTGAGATATAATGGTGACATGTGTTCTGTCAATTCTTTCAGAGCTATTGGGAATTGGGTTAGAAGTGAATGATCATGAAACTATCAACTATTATAATTCAAATGCAGTTCACTCCAGAAAAAAGGATATTCCAAGCTCCTTCCATACATATTTAGTTCTTTATAGGTTTTTGACTCTAACAAGATAATCTTTGCCAATAATATGGTACCACATATGCTTGCAATGAGAGAAACACAATTTGGGGACAAGTGGACTCAAGAGAATTAACATATTTCAATGCCTGTCAATATTACCAAGAGGGAGTCAGACATTCCTTATATAGTATCTTCTCCTTATATTTTTTAGTTAAAATAGATTCACTGATCTACGGAATGTTTCTAATTTCAACTCTATGTAAACAGAGAAGGAGAACTGAGTTGGGCATATTAAAGAAACAGATCATACTTAATTGAACATATATGCCTCTTTCTTTATTCACCTTTCTGAAAAGGTGACATAGCCTCTGCTCTGTCTTTTCCTTTCTGGCATCCTGGTGACTTTAGTATCCATAATTCAAACAATCACCACTAAGAACAGAGTTTAAGATTTGTTGTGTCTGGTTGGAAAACAATGGAGGGCTCTGATGTCATTCTTACAATAAACAACACTTTTGGCATTTTGTTTCATAAACTGATTTATTATTTGAACAAATACTCCTTTCTAGAACCCAGTAATCATACACACAAATGCTAATTAATTTCTTTCGTTCAAGCCCAGGAACCACACTTTGGTGGCAAAAGTTCTCTAATCTTGACTGAGTAGCAAACCATTTAATTTCATATGTACTAAGAAGGTGTAGGGCGGTGTAAGGATGGAAATGAAATGAGGGCTGTGAAGCTACAGATTCTACGTAGCAGTGGATATTTCTCTTGGGTAATGGCTTTAATAATCCTACACTTGACAGAAAGGGCAAGAAAGAAAATAAGGTTCTGAGGTCTATTTATTCCTGAATCTTAGCAATTACTTTAGCCCCTGAAATTGGGGTCATCATACTCACTTTTGCCATTTTATCCTTAAAGTCATAGATTGAAAATACTTACTATACTCATTCAGGGATCCCTGAATCAAGGGTATTAAGTGGATGGGAGATGGTTCTATGAGTTAGGATTAGGATCAGCAATATATAACAGAAAATCTCAAAATGACAGTGGCTTAAACAAAATAGGTGTGTCTTATTTCTCTCACACACAAAAGGAGTACAAAGTCTAGAGCTGATGAGGTGGCTCTACAGAGTCATCAGGAACCCAGCATCATCCCTATGATGTGGTCCTTGCTCGTGAAAGCCCCCACAAGTCTTCTAATTATATCTATGTACCAGACAGCAAATGGAAGAGACTCTCTTTTAAGGGAATTCTACCCCCAAACCCCACTTAACAATTACATCTACGGGACTTCCCTGGTGATGCAGTGGTTGGGAATCCTCCTGCCAGTGCAGGGGACAAGCCCTGGTCTGGGAAGATCCCACATGCCGTGGGGCAACTGGGCCCGTGTGCCACAACTACTGAGCCTGTGTGCCACAACTACTGAAGCCCGTGTGCCTAGAGCCCGGGCTCCACAACAAGAGAAGCCACAGCAATGAGAAGTCTGCGCACCCTAACGAAGAGTAGCCCCCTCTCACCGCAACTAGAGAAAGCCCACGTGCAGCAATGAAGACCCAACGCAGCCAAAAATAAATAAATTAATTTTTAAAAATTAACTATATACTGAAAGCATAAACGAATGAATAAACATGTATGTGATATCTATTTTTAAAAATTACATTTATAACTCACTGGCTGAAACTTAATGTCATAGCCAAAGTTGGCTGCAGGAAAGGCTGAGAAATGTGCCTTTAGCTGGGCAGCAATGTACCCAACTTATGGTCAAGAAGCAGAACATAGGTAATGGGAAGTGGCTAGCAGTTTCTGTGCAGAATATTGCAGTAAATTCATTTTAGAGGGAAATGTTAGAGAGAAATTGAAAAAATTCTGTGAAATAATGCCTAACTTTTGAGGAACCTATGTTTGTATTCTCTAAGTTTTCTGTTTCTATGGGTAATGCATGTAATATATACAGGTTGTATTATCGAATTCATGTATTGATAATGCGGGACTTGCAAAAGCTGATCATAGGAAAAGAAGCACATATGAGAATTAAGTCAAGAGTCAGACCTACTATTGTTCCCAGACCACCCATCAGCTGACACTCTATAAGTTACATGCCATTATATTGTGGGCATTATGCACATACAACTCCTTTCAGATTCCACCACGAACAAAAGACAAGGGTATATGCAAGATCAAGGTAATTCTAGGTGCAGGGGAGACCCATCCACCTAACACAACCAAATAGGTGGCTTTAGAACTGCTGCTCAGTGCATGGAAAAAAACCTATTTCCTAGATAGCTTGAGAGAAAGCTTGTATTAAGAATAACACATCTGTGAAAAGCAATTTTGCAGAATACTGTGATAAAAGCCAATGAATGCTGGAAAGGCACAGGGCAAAAGCAATAGATGAAGCTAGAACTCAGGAGGAAAGGCCTGTGGAGTTACAGTACTGAGAGTCTGGTTGAGAGGAGGTTCCAGTCCAGATGCCAAGTGGAGGATTCACACTAGCTGAGGGTCTGCTAGTTCCTTCTCTACTCACAAGGTTAGTTTCGAACCCTTCTCAAGGTTTAACAGAAAAGACATGCAATTTATTCACCTCTTGCTGCAGAAAAAGTTAAAGCAAGGATCAGTGTCACATCTGTCAGTCCATAAAAGCCAAATGATGAAAATTTAAATGTAAACAAAGGGCAGAATCACAGACACTCACTTGTGGATCTCAGAAAGGATACCTCTCTTGTGGTCTTTTGTTCTCCACTCCAGCTGTAAGGGAATCCCGGGTCAGGTCCACACCACGTGTTGCTGACGGTAGTCCAGTGGCCCTGGATGGCCTGAGTCTTCTCAGGGATCCCTGTGAAAAATGCAACCTTACTGACTTTACAGTTTTTATTTAGTCTCACTCCAAGGAGTGGATCCGTCTTTCTCACTGACCTGAGACAACCCCTTTGCAGTCTTGAGAAAAATCCTCCATAAACCCTCTGGCGAAGACAGAAATGGAATCATGAAAGAATCAGAGACGTTCCCTTGCCTGAGATCCCAAAGTCCTCTCAGATGGTTGAGTGGAAGCCAAGTGCAGAGAATGAGGGGTCATGCTTGTCCTCAGACCTGAGCCACCCTGAAGCCTGACCCAATGGCTTTACTCCCCATCTATGAAGAGAACAGTATTGAGATTCAGACCACGTATATTATTAACACTATTGTAGGAGGCTGACTGCCCGCCCCCCGCCCCCAAATCTACCTCTGGATCTCAAGCCTTTCCGATACAGTTTCTGGTTTCCTAGGTTTCGTCCTACTCTAATAACATGTCTAGGCAGAATTAAAGAGGCTTGATATGCCACAGCTCTTAAACCACCTGCCTGTGGCTGGCCAAAGACAGTACCTGCCCATCCTCTTGCAGATTCCACCAAGCTGTGTTTGGAACACTGACAAGTAGATGGGAGCCACCAGTGAGCTGCAGCAGAGAGAGACCACTGAGAGGAGACGTTCTCAACTGTGAAGGTCTGTGAAGGTGTATTCTAGCCCTTTCCTCATAAAAAGCCATAGAGTTCCATAAAAGGGACACAGGCAAGGCTTTCCAAACTTTTTGTGGTTAATCGTAATATTCATTTGTTCAGTTAACATCTATGGATGCCCATCTTAACCAGACACTAAACTAGCAACCAGGGATACAATGGTGAACAAGACAGATGGCCCCTCCCATCACAGGACTTATATTCTCACGGGGGAAACCATGACAAAGTAATTAACTGCAAGTGTGCTAAATTGCTACAGGGACATACCCAGTTTTACAGAGTATATTATAAGGGCACTGACCCAACCTGTGGTCCAGGAAAGGCTTCCTGGGGCTGTGTGTTTGTGTAATGAAGTTTAAATTGATATCTGAAGGATGAACAGGTGTTAATTAGCAAAGATGGTGCTCCTGGCAGAGGGAAAAGCAGGTGGGAGGCCCAAGGAAGAGGAGGAAGTATGGTAATAAGAAGGAAAACGTGATATATATATCTATATATATAGATAGATAGATAGATATAGATAGATAGATAGATATGGAATATTTTTCAGCCATAAAGAAGAAGGAAATCCTGCCATTTGTGACAATACGGATAGACCTTTAGGGCTTTATGCTAGGTGAAGTAAGTTGGGCAGAAAGATAAATACTGTATGTAATCATGTATGTGTGGAATCTAAAAAATCTTCAGACAACAAACTCATAGACTCAGGGAACAGATAGGTGGTTGTCAGAGGCAGTGGGGTGGGGTGGGTGAAATAGGTGAAGGTGGTCAAAGGTCACAAGCATCCAGTTATGAGATAAGTAACTCCTGGGGGTGTAAGGTACAGCATGGTGACTAAAGTTAACAATACTGTACTGTATGTTTGAAAGTTGCTAAGAGAGTAGATCTTAAAACTTCTCCTCACAAGAAAAAGAACTTGTAACTACGTGTGGTAATGGATGTTAACTAAACTTATTGTAGTGATCATTTTGCGATATCTACATATATCAAATCATTATGTTGTACACCTGAAACTAATACAATCTTTTATGTCAATTATATGTCAATTTAAAAAAGAGGAAGGAAGGAAGGAAGGAGGGAGGGAGGAAGGAATGAAAACAGTGATTCTGGAGTGCAGTGAGCAGTGACTATCCCTACTTGAGCCTGAGGGGGCTGGCAGGCTGTCTTAAGGACTTCCACATCACATGGATAAAGAGAACCTTGCAAAAGCTTCCAGATAGGGGGAAGAAAACTAAATGCATACTCTCTTCTTTCTTGCTCCTTACCTCTCTAGCCAATGAGCTACATATTGACATCTCTAGCCAATGAGCTATGTATTTCAGGGCAAACTAAGAAAAATCAAGCCAACCTTCAAGCTTTTTGCAAAACTAAACTCTTATGTGAGATGACCGTAAAGCAAATGCTCAGAAACTGTTTTCATCTGACTGAATACATCTATAATTCAGTGGATTTGGCCTTGGCACTTGAACTCAGTTATCTCTAAAAACATGTGCAGATATTTCATCCTCCTGATTTGTATGCCTTCATAGCTCGCTACAGAAGGCAACAAATACATGCCAATTTTGAGTAGTGAAAGGAAAACATGTTTCCCTGAATTGAGAAATAACTTTATTAGGCATATAAGAACTCATTAACAGAAAAGTAAAGCATCTTCCTTAGCTGTAAAATTGGATATCATACTTTCACCTGTTGAAAAAGAAGTGTAAAGACATGGAATCCATCTACAGCCATGGCAAGGTAAAAAGAGAATGTACCCACAAAGAGTTTTAACTTTTAATTAATTTATTTAAAAGTTCCTCAATCTGTTCTTCCTGAAAGTGTAAGCCACTGAGACTTAAAGAGTTTGTATCTTTTTTTCCAAGTCCCAGTTATTCAGAATATTTAGAAGGTAAGGCTATTCTTCCTGTTCTTCCTGAAAGTGTAAGCCACTGAGACTTAAAGAGTTTGTATCTTTTTTTCCAAGTCCCAGTTATTCAGAATATTTAGAAGGTAAGGCTATTTAGCTTACATGACACAGACTTATAATCTCCAAACACCGTTCCTCCTCCTCCTGGTACACAGCTAGCCTGCATTCCCAGCCACTGTGATGTGAGTTCAACAGAAGGTTAGTGGAAGTAGTATAGGCTATTTCTAGGCCTGGCCTATAAGACTTTCCAACAGGCCATCCTCTGTGCTCTTTTATCCTCCATCAGCTTGACGAAAATAAGCACAGTGACCTTGGAAATTACATAATGAAGATGGTGGAGCCATAAGACACAGAGAGTCTGGGTCCCTGCATCAAGGCTCATAGAAAAGTAGCCAATCAGTTGCTCACAGCTCTGACTTTGGGTTCACTCTTCATTTCTGGCACATGGAAATTTTCCTTTTCTGAGCTCTGCTGTAATACAAAATTTCTGTACTCTTTGTTCAGCATTTCTATATAACTGCATTAGAACATTAAACATTAGTTAGCTCGACCTACCATGTCACTGGAACCAGAGCTATATTAATACATGGGCATTATTAGTACCCTGATAAGTAGCAAGACTGGTAACTGAGGAGATAGTCTGGGATCTTGCAGTGCCTCTTGTCATAATTGTAACCTATCTTGTTTCACTGTATCTATTACAGTTGAACTCTCTGCCGGATTGTTGGATAACCTGGGTTTCTTACTCTCACAAACGTTGTGGATTGGCCTGATTATAGGAAAGAGTTTATACTTTATGTGCTCCCACCCTGGGGGAAGGGGACATCTCTACTCAGAGCACAAAATATTCAAATCATCTGTCTGACCTTTTCGAGTGGGATACAATCTTTAAAAATTGTACAATTACTTGTTAACTTGCGAGAGAGGGTGAAATTGCACAAGAAATAGTGTAGGCACATAGGAAAAAGGGCAGAACGCAGGGTGGTAGAGCAAGAAAGGAATTATTCTTAGAGGGGGGTGTAATCATAGCGTAACCAGAAGTTAGGCATTGTAGATTCACCACCTACTAATTGTGTAACCTTGGGCAAGTTACTAAACCTCTCTGAACATCAGTTTTTGTATCTGTGAATATAGAATGATAATATTAGCTACCTCGTAAGTTGTTACTTGGATGAGCTAATACAGTAAGTCCCCTACATACCAACCTTTGAGTTGCAAACTTTCGCTCCATCAACGACAGACATGAGTGAAATTGCAGCTTGCCCTCCATCTCCTATTGCTGGCGATCCTTTGGCTCTACCATCTCCCACCTCCTCTCCCTCCTCCAGTCAGTAACTCTTCTTGCCTGTTCACTCGATGCCAGCCCCTGGATACCAGCTGTGGTACTGCACTACTGCACTTTTCACGGTACTGTACTGTAAGATTTTAAGTTTGCTTTATGTTTTGTGTTTGTTTGTTTTTTATGTATCATTTATGTGAAAACTATTATAAACCTATTACAGTACAGTACTATATAGCCGATTGTGTTAATTGGGTACCTAGGCTAACTTTGTTGGACTTACGAACAAATTGGACTTATGAACGTGCTCTCAGAACGGAACTCGTTCATATGTAGGGGACTTATTGGACATGTAAATTACTTAAATGGAGCCTGGAACAAAACAAGCACTGAGTATACGCTAAACATTATTATTTAAAATTATTCTAGAAGTGAAGGGGAGGCAAAATGGCAAATGCGGTTGGTTGCTGGAAGCATCTAAAAAGGCACCTTGCCATCCCTCCTTGGAGCTCAAGCCTGTTATTATCCAATTGTCTACCAACTCTGACTTAGCTGATTCTGGACTCTCAAGTCCAGCCCCCACTGTGAAGTTAAGGGCCGTGAAAACCCACAAGGTCATGGTGGCAGAACTGGGCCAACTCTTCTCCCTCTCAGCCCCTCTACACCACTATCTGGCAACGGTCACCATGGCTCACTATCAACTGGCCACCATCAATACTTTTTGAAGGACTCAAAACCCCTATGATTCCATCTCTAGTGCCAGGGTGAAGACTCACACACACACAAATATATTCCTCAGTTCCCTAGGTAACTTACAGAAGCCACTTTGAAAAGACCCAGACTTTTGCTTTGAAGACCATCTTTTTATCTTTTAACAGATGCTGTTCTAATGAAACTTGGTCATTGGTGACTTTAAGTGAATAGTAGGTCCACAATAAGTGACAGCTATTGCTATGACTAATTTCTTTAGTCACTATGGTATCTGCTTAAAGTCTTTGTTTTCATTTTCAAAGGATTTCAAACATCCCGAGAAGAGTAGTTTTGTGTTTGGCTCAAACTCCGTGAGTTTTTAAATTTTTAATGCAAATGAGATTTATGAATCACTCTCTGGCAGAATTTGCAGCTTTTACCATGTCTAGTGTTAGAAAAAAGACCCATAACAAGATACAAAATTGCAAAGGAACAAGTGATCAGTTTCAGAAGAAGCTGCAGAAGTAGAACAAATGAAGGGAAAGAGAGTTTCTGGTTATATAAGTGATGGAGTATTTGGAGAAATGAGACATTGAGAGAAGCATTTCTTATGTCTCAGTAGATATCCTTTTCAATACTTATCCTGTGGCCCTGCCTGGCCTCTGTCCTTCCATTAGTCCACTGGGTGGTCTTGTCTTGACAGAGATCATGATCTCCCATACAAGTTTCTTTGTTCTCTTCTCTCTTGGGCAGGCCCATTACATTAGAGAATGTAGAAAAGTGGAGTTGGAAACTGATCTCTGGATTGACAAGAGCAACCTGAACTGCCTCATCTTTTTTTATTCCTATTAAGTCAATCACAAGCACAAACATTTGCCCACATTCCTTGGAGCTCAAAGACAAGGAGCCAAACCAGAAGGAAACGAGGCTGTGGCCTTGGGAAGATATTTTCCCATCTTTTCTCATTTCTCTTCTCTGGTCTCTAAGTTTTGAATGTGAGCCATAAAGAGAGAGATGGATTATATTTACTCCAATGCCTGAAGGAAGGGCAGTGGATAGGAAGGGGCCTTTTTCAACAAAGTATGCTGGACAAACTCTTATTCAATGATCCACACAAAACTTTAGGATTTGTGACCAGCCTCACCCCAACCCCTTGACTTGATGGTAAGGCAGCTGAGCCCCAGTCAGTGACTTGCCCAAATAGCCATTAAAGTGGAAGATTCAATTCTACTGCTTAGTAACTGACAGTACTGAGACGTTATCATCCTAAACATTTCACAGTGACATCTTGGTAGATCATGTTTGACATCATGATATGTCTTGACATGAGTTGATAGTATGGTATTATCCTTACCTCCATATAGCTATTTGTGACTAAATTCAAATTATAAGGTCTTAGAGATGAAGATATTCTCCTGCTCAATAATGCTGGACTAGGACTGACATTTTCAGATCGACTTTCATTCTAGTCATTGCTGCTGTGATATAGACAGAGAATAACTGGAATAAAGTCCACCCTGGCTGAAAGCAAAAGGTCTTTGATCACATATTCAGTTCTAGTGCTTTGGACAAAGATATGAAGAAAACAATGGGTCCCCACCTAGTTCCACCAGCAGTTCGCCACACCACTGTCCTCAACACTGTTTCAGACAAGCTCTCCAAGGGCTTCCCTCCCTTGTTGAAAAGTCAATAAAGCATAGCTTCACCAGAGACCATGGAGTACACTGATTCTGGAACTACTTGGGCTTCCTTCTGTAGCATCCATCCTTGGACAATGAATGACTAGATTAATTTCTAGCTTACATAATGTCACTTGCACAAGAATATGTTTGCACACTAGAATATTGACACTGGCAAATGGGACCAGACTTTTGGCAGGTTTTTTGGCAGGTTTCTTGGATAAACAATGCCAAGCTGGCCAACGTCCTATACTTCTTTAGTCTTTTTTGGAAAATACCTAGAACACTTTCCAAGAAATTAATTTAGGTCAATCAGAGTTTATTCTGGATAATACTATTGGTTGCTGTGCAAGAATCTAAGTCAGAATCGACTCCTCTTCGAGACCCAAGTCAGTTAATACTGACATAACGCTTAGGCTTTTTTGCTCAGGGCATGAAAGCTACTGAAAGTTCCAGGAGGTGATACAAATTATATTTCTGAGTGGCTTGAACTGGCCATGATCTCACTACTAACGCTAAGGCTTTGAGGAGACAGTGATAATAAGAGAAACAGTACTGTCCAAATAATTTGGAAAGCTAAGGGCTTCTCTGTGTTCATCCCTTTCCTGGCTGGTGGGGGCACATGTTCTAGCAAGGAAGAGCACAAGGCTAGAAGCCAGTGACTGGGTTTGAACCTGGTTCTCACAGTTACTAGCTGGTTATAGTAGGTAGTTCAGTGGGACACAAAGTATTCTGTGGACAAGTGTTCGTGTCAAATTTCAACAAAGCTAAGGCTACTCTAAACTTCAGTTCATTATAGAATGGATGCTTCTAGTCCAACAACAATTTAATTAGTATGATAATTTTGTTATTAAAGTTTTTAGTTGACAATTTTTTTTAAACTGGACATTATGTTAGAGGAACAACAATTTCTCAGTAATGTCAGCCACTGGATTGCTTCTATGGTCATTACACTGTATATCTGCAATACCAAGTAGTCACTTTCCATTTAGGTTAATTGAGGAGCAATATATATATATATATATATATATATATATATATATATATATATATATATATATATATATATATATTGGACAGTTCTGCTAGTCTCAGAGACTGCTAATAGTGATGTTGCCACCTAGAATTTAATTTTTTTTCTATTTAGTAGTAATATACTAAGGTAAAGACTTATCTTCTCTTATCATATACCAGAAGATATAATTTTATTGAAACAATGCCACAAACTGAAGCTTTGTGCACTGCTTTAAGAAAATGCTTTCTAAGTATTTTTAGAAATCAACTTCAAATTATTCTACATAAAATTAACGATTTTCACAGTCATAATGAGCTATGGCAGAATTTTACAAACTGCAAGAATTTCAACATGTAAAGCACATAAGTAGGTTTTCTCTTTGTGTCTGGGATGCTTCCTTATATTTGAAAGTGGATATTCAGTTATTAATAGTAAACTCAACTAGTGTGGACTGTTTGTTTAACTGTCATTACACAGATTAGATTTTATTGTACCCTGGTGGTTCAAATTATTGTTGATCAGAAATACTGTCAGAAACACTATATGAAGGCCTTCCAAAGACTAAGGCTGAAGACCAACTCAAAGGGAAAATTTTGGTCAAGTCTTTAGGTTGATATTAAGCTATGTAAGGCTGGGCAAGCTTACATGGCTTATATTGAAATTTTCTCTTCTTCATCTGAGAAAGGGGGACATCACATCTTCTTTCCACCTCTTGCTTGATTGTTGTGACGATAAGAGCTAGACAGTAAATGTATAAGTCCTTAATAAATGGTAAAGGTCTATGTATACACAATGTGCTATTCTTACTTATTTCAGAAATGCCAGCATATCTTCCGTTACACAAGCAGAAGGACAAGGGCAGTGTGTTGGTGTAATTGGTGCTTGTAGATGCTTTGTTCCTCAAAATCTCCTTGCCAGGAACCCCATCATTAAGCCATTTTTTGTAGTGCTCAACGTGTCCTTTTCTTCCCCCGACACAATCCACTTCCGGCCCTGACTGCCTCAAGCCGTCTATATAATTAACTTCAGTAACGCTCTCCCTGTCTCCGGGCCCTCTTCACCATTTTGTCCAGAACACCAGGACCAGATTCATCTTCCAACAGATTTTTATCATGTCACCTTAAACACAAATGCTGCTCCCCAAGGCTTACTAGATAAGGTCTGAACTGTCTTTAAAGTCCTTCGCAATTTGGTTCCAGCTTACATGTAGAATCTTACTACTTTCTTACCCATTCCGTATAAGCCAATCAAATCTTTTGTTTTCCCTTCGTATGACTTTTTGCTTTCCTGAGTCGGCATCTCTCTTTGTACTGCGTATGTGACATAAAATGCCCTCTTTCTCCTCTCATGCCGACAGAAATCTTGTCTGCCAATTCGGGCTCATTCACAGTCATAGCTTATATTTATACATAACATATGTGCGTGTATCCATATGTGTGCAAGTATATATATCTATAAATAAATTTCATTTCATTCCAATTATATAACTACAGGCTATTTTTAAAAATTAAGTCAACATATAAAATTATAAGAAAGAAAATAAAAATTAGTTGGACTCTCAATCTTGAGACAACCACTATGAACATTCTGGTCACTTTCTTGCACTTCTATGTATACAAATATACACATATATTTATCTTAGTATATAAGTGACATAAGATTATACCTGCTTTTTAAATCATATTCACTGTTAGGTATAAATAAAAGTTTGGTTTTTGTTTATTAAATAGGTTCCTCCCTATCTTCTTCTTCCACCATTTTCTCTAACAAACTCAGCCCAGGTGATCAATGTTAAAAACTTGCTGCATATTTTCCCATATTTTTCCTTATGCTTATGTCATCCTATGTGTACTTTATGTTATTGATTAATGTTCAAAGTAGACTCATAAACATATGATTGAAATTCCTCCACTGAACACAGAATTAACCCATTAAAAGTTATTCTGTCTATTTTCTTTGTTCGCATAGCCACAAATAAACATAACTTTATATAAATACATGCTTGTTCTCATAGTTATACTCTTTTATGCCATCTTTATTTGCCTTTTGTTCCTTTCTTTTTTCCTCTCTGTCTTCCCTTTTTTTTTTGGCATGCATTCTCTTCCTCTAATTCATCCTTTTTAATGGCTGCATGATATTATTCAATACATATACACATGCCACAGTTTATTTTACTAGTTCTTTGTTGATGGCTATCCATTTTGTTTCCAGTTTGTTTGCACGAAGACAATACTACAGTAAGAAGGCGTGTGTGTGGGTTTTGTGTGTGTGTGAATTCTTGATTTTAATTTGATGGATTAGATTTCTAAGTCAAAGGGAAGGTATTTTTAAAATTTTCATTGATATTAACAAATTGCTTTAAAAAAGGCTGTAGAATTCATATTTCCATTAGCAATAGATGTATGAGTGCTGTTTCCTCATGTTCATAATTAATTTGAGTCTTATCTGAGAGTTAATGTGATTCTCTCACTGCCATTTTAATTTTCATTTCCACGACTACTGTAGAGAATGAGAATCTCTTCACGTGTAGAATGTAATTTGTATTTCTCTTATCTGAATTGCCTATTCCTATCCTTTGCTCACATTTATACTGTTATCTTTTTCTAACCAATATGTACAAGCAATCTGTATATCACTGTGGTAGGCAGCCTTCCAAAAAGTCTCCCAGTGATTTCACATCCTGGTATTCATGCTCTTGCATAATCCCCCTCCCTGAGTGTGGGCTGGATCTAGTGATTTGCTTTTAGAGATTAGTATACAGCAAAGTGATGGGATACCACTTCTGTGATTAGGTCACAAAGACCATGACTTCCAGTTTGCTAGTGTTCTCTCTGTGGCTCTTCTCATGTGCTTGCTCTGATAGAGAGGGCCACCTGGCATGGAACTGAGGTGACCTCCAGTCAACAGCCCATAAGAAGCTGAGGCCCTTATTCCAACAGTTCTCAATGAAGTGAATCCTGCAAACATCCACATAAGCTGGGCAGCAGATTTTTCCCCTTTCGAGCCTTCAGATGACACTGCAGCCTGGCTGACATCTCGACTGCA
Source organism: Phocoena phocoena (assembly GCF_963924675.1). Lineage (NCBI taxonomy): Eukaryota > Metazoa > Chordata > Mammalia > Artiodactyla > Phocoenidae > Phocoena > Phocoena phocoena. The sequence goes on along the minus strand of NC_089221.1, from coordinate 93,379,006 downwards.
ATCTTGTGAGGGACCCTAAAGCAGAGGACCTAGTTAATTTGTGCCTGGATTCCTGACACACAGAAACTGTGAGTAGTAAATGTGTATTGTTTTAAGCTGCTAAGTTTGGGTGTTATTTATTTTGCAGAATTAGATAACTAATACAATTACATATGTTAAATTTTTATTGGATTATATATTACAGATATGTTTCCTGATCTTTAATTTGTTTATTGACTTTCTTTATGACATCTTCTTCCATATAGGATTAAACATTTTATATAATTTATTGTCTATTCTTTTCTTGGCCTTTAGATTCGATAGAGTATTAGGGTTAGGGGTAGGATTAGGGTTAGGGTTAGGTTATTAGGTCACTCTAACCCTCTAAGGATGGAAATAAACATGTTAGCCACAGGTTTTGTCCAAAATATGTTTTAAAGTTCTTTCTCCTGGATTTCATATTGGCAAAAAGTTTCCCAGTTATTCTCCAATTCTTGCCTTCTACTGTGATCTTTTTAAATTAGATAACATCTTTAGGTACAATTATAAGGTAATAAGTCACTCTCTCCTAGAAAACAGCATGACTCTCTAGATTGTAGTTGGCCACAGCATATGTAGGGAGTTAAGCTGTAAAGTCAAAGAGCAAAATGATAATCATGTTTTCTCAAAGTAATCCTTGAGAATCCTTTAAATTGAACATACAATAGAATATATGTGGTTTGGTATATATGCTCCTCTAAGACAGCATGTATATATACATGTGTAAAACAAACAGAGGATATAACACAGTGTACACATGCAAAATATAACACTACAGTATATTAAATTATGGGATAACAAGATAAAGAGAAAGACACATTTAACAAAGCAGGGGAAACAATACTACTGAATATTCACCATGCATCCTGGGTATCCTTGCCTGGCTCTGATGGTAATAATGCTGACTCACCATGATGACTGATGCTGACAATGATGATGAGTTCAGCGTCTGTGTGATGAGGAATGAGATCATGAAGATGTGCGCGGTACACACTCCAGGGATTCGTTTTCCTCCTCCCTGACAACACGATTGTAGGTCATGTGAGCAGTGAAGAGATTGGCAGGCAGAATGGCTCATAATATTTGAAGTGTTATTTTCTCAGCTCTAACTTTTCTTCTTGCTCTCTCTTTAATGGCTCATCTATCATTGATTTCATGGAAGTCAAATACACATTTATGCTTTTCTACTGTTTGGGGTATAAGGAGTTCAGCTGACTTCAAACAATAGTCAGCTGACTGATTTCTGTGTCGGTGGCAACACTGAGGTTGCATCCTGCAACATGAAAGATCACAAGAACTTATGTGTGGTGGCTCACAGTTGGAGGAGAATTTGCTTGTTTATTGTTTGTTTTATTTTGTTTGGTTTCAATTTCTATTCAGTAGGAGGGGAACCAATTTATACTTTATGGTTACACATGGAAACCTGGATTAACTGATACTATATTTCTACAGTAACTTTTTCCAGGGATGCTTTTTCACCTCTTACAAAGTGGCACGCTTGCTCAGGTGACCTGAAGATAGAGAAATGGTCAGTGCAGTTTCCGTGAGATGTTGAGACATGATGTGATGGGTAAAACCTACAGAACATCTGACCTTTCACAGGAGGAGGGCCTCCTTTTCTTTTTCCTTTTTTCTTAAAAAGACATTTTAAAATTTATTTTTGGCTGCATTGGGTCTTCATTGCTGCACACGGGCTTTCTCTAGTTGTGGCGAGCAGGGGCTACTCTTCATTGCGGTGTGGGGGCTTCTCATTGCGGAGGCTTCTCTTGTTGCAGAGCACAGGCTCAGTAGTTGTGGAACGCGGGCTCAGTAGTGGCACATGGGCTCTAGAACTCAGGCTCAGTAATTGTGGCACACACGTTTAGTTGCTCCACGGCATGTGGGATCTTCCTGGACCAGGGATTGAACCTGTGTCCCCTGCATTGTTGGCAGGCGGATTCTAACCCTGGCACCACCAGGGAAGTCCCAGGGCCTCCTTTTCAAATGCAAGGTGCGAAGCAGGAAAGGGATGTGAGAGCAGATCAGCATAGAACTCAAATTGGAGAGTTCCAATTTGATGAGGTAAGTGAGAGAGTCAGAAGTTTGGGAGGAATTTTGAGGGAGAAATGGGAATGTGAATTGACCAGGGAAACAGTGAAGACTGCTAGGCTGTTCCACATCAAGCACCCAGGTGAAGATAATGACCATACTTCTAGGGAGACAGCAATCTGCCCAGCTGGGGCATTTTGTCTAGAAGTGGAGCAGGCTGGGCTTAGCACTGGGAAGGCCTTCATTTCAGGAGAAAATAATTAGGAAGAACAATATCAGAAACCTGAAGAGAGAACAAACTTACAAAGACTAAGGCATTAAAACATGAAGGTAAGACTGACTAAAAAGTGAGAAGTATATGTTCCTAAGGCAGTGGGGCCAGGCTGTAGGTGTTGAGGCCCTGGGGGTCCTGACCACATGGAACCCCAGTGATCATAAAGCTGCAAGTATTAGTATAATCAACAAAAGCTTAATTTCATGCAGAATCGATCATTCTTACAGCCTGTTGCCCCAGGTTGTTCCTATTGGAAATGTTAGTTATGAATTTTATGACCGCAAATAGCAGTTCCTGTTCTACTATTTGAACACAGGAAATGCTAAGCCATAACAGGTTGACTTGAGGAGGAAGAGTCCTATTTCCTCATGGGAACAGAGGGGCCTCTAATGGGTGGTCCATTCCACTTTACAAAGACTTTTAACAGTTTAAGTCAAAGCCCAAGCAAGTTCCCAGGGAACAGAGCCATAGCTGTGTGACTCACCCAGGAAAAAACTGATGCCAGTCTTGCTAGAACAGACGTCTTATCCCCAGCCAATGGGTAGTATATTTTCAGTCAAGGCTCAGAAAAGACATGTGAAGAAGACCTCTTCTTCCCTCGGTCACAGAACACAGAGGTCAATAAACATCTTTACTTTTAATAGATAGCATGGGAGAACAGGAAACCAGGCACTAGCTTTAGTTCTGACATTTACTTTCTGTGGGACTTCCAGAAAATCCCTTCACTTAGAGGCTGAATTGTGCACTGGCTTTCTTCTTAGGCTCTAAAGTCTTATTTCTTGAGTCCAATCCATCTCCACTTATTATTATAGCTCTGTGACCACAGGAGAGTTATTTAAGCTCTCATGTCCTGATTTACTCACCTATAATAACCAGAAATAATAGTATTGGTTGTAGGCACTAAGTGAGATAGTATTTGATAAGGCACAGTGCTTGGCATATAATGAGCATTCAGTAATGGTTGACTCTTGCATAGACCTGTTTTATCTTCTGTAAAAGGAAGTTATTGGGCTCATATCTTTTCCAGCTCTGAAACTCTTAAGATTCTGCAATGAAAATGATTTTTGGTTATTGTTTCACAGCTAGGGTCAGTAGACATTTTCTGTAAAAATATAGGTAGTAATAGTTTAGGCTTTTCATGTCATACAGTCTTCATCATGACTACCCAACTCTGGCACTTAATGTGAAAGCAGCCATAGACAACACTTAAAATAACAGGCATGGTTGTCTCCCAACAAAACATTATTTACAAAACTAAATCCATGGCCTAGATTTGGCCCATGGGAAGTACTAGTGTGCTGACCTCTGTTCCATAGAATAAAAAAATGTGGAGAAAAGAATTGAAAAGCAATTTGTGATAGAAAAAGGACACAGGAAATGATGTGCTGCAAAATTGTATAAGCTTATGGTATATTTTTTTAGCTCAAAAACTTTTTCTGTAATGAGCATAAGAAAAAAAACAGATATTCTACAACAAAGGTGGATAATAGAAATACAATAAACAGCTTTTACAAGCTTAAACATTTATAAATCTTTAACTGGCATAAATATGGAAAGTAAGTGAAATGGAAAACAATGGCCCAGAAATTCCCTTTTGCTACAAGTTGAAAGAAGGCAAGAAGATGGCAATCATGCAAACAGCATGAGAAGCCCAGGTTGTAGCAAACAGCTAATGCCGCTGTTGACTCCATAATTAAGGAGACAGTTATGCATTAAAATGGCTCAAATACTTGGGTGATTTCTCAACCTTCAAATCACATTTGACCCGATCTGGTCATCTGAATATTACAGTGCAATGACTGGATTATGGGCTGTTCTCCTTATGAAGTTGGCTCAGTGACTAACCGCTCAGAAACCAGGCCTTCGTGGTATCTGGATACCTTACCAAAGAATATCAAACTGTATGGTAGTCATATTATAGCTGTGAGCACCTCTTAAAATTATGTTGAGGAAAGAAAAAGAAGAAAAATGCAATGAATAAAAGAAGAGACATGACAAGAAAGGTACAAAGGAAGAAATGCTAGTGGAGCACCATAGAAGTAGAGTCCAGATGCCTCATGGGGGCATTCACTTCAGGGGAACTGTGAGAATTCACATGCTATAGCAACTACCATCCCTGTCCCAGGGGCCATTACAGCCATCCCTGTTCCCCAGGACCCCCTACAGATGTCTGTGTGTCACCCCTGCCTTTCTCCTCACTTCCAGGTCTCGCCTAGGTGGTTCTCCTAACTAGAGTTTATTCATTTAAAAAAGAGCAAACAGGATAGTATTTGAGCAAATAATTGACTCACAGTATTTTTCCATCTTCTCACTTCAAGCATCCTAACACTTTGCTTGCATCAGGATTTTGCACAACAGAAAACTTGACATCAAAGGTCTTTCCTGCCTTTTGTGAAAGCTTAAACCCTCTGAAGAAATTTTGTCAGGTGTCCCGGAGAGGAAAGAGAGAAAAGATGGCAACTCTCAAGGGGGAGAGAGATTTCCCAAGATGGTGAAGGATGAAGGTCAGAGAGTCTCTCTAATGGTGGGGATCACACACTGCTCCTTGACAGAAGCCTGAGGAGGGGAAGAGACCCCAAGAACAACTGTAGAGGGCATCTAGGAAAGATGGCCCTAGGTAGACGAGGCTCTATCCCTAAGATTCCAGGGTGAAATCTGGAATCTGAAGATGGATGCTGGGGCTGATGGCCCCAGTTGGACTGAAACCCCATGCATCTCAGCAGTAGCCAGCAAGCACCATAGCCCGTGACCAGAGGGACCAACCTGTTGCCTGGGCAATACCTGAGTTCCTTTGCACAGGCCTTGAAAGTGTGGAGTCCCAATAATGACTGAAATTACGTTTCCCTCCAGCCTTGAGGGAGGAGGACCCAGGGCAGATTTAAACTGATTTAAAGATATGAAGAAACAGAATGATTCTTGCAACATAGCATCCGTGGGCTGATATTCATGTACCAACAAATGTCTGGGAGTGGCGGGGTAGGGGAAGAAGAGGGGCTGATGTTCTACCTGGCACAGTCTCTGAAGCGGAACCAGCAAGCTCCCGGGGGTACATATTAGGTGCGTGGAGGCAGGGTGACCACCGTGGCTGGGAGAGAGCACAGGGCTGCCTTATAAATCCTTTAGTGGGTAAACGAGTGCCCAGAAAAACAGAGAGTGGGTGGAGTAACATAACTGAAAACAGCTGAACTGCGAAGTGGGCCTAATTTTTTCTGAACTAAGAATGAGTAAAATGTCTTTTCAAGAACCGGGTATAAAAATGGCACCAGGAGATAAAGAAAACCCACTATATTTAGTTGTTCACACACAGCTAATATAGTAGCCATGCAATGCATTAAGAAAATCTCCCCCTGTACTTTTCATAACTTGCCTGGTTGTGTGATGATCCAGCATTTGGAGACGGGGAAACAAAAGGCCTCCTGACCCAGGGATGGACCCTAACAGCCTGTAGGCCCATCTGATGGGGAAGCATAACCACTCAGGGGGTTCAGGAAGGGCTTCTGACTGCAAAGGCTGCACCTTTTTGAGAAAAGCACACAGAGTGGAGGGAAAGAGGAGGTCACTGCCCCAGCAGGCCAGGTTGGCTGGGGCAGCCCTGGCCATCTGGACAGCTCGTGCCATGGGCTAGTCTCACACCCACTTTCTCATCCAGCTCTTCTTTCGGTGAGATCAAAGGGATGTAGTGAGTCACCAGTGTAATCAACAGATTTGCTGTTATCTTCATCATTATTATAAAATATTCCAGTCATATTCTGAGTAAGAAGTAATTCCCTCCGAGCAAGTTGTAGAGCAGTAATTCAAAGCAGGCTCTCTGGATCCAGAACTCACCGGCTCACCTCCTCTTTGTTGTATGGCTTTCTACGAGCACAGCAATGATGGCTTTCACATGCATTCCACAGATGTGGCACCAGCTGTGGACACCCATCAGTGGCACTAAGCCACTGTAATCTGTTAATGACTATGCAAGGTCAATGGTAATTTAGTTTTAAATGTCACATAAAAGGAAGGAGGGAATCACATAAAGGAGAAAAATAGGCCCTCTAGAAACAAACAATTAAGAAGGTCTAATACTTAGCACCTTAGAAATATAATTTTACTTTTTGTTATGTTCATATACCCATTATTAAGGCCTGGTTCTGGGCTAGGGAGTCCAGTAAGCTGGGCAGGCTTTGAAAAGAGGGATCCAGACAAAATCACTGATTTGCTTTTATAAAGTTACATTAATTAAATAATAATAGGAGAAAACAGCCATAAAGGTGAGAAGACAATAAAATGTATTTTTTTCTCTTTGAAAAATTATGCATCCCCAGTACACAGGAATTAGCTATTATCTGCAAATACTATGTTATTAAATTTTCTCTTTCCTTATGCACACATCCTTTTTTTTTTTTCCTACAAAAATTGATTGCCACGGATGTGGTCCTGAAATCCCTGTGGTTTCTGAAATCCTGTTCAAAGGACGCAATACATTTTCCTATTCCTCTAGTTTGAGCCAAGCAAAAACAGGAACTAAGTCAAATCATTCCATTTCCTTTTTTATAAAATTAATATACTGGCAGATTAGCAAAATGCCATAGATATGGTCTACCCTTTGTTCACCGGTTTAACCACTCAGTCAATAGGCATTTAATGGGCGTCTAGTATGTCTCAGGCACTGGGAAAGCAGAGGTCAATCAAACACTGGTCTCTGCCCACATGGAGCTGAATTTAGTAGAGTTGGTGGCCATATCAACAAAGAATTGTGATAATATTTGGAAATACTATGAGAAGTCTTTTTCTTTCTCAGAAAATCTTTTTTTTTACCTTGTGACTCTTTCACCATTTAACCAGACCGAGAGACGAAGGCTGACTGCCCGCAAAGAAAAGACACAGAATGATCCAGTCAGAACAGCATCCAATTTCTGGCTGAGAATATAAAAAGAAAGCCTTGAAAGCTTTCACTTCTAAGAGCCTGGAGTTTGAGGGAGGGAGGAAATGGGGGGTAGCTCTTGTTGTATTTATTTATTTATTTTTGAATGCTAAAACCTTGGCTCTGACTCAACAGAGTAAAGCCTGTAACACTAGCCAGTTTCTACCAAAAGCCAGGGAGTGGGACAAAATGCATGATGACGCAAAAACAGCTTTACAGCCTCAGAGGAGACAAGGCCTTTTCTGAGAAGGAGAAGGAGCTTTGAAAGGATGGAGAAAGGAGAACTAGAGTGTTGAGATGCAGATGTGGGGTCTGCTGAAACCCCTGCCTGGGGGTAGGGGGCTGGGAGACATTAGGGATCTGAGGATGGAAGGTGCCCTGCTTTCTATCTGGAGTAGCCCTGCTGGCCTTCTCTTTGGTCGCTGTCCATGCTCAACTACTTGTTAAATCTTTTTAATATTGTCCTTACACTGGAGAATTTGGGTGGTTTTATTCAGGGGTGTCATAGAATATGACCTGCAATTTTGAAAGAACTCCAGTGAGGATGAAGAGGAAGGACGGGAGGAGGAAAGACCAGAGACTTGGGGAGATGCTTAGAGGCCATTGCCCAGGCACAAGAGGGGAGCAGCCAGTCCAGAAGTGGCAGCACCTTCCTGCTTTACACCAGCTCACTTCTGAGGGAGGTGAAGTAGGGGGAGGATTGGGGATTGTTCTCAGGATTCTGGCATGTGGGCTGGATGGTGCCATCAACCAGCAGACTACTGAGGAGTACAAGTGAGTTGAGGAATTCAGTGTCAGCCAGGCAGGTCGTGAAATCTCAAGAAATCCTTGAGAACTCAGAGAAATGTGAACTGCTTAATGGTATGGTAAGGAGAATCTGAAGCTAGTGGAACAAATCTGAAGCTAGTGCTTATTAATGAATTGTGATGCCTCTCAGGGTGTCTGGGGTTCCACTGGAGGCTCTGCCCTTGGCCTATTTTTTTCGAGAACTTGGATGTAGACACCAAAGACATACTCATCAAATTGGTGTAGGATGCAAATTCTGAAGAAATAGCTATTACAATAAATGATACAATGAAAAACTCAGAAGGCTGAAGCAAGTGTTTGAACATAAAAGGATGACACTGAACAGAATAAATGGAAAGTCCTGCATTTAGGTTTAAAGTAAAGTGAAGAGCACAATTAGAAAATGTGAAGGCCTGGCTTGGCAGCAGCTCCTCAGAACAACGACATGAGGACTTTAGTTGTCTTAAAGATGTTGTGAATCAACAGTGTGATGCCACCACTTGAATGCAGCCCCACCTCTAGGGAGGATGAGGTAGAGGTGAGAAGACCTCCTTCCTAGCAAGATGCTGCAGTTTTCCCAAGCTAAAATCTTTTTCTGAGAAGAAAAGTAAATAGTTTCAAGAAGCCACAGATGAAAAACCAAGGCTTTTGGTCACCCATTCCAAACAAACAAGGCAGGGAACAGCTCCTCACTTGGTGATTTTATGTCCTGATTGAGTCATCGCTTTATCCAGAGACAGCTGGTGCTCACTGACTATCCATCCACATGCTCTCTGACACTTTCCGGGGGGCTTTCACTTGGGTTGGGGACTTATGACTGAGTCCTGGCAGTTAAGAATGAGAGCAGAAGGGATATGGTACTTCTGACCCTAGGTTCTGAACTGTCAGTGTGCGTTCTCCATCCGTCTCCACCCCTGAAGGATGAACTCGGAGTCACATATTGAGATGCTGGCAGCACAAGATGGAGAGAGCCTGGACCCTTGAGTCGTTGGATAACAGACAGCCCTGCTGACCCACATACTTCACATGAGCAAGAAATACACTTTTGTGTTTGTTAAGCCCCTGAGATTTAGGGGTGTGTCCATTGCTGCCACTAGCATAACCTAACCCTAATAGTGTTTATCCTCGAGCATCCCTGGTCTCTGCTAAAGTGTGTCAGTGGTCCATAGCCATTATATTCCTCTTTAGGGAACTTTTGGGAAACTCAGCCTGGGGCTCCAGCTCAGTGTCCTTGATGAATAAATGCTATGGTCACACACAAAAGGAATGGGTAACATGGCTGGAGGAAACCACTGTTTGAATCTAGATAATTTATATTTCAAGGAAAGTACCAATTTATTCAAAGACAGAAAGACACTCAAGTCATGAAATTCAATATATCTCTTGAGTTTTCCCATCGAATATACTTACTTAGGGTAAAGGTTTGACTAGATGCCAGCCTGGGTCCCTTTCAGTTCTATGAAGTAAAGCTGAAATAACGTAAGGACTAGAGGAAATCTTAGAGTCCATCTAATTGTACCAAATGCCAGACTTTATAGATGAGGAAACTGAGCCCAAGAGATGTTAAGATATTTATCCCAGATCCCTTAGATCTCCTGAATTCCATTTTCAGTGCTCTTTCTAGTATATTGCCTTAAACAAACAAACCAACAACAATAACAAAAAGGCCTCCTGATTCTTTTTACCTTAAAGATGAGCTGATTCCTTTCTCTGGGACCCCTTCAATCTATATGAGTCCATGAAAGGGGGAGGGAAATGTCTCCTTAGGAGCAAAAAGGAATAGAGAATGGCAGATGGAAGAAGGGAAAAAAGTGCGAGCATATCGCCTTCTTATTTCAGGAACTCCATGTATCTTTCTTGGCCCCAAACCCCTAACCCTTTTTTTCTGCAAGCCCTCCTCCTCCTAGGAATAGACACAGGCTGCAAAATCAGCCTGGAACAGAGTCCTTAACTTTTTCTCATTCCAGTTTAAACTTAGTCTAGTACGGTGATATTTTTTAGTCCAATCCAGTTATAAAAATTCTACTTTATAATTTCAACCCCCTAATATTCTTATTTCAAGATTCCTTCCCTATTCTCCACCACCTAGTTTTAACCTTTTGGTGAGAAGCTGGGAAGGAAAGGGTATCTGCCGGCTTATTAGAATAATGACTCCTAGCTGGAGGGCAACCAGAAGCTCAGGTTGCCAGACTCTACCTCCGTCATAGCCACTGGCCAGTTCCATCGTGGATAATCAGGGGCCCCACTGGTCCTCACTATGTTGGGGATCCCACTTCTCAGTGCCATTTTCTCCCTCTCACCTTGTATTTGTTACTTAAATTGGAAATTCCACGGAATGACCAGTGGGTTGCTGTGTCCTCTTATTCTGCAGCTGGTCCGGGTTTAGGAAAGCGAAAAATCTCTTGAGTCACTTTGGATTGATTTCATGAGAAACCAGGGGATTGAGCCTTGCCTTTTGCCATTCCCTCCCCTTCTCTGACTCTCCCTAAAACCCCTTCCCACACTCCAGGAACACCACCTGCAACCATCCAGGAGGAAGGAGATGCCAGGCTCCCCTTTAGCTCATCTGCCCACATTTCACTAGGGAAGACTTAGAAGACTTCAGCTTTGGGAAAGCAGTTGAAATCCCCCTCCTTCCACACTGGGAGGTGAGATAGAAAGGGATACTGACCACTTCAGTAATAATAAAATCTACTTATCACCTACTGTGTGCCAACTGCTTTTCAAATGCTCTACATATTATCTCGGTGAATCCTCACAAGGACACTAATGAGGTGGGAGTTCTAAAGAAGGTGACTTTTTTGTTGTTGTTTTAGAGACACTGAGATGGGGATGTGGAGAATGCTGCTTCAGAGGTTCTGCTAAAGTGTCTCATCTTAACAGCCCAGGGGGAGGGCATCCAGTTTCTTTTGTCCTCAGTTTAGAACTGTCTCCACAATTACCCGTTACTTCCAGTCAGCAAACTTGAAGGAGCAGGAAAGGGTTTTGTTCTGTACACTTTTTTTTTTTAACATCTTAATTGGAGTATAATTGTTTTACATTGTTGTGTTAGTTGCTGCTTTATAACAAAGTAAATCAGATATACATATACATATATCCCCACATCCCCTCCCTCTTGCGTCTCCCTCCCATCTTCCCTATCCCACCCCTGTAGGCAGTCACAAAGCACCGAGCTGATCCCCCTGTGCTACACGACTGCTTCCCACTAGCTATCTATTTTATGTTTGGTAGTGTATATATGTCCATGCCACTCTCTCACTTCGTCCCATCTTATCCTTCCCTCTCCCCATGTCCTCAAGCCAATTCTCTACGTCTGTGTCTTTGTTCCCGTCCTACCCCTAGGTTCTTCAGAACCATTTTTCTTTTTTTTAGATTCCATATATATGTGTTAGCATACGGTATTTGTTTTTATCTTTCTGACTTACTTCACTCTGTATGACAGACTCTAGGTCCATCCACCTCACTACAAATAACTCAATTTCATTTCTTTTTATGGCTGAGTAATATTCCATTGTATATATGTGCCATATCTTCTTTACCCATTCATCTGTTGATGGACACTTAGGCTGTTTCCATGCCCTGGCTATTGTGAATAGAGCTGCACTGAACATTATGGTACATGACCCTTTTTGAATTATGGTTTTTTCAGGGCATATGCCCAGTAGTGGGATTGCTGGATCATATGGTAATTCTATTTTTAGTTTTTTGAGGAACCTCCATACTGTTCTCCATAGTGGCTGTATCAATTTACATTCCCACCAGCAGTGCAAGAGTGTTCCCTTTTCTCCACACCCTCTCCAGCATTTATTGTTTGTAGATTTTTTGATGATGGCCATTCTGACTGGTGTGAGGTGATACCTCATTGTAGTTTTGATTGCATTTCTCTAATGATTAGTGATGTTGAACATCCTTCCATGTGTTTGTTGGCAACCTGTCTGTACACCACACTCTTACGCTACAACTAGCATGTTGCTTACAACAGGAGAGTAATAGGAATGCATGTGTGTCTCTGTTTACATTGCTTCGTTGTGCTTTTTCACTATGAGAGTAACAGAGACTGTAGCAACAAATTCAAGCAACACAGAAATATAACAAATAAAAACCAATTTTCTGTTACTTAATTGACTCATCCACTGACATTCAACCACTTTTATTAGTTTGGAGTGTGTATGTGTGTGTGTGTGTGTCTTCTACGTACACACTTTTTTTTTCACTGTACATACAGAGATAATATATTTGCTTTCATTTTCATAAAATAGAGTTATATTATATATGTCTCTATATACACACATATATATTATACATGTGTTTTATATATATAATATATATGTAATATATTTCTGAGTCTTTTTTTCACTTAACATATTAGTATGTCAGTACATTCAGATCCATCTCATCTTTTCAGTGGTCCTGGAATATTCCTTGGCGTGAATGTTCTATGACTTATTTGTCCATTTCCCTATTGATGGTATTTAGTTTGTCTCCAGTTTTTTGCTTACAATGTGTACACACACACACACATACCTTTCCCTCTAGAGTCAGAGCTTTTCTGAAACAGAATCTTGTATGTGGGACTACTTGGTTGGAAAATGTGTTTATTTTAAACTTGATAAAATCTACCAAATTGTCTTTCAAAAAAGGTCACATCCATTAACAAAACTGTAAAGGGCTTTGTCTTCTTATCGTATATGTCATCAAAATCTTACTCAATTTTTGCCGACTTACCCCTCCCAAAAAAAGAACTATTGTTTTAATTTCAATTACTGTACCTGTTAGTCTGTTTGGGCATTTTTCAAATGTTATTGTCTATTTGTAATTTCTTCTCTAAAATTCCTCTTATCATTTGCCCATTTTTTCCCCTTTTGTCTTTTTGTACTGTTTTGGAGGAGCTTTTTAGCTATGATAGATATTAGCTCTGTCTTTTCTATGTGTTGCAAATATTTTCCCACAGTCTTCATCTGACTTTTAAATTTGTTCATGTGAGCTGATTTTGCCAAGCAGAAGTTTTGGCTTAATTATTCCAATCTGTCGGCCTTTTTCCTTTATGGTTTCTGGGCCTCCTGTGGACCTCAGAAGGCTCTCCCCACTCCCCGTTTGTGAAAATATGGAGAATGTGCTTACTTAGAGCACGAGATGGTCCAATTCCAAGAGGCAACAGCAACAGAACTGATAGAATGCCAAGGAAAATTGCGCTGAGCCCTGTGAGGAATCTGCCTGGCCCACATTTCCCCTCCACTGTACTTTTCCAGCCTGTGGTTATTTGTTCTGCCTCTAGGCAGCCCTGACGTTCCACCAAGTTCGCCCCCTTCCTCCCTCATTCCTGTGCAGAGAACTGTTTGGTTTTCTGTCTTTGTTCTTGTTTTCCAGACAGTTCTCTGTAATAAGTGGGGCTCCATTTACCTGCAGGTCTCCCACCCTAGGACTGAATGCAACATTACTGACGATATTTGCATCTTTCTGCACCCCCTTCCTGCTTCACCCCCCAACCCCGCCACTTCCTGGAGTGAGCAAGCAAAGCAGCCAAAGTAGACGTTTGACACATCTGCCCTGGGTTGGCTCAGTTCCAATGGGAAAGTTTGATGTTGCAAGATTTTCATAGCCACTCGCATTTCCCTGACTTACAATCATACAGGCTTCCTTGACTTCCTTCTAATTCAATAAAGACAAAGAAAGCAAGCTGAGTTTGCACTGCTTGGGTCCTGGGGGAACCAGCCCCAGGCAAGCAGATGACAACAGCCTTTGTCTTGGGCCCCTTTCTCTGCCCCAGCTGCCCTTTCTCTCTTGGCTCACTGGGCATAAGTGCTATCAAGTTTCTTTCCCTAGTGGGGTCAATCACAAGCCAATGTCAAGGTTTATCATAGGAGGATTTTTGCCCCACCAGTCTGTCAGCATCCAACATCAGTTATGTCCATTTCTTAAATATTCTGAGTAAACGTGGTATGCCTGTGTGCAAATGCAGCTTCAAGACAAGCTCCCCAGCTGCCCATTGCAAATACATTTTAGCCTCCTATACCTGAACTCCTCCTGTGCAAACATCTGGCACACTGCCCCTTCCCTAACTTTTCCAGGTTTCTGGGGGTGGGGGGCAGGATGAGTGCAGGGGATGGAGGATTAAGCTCAAAGGCTAGGATTTCAGGTTTCAGTGCTCAAAGCCTGGGAAGCTCAGAGCCCATGGGGACCCGTGGACCCACTGCCCAGAAGGGCGTCTCCTCCTGACCTCTGCTCTGGAGGAGCACTGCTTCCCTGGGGACTTTGCTGGTGAACTCTGTGGAGGGTGCTTTCAACACTTCCTTTTGTCTTGGTTATTCGTATTTTCTGATTTTTTTCTCTCAAAATTCTAAGTATTGTTTCTAATAATAAAATACAGTTTTATCCTAAATTAAAAAAAATATTATCCTTAGAGAGAAGCTCTCAGAACTCCCAGGAAGACTTTAAAGGAAGCTATGTGGACATTTAAATGAGTTAGTAAGTCCCCCAGAACTTAGGAAGCTCTGGCTAAATACCAATTGTTAACATTATCAGTATTATTATTACTACTATTATTCTGAAGAAGGAATACTTTTAGGGTAAAAGTAGAGTTGGCATTGAATGAGGAACAGAGAGTTGGATTAGAGGGTGCTTCTCATGGAATATAGAATCTGCTCAAATTAGCCACATTTATGTTTGGGAGCCATATGAGTTTTTCAACTAGTAAGGTTCCCAGCAGCATGATGGATGCTGATATCTTGATGTTTCTCCCTGTGGCCTGGGTTATAGACAAATAATTCAGAGGGAAAAGAAAAAATAAAAAACAGAAGAGTCTCTCTAAACATAAAGCACTGAAGAGAGACTAGAAAAATCAGGAGAGAACTGGGAAGAGACGAGAGGACTGAGTTCCTAGCCGATCCTGAAGCAAAGAAAGATCATTGGTCTAGTGATTCCTGAGAGGCGTGCTTACCACGTATAATTCTGATTTTAGATATTCTGTCCCTTTACGTCAACATATACAGTCAAGCGTTCTGATATTTACATTAGAAACCATGACCACCGCACGTGTCCTTAAACACAGGGAAACATCTAAAGGATGCATGATTTCCTCTGTTCAACATGCATTGTAAATCTCATATAACCAAATCTTTTGAAGTTTCCTTTCACCAAAAGGAGAGAAGCAGCAGCTCAGTGGCACACAAGTTGTTGAAAATGCATTTCAACCAGAGGATGCCATTGCCTCTGGGGCCTCATGCCTCCAGCTCACATACAGGGCTTCCGCTGTTTGGGGTGCCAGGAACCCCGCTAGGGATCCAAGTTTTCAAGGCTAATGAAGATGATTTAGATGTGACGTGTGAAAGGGCCGTGTGGCATAAAGGCTTTCCTGTATGAAATCCTGGCACAGCTGCTCAGAGAAATGTGAGTGGGTGGGGATGAGGGGGTGTGAGAAGGCAGGATGCCATCAGGCAGAGCTAGCCATAAAAAAGGAGTTAGAGAGTCCAACACCCCTTTTTGTCTTAACTTTATCAATTTCATCTTCCTTTCTTTTTTTAAAAAAGTCCCATTTTAAAAACTTGGCAATTCATCCAATAAAGCATGCCTCTATGCCCAAGTAGTAATATTTACTTTTTAAAATGTGGGATTTAAGATAACAGGGTCAACAGAGAGAACATAATTAATGGAACAAACGGCTGTTGATCACCTAATTAACCAAATAAACTTGAACCTTGGGAGAAAAATAGGTGGACTGTGACCCAATCATTCCTTGTATTCATGAAGCACCAGGAAAAGCTGAATAATTCCAGAGAGAACATTCGAGAGCATATATTCATTGGCCATGAGTTTAATGTAAATATGCATCCGCCATGAGGAACCTAGAACTTTCCAACACAGTAAAAGCAAAGCTGTGCTGATTAAAAAAAAAAAAAAAAAAGACGTATAGCCTTTCACCATGTAATCTTTGTTCTTAAACCTCACCTTTCGGGCTTCCCTGGTGGCGCAGTGGTTGAGAGTCCGCCTGCCGATGCAGGGGACACGGGTTCGTGTCCCGGTCTGGAAGGATCCCACGTGCCGCGGAGCGGCTGGGCCCATGAGCCATGGCCGCTGAGCCTGCGCGTCTGGAGGCCTGTGCTCCGCAACGGGAGAGGCCACAACAGTGAGCACCGCGTACCGCAAAAACAAAAACAAAAACAAAAAACCTGACCTTTCAACCCCCTTCTGAGACAGACAAGCCCATTACAGTACCCGGTGCCTCACTAAGCTCCGCCTAGCGGTCTGAGATCCTGACCTAACAGGTGGACCTCTCATGCTTAATGATTTCTTTCAGCTTCTTTCTACAGAAGGAGCACACCCAAGACGGTGATAAGAAAGAGCATGGCTGCACCGCCACTGTTATTGCCCCACCAGGCTGATTTCTAAGGTTAAGGAAGCAATTGTAAAACTTGCCATATTTTTCTTGATGATGATGTTAATGCTCTTTACGAAGTTAAAACAACAATGATCTGAACTGATGTAAACCTTTGGGGGCTTGCTGCATTTTCATGAAAGCCTGTAATGACGCGTGCAGAGTAGGAAGAGAGTCACCATCCTTAGTATTCATGAAGAAGACTGGCGGTGAGAACCCCAAGCACGAGCGCCATTGTATTAGCGCTTCCCGCCAACAGCACAGCCTGGGCACTTGATGGCGCAAGAGCAACACGTGCCCTGCTTTAAGGAACCCTCAGACACAGGAGGAGCTTATACTTGGAGTCAGGTCCATAACTTCCCATTACCGCGTATTAGCGACTTTCTAGAAAGGGACAGTTTCTAGATTTTTAATACAATCTAACGTTTATATGAAGTGCTTTATTATGCACTACACACTGCATATGCATTTTCTTTTTTCCTTCTCATAAAAATCTTATTGGTCACTTTTATTATTATCCTCATATTATGGATGAGAAAACAAGGCACCAAGAGGTTAAGTAGCTTTTCCAAGCTCACACAGCAATAAATGGCAACAGTGAAACTCAATCAAAGACAACAACGTTCATGCTTCTCTGAGACTCTGTTTTTGGGTCTGTTTACCAAGAACTTTCTCACATGTAATCCCTGGTAAACTTCAAAACAGCCCTGTACATTAAATATTATTGTCCTCATCGTATGAATGAAACTAATAAGGCTATAACATATACTTAGGTCCATTAGCTTTTTAAGTAAATGCCAAACAGATGTATGAACAACTAAAAA
Organism: Phocoena phocoena; assembly: GCF_963924675.1. NCBI lineage: Eukaryota > Metazoa > Chordata > Mammalia > Artiodactyla > Phocoenidae > Phocoena > Phocoena phocoena. The sequence goes on along the minus strand of NC_089221.1, from coordinate 93,361,799 downwards.
CTCTTAAATATAATATTTTTCATATCATATATTTCAAATATTCATCACCTAAGAAAATGTTAATGTTCAATTTTAACATAAAGTTTGCCAACTCCCTTTCTGGATAGGTTGCCAGATTTAACAAATAAAAATACAGAATGCCTAGTTAAATTTGAATTTCAGATAAAAAGCAAATGATTTGCATGGGGCATACTTGTACTAAAAACGTATTCATTATTTATCTGAAATTCAAATTTAACTGGGCATCCTGAATTTTATCTGGCAGTCCTATTTCTGGAAGATATATTTAGTGTGCCATAAATAAGGAAATTTTAAGCCAATTGAAAAAGATCAGAGAACTACTCTTTTGTCATCAGCTACATTTGTACTAAGCGTATATCTGTGGATGATGCCTGCCTAGCTACTATACAACTGTGTGGTCTGGCTTCTGCCCTCCAGGAGTTCACAGTCCAAACAGTCATTACAATGTAAAAATAGTGATAAGTTGATGACTCTTTCAAATGCTTTTAGTTCTAGCTACTAAAAATTAATAACAGGAAGTGCCATTTGTATAGTTTTTGATTATTTGTGCTAATTTAAGATTCACAAAATTTTATGAGGGCTGTGGGTATTCCCATTTTACAGATAGAGAAAAAGAGACTACAAAGTTATTTGTCTAAGGAAACAAAGAATTGGAGCAGAACTAGGGTTTAAGTCTCCTGATTCCAGCCTCACTCATCTTTCCTCTACACCCAAAGGACCACGTTTCTCAAAGCAGCAGGCTAGCCATGGAGGGGAGCACAGGGAAGCCACTGCCAGATAGCAGTGAACACCCTATCTTTCTGGGTACCTTTATGATGGTGCCAGATCCTGGAACCCCAGATGACAACAAAGGGTGATGATTCACCATGAAGAGTCTTCTGGTTGGCCTCAAGCCCTTCAGACTCTGTTAACGGAGCAGGCAGGACTGGCTCAGGTGAACAACCTGGAAAGCAAATTTGTTGGGAGCAAAAAGTAAGTAATTCAGGAAAAGCTCAGGTCCTATAGAGGTGGTCTGACTTCCATCTAGGTCACATTTTTCTAAGTGGATATGATGGTTAACTTTATGCATCAACTTGAATAGGTCACAAGGTTCATGCTTGGTCAAACATTATTCTGAGTGTTTCTGTGAGGGTGATTTTGGATGTTTTTAATATTTCAATCAATAGACTGAGGAAAGCAAATTGCCCTCCCTAGTGGGTGGGCCTCATCCAATCAGGTGAAGGCCTGAGTAGGACAATAGGCTGACACTCCCCCAAATAAGAGAGAATTTCTCCTGCCTGATGGTCTTCAAGCTGAAAAATCCATTTTTTCCTGCCTTTGGACTCGAAGTGAAACAGTGACTCTTTTGGGTCTCAAGCCAATTGGCCTTTGCACTGGAACCACACCATCAGCTCTCCTGGGGCTCCAGCTTGCTGACTGCAGATCTGGGGACTTGTCAGCCTCCATAATCACAGGAGCCAAATCCTTATAATAAATATATACATACACATACATATGTATACATGTATGTATGTGTATATATATATAAAGCTAATATTTTCAGGTTTCTGAATTGTTTACACATACACATGCATATTCACATATTTGTGTAATATACATAGACCAAAGCCATTCTGAAATAATTCATTTCAGAACAATTAATCATATAGAACTGTAATGCATCCTTTCATCAAGAAGTGGTAGAATACAATTTATCTTGACTAAGGAACAATTTCATCTATTTAAGCTGACTTTTGATTACACGAACCAGAGCCTTTACATACAGATGAATGCTATCCTCTTCCTAACAGTTACCTAGAAAGACTATCAATTCTATAATGCTGAAAATATTTTTTTTCAGATTGTCTAGAGTCCTCAGTACGTTCCTCTGAGTATTTCTAATTGCAATAAATCTTTATTCTTCAGAAATGAATCAGATGTCTGAAAATAGTCAGATATCCAGAGAATAAAAAGGAGGACCAAGCTGGATAATGTAGATGGATGGCCCACTTGGGGTTACAAACTCCAAATGAAAAACGGTGAATCTGGTTTTTTTACTTTCTCTGAAGTCAATCATATAGAGAAGGATAAAAAATTTTTCATCTGGCAGAATTGTTTTAATATACATATCACCTTCGCGGGATATTTTAGAACAGCATTGAGGGCCTTCAGTTCTCTTCCTGGGGTACCTCTCTAATCTCTCCTCCCACTTCTTGTCATTTCTCATTCCCTAACAGCCTGCCTGAATTTCATGTGTTCGTGCCCTTGACATCCCTCCTCCTCATCTGTAGAAAACATACTCATACTATTTTTTAACATCTTTATTGGAGTATAACTGCTTTACATTGTTGTGTTAGTTGCTGCTGTATAACAAAGTAAATCAGCTATACGTATACATATATCCCCTTATCCTCCCCCCTCTTGCGTCTCCTTCCCACAGTCCCTATCCCACCCCTCTAGGTGGTCACAAAGCACCAAGTTGATCTCCCTGTGCTATGCGCCTGCTTCCCACTAGCTATCTACTTTACATTTGGTGGTGTATATATGTCAATGCCACTCTCTTGCTGCTTCCCAGCTTACCCTTGCCTCTCCCCTTGTCCTCAAATCCATTCTCTATGTCTGCATCTTTATTCCTGTCCTGGCCCTACGTTCTTCAGAACCACTTTTTTTTTTTTCAGATTCCATATATATGGGTTAGCATACGGTATCTGCTTTTCTCTTTCTGACTTACTTCACTCTGTATGACAGACTCTAAGTCCAACTACCTCACTACAAATAACTCAATTTCGTTTCTTTTTATGGCTGAGTAATATTCCATTGTATATATGTGTCACATCTTCTTTTGCTATTCATCTGTCAATGGACACTTAAGCTGCTTCCATGCCCTGGCTATTGTAAATAGTGCTGGAAATGAACACTGTGGTACATGACTCTTTTTGAATTATGGTTTTCACAGGGAATATGCCCAGTAGTGGGATTGCTGGGTCATATGGTAGTTCTATTTTTAGTTTTTTAAGGAACTTCCATACTGTTCTCCATAGTGGCTGTATCAATTTACGTTCCCACCAACAGTGCAAGAGGGTTCCCTTTTCTCCACACCCTCTCCAGCATTTATTGTTTGTAGATTTTTGATGATGGCCATTCTGACTGGTGCGAGGTGATACCTCATTGTAGTTTTGAGTTGCATTTCTCTAATGATTAGTGATGTTGAGCATCCTTTCATGTGTTTGTTGGCAATCTGTACATCTTCTTTGGAGAAATGTCTATTTAGATCTTCTGCCCACTTTTGGATTGGGTTGTTTGTTTTTTTGATACTGAGCTGCTTGTATATTTTGGAGATTAATCCTTTGTTAGTTGCTTCATTTGCAAATATTTTCTCCCATTCTGAGGGTTGTCTTTTTGTCTTGTTTATGGTTTCCTTTGCTGTGTAAAAGCTTTTAAGTTTCATTAGGTCCCATTTGTTTATTTTGGTTTTATTTCCATTTCTCTAGGAGGTGGGTCAAAAAGGATCTTGCTGTGATTTATGTCATAGAGTGTCCTGCCTATGTTTTCCTCTAAGAGTTTTATACTGTCTGGCCTTACATTTAGTTCTTTAATCCATTTTGAGTTTATTTTTGTGTATGGTGTTAGGGAGTGTTGTAATTTCATTCTTTTACATATAGCTGTCCATTTTTCCCAGCACCACTTATTGAAGAGGCTGCGTTTTCTCCATTGTATATTCTTGCCTCCTTAATCAGAAATAAGTTGACCATATGTGTGTGGGTTTATCTCTGGGCTTTCTATCCTGTTCCATTGATCTATATTTCTGTTTTTGTGCCAGTACCATACTATCTTGATTACTGTAGGTTTGTAGTATAGTCTGAAGTCACGGAGCCTGATTCCTCCAGCTCCGTTTTTCTTTCTCAAGATTGCCTTGGCTATTTGGGATCTTCTGTGTTTCCATACAAATTGTGGAATTTTTTGTCCTAGTGGTAAAAAAAAATGCCAGTGGTAGTTTGATAGGGATTGCATTGACTCTGTAGATTGCTTTAGGTAGTGCAGTTATTTTCACAATATTGAATTCTTCCAATCCAAGAACATGGTATATCTCTCCATCTGTTTGTATCATCTTTAATTTCTTTCATCAGTGTCTTACAGTTTTCTGCATACAGGTCTTTTGTCTCCTTAGGTAGGTTTATTCCTAGGTATTTTATTCTCTTCGTTGCAATGGTAAATGGGAGGGTTTCCTTAATTTCTCTTTCAGATTTTTCATTATTAGCATATAGGAATGCAAGACATTTCTGTGCATTAATTTTGTATCCTGTTACTTTACCAAATTCATTGACTAGCTCTAGTAGTTTTCTGGTAGCATCTTTAGGATTCTCTATGCATAGTATCATATCATCTGCAAACAGTGACAGCTTTACTTCTTTTCTGATTTGGATTCCTTTTATTTCCTTTTCTTCTCTGATTTCTGTGGCTAAAACTTCCAAAACTATGCTGAATAATAGTGGTGAGAGTGGGCAACTTTGTCTTGTTCCTGATCTTAGTGGAAACGGTTGCAGTTTTTCACCATTGAGAACAATGTTGGTTGTGGGTTTGTCATATATGGCCTTTATTATGTTGAGATAAATTCCCTCTGTGCCTACTTTCTGGAGAGTTTTTATCATAAATGGTGTTGAAGTTTCTCAAAAGCCTTTTCTGCATCTATTGAGGTTATCATATGGTTTTTATTCTTCAGTTTGTTAATATGGTGTATCACATTGATTTGTGTATACTGAAGAATCAATATTTCCTTGCATTCCTGGAATAAACCCCACTTGATCATGGTGTATGATCCTTTTAATGTGCTGTTGGATTGTTTGCTAGTATTTTGTTGAGGATTTTTGCATCTATGTTCATCACTGATATTGGCCTTTAGTTTTCTTTTTTTGTGACACCTTTGTCTGGTTTTCATATCAGGGTGATGGTGGCCTTGTAGAATGAGTTTGGGAGTGTTCCTCACTCTGCTATATTTTGGAAGAGTTTGAGAACGATAGGTGTCAACTATTCCCTAAATGTTTGATAGAATTTGCCTGTGAATCTGTCTGGTCCTCTGCTTTTGTTTGTTGGAAGATTTCTAATCATAGTTTCAATTTCAGTGCTTGTGATTGGTCTGTTTATATTTTCTATTTCTTCCTGGTTCAGTCTCGGAAGGTTGTGCTTTTCTAAGAATTTGTCCATTTCTTCCAGGTTGTCTACTTTATTGGAATATAGCTGTTTGTAGTAATCTCTCATGATCCTTTGTATTTCCGCAGTGTCAGTTGTTACTTCTTTTTCATTTCTGATTCTGTTGAGTCTTTTCCCTTTTTTTCTTGATGAGTCTCACTAATGGTTTATCAATTTTGTTTATCTTCTCAAAGAACCATCTTTTAGTTTTATTGATCTTTGCTATCATTTACTTCATTTCCTTTTCATTTATTTCTGATCTGATCTTTATGATTTCTCTCCTTCTGCTAACTTTGGGGTTTTTATGTTCTTCTTTCTCTAATTGCTTTAGGTGTAAGGTTAGGTTGTTTATTTGAGATTTTTCTTGTTTCTTGAGGTAGGATTGTATCGGTATAAACTTCCCTCTTAGAACTGCTTTCGCTGCATCCCATAGGTTTTGGGCCATCATGTTTGCATTGTAATTTGGTTCTAGGTATTTTTTGATTTCCTCTTTGATTTCTTCAGTGATGTCTTGGTTATTTAGTAGCATATTATTTAGCTTCCATGTGTTTGTATTTTTTACAGTGTTTTTCCTGTAATTGATATCTAGTCTCTTAGCATTGTGGTCAGAAAAGATACTTGATATGATTTCAATTTTCTTGTATTTACCAAGGCTTGATTTGTGACCCAAGATATGATCTATCCTGGAGAATGTTCCATGAGCCCTTGAAAAGAAAGTGTATTCTGTTGTTTTTGGATGGAATGTCCTATAAATATCAATTAAGTCCATCTTGTTTAATGTGTCATTTAAAGCTTGTGTTTTCTTACTTATTTTCATTTTGGATGATCAGTCCTTTGTGAAGGTGGAGTGTTAAAGTCCCCTACTATGATTGTGTGACTGTCGATTTCCCCTTTTATGGCTGTTAGCATTTGCCTTATGTATTGAGGTGCTCCTATGTTGGGTGCATAAATATTTACAATTGTTATACCTTCTTATGGATTGATCCCTTAATCATTATGTAGTGTCCTTCTTTGTCTCTTGTAACAGTCTTTATTTTAAAGTCTATTTTGTCTGATATGAATATTGCTACTCCAGCTTTCTTTTGATTTCCATTTGCATGGAATATCTTTTTCCATCCCTTCACTTTCGGTCTGTATGTGTCCCTAGGTATGAAGTGTAGACAGCATATATACGGGTCTTGTTTTTGTATCCATTCAGCCAGTCTATGTCTTTTAGTGGGAACATTTAATCCATTTACATTTAAGGTAATTATTGATATGTATGTTCCTATTCCCATGTTCTTAATTGTTTTGGGTTTGTTTTTGTAGGTCTTTTCTTTCTCTGGTGTTTCCTGCCTAGAGAAGTTCCTTTAGCATTTGCTGTAAGGCTGGTTTAGTGGTGCTGAATTCTCTTAGTTTTTGCTTGTCTGTGTAGGTTTTAATTTCTCCATCGAATCTGAATGAGATCCTAGCTGGGTAGAGTAATTTTGGTTGTAGGTTTTTCCCTTTCATCACTTTAAATATGTCCTGTCACTGCCTTCCGGCTTGCCGAGTTTCTGCTGAAAGATCATCTGTTAACCTTATGGGGATTCCCTTGTATGTTATTTGTTTTTCCCTTGCTGCTTTTAATATTTTTTCTTTGTATGTAATTTTTGATAGTTTGATTAATATGTGTCTTGGCATGTTTCTCCTTGGATTTATCCTGTATGGGACTCTCTGTGCTTCCTGGACTTGATTGACTATTTCTTTTCCCATATATTTGGGAAGTTTTCAACTATAATCCTTAAAATATTTTCTCAGTCCCTTTCTTTTTCTCTTTTTCTTCTGGGACCCCTATAATTCAAATGTTGGTGTGTTTAATGTTGTCCCAGAGGTCTCTGAGACTGTCCTCAATTCTTTTCATTCTTTTTTCTTTATTCTGCTCTGTGATAAGTTATTTCCACTATTTTATTATTCAGGTCACTTATCCATTCTTCTGCCTCAGTTATTCTGCTATTCATTCCTTCTAGAGAATTTTTAATTTCATTTATTGTGTTGTTCATCATTGTTTGTTTGCTCTTTAGTTCTTCTAGGTCCTTATTAAACGTTTCTTGTATTTTCTCCATTCTATTTCCAAGATTTTTGGATCATCTTTACTATCATAACTCTGATTTCTATTTCAGGTAGACTGCCTATTTCCTCTTCATTTGTTTGGTGTGGTAGGTTTTATCCTTGCTCCTTCATCTGCTGCATATTTCTCTGTCTTCTCATTTTGCTTAACTTACTGTGTTTGGGGTCTACTTTTTGTAGGCTGCAGTTTCTTAGTTCCTGTTGTTTTGGGTGTCTGCCCCTAGTGGGTAAGGTTAGTTCATTGGGTGGTGTAGGCTTCCTGGTACTGGGGACTCATGCCTGTGTTCTGGTGGATGAGCCTGGATCTTGTCTTTCTGGTAGGCAGGACCACATCCACTGGTGTGTTTTGGGGTGTCTGTGAACTTAGTATGATTTTAGGCAGCATCTCCACTAATGGGTGGGGTTGTGTTCCTGTCTTGCCAGTTGTTTGGCATGGGATGTCCTGCACTGGAGCTTGCTGGTCATTGAGTGGAGCTAGTTCCTAGCACTGAGACAAAGATCTCTGGGAGAGCTCTTGCTGATTGATATTATGTGGGGCCAGGAGGTCTCTGGTGGTCCAATGTCCTGAACTCGGCTCTCCCACCTCAAAGTCTCAGGCCTGACACCTGGCTGGAGCACCAAGACCCTGTCAACTACATGGCTCAGAAAAAAAGGGAGAAAAAGAAAGGAAAAAAAAAGAGTAAAATAAAGTTATTAAAATAAAAAATTATATTACTAAAATAAAAAAAATTAAAAGTAATTTTAAAAAAGAGAGCAAAGAAACCAATAAGCAAATCCACCAATGATAACAAGCACTAAAAAATAAGATAAACATAAAATTCAGAATCTAGTCAGCCAGAACTTCCCTGGTGGCACAGTGGTTAAGAATCCACCTGCCAGGGCTTCCCTGGTGGCGCAGTGGTTGAGAGTCCGCCTGCCGATGCAGGAGACACGGGTTCGTGCCCCGGTCTGGGAAGATCCCACATGCCGTGGAGCGGCTGGGCCCTGAGCCATGGCCACTGAGCCTGCGCACCCGGAGCCTGTGCTCCACAACGGGAGAGGCCACAACATTGAGAGGCCCGCGTACCGCAAAAAAAAAAAGGAGAATCCGCCTGCCAGTACAGGGGATGCAGGTTCGAGCCCTGGTCCGGGAAGATCCCACATGCCGCGAAGAAACTAAGCCTGTGTGTACAACTACTGAGCCTGTGCTCTAGAGCCCGCAAGCCACAGCTACTGAAGCCCGCGTGCCTAGAGTCCGTGCTCCGCAACAAGAGAAGCCACAGCAATGAGAAGTCCGCAAACCGCAACAAAGAGTATCCCCCGCTCGACGCAACCAGCGAAAACCCGCATGCAGCAATGAAGATCCAACACAGCCATAAATAAATAAATAAATAGATAAATAGGATAGAATAGAATCTAGTCAGGCGCATACAGCAAACCCCAAGTCTACATTTGCTCCCAAAGTCCACAGCCTCAATTTTTGGATGATGGGGTTAAAGGAGCAGCTGCTTCGGGGGCTCTGGCTCACTCAGGCCGGGAGGAGGGAGGGGTATGGAGTGCGGGGCGAGCCTGCGGCGGCAGAGGCCAGCATGACGTTGCACCAGCCTGAGGAGCGCCGTGTGTTCTCCGCGCCGTGCGTTCTCCTGGGGAAGTTGTCCCTGGATCCCGGGACCCTGGCAGTGGCGGGCTGCATAGGCTCCCGGGAGGGGAGGTGTGGAGAGTGACCTGTGCTTGCACACGGGATTCTCTGTGGCTGCAGCAGCAGCGTTAGCGTTTCATGACCGTCTCTAGTGTCCGCGGTGATAGCCGCGGCTCGCGCCCGTCTCTGAAGCTCGTTTGGGCGGTGCTCCGAATCTCCTCTCCTCGCACACCCCAAAACAATTGTCTCTTGCCTCTTAGGCAGGTCCAGAGTTTTTCCCGGACTCCCTCCCGGCTAGCTGTGGCGCACTAGCCCCCTTCAGGCTGTGTTCACGCAGCCAACCCCAGTCCTCTCCCTGGGATCTAAGCTCCGAAGCCCGAGCCTCAGCTCCCAGCCCCCACCCGCCCCGGCGGGTGAGCAGACAAGCCTCTCGCGCTGGTGAGTGCCGGTCGGCATCCATCCTCTGTGCGTGAATCTCTCCGCTTTGCCCTCCACACCCTTGTTGCTGCGCTCTCCTCCGTGGCTCCGAAGCTTCCCCCCGCGCTGTCCCCACCAGTGAAGGGGCTTCCTAGTGTGTGGAAACTTTTCCTCTTTCACAGCTCCCTCCCAGAGGTGCAAGTCCCGTCCCTATTCTTTTGTCTCTTTTTTCTTCTGCCCTACCCAGGTACATGGGGAGTTTCTTGCCTTTTGGGAGGTCTGAGGTCTTCTGCAGGCATTCAGTAGGTGTTCTGTAGGAGTTGTTCCACATGTAGATGTACTTTTGATGTATTTGTGGGGAGGAAGGTGATCTCCACGTCTTACTCCTCTGCCATCTTGAAGGTCTCCCCAAACTTATTTTGAGCCAGTGTTTCTCAAACACCAGTGTGCATCAGAATCACCTGGTGAGTTTGTTACAGCACAGCTGGCAGGGCCCAACCCCCAGAGTTTCTGATTCAGTAGGTCAGGAGTGGGGATGAGAATTTGCCTTTCTAACACGTTGCCGGTGAGGCTGATCTGCGGCCTACAAATCGAGAACTACTGCTTTGCACTGCTTCTTGGACTTTGCTGCATCTACCATAACCTGAGGATCTTGTTAAATGCGGAGCCTGATTCAGTACATCTGGGGTGGAACCCAAGGTTCTGCTTTTCTAACAAGCTCCCACTTTTAGCAGCATGACTTTGGGACTCAGCTCCGAATATCCCTAATTTTTTTTAGAAGAAGAGGGCCACCCCCCTCCTCTATATCAGTGGTGGCCAAACTTGTCTGCACATTAGAATCACACAGAGATCTTCAAAATATACTGGTGCCTATGTCTCATCCCAGAGATTATGGCTGGTCTGAGGTACAGCCTGGCCTTTGGGAGTTTTAAAAGATCCTCAGGTGACTTTAATAATGCCAACAAGCTTAGGAACTGCTGCTCTAAAAACTCAAGCTACTTTCCATCCTCCATTGTATTTTCATCACAGCTATTGTCAGTCTGTTGGCTTCTTTTGTCTTTGCTTTCATCTAATCTGCTCTACCAGCTCATTCACCCCCCCTGAAGGCAGAAACAGTCTGTTTCCCTAACAGTGTTTGACTCACACTAGCGGTGAGTAAATATTTGTTGAATAAATAAATGAGTGACAAAAATAGAAATAAAAATGAATTTTAAACGATATTACCCAAGTCACCAGCTCCCAGTAGAGTAGGGTCTGCCAAAAAGCCATTTACCTAAAATAAATTGTCTGACTTTCTCATAATAGACTTACAGGGACTACTGCTCTTCACATGTTCAACCGTCTGACTTGTTTGCATTATGAATTCCATCAGGAAACTTTTCTGGGGCTTCCCTGGTGGCACAGTGGTTGAGAGTCCGCTTGCCGATGCAGGGGACACAGGTTCGTGCCCCAGTCCGGGAAGATCCCACATGCCGCGGAGCGGCTGGGCCCATGAGCCACGGCCGCTGAGCCTGCACGTCCGGAGCCTGTGCTCTGCAACGGGAAAGGCCACAACAGTGAGAGGCCCCCGTACCGCAAAAAAAAAAAAAAAAAAAAAAAGAAAGAAACTTTTCTGATACAGCTTTTATCAATATTTCACACAGTTGATTTTTCACTTGCTACTGCAGGCTTGCTAAGGAATCCAGCTCAGCCCTGGGGTCTAGAAACTGTCCTGCCTGCTCCTCGGATTTCAAAAGAACAGGAACAGAGCCCACCCCAAGTTTGTGCACTTACCTTCTCCCGCAGGGGAACTCTGTCCCTCTTCTGCACAGGACCTGGAGCCTTTTACCCCATCATCAAGGGGTCCTATACAGCAGCCAAATGTCTCTGAAAAGATGGAGTCCATTCTCTTTCCCATCATACTCTTCCCTTTCAGACCTCTCCACAACTGCAAACGTAGAGAAATCAGCTGAGTGTAGGCAGCTGAAGCAAGAGAGTCAGGTAAAGAGTATTTTCAGTTGAGCACAGGGCTGATCAATCCATTAGGCACAGTGTCTAGAACCCCCCATACTTTTAGGAGCCTACAAAAATGTCTTCAATTTACTTTCTTTTAAAATCAGAAGGGAAAAAGAATATACTGAATATGAATATATAACAATGAATCTAGTCTGGATTACATTTGTCTTTACACCAATGCAGTTGTAAAATTTAATTTTAACTTTTAAACAGAGAAGGGGCCCACAAAGGCCAAAGCATCTAAGGACTATGAGAGTCATAAACCAGCACTGACTGGGATGAACCCACTGGATTCCAGACTGGAATGAAGCCACCCTAGCATGCTACTGTCTTTGTTCCCTCACCCGGAAAGCAGGCCTCATAAGACTAGGAGCATTAAAAAACTAATACACATAAATAATAGCATTGTTCCCACCCGAGAGATAGTGCCCACCACAAGTATTCACTAGTGATTATTAGTTTTTCTGAATGGTATATGAGTATTTTTTTCTCTTTTGAAAAAAAGAGCTATTGTGAAATGCTACATTTCTTGACATCATTTTCCAACCCAAGAAATTTTAGTAGCTTCAACATTTAGCTGCCCGTGGTTTATCATTGCCCAATCCACTAATTCTTTTCCTCAGTTTTTGCCAGTAAGTTGGGTATTACTTAGACCAGTGACTGCCACAAGGTATGTGCTTTCTAATTACCTGACTACATGATAGCCTGTCACCTTGGCCCTTCCCCGAAAGACTATTTAAGGAGGAGTCAGGCTTTAGCAGTTACTGTATTTTCATCTGTGGTTAGAAAAGAGTGGGTTTTCCTCTCCTCCACAAATATTTGGCCACCAAGTGCCAAGAGTATCACTTATGAGCCATCTGGAAGAGCTGGTGGTCCTTAATTGTTTCCAGATGACATTTCAAATGGATCATGTGGTGGAATTCGATTCCTACTCTCAGAGTACCAAGGATAAGCTTAGCACCTCAAAGCATGCTACTTGAAGCATTTTACAGAGAGCATGTGCAAACAGCACATGTATAGAGAACTTGTCCCTAAAGAGGAGGCTTTAGTTGACAATGCTAATGTAAAATCCTTGAAGCGGGGATAGCCTCTTGTTCAACTTGGTCCCCTCATGGCTCAGTGGCCACAGTGGCCTTTCTAGCCTCTCACTGAATCTTGGTCCAAATGAATTAAATCACCAACCTAAAAGAAGCTGACCTCAAAACCATTTTCTGTTTCCAAAATCAATTCAGGATATTAGGTTTTCCCAGAAAAAACAAACTGTCATGTATGATCCTGGCTAAGCGGAATGCCAGTATCCAATTAAGTAAGATATCATCAACATCATGTTCTCTTAGACAAAAGGATAACCCTGGAATCAGCTTAGGAAGAACTAAGTAAAGAGAGTAAAGGTTAAAAAAAAAAAATCTTTCTGAGAGCTGAGATTAATGGGTAACTTGTTTTACTTTCTAAACCCAGTTTCTCCATCTAGAAAACAAGGGTAATATTACCTACTTCAGAATAAGTTGTGATGAAGATCAATAAAGATAATGTTTGAAAAGCAATAAGGCAACGTCTCTCACATTTTAAGACCCAAATAGATGGTGTCTCTATTATTATTACTCTTATTGTTGCTGCTATTGTTATTTGTACAGTCAAGTGCAATTACCAGTCTAGCTCAGGAAGTCTACTTCATGGTTGTCATCATTATGGTAGAGGTGTGACAAGATTACAGTTGGGAAAGAAGAATATGAGAAAAGCATATACTTTTGAGTGATGTCTCTCCTTATCCCTAACTGTTCTTCTTCCATGGGGAAAGATTTTTTCTTATTTGTTCACAACTATCAGCCACCATAAAGAAACCCTTTGGGAAAGCAATAATCTGAGGCATGATTTTTTTGCTCTCTACTAGATGCAGAAATGGAATCTCTTACACATCACAGACATCTTGTGATTTTTTTAAATTACTTTTTAATTAATGACTCTCATAAACTGTCTCCTGTGTAACTATTCCCTTTAGTTACACAACTGTGTGCCAAACTTGAGCACAGTATCATGGGATTGCCTTGCTGCACACCCACCCCCTGGGAGTGGGTGTGGGGATGTCCTCTGGAAGGTGAGATTTTCTTCCTCAACCATAGATCCAGGGAGAAACTAAGTCATGCCTTGATCCCAACTTCATAAAGGGGGACTGTTCTCTTTTCTTGGGATTGAGCTGAGGTTGGAGCCCTCAATGCTGGCTAGAGGAGAACAAGCTCAGTCCCATGCACAGAGGTCAGGGGATCCCTTCGTGGCAGGGTATAGGGAGCTCAGGACCAAGGCAGCCTGCAGAAGCCCCTAGGAGGAGATTCCAGGAGACATCCTATCTAGAAGCCAGTTTTAAATTTTCTCTTTCTGTGTTATTATTCCCTCCTCTTACACCTAATACTTCACTAAGCCTATGTTAAACATTGCTGCAGACTCTCTGGTAGTTGGAGGAATTATCCATGTCCATATGGGAGGGTCCAATGTCAGTACTTCAGGAGGAAGCAAGTTATGAGATGGCAAAAGATGAATGACTAGTAGTAGACAAGGAATATCAGTCAGAGGAAGAAAGCCAGCTGAGGGGTGCAGGGGAGAACAAGGTTGTTTAATGGAACATAAAATCATCCCTAAGCAAATTTTCAAAAGTTTACTAGGGGTGATGGGAGGGTAGAGAAGAATGTGAGAAGACCAGATTTCCACATGGCATGGGATAGGATTCCAGAATATCATTGTGTTTGTTTTTCTACTGTCATTGTTTGAATTAAAAGGAAAAATTACCCAAAAAGCTGGAGAGTTTGCTGACATTGGGGTTGTCCTCGTTTGCTAGGGCCACCATAACAATATACTACAGACTGCATGACTTAAACAAAATGCATTTTCTAACAGTCTGGAGGCTAGAAGTCTGAAATCAAAGTGTCAGCAGGACTGGTTTCTTCTGAGGCCTCTCTCCTTGGCTTGCAGACGGCCACTTCCCCGCTGTGTCCTCACGAGGCCCTTTCTCGGGCACACACATCCCTGGTGTCTCTCCCTCTCTTATAAGGACACCAGTCCTGTAACTCCTATAAGGACACCCTAACAACCTCACAATCACCTCTTTAAAGACCTCATCTCCAAATACTGTCACGTTCTGAGGTCCTGGGGGCTAGGGCTTCAACATATGAATTTGGAAGGGACACAATTCAGGTGTTAATACAGATGTCAAAAAGCAATAACATCTAGGCCCTAAAGTCTAGAAGAATAAAAGAAGGAGAGGCAGGTGGCTATCAACGTCAGGGTGACAGCCTTTCTTCTCTTCATTCTGATCCTCTCTTTTGTCTGCAAAACATGGCATTGTTTTTAACGGATCGTCCTTCTGAAAACCCTAGGCTGTCTCCTCGATGCTTTCTCGAAGATTTTAATAAAGAGGTCTCCATTAGGGGTGAGTGGAACGGTATGGTGGGAAGGACTGCAGGATACAAATCAGGAAATGAAGGAAGCCTCCGGTCTCTCGGCCCAGCAGGAAGAGCGTTGGCTGAGACGTGACAGGTTTGCTGCACACAGATCTGCTTTCAGCACTTGACTTCCCCACTGCCCCTGGGGCATCCAGCACTTCATTCAAACACACTCAAGGCAAAGCACTCCAACATTGCTGAACGTTTCTCTGGCAGGTTTCCTGTGTTTCATTCTTTGAGTTAATGGTGGCCGAGAAAATTACACAAGGTATCCAGGATGTTGACATGCTACTTGCTTCACCGTCTACTTCAAAGTCCCTCAGGGTTCTCTGAATTTTGTTTTCTAGAACAAATATTCTTGACATAAGCATCAAGGATGCCCATGCAGTTATTCTTAATGGTGGCAGAAAGCAAGTTCCAGATTTTCAGGTCAGAAGCAATCTGTCTTTTAGCAATTAACAATTAATGGCTTCGTAGTAATAAGTTTGGTTGGCACAGGCTTATTTCTTCAATTCACTGATACAATAGCAACCATGCATTAAAAATGAACTTATTTCTATTGAGTGATATCACTTTGCTCTTTTACTTGCTCTTATGCTGTAACTTACCTGGCATTGCCCGAGGTTCTCCTTCAGTTTCCTTGATTGAAGATGCCATCTAAGGAGATGAATTTGATTCACCAAATCATAAAGCTAGACGAGACCACAAGAAATTGTTCAGTTAAATCTGCCAGGAAAACTCTAATGCAACAAAACCATCAACACCTTCCAGGGCAGAAAGGCAGTGTTTCCTGTATATTTCACTGTCAGAAGGATTTTCCTATATCAGGTCACTCCCCTAACAGTGTCTGAACTTGAATTAATTCTGTATTACCGAATCCTCTGCCCCATATCTAGTCTCAGGAAGAGGCCTGGTATCCAACATTTCCAAGAAAATACACAAACTGAATTCTGAAAATGGTGACCCTGGGTTCCCCTTGAAATCTTGATTTCCAGTGTTAGTTACGGCTACAGCTAGAAGAGCACTTAGCCTGTGGCTAATTCAAGAATTTTTGCCCAATGGATGACTTGTATGGTCAACTCCCTTGAAATCTGGAGAGTCATGCTGGTCATAAATGCAAATTTCCAGGGGGAACCCTCTGCAATTTTTTTGAAGCAATTTTTCTTTTTCTTACGATACGTTAGAAATTTGGCTGGTTGCTTATCTTATGCTATTTGCTTATGACTTTGCTGTACTCTTACATGGATGATCAAAGCATACTTTGCTGTGTCCCCCTCCTTCTGTGGTCTCCTATTCTGCTCTCCTTCCCTCAGTCTTCAGCAAGGATTCGCATCTTTGAGAAGACCATCCACCCAACAGTGCCCTCTCCGTTCCATCTGGCAACTTGGCAGTGGGATCAGTCAGGGCTGGCTCTGAACTCCTGCCTTGTGCTATTGGCCAAATAGGAAGGGAGATTTGCTCAGTGACCTGCTATTTTGCAAATAAAGAGCCCAAGACACGGTCATTGAGTGACAAGTGGCTGAGGAAAGACTTGGGTTGTCCAATGCTGCATGTTAAAAGCACCTTCACCAGCCCAGAAACCCAGGGTTTCTGGACAGAGAGTCAAAGTGGAAATGCTTCAGGGGTCATCAGCATAGCTGCACTGTATCCCCTACCGCTGCCAAACAGCCCAGCTCAGGCCTTTATTTCAAGGGTGAGGAAACTGAGTCCCTGAGACATACGGTCATTTGCCCAAGTTCGTGTAGCTAGCTCATTGCTGTAAAGCTGAGCCCATAACTCAGGTCCCCTGATTTCTAGCTCAGGGTTCATGCTGTTATAGCATGTGGCCCGCAAGGGCTTCTGCACCATCCCATCTATCCCACAGTGCCACCCTAGCCTCCAACCGATAAAATCAGCTCTCTGCATGCCAGACAAAATAAGAGGTCTGAGAACGTGAGTTGTGCAGCCAAAAATCCCGAAGCTACTCTTGTCTCCCTGCCTCAAGAATTGTCCATTTCCCTTACCAGCCAGCCCCTGGAGCAGCTAAAGGGCATGATGTGGCTTTGCACGCTCATTGTGCAGGGAACAAAGGCATATAAAAAGCAACTCATATTACTGGTGTCCTCAAATTCTTTCAGTGTTTCCCTACAGAAGGTCACAATCCTCACTCGGTATTAGAAGCATCCCTTAGCCCGCCCCGAACCTCCCCATTTCCTTTCTCCCCAGCAGCTCCTTACCCTGCCCGTTCTTGTCAGTGCTGGATTCTTGCCTCTTGCTATCCCATTGCCCTCCACCAGAGCACCCCTCCTGCACCCTTCACCTAATGCTAGCCGAGCCGCCAGACCCAAATTCTTTTTCCTAGGCGTTGCTCCAGAGGGATCCCCTCCACCTTTTCTCTGAGGTCATCCAAGTACTTCCTGCACACGGAGCCTGTGAGTTCAGGTATTGTTTTCTGTGTGTCTCCCAGGCTCTCCTTCCCTAATGGCTCCCGTGCTTTTTAATATCTATTGGATACACCTTGTACTTTCTCACCTCTGTACCTTTGCCCATGCTGTTCTCTTGCTGGGAATTCCATTTCTCATTTCTGCCTATTAGAATCCTACCTATGCATCAAAGTTCAGCCGAAATATTACCTTCCATTAAACTGTCTCTACTCTGTATTCTAATGCCGTTGTAACAAATTACACAAACTTAATGGCTGAAAACAACACAGATTTATACCTTTATAATCCTGGAAGTCAGAAGTCTGCAATGGCTTTCACTGGGCTACCATCAAACTATTGGCAGGTCTATGTTCCTTTTGCAGGTTCTAGAGGAGGTTTCCTTTGCTTTCCCAGCTTCTGGAGGCTACCCACACTCCTTGGCTTGTGGCCCCTCTTTCGTCTTCAAAATCAGCAGGGTCACATATTTAAATCTCTCTCTGCTTCTGCCATAACTCTGCCTCCTCTCTGTCCCTCCTCTTATAAGAATTCTGTGATTTTATTGGGTCCACCTGAATCCTCCAAGAAACCTCATCTCAAGATCCTTAATCACATTTACAAAGTCGTTTTTACCATGTAAAGTAACATATTCACAGGTTCTGGAGATTCCCCTAATGGAGAATCTATCTTTTTCATTTCTATAACCTCATAACATTGTGTTTGAGTATCTGTAATTCAGAGTTCATCAGAGACTGTATCCTTATAGCAGGATAAATGTTTTTTTTTTTTTAATTCCAATAAAAGTTTATTTTTGGACACTGGTATTTGAATTTCATATTATTTTCACATGTCACAAAGATTATTTTTTCTTTTTCTTTTTGTATTGAAGTACAGTTGATATATATTACATTAGTTTCACATAGTAAAATCACATAGTGATTCAACATTTATGTACATTATGAGTTGATCACCATGATAAGCCTAGTAGGTATCTGTCACCATACAAAGTTATTCCAACATTACTGACTATAGTCCCTGTGCTGCACACTGCATCCCCATGACATATATTTTAATTGGAAGTTTGTACCTCTTAATCCCCTTCACCTGTCATGCCCAATCCATACCCCCACTCCCATCTGGTAATCACTAGTTTGTTCTCTGTATCTGTGAGCCTGTTTCTGTTCTGTTATGTGTTGGTTTGCTTTGTTCTTTATATTCCACATATGAGTGAAATCATACAGTATTTTTCTTGCTCTGACTTATTTCACTTAGCATAATTCCCTCTAGGCCCATCCATGTTGTCACAAATGGCAAGATTTCATTCTTTTTTATGGCTGAATAATATTCCATTATATATATTTCTCATGACAACTTCATTTCTTGGAACAGTCTAACCTCCCTTCCCTACTGCAATGTCCACCTATAGGCACAAAGATAATTTACATAAGTATGATCACTGCAGAAATATCTATAGTAATGAATAATTGGAAACAACTTAAAAGTCTATCAGTATGGTACTAGTTAATTAAATTGTGATGTAGTAAAAAAACAGAATATTAAGCAGACATTCAAAACAAGACGAAGATGCATAAACTGGCATGGAAAATGTTCACAATATGTTGTTACGTGAAAAAAAAAAAGCAAGTTGCATGCAGTACATCTAAAACAATTTGGCTTTTGAAAGCAAATCATAACGTGTAATAAGTTATATATGCAAACAAAAGGATCTGGAAAATAAAGAGGTTATCACTTGTCTATGTGATTTTGGAACATTTTCACCCTCTTTGAACATTTGAACTTGATTTTACAGTTATGTTTTGCTTTCATAATTGGAAGAAGGGAAAGAAACCTATTCTGAAAATACAGCAACAGATGTTATATGAATTCTGGAAACAAGGGAGGTCAGTAATGGGCATTTGGTAAGAGACTAAAACAGAAGACATTCTTCTTTCACAGGAAACTGAAAGCTAACAAGGAGGTCCTACCCTCTTGTTAACCTTTTTGAAATTAACTGCTTTGCATTCACTTTCTTTCCCACAAAGTGACAGCACTCACATAAAAATGTCTCTCAATGACATTAGGATGTCATGATTCCACGGCTCTCTACATCTGACTCTTCCAGTGCTTCTGCAGCTTGACAATAAGCTTAAGGAAATCTCCCAGAATTCCCAGGGTGAAGAGTGAGAAAAAAGCACCCCTTTGTTATTGAATTGGATACAGGATTCCAGGCAATATTAACAAAGGAATATTTTTAAAGTGGATTTAATTAGACTGTTCATGGTATAAATTTCTTTTTATATCACTCCATTTGTGAATTGAGGAAGACTTTTAAATGTCATCTCTTTTTTCCTTACATTTCTGTGTCACTGTATGTATTTTTTTTCTCCTATACTCCAGAATCTAATCAATTTAGAATCCTTTACATGTGACAATTCTTTGAATTGAGTTTGGCCACCAAAATAGCAGGACGCTATCAAACTTATTTTTGTATATATGATTCCATATGTTTAAAAGTCAACATGCAAATATATGCAAAAATTCTAGAATTAAAAAAAAAAAAAAAAAAAAACTCCCTGAACTTAAAACCAGCCCTTACGGGTGGTTCCAGGTGTTTCGAAATCGGGTGCCTTGCATGTGTGGGTGGGTGGTGGATGGTGAACACCAACCTTACTTTCTTCCTTGAAGTTGCTAAATATGAAATTCTCCAGGAGACAAAGGAGATGCATTCAGTGAGTGTTCAACGATGATTTTCTAATTGACAGTTTTTTTGTAGATACTTTTTAAATGAACATAATTCCATTTACGTTAGTCAATGACACTGCCACTGTTATCCCTGGAATGAGAACCACAAGATTATGCCTTTATACTCTGTCTAGTACCATGATTCCTCTATTACAGAATAATAAATCCAGTTATCTGTTTATTCAAAATTTCAACTTAACTCAATAGTATTCAAAAACACAGCAATTATTTTTTCTGAGTCTCATTTCCATTATTGGCAATCTTCTCTGCATAAAATGTCTTCTGCTATGAGGAGGCTAGAATTTCAAAACCTTGAAAAATGCCTTGCTTAGTGTCAAAATAAGAATTACGAATTTACAAAAACTTGGCGCTGTTTATTTCTACTTAGAATCACCTCCTTCTCTCTGGAATCATAGAACTCTTATGAGGAATCTGTGTAGCAAAGATTGCAAGCACATGGAAGAAAAGAAAGAAGAAAGGAATTCAAGTGGTTGGGTTATAAGATATAATGGACAAGAGAATTCTAAGAGGTTTGGAGTGCTGTAAATATCTTCCCAGCTCTAGGCAAGCCCAAGCTTGCAGAGTACCACCCACACTCCCACCTCCTAGTCTCCAGCCTCCCACTTCCTATCCACGTACTCTCCTTCCCCCGACCCAGGACCTTCCCTCCTCCTGCCCACTCACCCTCTTACCACCTATCTGGATACTCACCTATAAAGGTGAGCTGATGACATATAATTCAGGATATGAATGAACATGTTTTGGGGATAAAATCTCAACCCATTCTTAATTTCTTGGCGCATTCTAAGATACAAAGTGACCTTCCCCAGGATGGAACACAAGTGTGCCCTGTTCATCCCTGGCAGTGCATCAAGTAATTGTGTTTCTGAGGATTAAAATTGCCTTACATTGGGGAAGTAAAGCCAGTTTTTTTGATGTTGAAGATTTGGGCTCATGTTTAAAGTAGAGTCAAGTTTCTTACTGATTGGGCCATTAAAGTCTTTTGTGAGAGGAAATAAAGAAATCTGAGCTTTTGGATAAAGCAGAAGTTGGCATGAAGTTAAGGAGGTTGGGAAGAAAGGGGAGGGAGGGGAGAATGGAGCCCTGAGCCAGGAGGATGTTCCACCATCGCCAAGGCCATACTAGGAAAGGGACCAAGAAAAAGCCCTCCATGAGGAGGTTATCATAGGCATGTTAGCAAATATTTTTCCCAGCTGGAATAAGAGATTTTCAAGGTAGATGGTTGGCCAGGGAGATTTAGAGATGCACACTTCAGACTGGTCAGTCACAGTCACAGTGGGGATTTGGAAAGGATATTCACACAAGAGGTCATGTTCTAGTGACATATATTTTTCCATAAGATAAAATGCATTTCTATTATGAATGTTTAGAATAACTAGAAAAAAATGGATAGTGAGAGTAGATAGTGGCAGGATGGGGCAGAGGGGTGGGTAGCAGTTGTGCGGAAAGGGCCAGGCTTTTGGGAATACCAGAAAATAAGAACACAAAGAGAACAGTAAAATCAACAAAGTTATTTTCAACCATAAGTGCAGAAAGATCATTTTGCCAAAGTGCAATTCAGATAAAAACCAGACAAGTTAATTTTAAGTAATCAAGACAACTAGAGTCATTGTTCTAGAGCCTATTTTTTATGTCTTCATCCTGGAATTCTTTTTGGTATGTTTTTAGTTTTTAAAATATATAGCTAGGGCTTCCCTGGTGGCACAGTGGTTGAGAATTTGCCTGCTAATGCAGGGGACATGGGTTCGAGCCCTGGTCTGGGAAGATCCCACATGCCGTGGAGCAACTAGGCTCGGCCTGTGAGCCACAACTACTGAGCCTGCATGTCTGGAGCCTTGTGCTCCAAGACAAGAGGGGCCACGATAGTGAGAGGCCCGCGCACCACGATGAAGAGTGGCCCCCGCTCAATGCAACTAGAGAAAGCCCTCGCACAGAAACGAAGACCCAACACAGCCAAAACTAAATAAATAAAGCCTATATATATATATATATAGTTTCTTCAGACCTGGAAAACTTACACTCGTGGGTAAAAGAAAGATGACAATAATGTCAGTGATTCATCACAGATAAATATTGAGAAACTAACAATGTAGACCAAGGACAGGGCTGGAGGATTTGGTGGGCGGGGGGGTGGGGCGTGCGTGGTACAGAGAGGGGAAATGAACTAACTTTTTAAAAGGGAGAATAAGGTAGATGCTGAAGACTATTAAATTTAACACCATTCTCGGGATTTTTCCTGAGCACACGATGATGTTGGAGTTAATCTTTTAGAGCCAATCTGTGTTACAAAGGAAAAGTCATGCCAGGCTATGGTTTCCTTGATGGCTACGATTACTCTACAGGTAGATGGGGGTGCTTTAAATTGAGTGAGTCTAGACTTAAGCAAGTCACTTGACAAAGCCTAAGTTCTGTCCTTGTAATCAAGTCAGGGAAAAAGAGGCAGCAGTGATGAAAGCTAATCCTTGGACTACTACCAAAACAGTTGCTTAAGAGTAGCCTGGGGAGCTTGTTAAATGGTCCAAGATAGTCGACTGTGCCATAGCTCTTTAGGCTCTGGAGTGAATTCCAGAAGTCAGGTTTTGGTAATCTCCCCAGATGACTCCCATGAGCAGACAGGTATGACATCTCTGAAGGAAGCTGACTTACAGACCAAAGACAAGCTGAAGGGAGACACCCCAAAATGCCATGCGGTGTTCCGTTCCAGTCAACACTTTCCTCAGCGTCTCAGATAAGGAGGAGAAGTTTATCACGTTCAAGGATGACATGAAACTGGACAAGATGGCAGAGTTAGCATCTGAAATGATCTCAGCCTAAGTCTGACCAGATAAAAACCAAAGATTAGGTAAAAAAAAAAAGCCTGTCAGTAAAATTTTCACATCACCTATGACTTCAAGTCACAGGGGAGACATCTAATATTCATTTTATAATTTGTAATATTAGAAAGTCAATGAAAAAGAATGCAGGGGTCTGGCCATGCTCAAAGGTCTTTCGGCCTGGGCAGGAAGATGATTATGTATAGACCTTGCAAGACAAAGAATCAATCATGTGGTCACTTTGGCACACGAATGGGGAGTTACAGATTTCTGTGAGTAGACTTCAGGAAAAAATAGATAATGTGTATGTCTTGAATCCAAAAATGTAGATCACATGGCATACCTTTCTTAAAGTTATGGAATCAAGTATTAAAAAAGTGTACTGCATCTCATCAAGGTCCAGGCCAAAAACGCTAGTCATCAGTTAACAACAATGGTACTTGCCCTCCTTGAAAGGTAAGCATTTTTCAATCTCAGAATTGAAAATTGAGTAGAGGAATATCTTAGAAAATTAAAACCCAATAATATCAACATTTTTGCATCAAGGAAACTTAAAATTCAATATTTTGCATACTTGTAATGTTTGAGAATTGCATTTGAATGACAGCTTTGTAACTTCAATGTAAAATATTTAAGTAACTGATTCAGACTTCTGGTTTGCAGTGGAATTCTTACTAACTATATGATACAACAGTACCACTTAAGCTAACTCAGGGTTCACAATATTTATAAACTTAATTTATTAGATTTATATGGATTACTTAGTACTTGGGAAAGTTTGCCAATCAGGCAAACAAATTACTCTAAATGGAAATAAAATATATTAAAATTATTAATGCAATGTAAAATATGTGAAAGTGTTTAATTAACTAGTTTTAAATGTGATCAAATGTTGTTCAAAGGCCATTAGAGTGATTGCTAAGATTGCTAAGCATAACTAGAATCACAGGATTTATACATTGAATTTACAGCCTAAGGAAGAATGAGGTTATTAAAAAGCAGTGACTTTAAGTAAGTGAGTATCGATTTTTGAGAACAAAATCAACACCTGAATAGTCTTTTCTACATAGACAAGCTATCCTTGAGTGAATCAAAACCTCACGTTAGCTTGTCCAAAGTTGGGATGGACCAGAAGCAAGTGTGAAAATGACGAAGGCTGGAGTTTGAGTCCTTAAAGCTCCTGTGGAGGTCTCGTGATGTTGAACCTGCCAAGAGCCGCCACGATCTTGGACTGAGCAGAGAGGTCAGTGTCCAGAGAGAGGGAGCCCATCACCTCTCTCCACTCTACACTGATCAGATCCCTTGACATACCATGCTCACTCCTGGAAAACCTGTCTTTAAGACCAATTGTTGCTAAGTGTCCTGAGCCAGTTTGATCATTCACTGAGGTTCTTTTTAGTTTGTTTTTGTGAATAATGGCAGATGTTTTAGTAGATAATAGAAATGGGTGAGATTAGTTACCTCCCCACAAAGTCACTACCAAGTTATAATGAAAGCAGGCAGGTCTCCAAACAAATTCTGCCACACGTCTATCAGACGTTTATTAAGCAAACATCTATTAATAAATAGGCACAAGGGGCTTCCCTGGTGGCACAGTGGTTGAGAGTCCGCCTGCCGATGCAGGGGACATGGGTTCATGCCCTGGTCCGGGAAGATCCCACATGCCGCGGAGCGGCTGGGCCCGTGAGCCATGGCCACTGAGCCTGCGCGTCCTGAGCCTGTACTCCGCGAAGGGAGAGGTCACAACAGTGAGAGGCCCACGTACCGCAAAAAAATAAATAAATAAATAGGCACAAAACAGTTCATACAATCTGAAATGCCAGTTCTCTGTCCTTTTATGTCATCTGACCATACTTTTCATGGAGATGTTTCTAGAAGCAGATGCAACAATATTTTGATGGCAGAAATCTGTACCTCTTATGGAGGAGCTGGTTTCCAAAACTTAACAGGGCTCTCACGAGGGCACAGGCTTAGATCTGTAAGGCAGCTTAGCAGAACCTAAAAAAATACTTTAGAAAAAAAGCCTGAATTCAAATATTGGCTGTTCTCATACATCAACTTGGGAATTTTACATAATCTCTTTTGCCTTCCATTTCTTCATCTGTAAGGCAGGTATGATAAAAATTACCTATTTTTAAGGTTGTTGTGGGAACTAAAGGAAAGAATGCATGTAATGTACATAGTGTCAAATAGCCAGCACTCAGTAAATATAAACTGTTATTGTCATTGTTTTGTGTGATTCCAGAGAGAGAACTACAGTTTATGGGTGAGAGAAATGGGAAAATAGTGAGTCAACTCAAAGAAGTAATCTTCTGGCAATTAGAGCATTACAAAAATAGATGAAGGTATCTTTTGATGAAATAAATTCCTAGCAAGGTCGGTATCCAAGATGAAACTGTCCTTGGTCTTACCAGGAGTTTATCTAAGGTTTCAGAGATTCCTGCTGAGGGTAGAAGATTAGATGTAGAGAGGTCTCTTTACTTCTCTCCAGCACAGATTCTACAATATTGGCCCCTTTTCTTTCCTGGCAGGTGTAATTTAGTGTGTGATTATCCATGTGTGGTCACAGGAGGGTCCACTAGTCTTGTACTTTTACAGATTGAGAAGGTTGGTCTAGAGAGATCACTGTTTTCTTCATTTCTAAGTCTGTGTCCTTTTCCTGGAAAACAGTCACAAGGTCTCTGCTACCTCTTTATTCCTGTTATAAGCAGTGTAGATGATTTTCTGCTTTCACGTTTTTTTCAGGTGAGTCCACGATCACCAATCTGACATTTCCCATTCCCCACTTTACATGCACAGTCACACACATCTTCAAGCAACCCTCACCCCATATTTGTTTTAAAGAATAGACTAGGACCTTGTTTCTGGGATTAAAATTGTACCCTGGGCTACCTCTCTAGCTTTCTGCCATTTGTATTTCTATGCCATTTGATTCTTGCACAATTTTTGTATATTTACCCACCTTTGTGCTCCTTTTCTCCACCAGGAAAGGCTACAAGCAACTCTTTATCTGTGAAGTTCTTGATGTAATACCTCTATCTATACAGAAATCACCTCCTGACTTCTCCTAGGCTTAAATGATGTCTAGACCCCAACTCTGACCTTGCCCTGGTTACGTCTGCTCATCTCCCCATTTCTTGGTTATATTTCACCTGAGGATTTCCTTAACACCCAAACCTGTTACTTTTACTGTATCTTTTAATAAATGGCAATCAATTTTTAACCAGCTCATAATGTTTTCCTGTGCCCATTGCTTCATGCATGAAGAGTCAGAGGAATCCCTTGGTCCTTGATGAACAGACTAATCATAAAATGATATAAATGATTTATAAACATTTAAAAATGTTCATCCTCACTAATATGAAAAAAGAAAAGAGACCCAAATAGGAGCAATGAGGTACTATTTTACTCTTACAAAATTAGCAGATTGGAAACCAGGTGAGTACTGCAAGTCTGGTGAGGATGTCGGAGGACAGGTATCTGTGCCTACCCTGTGGATAAGAGTGTAAGTTGGTACAAGCTCTTGGGAAAGCAGTTTGGCAAAATATAATAAGGAAACATGACAGATACATATATAGCCTTGGCGGCAAAGAGTTTCATCATAGATAAGGTAATAGGTAAGAAAGTTTGCCATAATTGAATATTTGGCAGCCATTCAATGTTTTTTTCTTCCTCTATTTTAAAAATTAAACTTTCTATTTTGAGATCATTGTAATCTCACATGCAGTTGTAAGAACTAATGCAGAGGGATCTCATGTACTCTTTACGCAGTTTTCCCGGTCGTAACATCTTGCAAAACTGTACCACAGTATCACAATCAGAACGCTGACACTGAGACTGTTAAGATGCAGAACGTTTCCATCAC